>NC_134854.1:110922723-111522723 GCF_049852395.1 Peromyscus maniculatus bairdii
TCTGTGTGACCCCAGGTTGTCACCATTCCCACCAGCTTGTCTTGGCAGCTTGGTTTGTCCTCTTGGTGTCGCCCTTGCTACTCTTCTAAGCTCAGGGCTCCGGGAAACAAGGAACCGGGGCTGGCATTTGAGTTGACCTACTTAGGATGAAATATCATCACACTAACAAGGAAAAGGAACAGGAGGCTGAACCCCATGTCAGCTCTTTTCAATCCAGCTAGTCCCCAAAAATAGATGCGCCACATACAGCAGCAGCATATTCCCTGAAGGAGTCAGCCAGCCATGACCACACCTCCAGCAGCCAGCGGTTCAGAACACTGTCTTATAGGAAATGGGCTCAACTACCCCAGGGAGTAGATGAATGTGCACTGAGTCTTGAGGAATGAACGTCCGTGTATGTGGCAGACTGCCCTGGGATGCACCCCATGTTTTTTAGGGTGTGCTCTGTGCTCTGGGAGGTACTTCAGTGGAAACACTGGGGACCATTTTCATCTAGATTTACTCTTTAACGCAATCAGAAAACTGGAATCAATATTTGGGGGACTGTACACTGTTTTCCACTGCTTTGCCCATCAGTGATATGCTAACTTGCTGGTTTGTTATTATAGGAATAGTGTTACTACTTAAAACCTTCTTAGATTTATTTTTTAGTTATGTGCATGTGTATCTATCTGTCTGTGTGTGGGTGTGAACAGTGCCCACAGAGGCCAGAGGAGGATGCCAAGTCCCCTGGAGCTATCAGTGATTGTGAGCTGCCTGACTGGGGTCCTAGGAATGGAACTCAGGTCCTCTGAAAGAGCAGTGCACACTGCTAAGTTCTGAGCCATCCCAGCCCCATAGGAGCATTACCGGGGACGTGTCCCACCATTTTATGTAAGGCATGCCTCACCTCTTCCATGTTTATGTTCCCTTTACTCAGTTCCTTGTTCTGTGTAACTCCTGTCACGGCGGTGACCAAATACCTGGCAGGAAGCACGTTAAGGAGGAAGAATTTTTTTTTTGAAGCTTAGGGTTTGAGGGAACATAGTCTGTCATGGTGGTGAAGGCATGGTGGCAGGCGGCTTCATGGTGGTGAGATGAGCGGTGGCTTGCTCTGCTCACGCTTAGCAGACCCGGAAACAGCTGAAAGCAGACCTGCTCCCCAGAGGCCCTCTCCCTCCATCTAGACCCTCCCTCCTAAAAGTGTTGTAGCCTCCCAAAACAGCCCCAGCAGTCAGGAACCAAGTTGTCGTACATATGAGCCTGAGAAAAGCTGTTTACACCAAAACCATAACATAGGTTTATTTCAATTTCCATCTCACTCTGTGGTGTGCTCTACGCTCTGTCCTGTACGTGAATGACTCTGAAGAGGGGGAGGGGCCATCTCACTGCCCGGGTTGCTCTGGCCTACTGAGTATGTGAATAAATAGTGAAGAGACCAGGCTACTTGGGCTTGTCCCCAGTTGGGGATTTGACCTGCTCTTCTGGTGGCGAGGAAGCTGCCTGTCAATGAGAGCAACACATTAACTGACCCTGGCTCAGGGAGAAGGAGCGGGCAAGAGGGGCATCAGGACAGGCATGACCAGCAGGTGACAGCCTATCCACGCGGAGGGTCTTTGTGATCCCAGAGAGCACACAAGTTAGGGACCACACAGATAGGAACGTGTGCCAGCATTCATGCTTTGACCATGCATCTCATTAGTTAAGGATTTCATCAAATTGAAAGAATACACCTGTAAAATTATTTTTGATCAAGGGACAACTGGTATCCCATTAGTGAACTGTAAACACATTCTTAGCTTTTCTAAGTTTATTTATAAGAGTATTGAATATGGTGAGGTTTTGTTTTTGTTTTTTGAGACAGAGTTTCATACACAGTCCCTGGCTGGCTTGGACCTTGCTATGTAGACCCGGCTGGCCTTGAATTCACAATGATCCACCTGTCCCTGCCTCCCAAGTGCTGTGATGAAAGGCGTGTACCCCAATGTCCAGCTTGGAATGTTTCTATTAAGTTGCACAGATGCATTGAAATAGAAAAACGAGCTGGAGGGATGGCTGGGCAGCTATTCTTCCAGAGGACCTGAGTTCGGCTCCTGGCACCGACATGGCAGCTCATGTGGGTCTGTGGTAGCTCCAGGCGGTGTGCTCTTTGCTCTGCTGAGTGCTATTCCCTGTGAAGTTCCCGAAACTTGCTTCTTTGTTCATCTCCTTAAGGACCTTAGAGTTGCTCAGCTTTAGAAATTAAAACTTGAGAGATATTCAGGTTCAAGTTTTGGTGTCAGCATTCTTTCTCTCTGGGGTAATTACAGACACATGCACCAGGTTACAGGGTAAGGGTATTTTAGCTTTGTTGTTCCCCAGAGTGGCTGTTTCATTTGCGTTCCCACCAGGATGCATGAGTCTGTTTTGTCCAACATTCTCATTAGGTCAAGACCTACTTGTCAAATAAGTCTTCACATATTTAGCCTTTCAAATAGTTTGTAGTATCTCATGGTGACTTTAATTCACATTTTCCTAAGGGAATGGTGTTGAACATCTTATTTCAGGTTTGTTTGTCTCCTTTGGTGAAGAGTTTGTGCCAACCTTATATCCATGTACTTACTTCAGTGTTTTGTTTCTTTACTTGTTGGGTGTGAGTTGGTTCTCTCTCACCTACCAGATTCAGGTTGTTGGGCTTGGGGACAAGTGCCACTGAGCTCCCTAACATCAATCCCCAGTACCACCCTTACTTCACTAGCCACATGTTCCTCAAATGTCAATTTTCTGGCCAGGAATTGTGGTGCATGCCTTTAATTCCAGAACTTGAATGGCAGAGGCAGGATGATCTCTGTAAATTCAAGGCTATCCTAGTCTACATATCAAGTTCCAGGCTAGCCATGCTACATGATGAAATCCTGTATCAAAACAAAACAAAGGAAAGGGAAGCAAAGATTCTGCCACATTTGTTTGGGTCTGGTTATGGATGTTTGATTTTTTTTCTAAACTCATTTTTGCGTCCTTCTTGTCCTGGATAGATTTATATCCACTTGACACAAGTTGGAGTCATCTGAAAAGAGGGAACCTTAATTGAGAAAATGCCTCCATAAGATCCAGCTGTAAGGCATTTTCTTAGTGGTTGATGGGGGAGGGCCCAGCCCATTATGTGTGGTGCTACCCCTAGGCTGGTGGTCCTGGGTTCTATAAGAAAGCAGGCTGAGCAAGCCATGTGGAGCAAGCCAGTAAGCAGCACCTCTCCATGGTCTCTGCATCAGCTCCTGCCTCCAGGATCCTGCCCTGTGTGACTTCCTGTCTTGACTTCCTTCAGAGATGAACAGCAATGCTGAAGTGTAAGCCAAATAAACCCTTTCCTCCCCAGCTTGCTTTTTGGTTATGGTGTTTCTTTGTAACAAAAGAAACCCCACTTCCTGTCAGCAGTCCCAAACTGTGTTAATGACTGGCTTTACACTGAGTTTCCAAATTAAACGATGAACACTCACTTTAATCTTCTGGTTTAAAAATCATTTTGGCTCTTCTAGCTCATTTGTTTAGCTCTTCCCAAACACAGATCCTCAATGTATGTTGTTAGATTTATACACAACCATCTCCTCAGCACACCTCCCTTTTGCATGTTTGAGACAGGGTCTCATGAGGCCCAGGCTTTCTTTCACACTCTGTGTAGCTGAGGATGATGCCGAACTCCAGATCCTCTTGCCTCCATCCCCAAGTGCGGGGATTAGAGGTGCACCACTGCTCCCCTTTGTTTCGTCCTTTGGCTTTTGCTTTGTTTAGCTTGTTTGAGACAGGGACTCACTGTGTAGCCCTGGATGTTCTGGAACTCGCCCTGTAGACCAGGCTGGCCTTGAACTCAGAGATCCGCCTGCCTCTGCCTCTGAGTGCTGGGAATGAAGGATTGTGCCACCACCGCCCAGCTGATCTTTTGACTTTGGATCTGGTGCAGTTATGTTTACATGCAGTTTCTTTTCTTGTTTTTGAGGCATGGTCTCATTATGTAGTGCAGGCTAGCTCCAAACTCGCAATCCTCTGAACTCAGCCTTGGGGTGCTGATGTTACAGGGGTGCACCACCACACCCAGGGGCAATCTGACTTTTGTAGACAGCATATAGTAAGATGCAGTTTATTTAGTCTTTTTTTTTTTTTTTTTTTTTTTTTTTTTTTTAGGTTTTTCGAGACAGGGTTTCTCTGTGTAGCTTTGCGCCTTTCCTGGATCTCAAGCTCTGTAGACCAGGCTGGCCTCGAACTCACAGAGATCCGCCTTCCTTTGCCTCCGGAGTGCTGGGATTAAAGGCGTGCGCCACCACTGCCCAGCTAGTTTATTTAGTCTTAGCAATCCTTGTCTTTTTAGTTAATTTAATTAGACCACAGACAAGAGAATGGCCAGAAACAATATGTAAGTAAACAGACTCAGTTTCTAGTGAAATTTTATTTATAAAACACAGTGAACTAGATCTACCAGGGGTAGGCTACAGTTTTCAAATCCCTGGTTTTGGCTATTATATTTGTTGTGATATTAACACGCTTGAGTTTAGGTCTAATTAATTTAAAAAATCCCCCCCCCCCCCCCGCTTTCCCTATCTTTGTTTTTAAACTGTGTAAACATTTTCAATGTCCATTTTTACATTATCTCGAGGTTCTGCTGGGCAGATAGGAAATCAGGAAGCCTTTCCAGTTCCCAGGGAAGGAGGGGAGGATGTGGAAGGAATGGAACTGCGGTGGGAGTGTTGGGGTGCTGGGAAGCCAGCTGCGGCTGACTGTACAAACTCCCTGGTGAGCGAAAGAAGAACACCTCAGGCTCGGACTCTGGATGACATCTAGGCAGCCAGGGATGGGCTGGGATGGAGATGCGGCAGGTCTGCTCCCTAGCATGCTTGCAGAGTTGCCCTGCAATGCTGGGGAGGGAGCAGCTGTCTGCGCTGTAGTGGGGATGTGGGGTTCTGCACCAGAAAAACCCCAGGAACTGAATTTCATGTCTTCTAAGAGCTCAAGGTTTTCACAAAATGCCCAAGTTCCAAGATCACATAGTTCCTTGAAAAGCAGGATTCACGGGTACCAAGCATGGGCAAAGGAATCACCTGCCCTCCTAGGGTCACAGTTTTTGGGTATTCTTACATCTGGCATGGGTGTCTGCCACTAGGTGTCGTCTGCCACCACAGGCTTCATCTCTGGGATGAGTTCTTTCTGCCTCTTCCCTTGCAAAGTGCAGGGCTTATTTGGGGGTTGATGATGTTCTGAAATTAGATGGTGGGGTGGTCACGCAAACTTTGAGAATATGCTAAAAAACACACCCCATTGTCTTTTCTTTTGCTTTTAGGGAGTGAATGTTGTATGAATTATATGCACTAAAGCTTATTTTAAAGGAAAAAGTAAGAATTACCACCCTCCACTTCCTCCTAAGTGGTCAGCTTTGGGGTCTGACACTAAAGAACTGAGTTGAAGTACCCACAGGGAGAAAGTGTGACGTCACTTCCCCTGCCCCCTTCCTTTGATCCCCAGCCGCCACAAATCCACTTCTGCCTTTTCCTGGGCTGTTACAACACTGCAGTGAGGACACTCCCATATGAGCTTTTGTGTAGAAATGGAGTTGGAGTCCCTCACGTGTGCACTAGGGGTGAACTGCTAGGTCACAGGGGCCACTGGAGGTTTAACCCTTTAAGGAAGTGCTGGCCATGTTTCACAGCAGCTGCACACTTATGTCCTCACCAGTGGGGTATGAGGATCTGACTTCCCCAGACCTTGCTAACTCTTGTTATTATCTAGCCTTTTGTGACAGTCACTCTGGAGGGGATGAAGTGTGACCTCATTGTGGTTTTGATGGTGTCCAGCACTTGGCCATTGGTTTACATACATTGGAGAAAGGTCTATTCAGGTTCTTTCATTAGCAAATTGGTGACTCCCTCCCTCCACCAAGAACTACAGGCAACTGAGGAATGCTGGGAGGGGGGGGTTTCCCCAAAGAAGAGCACACCAACCGGTTAACTGATACCAAATGGTCAGCCCTGAAAACATACAAATAACATTATACAGACTGATCGGGGTATTTATGCATTTAGGAAGGATATACGGGAGGGTTTGGAGGGAGGAAAGGGAGGGGGAAATGATGTGATTATATTATCTCAAAAAATAGAAGAAATAATTTTTAAAACTTGATTTGTCCTTTTGTTATTGAGTCAGATTTCTTTATGCAGTCTAGCTATGTCTCTTATTTGACAGATATATTATTTATAATGTTTTTTCTCACTGTCGGTTGTCTTTTTTTTTTTTTTTAAGTGCTTTTAGAGTAACTCGCCTATTCATTGTATAATTCAAAGCCACAAAGATGCCTACTTGGTAGTTTTACCATGACATTTACATTTTTAATCCTTTTTGAGTTCATCTTTGTACATTGGTGTAAGGCAGGGTCTAGTCTCACACTTTTGCACATGTCTATCCAATCATTCCCGAACAATTCGATGGCGAGATTCTTTCCCAACTAAACCACCCGCACAGCTCTGTTACAAACCAAGCGACTATGACAGCAGGGGTCACTTCTGAATGCTCGGGGCTTTCCCACTGAGCTGCTCGGAGTCATTTGCCGGAACCCTACAGTCTGGACTCTCATAGCTCTGAAGTGAATATTTTGGTTCTTATTATATGGTCTCTTGCATTTCCATATACATTTTTTTCTTTTTCTTTTTTTTAAGTTTATTTATTTATTATGTACACTGTTCTGCCTGCATGTATGAGTGCATGCCAGAAGAGGGAGCCAGATCTCATTATGGATGGTTGTGAGCTATCATGTGGTTGCTGGGAATTGAACTCAGGTCCTGTAAAAGAGCAGCCATTGCTCTTAACCTCTGAGCCATCTCTCCAGCCCATACATTTTTTCTTAATTTTTTTCATATAATATATTTTGAGTGTGAGACCAAAATGAGCCATCTTAGAAATGCTCTCACCCAAAAACTAAGGCCTAAGATTTCTCCTTTTGGGAATAGGCCATTAGTTACTGAAACCAGTCAGTTCAGATTCCAGAAACCAGGAAGTGTAAAAGTACAGAGTCACAAGATAGTCACGAGGTAATGCCTGCCAGACTATGGAATGTCCTCTCCCTGGTTTCCAGGGTAACTGACCACAGAAATGCCCCCACCTGAGGGCAGCCAATGAGAAATGGTGGCGGGCAACCACTCCCTTAGAAGTAATTTCTAGAAGTTCCTAGAAGCGAGCCAATCAGAATTGTACCCATACTAGCACCCCTAAATGATGTAACCTTGTGACTTTTCCCTTTAAAAACTGAGCTTGCAGACAGGTGGGCGCTTCCTCCAGCCTCCACTGCGTTGGATGTATTGGACGAAGTCCCTGCCTAGGCTTGTATTGCTTTTGGATATCCAGAATTAAACCTTGCTTTTGCATTCCGGCATGCTCGTCTTTGGTGGTCTCTCTGGGGGTCACAATCTGGGCACAACATTGAGCATGTTTTTTCTTTCCACCAACTCATTTCAGATCTTCTATCCACCTCCCTGCCCACCAAACCTTATGCTCTCTTTCTTAAAAACAAACAAACAAACCACAAAAACACCAAAATGACAATCAAATAAAAAAAAAACAAAACAAAAAAATCAATGAGAAAAAAAAAAGCCAAAACAAAACAAAAAGCCCACGGCGGGGAGAGGGGGAGTGGGACGGGGACAGGGATGACAATGGACACACACCAAAAAAACCATGGAATTCTTCATTTTGTGTTGGCCAACTCCATTAGAATGTATATCATCTCATTAACCTACTTCCTTGGCTTATTGTTTAATTTTCTGGATATTTTATTAGTTTTTGTGTGTGAGTGTTCTGCCTGTATCTATGCCTGTGTGCCATGTGTGTATAGTGCCTGCAGAGACTGGAAAAGGGCACTGGATCCGATGGCACTGGAGTTCTAGACAGTTGTTAGCTGCCACATAGATGATGAGAACCAAATCTGTGTCTTCTGCAAGAGCAACCAGTGATGTTAAAAGCTGAGCCATCTCTCCAGCTTTGGGCTGCTATTATTATTGCTATTATTAATTATTTTGTGCTTTTTAATGTACAAGTTCTGTGCTTTTTGTTAAATTTATTCCTAAGTATTTCATTTATTTTGATGGCACTATGAATGTAATGTTTTCTTAATTTTAACATTTGGATTGTTTTTTGCAAGGGCATACAAATATGATTTTCTGCACATTACTTTTGCACCTTGCAACCTTTCTGAACTTGCTTCTTAGTACCAGTAATTTAAACAAATTCCCAGAATTTTCTAAATATAAGATCATGTCATATGCAATTAATTATTACTTTATAATCTGGCTGCTCATGTTTTCCTTTTCTTTTCTAATTGTCCTGAGCAGAGTCTCCAGCACAATGCTGAACAGTTGCTAGTTCTAAGGGCGAAGCTTTTGGTCTTTGCCGATTAAGCATGATGTTAGCTGTAGATTTTCCATAGATGTACGTTAGTGGTTCAGTGTGCTGAGTGTTTACGTTATGAGTGGGAGTTGCATTTTGTTGTCTTTTATTTGTCATCCGTTAAGATGATCATCCCGTTTTTTATTTTATTCTACTAACAGGTGTGTTATATTGATCAGTTTTCAGAGACTTGGCCAACCTTGAGTGTCTAGGAAAATCCTGCTTGGTCATGATATATACCCTCTTTTGTATGTTGCTGGGTTCAGTTTGCGAGTATTTTGTTGAGGAGTTCTGCACTTGCAATCTCTGATTATTTTTGGTGTGTCTATATGTGCCTCTGTGCACAGGTATATGTATACAAGTACATATATGGAGGCCTGAGTTGACATCGAGTGTCTTCCTCAATGGCTCTGCACCTTTTATTTTTTTTTTTAAGATTTATTTTTATTTTTTATTTTAAAAATATTTACTTGTATGGGTGTTTTTCCTGCATGTATTTCTGTGTATCACATGTGTGCCTGGTGTCCAAGGAGGCCAGAAAAGGGTGTCAGATCCCCTGGAAGAGGAGTTGCAGATGGTTATGAACTGCCATGTGGGTGCTGGAAACCAAACCCCAGTCCTCTGACAGAGCGGCCAGTGCTCTCAACTGCAGAGCCATTTCTCTAGCTCCTTATTTTTATTTTTAATTATCTGTCTGTTTGTCTGTCTGTCTGTATATGTGAATGCAGGTGCCTGTGGAAGCCAAAAGAGGTCCCCCGATCTTCTGGAGCTGGAGTTATAGGGAGCTGTGAGCAGCTTGATGTGGTTACTGGGAGCCACACTCCAGTCTTTTACAAGAGCAGCACATGCTTTTAGCCCTGGAGCCATCTCCTGCCCAACCCTTATTTTTTGAGACAGCATTGCTCTCTGAACTCACTGATTCTGCTAGACTGGCTAGGCAGTGAGTCCCAGGATCCTTCCTAGTGCTGGGATTACAGGAGTATTTCTGGCCTCTAACACAGGTTCTGAGGGATCAGACACAGGTCCCCAGGCCCACATGACAAGCACTTTACTGACTAGGTCATCTCCAGCTTCTGAGTTTTCTTTTTTTTTTTTTTTTTCTTAGTTTGGTAACACTGACTTCAGTAAGTTGAGAATTGTCCTTCATTTATGTCCTGTAGGAATGTGTGAGAGACTGGCATTATAAGCTCTGGCCTTGAAACAATGCTGGCTTCCTCAGCCCATGTTGGAGGTGGAGAAGAAAGTCTCCTGGGAGAGAGTTAGTGCTCCGTCAAGGACTGTGACAGCTCTGTGTTTTTCTAAGCTAGTTTGCTGCAGACTCCTGGGTGCTGATAAAGACAAGAGACTCTTGAGTCACAGATGAAGGACAGTGTCCTTTGCTGCTGCTGCTGCATGTCAACATTTTAAATGCCAGCTATCTGAGCTTACAATCTCAGAGTGACCTGAAGAGTACCAGCTAACACCTATGAGTGCTAGAAAGAAATCCTGGGCTTAGGAGCCATGAGACTTTCCCAAGGGCCAGTGAGCATGTCTGCCCTTCGTTATGGAGGGAGATAATGTGTCTTCTAAAATCATGCTTAAAAACCGGTCCAGAACAATGGCAGCCTGTGTCTCTGCCCAGAAGACAGGAGAACCCTACAAGCCCCACAGGGACTGGTCTCCAGCAGACTCCTTAGATCTCCCCTGCCACTGCTCTTCATGCACACTTGATTTGCATATTGTAAGCTTGTGCCAGCTCTCCCAGTTTCATAGTCACATGATACGAAGGGTCAGAAGACTTTGCCCCTGTAATTCCTTGAAGAAGCTGTCCCTACCCACTGCTCTTCTTCCCACTCAGCTGCTTCTCCCAGCACTGACTCCAGCCCTATAAATAACATTTTATAACACTTCATTCTTGATTTCTCAGATGAAGGCGGGTGTGCTTGAGAAACTCTTTGAGTTTGTTCTCTGAAGATTCATGTGCAGGAAACTCTCCAGAGTGGTGGGGCTGGGAGGCGGCGGGGCTCTGAAGAGGTGGGGCTTTGTAGAAGGTGAGCAGATCCTGGGATTGCTCTCCTCAGAGGGGGCTGGTGCAGCTCTCATGGGGCCTCTGACTAGGAGGGTCCCAGATTGGTTGAGTGCAGCCTAGTTGCTCATGCCCATAACTGCAGCACTCAGGAGGCAGAGGCAGAGGCTCATTGTGAGTTCAAGGCCAGCCTGGCCCACATAATGACTTCCAGGCCAATTCAGGCTACGTAGTGAGACCTTGTCTCACAAAGCAGAGACAAGAGTGAGCACAGCTGCTGAGTTACTCTGGCTTCCTATTTGCATGCGACCTCTCCCTTCTGCAAACACTGCCACCGTGGTGACACCATGCACCATGCAGTGACTCAGCTAAGGAGCTCTCTTACCAGAGGCCAAACAGTTGGAGTCACTTGAGTATGAGCTTCTCTTCTCCAAAACCATAAGCTAAATAAGCTTTTTCTTATTGGCACCCAACTTCTGGGATTTTGAGATAGCCACAGAAACAGATAAAGACAACGGCACTGAGAACGCGTAGACTCCCATGTAGACTTAGTTTCATCTCTCACCCTTAGCCTGCCTACTTCCTACCTTCCCATTTTTTTTTTTTTTTTTTTTTTTTTTTTGTGCTGTGGCATGTCCTGTATGATGTAAATATATGTTGCTATGCTGGGCGGTGGTGGCGCACGCCTTTAATCCCAGCACTCGGGAGGCAGAGGCAGGCGGATCTCTGTGAGTTCGAGGCCAGCCTGGTCTACAGAGTGAGTTCCAGGAAAGGCGCAAAGCTACACAGAGAAACCCTGTCTCGAAAAACCAAAAATATATATATTGCTATGATTGATTGATAAATAAAATGCTGATTGGCCAGTAGCCAGGCAGGAAGTACAGGCGGGACAAAGAGAGAGGAGAAGTCTGGGAAGTGGAAGGCTGAGGGAGGAGATGCCAGCCTGCTGTCCAGGGAGCAGCATGTAAAGGCAGCAGGTAAAGCCACGGAACATGTGGCGACATATAGATTAACAGAAATGGGCTGAGTTTAAGTGTAAGAGCTAGTCAGTGGTAGGCCTGAGCTAATGGCCGAGGAGTTTAATTAATATGAGCTTCTGAGTGATTATTTTATAAGCGATTGTGGGGTCCATGGTGCTGGGCAGGACTGGAGAAATCTCCAGCTACAGTTTTTTTTTTTTTTCTAAGACAGGATTTCTCTGTGTAGTTTTTGTGCCTATCCTGGATCTCACTCACAGAGGAACTCACAGAGATCCGCCTGGCTCTGCCTCCTGAGTGCTGGGATTAAAGGTGTGTGCCGCCGCCGCCGCCGCCGCCGCCGCCGCCGCCGCCGCCGCCGCCGGCGCCGCCACCACCACCACCACCCAGCCAGCCATACCTTCCCATTTTATAGGACAATAAAGACACAACATTGGTTAGCTCAACATTCAGTTCTTCTGTCATCTTGGCTGAGCCACACTGGATATTAAAGGAATAAGACATGGTGTTTCTTTGATGCTGTCTTTCTTTTGTTAGTTTTCACTGCAATGCTCTCAGGGTCTAAAACATTACAAACTTTGTGATTTAGGGGCTGGGGAGATGGCTCAGCAGTTAGGAACCTTTGTGGCTTTTGCAGAGGGACCAGAGTTCATTTCCCAGCACCCATGTTGGATCTGATGCCCTCTTCCCCACAGCGCTGGGACAGCTCTGTTCCGCACCGCTGCTCCCCAGGTCTGCTGTACAGCAGTCATTTTTCTGGGGTCTCCCCTCATGCTCTCAGGAGTTTCTTCTTTCCACTCTGTTTAATCCTTTTCCTGGGACCTACTCTTTCTTGGTTTACATATAAAGTTTTGGTGAAACATCTCGATTTTAAAACGGACACAAAGGAGAAGGCACTCTGAGACACTGAATGTTGGGAGAATGCCCTCAACCTCGACTAATAGCCCAGCAGGTTCAGACTATGCAGGTGGAAAGTGGTTTTCCACAGAAATTCTGAATGCATATGTTTCATTTTTCTTTTAGCCTCTGACATCACAGTTGAGAAGTCTGATTCTTGGTATTTTGGGTAAAACTCTTCCTCTCTTTAGAACGTTTTGAGATAAAAAGTTTCTCTCTAATGTCATGGTGATGTGCTTTGGCTTGGTTTGTTTTTTACCTGCTTCCCAGGGCATTTGGTAGCTTCCATTGGTCTAGTGACTTCAGTTCTAGGATTTTTATTCATCTACTCTATGGATGACACATTCCTGTCCACTTTCTCTGTTCTCTATGTTACTGTTGATCATGTACTCTATGATTCTGTTACTCCAAGGCTGAGCCTCCTGGACTTCATTTCTCTCCCTCTGATTTTACAATGATTTCTTTATTCTGCTTTCTGGGAATTTTTGTCAACTATCTTTGCTAACATTTCCAGTGTAGGTTCAATTTCCGCTATAAATCTTTATTTCCAGGAAATTTCTTCACTATCCGTTCCCTGTTCCTTCAACACAGCATTTACCTCATCTCTCAGGCTGCAGCTTTCCCTGGCATTGTCCCTGGTCTTCTGGGCTACTCTGCTTTGTATGTTTTCCTCAAGTGTCTAGCTGTTGGCTCATCTTTCAACATGAGATAGCCAAGTTTCAGCACTTGGGATGCTGATGCAAAAAGATCACAAGTTCAAGGCCAGGGTGGACTACATAGTGAGACCTTGTCAAAATATATATATATATTTACACACAGACACCCATACACACACACACACACACACACACACACACACACACACACATACATATATACATACAAACATACATATACACATGCATGTGTGTGTGTGTGTGGGGTGATGGGATATCATGGGAAGTTTTTCTGTGAGTCTCATCACAGGAGGACTGACTTGGCTTTGCCCAATCACGGTTTCTGTAGGGTAAAACTGTCAGCATTCTAGATGTCAGGGAAGGAAGAAAGCTGGGGATCTCAACTCCGTGTGATCTTTCTCTTAATCCCCATCTGTAGTATTGGGCCCCGACCTCAGCGCCTGTCCTCACTTCCGTCCCTTCTGGGATGAAGGCTCTGTCTCTCTATGAGATCGGGACATGTGACCAGGTGGCTTCCTGTCTTTCAGTACTCTTCATGCTTCAGTATCACCCTTACTTCTCCACCCAGAGCCACCTGCTGTTGCCAGCTCCTGGGGTGTGTGGACTCTGCAGTACCCACTGTTTTCCTTTCTCCTCTCATTCCAGCTCAGGACTAAATTGTCTCAGGTCTTCACCATGTGCTCCTCTGCTTCCCAGCTTCCAACACTGTGTTGCTTTGTCCTTCTCCTTTTCTTAGACCATGCTGCTATTTCAGGGGGATTTGCGGGGAGGGGGGGGATAAAGGTGCTCAACTTGCTGTTTTAACCAAGAACAAACCCCTGTTCACTGTGTGCTAATGTATCTATCTTTCAAATGCTGAAGATCTCAAGAGAGCATTCCAATGACCTTCTACCGAATTCACAATATTAAAAGAGATTGAAAGCTAGGCCTGGTGGCTCATGCCTGCCTTTGTAGCACTTGATAGGCTGAGGCGTGACGGTTGTCACAAGTTGGGTCTAGCCTGGGTAACACCGTGAATTCAGGTCATTATGGATCACAGAATGAGATGCTGTCTACACAGGGGAAGGTGGGGAGGGGATTCCTTGGATAAGTAATGGAACAGTAGATCCTATCTGTACATTGTCACACAAAGAGAGAAAATACAGTCTCTTTAGGTCTGGTGACAACCCCAGATCACAAGAGCATGCTGTCATCTGATTGTTACATTTTGCATAAAATCTCAATGACAATCCAATCAGCAAACCCCAGGCAACCTACCATCTTAGAACTAATGAATTAAAATGGGCTTTGGGAGCTCATGAGGTCCATTCTTTCCCTCCAGCTGGAGGCATCATCAGTCTGTTATAGAACCAAGGAGGGTTCAGCATGAGATGAGTTTATCAGACCTCTGAAAAGATGGAGGACATCAGGTTTTCAACTCTACACAAGGGAAGGTAGGATCCAGACATAAGGCAAAGCTGTCCACCTTCTAGTGCCTTAGATACTAGTGACCACCCATTCTCAGAGGACCCGAGGCCAGCTCTTCTTATATCTCAGCCCTTCTTTTCTGGTCAAGAGAAACTCAACAGTCATGGGACCAACAAAGCTCACAGACCAAACTAGAGGAGAGCCCAGTGCCCGAACCCTCATCAGGCAATCTTTCAAGGAGCTGCACTTAGATTTCCTATACTATCAGTTTTCCTGCTACTGTGAGAGATTACAACCTCAAGCAAGGCTGATGTTCAAGAAATAAGAGAAACTAACTTTAAAAAAAAAAAAAAAAAAAAAAAATGCCGGGCGGTGGTGGCGCACGCCTTTAATCCCAGCACTCGGGAGGCAGAGCCAGGCGGATCTTTGTGAGTTCGAGGCCAGCCTGGGCTACCAAGTGAGTTCCAGGAAAGGCGCAAAGCTACACAGAGAAACCCTGTCTCGAAAAATCCAAAAAAAAAAAAAAAAAAAAAAAAAAAAAGACCTCTTTGGGGTTGGTGAGATGGCTCAGCAGGGCCAGTCTCTTCCTGCCATGCCTGACAATCTGAGTTCAATCCCCAGGACCCACATGGATAACCAGCTGCCAAAAGTTGCTCTTGGACCTCCACACTCAAGTCACCCCACCCATACACACACTAAAAATGTAAAGACCTTTTTGGAAAGTTCTCTAAAGGACAAATGGAGAGAAAGGAAAGTCCTGGGGACTTTCCAGCACACAGCAGTGAAGGGGTGAAGGCAGCCCAGGCCAGCACAAATCCTCCCAGTTCTAATAATGATCACATTCACCAGTGCTGCAGAATGGATTCTGGTTCCTCCATCTACTAAAAAAAATTGCTGCAGAGCTACAGAGATGGCTCCATGGTTTAGAGCACTTGCCCCTCTTTCAAAGGACCTGAGTTCGGTTCCATCCAGGTTGGGTGGCTCACAGCTGCCTGTAAACCCCGCTCCCAGGGATCTGACACCCTTTTCTGGCTTCCAAGGTCACCATGTGGCATATACAAACATACTTAAATAAAAAATATTTTAAAAAATGTGCTGTAGTAGTGCCGACTTCAGACAGGGCATCATTTTCACCTCAAATACTCAAATACAATCTCTAAGTATTTAGAATATTCTTTTTATTTGGATTTATATAAAATAAAATACCATTATTGTCTCTAAAATAACTTATTAATATCATCTAATACTTTGGCCTATTTTTAAATTTTACACAATATATGAAAAATACCTTTTTATGAAAAGTTTAAATAAAGAACAAAAACTTACTGCATTTAACTTATATATCTTCTAAGTTACTTTTTTGGTTGTTGTTGAAAATTGTGTGTGTGTGTGTGTGTGTGTGTGTGTGTGTGTGTGTGTGTGTGTGTGTGATTTCTCAGGTACCTTCCACCTTTTGAGAGAGGGTCCCTTACTGGCCTCGAACTTTGCCAAGTAGCCAGACTAACTGGCCAGGGAGCTCCAGCGATCTGCCTGTCTCTGCCTTCCATTTCACAAGCACTGGAATTACAAGAATGCTCCATTATGTCTGCAGCATCCCCAGCTTTTAACATGGGTTCTGGGGGACTGAACTCAGGTCCTTATGCTTGGAATGCAGGTGCTTTACCAACAGAGCCAACTCTCTAACCCACTAAGTGCCCACCCCCCCCCACCCCCTCCACCCCCCCACCCCACCCCCACCCCCGCCGGCTCTCTCTAGCCCTGGCTGTCCTAGAACTCACTCTGTAGACCAGGCTGGTCTTGAACTCAGAGATCTGCCTGTCTCTGCTTCCTAAGTCCTGGGATTAAAAGCTATGCACCACCACCGACCAGGTGATAGCAACATTACTCTAATCTAAGTTAGGGGAAATGAATTCCAATGTTTACAACTAAACACAAGTGGCTAGTCATGGTTCAAATCTTCATAGGGCTTACAACCTAGATTTCTGCATCTTGTTTATTAAATACCCTTAAACACCTCATAAATACAATAATTGCTACTCAGCATTGTTTTCCCGAGACAGGGTGTCTCTGTGTAGCCCTGGCTGTCCTGGAACTCACTCTGTAGACCAGGCTGTCCTGGAACTCACAGAGATCTGCCTGCCTGCCTCTGCCTCCCTAGTGTTGGGATTAAAGGTGTGTGCCACCACCACTTCCTAGCAAGTCTCTTCTAACTCACAATGAAAGCCTCATTCTCTAAGATAGTTACTTAAAACTGTATGCTTACAAAATGAAGGCAAGTCTATTTTAATCTGGCTTCTTTCAAACTTTTAAGTGCTCTGGGGCATGTGTCTCATGGGTATGTATTGGCTCAACACTCCAGTTGGTGAAGTCAGAATCAGCTAGTCAGTCTACTATGAAGTCTTTCTGCCTTATTTACTGATGCAGTCAATGAGACTTTAGAGACATCGGCCTCTAGATTTATGCGTGCTTAAAAGCCTCCCTGCTCCATGTTGCAGAATGCAATGATGGTATTGGATGTGTATGTTCAGTAATAAGAATATACACTAGGCATCATTTTAGAAATGCATTCAAGCAATTTACTCCAGTTGTTGGTAGTGGGCAGTAGTGGGGTTTTCTGGGTTGGTAGCTAAAAACCTAACACCCAACGCTTCTGCTCATCCCTCTGCTTCCATGTCCCTTCTGTTTGGAAATCTTTCTTTTATTCCTACTAACGGGAATTTGCCTTCCTCTTCTATTTCTTTCCCCTTCATACTCAACTATTATGGTCTGAATGGCTGCCATGTGCTAGATGTATTAGACTCGAACCCACAGAATCCTCACCATTTTGTAAAGATGAAACCCCAGAGAACCAAGGGAGCTGCTGCAGGCCACTGGGCTCTGAAGGCCAGACTCTTTCCAGTGCCTCACTACTCCTAAAAGCAAACACTGACCATCAAGTCATACAATGGAGGTAAAAGTCAAAGCCAAGAGGTCCATGCTGTATTTATAGTTAGAGTGGTACCTGCTCCATGAAATCCCCCGCAGACATAGAGCTTGCCATCCACAGCACCTGCGTTAGTGGAATTGGTTCGCAGTGAGAGGAGGGGACTTGGCATAGGTGGGCCTTCCCGCCAGAAGTCCCCATCAGGGTTGTAGATCTCCACCACATCAAGGCATTTCCGAACTTGTCCCTTGTCTCGGCCCACACAGCCAATTCCACCTAAGAGAATGAAGCACAGAAATGGGGTGGTTGGTGTTGTGGAATATTGTTTTAGAGTGTGTTGCCTTTTTTCCTACTACTTTTGATAACAATGCAAAAATGTATTACATTTGTTTGATTAAATAAAATTCACCTGCGAGCAGGAGGCTGAGTCAGCAAGTAGCTGACAGGAAGTGGTAGGGAGGAACCACATGTATCGGGGATCCTTAAGAAGGATGGTTGGGTTTTTTGGAAGAAGCAAAGGGAGAAGGTTAGCTACTTGCTATTCAGCCTCTCTGAGCAGGCAGAATTCCATCTCAACTTTTGAATCGTGAGTTCTTTAGAGGAATAGGGATCTAGATAAAGTTTCCCTGAAAGAGTTGGTGCCCAAGGGAACAGAATTCCCTCAGGTTGTTGCTGGTAATGGTGGTGATGCAGTCTCTTATTAGGACAGCAGTTTCTCTTTCTTTCTTTCTTTCTTTCTTTCTTTCTTTCTTTCTTTCTTTCTTTCTTTCTTTCTTTCTTTCTTTCTCTCTCTCTCTCTCTCTCTCTCTCTCTCTCTCTCTCTCTCTCTCTCTCTCTCTTCTTGGGAGGAAATGGTTTATTTAGTTTACACGTCCATATCACTGTTCATCACTGAAGGAAGTCAAGACAGGAACTTGCACAGGGCAGGAACCTGAAGGCAGGAGCTGATGCAGAGACCATGGAGGGATGCTGCTTACTGGTTTGTTCCTCATGGCTTGCTCAGCCAGGACAGCAGTTCCTTAAGGGGCAGCCACAGTAAATAATATAAAACAGTTAACAACAGTTTGGGAGCAGAAGCCTCACAGTGGACATCCTCCCCTCCTAGTGTGATTGACAGAACAGGCTCGCTGGCCTTAGCTTTTCTTTGTCACCTATTTCAAAGGTAATTTCTATGTGACAGCAATGTCTTCTGACAGCAATATCTTCCGTGTGTTTCAGACGAGTTTAATGCCACTATAGTGCAGTATTTCCTGTTACTTAGCGTAAGATTCATTCCGAGTAGACCATGCAAAGTTGGTTCATATAATGAGCATTCCCTTTCCAGTAAGAATATTGGTTGAATGGCTCAGACACCTGCCTCATTGAAAGCAATGATTTCACTGACGTAGTCATCCAGGCCTGTTTTTTCCATGCCTCACTGCAAACTGGCCTCTTGTCTGCATTTGCATGGATACTTTTCCATTTGAAAAGAAGGGCTCTGGTAAATTTCAGGTTTGAGGTTAAAAGAAGACCAGAAGAAGTGGGAGGTAAAATGTCCAGCTCTCTCCCTTACTGGACAGCATGGTTTATTCAGCAGATGCTCACTAAATGCTCACTGTTGCCAAGATAATGTAAGTAATAAGGAGTCCAAAAAGATGGACAAGTCCCACATCCCTGAATTCTCCCCCGCCCAACTCTTTAGAAATTAGTAGAATGAAGGCACGGCACAGTGGTGCAGGCTTTTAATACTAGCACTGGGGAGGCAGAGGCAGGCAGATCTCTGTGAGTTCAAAGCCAGTGTGGTCGACATAGCAAGTTCCAGGCCAGGCAGATCTACATAGTGAGACACTGTTCCAAACAACAGGAAGTTAACAGAGTGGAAGCGGCATACATGTAAATAGATAGAAAGTAAGGCAGGCATCTCAAAGGCTACTTCAGAATAGCCAGGTATGGAAATAGGGAGCAGACATAAAATGTACAGAATTAGGACTTTAAGTCCTGTTGTGTAAGATTTTCTAACCCATGTGATCAGAAACATCAGTCTGCATGCGAGTTGTTTTTATTCTCTCTTCCTGTGGTGGTTTGAATGGGATACCCCTTAGAGTCTTGAGTTTTTGAATGCTTGGTCCCTGGCTGGTGGTGCAGTTGGGGGAGGTTTAGGAGGTGTGGCCTTGTTGAGGAAGAACGTCACTGGGGATGGGGCATGTCCCTGGGGGTGGGCTTTGAGAGTTCAAAGACCTGTACCATTCTTCAACTTTGCTCTCAGCTTCCTGTTTGTAGTTCAAGATGTGAGCTCTTAGCTTACTGCTCCGGTTGCCATGACAGCCTGCTTTCCCTCCATGGTAATGGACTCTTACCTCTCTGGGATGGTAAGCCAAAACAAACCCCTCCTTCTGTAAAGTGCCTCGGTCATGGTATTTTATCTTGGCAACAGAAAATCAACTAAGACACCTCCTAAGTCCCAAGACAACAGATTTTACATGTGGGGGTCATGGTTCCTGACCCACAGGGTAGCTCCTGAGACTGAGGCAGATCCCCTGGAAGAAGGGGCAGTCTCGTAACTGCAATTGTTCTCATCACTCCCCCATTCCATTTAGACCCACTGCTGATATTTGTAAACCATGAAAGGACTGTAAAGTGTTGGCCTTGGCTACACCAGCTCTCGGGGAGGATGCTCAACTCAAAACTAAGAAATGCTTATGGCCTTTACGATAGACTCCACTTGCTGAGAAGTTGCTCACAGTCTCCTCCCTTCCTCACCGCTGATTAGACTCCACCCTTCGCTGAATTAGTCAGGCAGCATCTTCATCACCATCTGCTTCTCTTTGTCTTGTTCTCTGACCCCACCTTCAGCACCAACCACGGGTCCTGACACATCATGTGTCTGGAATGAATGAATGAGTAAGACATGTTCCTTCCCCATGTTCTCTCTGCCATTCTTTCCACATTGTATTCCCTCTCTGTCTGGGTATTGTAAGCTCATGGAGGGCAAAGGTCACATCCTCCTGACTGGGCCTGCCATACAGTACTCAATGAATTCAGGGATGGGAGCTGTGTGCTTCTCCATAAATGGGTCTTAAGTCAAGTTCTGAAGGTGATAAAAGACTGGATGGGTCTCCCCCCCCTTTGCTGATGTCACCTGGCCAGTTCTCTTAGCATGAGCCAGAGACTGAGGATATGAACTCAGGAAGCACTTAGCTGCCTTCTCTCTTATCTGCTAAGACACATAGTTTAGCCCACTATGAAGCCGAGTCTGGGCTGCTGTGTTTTGAAGGAGGGGACACACTGACCTCAGCACAGCTCTGTGTTCAGGGGCAGGCTCACTCTCTGTGGCACTGTGGTAGTGGGACACTTCTTAGTGTAGAGGAAACGCAACTTCCTACTATTGGACAAGAAGTCAGGCAGAAGAGGGTTTAATCTGTGAGAGGCAGGAGACATGCTCTCGTGCTGGCAAAACTTGCATTGCAACCACGTTAGCCCAGTAAGTGAAGTAAGCAGTCTAGATGGAAGTCACCAGGAGTCAGGCTGTGGCACCCAGAGCACCAGCCTCTTGATTCTAACTCCACAGACAGGCAGGCCCCTTAGGAAAGCTCCCCAATGTGACACAAGCGGCGTGGGTATCATTCTTGATTGTCTAGAATAATGAGAGTGCTTGTTACCTTTGCTCTGCTACCAAGTGCATGCAATTACTACATTCAAAACTAACCTTGTGAAATGTGCCCATTCTCTTTGGCGAGCAGACGGTTCACATGCTCTGCCCCACCCCCGGGTGACCCGAGCTTACTGTGTGCTCTGTTTCTGTCCTGGCTGTGAAGCCTGCACTCATTCTCTGTGTCACTGGGTGCAAATTCACCTCAAGCACACTCCATTAGCAGCAGGCTTAATGAGCTTAGACTGAAGGTGAATCTTGATTAGATAAATAATCAAATAAAGGCCTGATCTTTATTAATAAGTCAGCACTGGCTCTACAAGCACAGCCTTTTGATGAGATGAAGCCTAGGGTGTGATCTGCAGCTGCAGAATGTCAATAAGTCAGCTCAGTGGCTTTCATCTCTGTGCTGCCAGAATTGCCGAGCATGACATTCCCTCACTCAAAACCGAGCAAATGAACAGAAATTACCTTCATAGATCATGCCCAAATGCACCCCACATGCAAAATATATACCTAGATTATTCGGGTGTGGGAGGGGGAAGAAAATTACAACTTGCCACTCTTTCTTCATTTTATTCCCACAAAGATAAAGATTCCTTCCTCTGATGTTGGGCTATGATGGGTTCTTTCATTTCTGGTGGTGTGTGGGAGTCAGCTTGTCCTCCCACAGAGAGCCTGGCAGACAGCTGGCTGAAGGCTGTCTTGGACTTGCCATCCGGTTACCCATGAATACAGTCCATACCCTTCTGCTACGGGGCAGCTTCAAGGTGGCAGGCTTATTCTACCCTGTTCTGGGCTCGATCCAAAGCAGGAGAAGGATTTCATTAACATTTATGACAAACTACCAAAGTTGCTTGCATTGCTAAATTAGGCTTGGGGTGGGGCACTGACTATGTGGTGGCGGTGGTGGGGCACCCATGTGCCATGGTGAAAGCATGTGGACCTTTAGAAACAGATCCTGGTTCACATCCTTGTAGCACTACTTGATAGCCAAATGCGGTTGATTGCTTAATTGTTCTAAGCCTCCGTCACTCTCACCTATAAACTGAAGATAATAATGCCAATTGCATAAAATGTGACAAGGATCAAACTGCTTAGATAATAACCATGGAAAGGAGGAAGCAAGGAGTAACTCAGAGCACTCGTGGGCATCACCAAGGGAATTTTCTTTTACATATTTCCTCGTGTATACTGCATCGAAGCAACATGGCACACATGTGGCTGGTGCTCAGATGACCATTATTTTCTGTCATGTTCTGTGGGGTTTTAGTACACCAGTGTTCTCTGAAATTCTTGAGTGCTTGTGACTACTCTCAAGTGAATTTTTATGTGTACAATTGCTGGTTTATTGACATAGGGTCAAAGGCTCCTAGACATTTCTTTTCAACCTGGGTAGAGGATCAGGTCAAGACAGCCAAAAGCTATGGTATTACATGCCTGTAATCCTAACACTTGGGAAACTGAGGCAAGAGGATTGCCATGAGTTTGAGCCTAGCCTGGGCTACATAATAAGTATGAGGCCAGCCCAAATTACTTAATGAGTATCAATCCAGCCAGGGCTACAGAGTAAGGCTCTGTCTCAAAAAGCCAAAACCCATCAGGCATCAGATGCTCTCTCTGACCCCACAGAGCCACTTACCAGCCATAAGCATTTGAGCTGTAAGAACTGTGGGGAAGAACGTTCTAGAAATCTTCAGCTTCTTGGAGTCAAAGTGGCCCATCTCTGAGCTGCCCGGCTTCTTTCTCCCAGGTGGATCTTAGCCCCTGCCTACTAATGGGATGCTTCTGACAAATCTGCTTCATTCTCATGAAAGCTGTCAGCTCTCTGACCCTCCCCCCAAGTTATTTTAGAATTCTAGGTGTCAAGCCTAAAACCTTAAAAAAAAAAATCAACTTGTCACTTTCTAAAGCCTAACACAGGGACTCTTGGGCATTTTCAGTAAAAAGTTCTTACTTCCTCTTACCAAATTCTGGATAATGCTAGGCATTGCTAACCAGCGGTATGCCTTGGGTCCAGAGAACTTGGGTTGGTGGTTCCCACACATCTCTCACCAAGCTGAGAATGTTAACAATCTGCTTTGCACTTTATTTGCTACTCAAGCAGAATACCACAACCCACTATCCCCCCAAAAACAAAAATCTCAGAAAAAAAAAAAAAAACAGCAGAAAGACCAAGTTTCATGTATTAGAGCTTGATTTTGGAGAGAAAAAAGCCACATATTTGAACTGTTTTGTGCCTTCCAAGTCGAAGGTGAATAGACAGTCCTAGAGTGACACAACCGAGAAAAATAAGAGAAAGAAAGTAAGGACACAGGAAGCCCTGGCGCGGAGCCACTGGTGCCACGTGAGCTGCAGTCAAGTCCCATCCAGTAGACCGTGAGCAACCCTAGGCCGTCGTCTCAACCCAGCACTGGGCAGCGGTGTTTCTAGTCACACCCGGGCATTTCAGACCCTGAGTTCATCTTTCCTGGTCTCTTCCCATACTGTGCCAGTGTGTACTGCAGGGCCTCCAAAGGCCTGAGGGTTGTTGAGTCAGGATGGGGCTGGAACAGCAACTCTGAGCAAGTTTAGCAGATGACCAGTCTAGGCCACAGGTGAGAGGCAACAGCCCCAGATGAACGGTGCCATTGTCTTCCATATCGTTCTTAGTCACCAGTTCTGTAGACTGTGTTTATTTTCATATCTACTCCTTCCTCTAAAGGGGCACAAGGCTCTGGATAATCCAGGTCCTGCCCTCCTCACATCCCTGGCTTTCTTTTCCCGCCCTGCACCTGGGTTGAGATAGCTCAACAGTTCCCCACAGAGTCAAGACCTTTCTCTCTGTCCTTTTCTCAGGCTGCATTCTCTGACACTCCTTCCCCAGCTTGACATACTCCTGTGCCTTTAAGGCCTAGCTTGCCTACACCCTCCCAAAAAGTCATTCCTGTCTCCTAGCTTGCCTACACCCTCCCAGAAAGTCATTCCTGTCTCCATGGATGAGACTTTGTCCCCTAAACGGAAATCAAGGTTCCTAGAAAAATGTGCTCTCGCTCTCTCCCTCTCTCCGCCCTTTCTATTAGATTAGCCTAAAGCACCCTGAGGACAGAACTCCCAGCACTTTCTTTCTTCACTGAAACTGAGGTGAACGGATGAACGGCAGTTTCCTCACCCTTTTCCCAGGTCACCTGTTTCCCGATGACTAACTGTAGAATGAGGCAAGTGCTAAGCACCAAAGAACTCAGCACTCAGTACCTGGACGGCTTCAGAAGCAGACCACGTGTGAATGAGACTTGATTCTTCTCCACGGGCTTGCCTGCCTACCAGGATGATTAGCCTCTCCTGACTTGGGTTGGACCACCTAACAGGATACAGACCAACCCCCCACTATTACCTCTGCAAAGATCCACCAATCAAATATATCCCAGCTCAAAAGCATAGGAGGCACAAAGCAGAAGTCCTTCAAGACATGGTGTGCACCTTTGTATTTCCTGAGGTGCCAAGCCTGATGTCTTTCTCTTAAGTGGGGCTTGACAGAATTTGAAGAAAGAAGATCAGAGTGGGAGAGATGGATCGGGAGGTAAAAGTATTAGATCTGTTCACTGGAGGACCTGAGTTTGATTCTCAGAATCTATGTAAGAAGCTGGATTTGTTTCTGTAATTTTAGGACTTCTACAGGGAGGTGGGAGGCAGAGACAGGAGGATGTCTGGAAGCTCACAGGCCATCTAGCCTGGAGTGTGCAATGCAGCAGAAGAAACAAGGAGACCCCAACTCAAAGTGGAAAGCAAGAACCAACTACTAAGAGTTGTTTTCCACATATGTGCAGTGGTGTACTTGAGTGCTCGAATGCATACAAACCACACACACACACACACACACACACACACACACACACTATTAAAAATACTAACACCTGTATTCTACCGTTAGGGATTCTGAATGCATTATTTTTAATGTATTTATTTTACTTTTATGTGTATGAATGTTTTGCCTACATGTAAGTCTGCATCACCCTGGCACCTGCAGAGATCAGAAGAAGGCATCAGATCCTCTGGAGCCAGAGTTACAAGCAGTTTGTGAACTGACTGATCTGGATGCTAAGAACTAAACTCCAGTGTTCTTGTACCATCTTTCCAGGCCTCAAAACCATTTTAAACTTCAAGCGATCTAAAATTTCCTATGCCCAGTTCATACTTGTATCAAACATACTTGTATCAGGCAATAAGCAGCGTCTGGTTTTTGTGTTCTGTCCCTAAGACACTCAGAGTCTCCGTGGAGAGCACACACATAATGCAGCGTGCTGGAGTTATGTCCTGAAGGAACATCACGTCATGATGAAATACAGAACCTTCAGGGCATGAGTGGCAGACTCTGCTGTAGCCAAGTTGCAGTCTAGGGGCCACATGCAAGCCTGGTCTTCTGAGTGCTGTTAAGGACACCTGATGAAAGAGGGTTAACATGATTTCAGTGCTTAGCTGGAAACAATTTATTACTATGTACAAGCAACAATGAGCCATTCACCCCAGCTGAGAGCCTCTTGGCCACTGAAGCTCTACATGCAGGACTTCTCTCAGAACAAAGAGGCACTAAGGATAACTTATTTGACCCTCTGGCAACAGGAAAGCACATTTTCGGCCCCATTCAGCATGAGTTTTAGGAATGTCATTTTAAGCAAGGAAAACTTAAATCTCCTGCAATCAGAGAAGCTCATGCCAGGCTGGTGCTCGCATCACTTGTCAGGACACTTTGACCAGATAATGGAGTGCACCGTGCTATAGCTATGAGAAGAAGCACTGTACTCATCCGGGTCTCTTCTAAACCAGCCCAGGGCTGGCTAATGCAGCACAAGTTTAGTAAACACTCTGAGTATGTGTCACCTACACAGACAGTGTCACAATATATCTGTGTTCTCAAAGTTCAGCCTGATGACCATTCATTGCAGAACCGCCCAGCAACTCCCTACTATCAGGGTCCTAGCTCCTTTCAGACTTTGGCAGGTAGCTGTCAAGGACAGGAGCCAGGCACACGCCATTTTAAAGCACAGCCTAGGTAATTCACAATACACTTGTATTTTTAAAAAATGTCAAAAGAAAAGACAAAGTCTTGTTACATTGAAGTTTGGTGCTCTTATAAAATAATTCACCACTAAAGTGATCTTTGGAATGCATTTCCAGTAATAACTTGGACCTTTTATGTAACAATTCCCTTCATTACTCTTTAATGGCATTCAAGCTGAGTCAGTTTCAGACAATGCTATTATATTTTCAGCAAGGCAATGAGGCACAGAATGGCTTCCTGAGGAACAACATTGATGGTTTGGGGCATTAGCTGTGTGGGAAGACTTGACATTGACCATCTCCCTCTCTACAAGGAAATGAAAAGTCTCTATTTAAAAAATTTCCAAAAGCCCTCTAATCTGACTTTTAAAAAGTAGAACTTTACATGAAGGAAGATTAGGGGAAATCTTTACATGAAGGAAGACATGGGGAAATTCATGTTGGCAAACAAATGTTTACCAAGTAAGTATCTGCCACATAAAGCCAGCCCTTAGGTAAGGGACAAAGAGGTAAACGAGACGAGGTCTTTACCGTCTAAGTGACAAGAGCAGTGGCAGGGACAGGGGACCCTTGTGCTGTGGAGAACCAGCAGTTCATCTGACCAAGGGGTCACACAAGCCGCTGGGAGGAGATGGATTGCTGCTGGACCCTGAGGACCCTGAGCATCCCAGAAAGGAGGGTAGGGGAACATGTGTCCAGGGGAGGGCCCTGAAGCCTGGGGCTGTTCCCGGGGCCTCCAGGATGCAGCTGGACAAGTGGGGGCTGCACAGTGGGCAGGACTGCCTCGTGCAGGCGGAAGGCTTCTACGGGTGGCCTCTGCTCCTCACTTTCTACATTCTGTGAAGTTAAAGTGGAGTCTCTTTTCAATTTGACTTTTCAGAATATATACTTGATAGAAATCCAAAACATATATATGAATATTCACCTTCATTTCAGGAGCAAGCACAGATTATTCAAAAGCATAATCAACAGTATGGGATTTTAAAAGGTGCCTGCTTCTTTACCCAGTCCACCATGTGCTTCTGTGCCCAGAGAATCCCAGGGCATCTTAGTAGGAGCGCATAACTAACTTTTGTTTCTTTGAGAAACTAATGCTTCTGCCCCTTGACTAGTTCAACATCATTGCAGAAGCTCTTTCCATCTAAATTTAAGGTTATCTGTAAGAACATGCTTTTCAAAAACAAACATTTCCTCAATTAAAAAAAATTAGTACAAGCTGGGCGGTGGTGGTATACACCTGTAATCCCATCACTCAGGAGGCCGAGACAGGAGGATCTCTGTGAGTTTGAGGCCAGCCTGGTCTACAGAGAGAATTCCAGGACAGGCTTCAAAGCTACAGAGAAACCCTGTCTCAAAAAAAAAAAAAAAAAAAAAAATTAGTGCAGATTTTAACTGAGGCCCAAATTCAGAATTGTTTACAACTGAAACCAAACTTGTGGGTGGGGGAGTGTGGTGATATTTTATTTGTACTGAAATGTTATTTTAATTTTATGTTAATAAATAAAGTTGCCCTGGGGTCAGAGCTATTAGAGCCATAGTAAGAGCGTGGTGGTTAGAAGAGCTAGGTAGATTTCTGTGTGTTCAGGGATACAGCCAGTATTGGAGACATACGCCTTTAAGACCTGGAGGGCGGTACTTACAGGCAGTGATGAGGCAGTCATGTGGTTGGGTTTACAACCAATGAGAAGGCAGAACAGAAATATTATTTAAACAGAGACACAGGAAGTACCTCTCTCTCTCGCTCGGGGAAGTTAGGAGCACTGCAGGAGGTAAGATTTTATCTCTGAGCTCTGACCTCTCGGCTTTCTCTTTTACATTGGCTCTGTGTTTCTTATTTTAAAAAGACGATTGGTTACATCTACATCTGGCGCCCAACGTGACAAGAATCCATTAAAAACTGCTTGGGGCCGGCTCCCTAGCCGGAGCAACCGGCTCCCTAGCCCCGGCCCAGGTCTGCTTGGGCTCAGGCTGGACTGTGAGCTGCTTGCTTAAAGCCAGTGCTACAAACAGCTCAGGCCTGCCCTGCTAAACAGGGCCCCTGCCTGTAAAGCCAAGCCTTGACTCGGCTCAAGAGGGAACAAGTGGCTGGCTTTAAGTTTTAGCCGGCTACCCCTTCGCTTTCACTTTCACTTTCGCTTTTGCTTTCTCTCTTGCTTTCTCTCTGTCTCTCTGTTTCTGTCTCTCTCTCTCTCTCTCTGGATTCACACCTAGGACACTAGGTGGCTCTTTTGAAATTCGCTCGGATTTCTACTGTTCTACGCATATTTGGTAAGTCATAAAGGAAAAAATGGGTTTTCTGTGTACATTGGAAGAAAATTGGGTTTTTGAAATTTTAGGCAGTCTGACAATGGAACAACTATATGAGAAGATTAATGTTGATCGAATTATGCAGTTTATCACCATGCTTATTCTCATTTTACTATTTAAAAAGATAGTCGATTTAAGTGCCAGGATAACAGCTTTAGAAAAACCTGTTAATTTTAACAGTGAAGTTGGTTCAAGTTTGGATCATAAGGTTACAGAAAGAAAGCCTGTTTTCACACAGTCATCCTTAATTTATCCTGTAACCGTACAGCAGATGCCTGATCAAATGGCTACACAAAATATCTGGGCTCCAATTGAACTGATGGATTTTAAAAGGTTTAAGGAGGCAATAGTATCTTATGGCATGCATTCCCCATATGTAAAGCAAATGTTAAACTCTTGGTCAACATATAATAGGATTATACCACAGGACTGGCGGGACCTTGCACAAGCTGTTCTGGAACCCAGCCAGAGAATTCAATTTCTAACGTGGTTTAAGGAGGAAGCTAGAAATGTAGAAACACAATGGAGGGATAAAGGAATACAAGTTTGTCAGGATCAGCTTATTGGAGAAGGCCAATATGCTTCAATACAAACACAATGTTTATATGATGTTCAAACCGTAATTTTATGTCGAATGGCAGCCTTGAATGCATGGGACAGAGTTGAGGAACCAGGAAAAAAACCTGAGTCATTCACAAAGGTTATGCAAGGCCCCAAAGAATCTTTCACAGATTTTTTAGAAAGACTGGCTTCAGCAGTAAACAGAATGGTCTCAGGATCAGAAGCTAGTAAGGCAATAATTGAAGCTTTGGCATTTGAGAATGCGAATGCAGCATGCAAAAGAATAATCAGGCCGTTAAGGGCAAGATCTGCACCTTTGGAAGATTGGATTAGAGAAACAATTAATGTTGAGGCTGATGAGCATGATGATACGTGGGTAGGAGAAGTAATTTCAAAAGGTTTGAGGAGTGTTAGATGTTTTGGGTGTGGAAAGCAAGGACATTTCAAAAGGGACTGTAAACAGGTCATTCCTAGAAGCAATGTTTCTTCAAGGAACAATGGCAACAGAATGCCCCTTCCTTCTGGAGTATGCAGAAGGTGTGGTAAGGGAAAACACTGGACCAACGAATGTAGATCAACAAAGGACAGACAGGGTAATCCTTTGCCTCAGTTTTCGGGAAACTCCCGGAGGGGCCTCATGCAGGCCCCCATAGCAAAACCAGTTCAAACCTTTCCTGCAGCTGTAGAGGAAATCCCTGCTCTGAGCGATGAAATAACCAAATGACTATTGGAATAAATCATGCTGGTCAGGATGATGAAAAAGAGAGAATAGAAAATTCAGGAGAAAACATAAAGAAAATTTTTTGGCAAACTTCTATTAATGAACAGAGACCAAAATTAACGATAAAAATAAATGGTATTTTGTTGTCTGGTCTGGTAGACACAGGTGCGGACATTACCATAATTGCACCAGAATTTTGGCATCCAGCTTGGCCTCTTCAGGAGGTAAACGTTCAACTGTTAGGAATTGGGACATTATCTGGAGTGAAACAGAGTGCAAGATGGCTCGAATGTATAGGTCCAGAAGGACAGAGAGGAAAATTAAAACCATATGTCGCTAACATAGCTATGAACCTGTGGGGTCGAGACTTGTTGCAACAATGGAATACTCAGATTAAAATCCCTCCAATCTCAGAAACAAATCATAAACTAGCACATGTTTCTGAGAGAAATATTAGAAGGCATTATTTTGAGTGGTCACCAGCCATCCATATTATACAAGAACAGGGCACAACAACTGATAATCCTCCAAAAATACCAACAGCTCTACCTTTAAAATGGTTAACAGACAAGCCTGTATGGGTTCAGCAATGGCCTTTAACAACAGAGAAACTCCAGGCTTTAGAAGAGCTGGTAGAAGAACAGTTAAATGCTCAGCATATTGAACAGTCAACCAGCCCTTGGAATTCTCCTGTATTTGTTATTAAAAAGAAATCTGGTAAATGGAGAATGGTAACAGACATTAGAGCAATTAACAAAGTAATTCAGCTGATGGGCTCTCTACAATCTGGAATTCCTTTGCCTACTCTGTTACCAAAAGGATGGCCTCTCATAGTTATTGATTTAAAAAACTGTTTCTTTTCAATACCCTTACAAGAAAAAGACAAAGAAAGATTTGCTTTCACAGTGCCTACTTATAATAATTCTCAACCGGTTAAAAGATTTCAATGGAGGGTCCTCCCACAGGGAATGTTAAATAGCCCAACTCTGTGCCAATATTTTGTACAACAGCCATTGGAAGTGATACGTAAAAAATTTCCTAAATCTATAATTTATCATTATATGGATGATATTTTACTAGCTGACTCAAATGCAGATACTTTAGAAAGAATGTTTGAAGAAGTAAAGAAAATTTTGCCTTGCTGGGGATTACAAATTGCTCCTGAAAAGATACAAAGAGGAGATTCTATTAATTATTTAGGATATAAAATAGAGCTACAAAAAATTAGACCCCCAAAAGGTGCAAATTAGGAGAGATAGACTACAGACTCTTAATGACTTTCAAAGATTATTTGGAGATATTTCTCATCTACGAACTATTGTTGGGGTAAAAAATGATGAACTGACTAATTTGTTCAAAACCTTAGAAGGTGACAAGGACTTAAATAGTCCAAGAGAATTATCACCTGAAGCTGAGAAAGAATTGGCCTTGGTAGAAAAGAAAGTACATGAAGGGCACGTGGATCGTATTGATCCAAAGCTGGATTGCATTTTGGTTATTTTACCTTCTAGGCATTCCCCTACTGGAATATTAATGCAGAGGGAAGATATTATATTGGAATGGATATTTTTACCAAATAAACCAAATAAAAAATTAAAAACTTATGGGGAAAAAATCTCTGACTTGATTTGGAAAGGAAAATTGAGACTTCGTCAATTAGCAGGAATAGACCCAGCAGAAATTGTCGTACCTTTAACTAAGGAGGACATTGAAAAATTATGGACAGAAAGTGAACCTTGGCAAAGAGCTTGCAGTAATTTTTTGGGAGAAATTAACAGCAAATATCCCAAAAGCAACAGAATTGATCTTATAAAGAGAGCTGATTGGATCTTGCCTCGAATTGTACGGCAAAAACCCATATCTGGAGTTTGTACATTTTATACAGATGCCAATAAACAAGGAAAGGCAGGTTACAAATCAGAAAATTTAAGTAAAGTGGTACAAGGTCCTTATAATTCAGTGCAAAAATCAGAATTGTATGCTATTCTGTTGGTATTAATGGATTTTTCAGAACCTCTCAACATAGTAACTGACTCTCAGTATGCTGAAAGAGTGGTGTTACATATTGAGACTGCAGAATTTATCCCTGATGCTTCAGAATTAACTTCACTATTTATTCAATTACAAGATACAATCAGGAAAAGGAGTCATCCTTTATATATAACTCACATCCGATCTCATACTGGTCTGCCAGGCCCTTTAGCACAAGGCAATGATGAGATTGATAAATTATTGATAGGAAATGTGCTGGAGGCCTCAGAATTTCATAAAAAACATCATGTCAATAGTAAAGGTTTAAAAAAGGATTTTTCCATAACCTGGCAACAAGCCAAAGAAATAGTAAAGAAATGTCCTACTTGTTCCTTCTATAATCAAACGCCATTACCAGCAGGATGTAACCCAAAGGGTACTCAGAGGAATGAAATCTGGCAGATGGATGTGTTTCACTTTGCAGAATTTGGAAAACTGAAATATGTACACCACACCATTGATACTTATTCAGGATTTCAATGGGCAACTGCTCTGAGTTCTGAAAAAGCTGATTCTGTAATCACTCATTTGCTAGAAGTTATGGCCATTATGGGTATACCTGCACAAATCAAAACTGACAATGCTCCATCATATGTCTCTGTTAAAATGAAACAGTTTTTTGCTTATTACAATATAAAGCATATTACAGGCATACCACATAATCTACAGGTCAAGCAGTTATAGAAAGATCAAACAGAACTCTGAAGGATATGCTAAATAAACAGAAAGGAGTAACAAAAACCCCCAGAAATAGACTGCATAATGCTCTTCTAACTTTGAATTTTCTGAATGCCAATGAGAAAGGAACAACAGCTGCAGAGAGACATTGGGTAATAGAAAAAACTACAGAATTAAATCAGCCTATATACTTTAAGGATGTGCTGACCTCAGAATGGAAACCAGGGTATGTATTACGTTGGGGACGAGGTTTTGCTTTTGTTTCTACAGGAGAAGATAAGCTGTGGGTACCATCAAAATTGATAAAGGTTCGATTTGAACAAGAGAAACCTCTTAATTAGAGGAGGTGATAGTTCATCAACCAGCATGAACATCCAATTTAAACTAACTTGTACCTATAACACATGTCTTTTCATTTAATCAGATAATAACTTGCCAAAAAGGAACATCCCCAAAATTAGTCTTGGGGGAAGGTTTTTGTTTTTGTCTTTTAGGAGAATGAAGGTTAAGGAATCTGAAGGACACAAGACAAATGAGACAACTGAAGAAAAGGGACAAATCATCTATCCCAGGAAACAGAGTATATGGGAGTATATGGCATATGGGTATATATTATCTAAAAAATTTTATGTCTTCTTAAATGTTTGTTTCTGCTTTTCTCTAAAGATTTAACACTATTTGTTTTCTAATAGTCCCAGTTCAATTAAAATTTAAAGCTGACTTTGGAGTTGGAGAATGGCTCTCTCCTTCTTTAAACTCAAGCATGTTGTTAAAAGGAAAATGCAAACTCCCTGTATCATGCCAGAAAGAGCCATTTTCTGCTATGGGACAGGACAAAAGTCAAATTAATTAAGGGACTATTCTATTACTAATCTCAACTCTTTGATTCTATTCTGATTCTTTAAACTTTTCTTAAAGTATAAATTTTATATCAAAATTTACAAGATTAATAGATACATATACATTTTAAACTTTGTTAAGATAGGAATGGTCATATAGAGTACTAACTAATTCTAGAAAAAAGGCTTCAATTAGCTGCATATATATGTCTTTGTGTTCGAGTCTCTTATCAGTTTTCTGCAGGAAATCATGGCCAGGCCTAACATCAACTGAAGTCTCCAGGAACAAAATGGGGCCCCACAACAACAACAACAATTCCACGTGGACAATAATAATATCACTGAACTGACAAACATCATCTACAGATCAGCTTTGAACTACAAGGTGCTCAGAGCAATTTTGAGATGACTAGCTGAGATGATCCAGTCTCAAAGACTACTTGAATAAGGACTTGAGATAAACCCTGAACTTTGGCTTTATACACAGACTGGATAATAATGAAGGATATAGTTACCTTTCCTAGAATTTGACAATTAACCTAAATTTTTCTTTCAGGATAAAGATAACTTCGCCCATACCCAGCAGGAAGCAATTTTAAGAATATGACACCCACATTGCCAAAGAAGTGGTGTGGGGCAGGTGGTTTTCTGGTTCTTTTAATGGGTTTTGGGTCTGGGATAATTTTCATTGTTTAGGGGGTTTGGTTACAAGTTGTTGTCAAGGGTTAGGAAAAAGGCTAAGCAAAGGAGATTAGATTTAAGGTTCTTGTTTAAAAAAAAAAAGAAAGAAAGAAAAGAAAAGAAAAAGACAATTACTAGTTTTAAATACTTTACATTATTACCAACTATTAGGATATAAAGAAATGAAAGTTAGTACTTAGACATTACAATAGAAATTGTAGTCATATTAGATATGTTTTAAAAATTGAGCAGATATATTTTAGACAGGTCATCTTCAAACCCTTCAGAGATCTACAGAATATGGCATTTAAAATGTTTTAATAACTTAGAAATTTTTCTTTTTTGAGACATGTCGGCTCCTGGCAGTACCAATCTACTTCAGAGAAAATATGGGCATTGAAGAAACTGCATATGGAGTTAATTTTCATTGTGGCAAAAGTTAGCCACTGGACAACAAAGTATCCTCAAATCAACAGGACAAAATGGACAGACAGAACACGAAACAAAGGACTACCGATTCCTGCCAAAACAAGTGTGGTTATGGCTTTATCAAAAGGCATCTTCTGAGGCCAGGACAATATGGCACCATCCCTGAAGTCGCCTTCACAATCTGGAAAAGGTACAGTACCCTTTTCTTTGAAGGCAGCTGAACAGGCAGTGGGCCGATGGCTTCTGTTGTGCAATGGAACAGCAACTGAAAGCTCACGCCTCTCAATAGTAGACTGGCATTTAATAGAGGGATGTGGAGAAGGGGATGCTTAGATGAAGCCATATATACACAGCCAAGAAGAATGGACAGCTGAATTCAAAAACCATCAACAATTTCCAGAATTTAAAATCCTGAATCATGACATGACACTAGTGGAATTCAGGTGTTTCTGGTACATGGACTGCTCTCACCCAATGTGAGGTTGAACTGTTGACCTTGTGTACAACCTACTTCACAAATGAGTCTGTCAGATACCATAAGCCTATAGGCTGAAGATGATGCCCCAACACTGTGGAGAAACCTCAGGTGACTGTCCAGGCAGCTGGCTGTTTCTGTCAACTCACAAAATTTTTGGAAGCTGCTTTTGTGCACTTCTTGTTTTTATTTTTGTTAGCTAATATTATTTCCTTCTTGGGTCTCTGAGGGAGTTGAAGATTAGTTAGTTATAGTTGAAGATTAATTAGGATAGAAAGTGAATTAGATACATTTTGAACTTACTAACATAGGATAGATAAGGGAATTATTTTCTCTGATTTGTCAAATACAAATGGACTAGACATCGTTTAGGTATTTGTTAATTGTATATATTGTATATAGTTATTGTACTTTTGTATATAGTTTTTCTTTTGTTAGTTATAACCTTTTGCCTTTTTTCTTTTTATTAAAATAGAAAAGGGGAAATGTGGTGATATTTTATTTGTACTGAAATGTTATTTTAATTTTATGTTAATAAATAAAGTTGCCCTGGGGTCAGAGCTATTAGAGCCATAGTAAGAGCGTGGTGGTTAGAAGAGCTAGGTAGATTTCTGTGTGTTCAGGGATACAGCCAGTATTGGAGACATACGCCTTTAAGACCTGGAGGGCGGTACTTACAGGCAGTGATGAGGCAGTCATGTGGTTGGGTTTACAACCAATGAGAAGGCAGAACAGAAATATTATTTAAACAGAGACACAGGAAGTACCTCTCTCTCTCGCTCGGGGAAGTTAGGAGCACTGCAGGAGGTAAGATTTTATCTCTGAGCTCTGACCTCTCGGCTTTCTCTTTTACATTGGCTCTGTGTTTCTTATTTTAAAAAGACGATTGGTTACATCTACAGGGGAGGGTCAGCATCTGACTGCTGAATGAAGGCTTTTGTCTTTAGTGTCTGCAGCACGAACATACTCTGCACGGTATTTTGAGTACTGCCCATGGGAAAACATGTGTGTGCACCACACAGGGCAGCAGGTGGTGCGAGAAGCAGGCGGAGAAGGTGAGGTTCTCTAAGAAACGCCCCAGCACAGTGATGCCCCCTCAGGGGGCCAAACAGAGGTATCTGGGCTGATCACCATCAGGGCTCTAGTGTGTGTTGGACCTTTTACTACAAGTGATCTTAATCATTTTAACTATCACCTACCACACACTTATTATTCGGCACTTGACAGAATACACTCTCAAGTGTCAAAGTCAATGAGTCAATGACTTAATGAGAGTATTAGAAAAACAGTCTTGGTGAGTGAGGTGGCCTGGACCCAGAAAGACATTTGCAACATATTCTCTCTTAAGTTTGGATTCCAGTTCTGATTCTTTAGGTGTGAGGAGACACAAACCAGGCAAGGGCAAGAGGGACCAACATGGGCAGTGGAGGAGCTCTCGTGAGGGGCATGGTAGGGAACAGGTGCTGTGAAGAAATCAATTAAAAATGGCAGGGGGCGCTAACTAAGGAAGGGGAAGGGAAGAATACAGAGGGTCAGGAAGGGAGAAGGAATAAACACTAAGGATGTTTGAAAAAGCCGTGGGTAAACATATTACCTCATATTTACATAAAAACACACAGTACATAACAATCCTGTCAAGAGCCATAGACTCTAACAAAATCCCTAGTGCCAAGCATGGGAAACCTCCCTCTGAATTGTTGGTTAGGAGGTCCAAGAGACTCCCAGAACAATACAGGCTATCACTGTTGTCCTTGGTTGCTTCAGAACTTATCACGAAGATGCCACACACTTAGGGTGTTGGGCTGGGAAGAACGGGACTGGAACTGCCCTGGAAAACCCCTCCCTTAGAACCAGCTCTCAGGGTCTCACAAGGTCCTATGCAGCTGCGATGAACTCTAACAGCCACGGCAATATATCCGCAGTGGTGCGGCAGTGTCACTCATGGGTCAGGAAGTCAGACTTCCAGACCGCTGCCCAGCACAGAGGCCAACCGTGAAAAAGGAAAATTGTGTCTGTATACCAGCGCCATGACAGAGACCTGAAACTCTATTTTGTAACATTTGGGATATATGGGATGTGTGTGTGTGTGTGTGTGTGTGTGTGTGTGTGTGTGTGTGTGTGTGCACACGCGCGCGCGCACACACACACACACACACACATATATATATGATATATATGCTCATGGCCTAATTTCATGTATAGTTTGTAGAGAGAACAGAAAGTCTTTATAAAGACAGACACACAGGAAGTAGGTCTCTTTCGGAGAGGTAGGACCACCTCGAGAGGAAGGGTAAGGTTTTTAGCTCTTAGCTCTGACCTCTTGGCTTTCTTCTTTGCATTGGTTCTGTGTTTCTTATTGAATAAGACAGTTACTTCTACAGCAGTCTGTACTTTTAACCATTGAGCTATCTCTCCAGCCCCAAGAACTTATTTGGAGAACTGGGGGCTGAAGAGATGGCACAGAGTAGTTAAGAACACTGGCTGCTCTTCCAAAGGACCCAGGTTCAATTCCTAGAACCCACATGGCAGCTCACAACTGTCTGTAACTCTTATTCCAGGGGATTCAATGCACATAAAAATAAAAATTGAAAAAAAAAACCCTATATATATAAAAAAAGAAACACATAAGGGTCAGGCAGTGGTGGTGTACGCCTCTAATCACAGCACTCGGGAGGCAAAGGCAGATGGATCTCTGTGAGTTCGAGGCCAGCCTAGTCTACAGAGTGAGATCCAGGACAGGCACCAAAGCTACACACAGAAACCCTGTCTCAAAAAACAAAAACAAAAACAAACAAAAGAAATTGAGAACCGAAACAATACTTTATTGTAAAGGGACTAGCATTTAATAGCTCTTCAATAAATATTACTCTGCATAGAAGAAATTTTTCACTAAGCAGATGAAAGTATGGTAATTTAAAATAATTTTTTCTTGATAAAAATGTTCTGGGATTTAGCTACTCAAACAGGCTGGAACCATGTATTTGGAAAATGTAGAATCTTTCATTTTCCAGACTCTGAGCCTGAATCAAGCTCTCAAGCCAGTTGATCTACTTTAGAGTTTGATGTATCCATGAAATAGACTTTGTCCATGTAATTATTTGAATAGTTCTGGGAAAGTAATAGGAACAAAATGGCTCAGAATTGCAAATGCAATAAAGATGAAGCAAAAGGATATTGTAAACATGGATTTTATGGGGGATGGAGATATGGCTCAGTGTTTAAGAGCACTAGCTGTTCTTCCAAAGAGGAACTGGGTTCAATTCCCAGTACCATGGTGTCTCACTGTAACTCCAATTCTAGGGGATCTGATGCCCTTTTTTGCCTCTTCTGGCAATGCATGAATGTGGTGCAGAGACATACATGTAGGTAAAGCTCACATGTATATAAAGTAAAATTTAAAAAGGAAAAATAGATTATAAAAGAAGTAGTGTTGGTCAGGCAGTGGTGGCACACACCTGTAATCCCAGCACTTGAGAGGCAAAGGCATCTCAGTGAGTTCGAGGCCAGCCTGGTCTGCAGAGTGAGTTTTAGGACAGCTAGAGCAGTTACACAGAGAAACCTTGTCTTGAAAAACAAAAACAAAAAACAAAAACAATAACAAAAACAAAAAAGCAGTGTTGTGAAATACTCCTTTTGTACACTGTGAAGATATGTTGCTCTCATCGTTAATAAAAAGCTGATTGGCCGATGGCTAGGCAGGATTTTGGGGGCAGAGAGAATTCTGGAGAGAAGGTGGAGTATGAGAGGATAGCATGGGACTCGGAAAAAGCAACATGGGAAGTTCATAGTGAGAGGACCAAGCAGACACCATAACAGGCTACTTAGTCTTCTCTCAGAGATCAGGCTTCAATTTCAGTTTCCTGAGACTGAACAAGCAGTTTCTGAGTCACAAACAAAGAGCAATTTAATCAATCTCCAACACTCCCCCCCATTAGCAAGGATGAGGAGGGCTGATACATGCAGTATTAGACCAGTCAGCCTCCACAGTCAGCAAATAACCACATAAGGACAAAGCCTGGGACTTGTCTAGGCCTGCCCCCAAATGGAAACTGTAGCCCTGACCAGCTCCTAACTAGCCCTAGCCAATTAGAATGTACTAATATGATTGCCACTAGCTTAACCCAATCAAATGACCTAATTGCTCTAGGACTTCCCCTTGGCTGTGCTTAAAAGGAGCCCACATGTCCTTATTGGGGTCTTCACCATCTTGCCTTTGTGTGGGATGGCAGGCCCCAGCATGCTGGAATAATAAACACTCTTGCTAATTGTATATGTGGATGGTGGTCTTTTGTGGGACTTCTCTAGGACCCTAACACATAGATGAGGTAAACGAGCCTCGGGGCAGCACATAGATTAATAGAAATGGGTTCATTTAAGTTGTAAGAGCTGACTGGAGACAAGCCTAAGCTATTGGCCAAGCATTTTTAAATTAATAACAAGTCTCTGTGTGGTTATTTGGGAACTGACTGATGGGATAGAAAAGTCTGCCTACAAAGTAGACTTTGGCAAACTTGTTTTCTGGGGGTAGATAAAAAGAAAGTAGTATAAAACTTGCTATTTCTATTTGTAAATGGTTCAAACCTGAAATAAAAGTCTCAGAAAAAAATTCATTGGGAAGGAAAATTGCTGATTTAGAAGCATTTTTAAAGGCTCAGAAAGGTCCCAGTATTGGATGCATGTCTATTAAGGAGTGGTACAATTTGGATCTGGAGTGTCCACCAAAGGCCCATGTCCTAACTGCTTGTCGTCAGTATTGAGGGATTGTTGGGAGGTGGTGGAACCTTGAAGAAATGAAGCCTTGAGGCCTGGGATTGACCTTAGTTTCAGAGGGCTTGCAAGGCCCTGAGTCCACTCATCAGCTCTGAAAAATAAAAAAGAAATGAAGCCTTGAAGGAGGAAGTTAGGCCATTGGAGGTCTACCATTGGTAGTGTTGGTATCCCAGTCTCTGCCCTCCCTCTCTGATTCCTGCTGCCAAAAAGAGAATGGACTTCCTCTGCCATGTGCTCCTGCCATGAAGCACTGTGAAGCCACAGGCCTAGCAGCAAGGGGATCAAATAAACCCCTGAAACTGTGAGCCAGAAAATCCTTTCCTCCTTTAGGTTAACCAACCACCTCTGGCAGTTGTCACAGTGATAGAAAGCTGACCAACACAGGGATCCTAAAGTGTGATTCTCCAGATAATCCCTAGAAGCATTTGGTCCATAGGAAAACCATTGTATGTAAAAGACAGCTGCTCATGGCAGACCAGAGAACAAGGGTCTCCTAGAACCATAGTCACTTTTTAGATACTTAAAAAGATAACCTCTCATGGTACTTTTCTCCTAATTAGTAAATGATGATGACCATTCTAACCTGTTTATCTGTTACCTAAAACATTGGTTGTGTGGCTAATTTGGAATGTGGTATAGAGACATTTTATATCAATGTTAGCAATACTGATAAAATACAATGTGAAATAAAATAAATAATAATAAAAAATAGAAAAAATAAATAAAATAAAAATACATGAAAAAGTATGCTTGCATTGAGAGGGAGGATAAAATCTCCCTGGGATAGAATGGTGACCACTACAAGACCCAAATACAAATATCAGACAAATACCACTGTTTCACAGAGATCACACACTTTTCTCTTTCCCTATATGGGACTCAGGTCTGTGATGTCCATCAGGTCCAGGACTAATTAATTCCCTACAGTCCTTTTAGGAGCTTTGTCCTCTGAGAGGAAATTAAAGTGGTAAGCCCTCCCTAAGACAGACGAACACCAAGAACAGAGTCCCAAGGTTAATAATTCCAGACACAGTGCTCGCCTTTAGTGGTCCTCAAAATTTACCCCTAACTATTTTTAAACTTTATTTAAATTAACATTATTATTATTATTTTTAAAAAGATTTATTTATTTATTATGTACACAGAAGAGGGTGCCAGATCTCATTACAGATGGTTGTGAGCCACCCTGTGGGTGCTGGGAATTGAACTCAGGACCTCTGGAAGAGGAGTTGGTGCTCTTAACCTCTGAGCCATCTCTCCAGCCCTACCCTAACTTTGACTGATACAGAAAACAGTTAATCCCAGGCCTCCCAGGACACAGAAAACCAGGTTAAATTCCTTTGTTCAGGTATTTATGAACAAAAGTACAGCCTAGAATTTTCTGTTGTTCTGAAGGTCTATGCCATTGTGAACACTTCATCTGAACCTGGATTAGTACCACAGATAAGTCAGAGCAATTTCTACCCAAGCAAGATGAAAGGCAGACGGACTGTTGAGGAAGTGCGAGGGCGTTGCTGGGACTTGACGTCACATCATTCCACCAGACTGCTCCCCCACCTTTTCTTTATAACTGTTAACTAGAGCTTTGCACAGTCAGAGGCGTTTATCAAGTCTTAAATCGACACAGCCAACTGGCCTAAGAAATGTTTCAACGAATGCTTTACAGACAAAGGCAGGATGTGCTCATGTTGTTCAACATGCAGACCCACAAGCAAAACCCCATCTGTAAGGAGAATGAGCAGCAGTGGTGGGTATCTGGACAGCTCCTGTCAGTCTCCCTGCTGCTTGACTGATGAAGAAATCCAAACAGGGACATACAAAAGCCCCACACTCCTAGGAAAAGGCAAGTGTCCTACAGGCTCAAGAAGCCAGCCTCAGATTAGTTTCTGATAAGATTAATCAAGCAGCGACAGCCTTCTCCAGTGAACATGCCTCCGGGGCCCTTGGGCGGGGTGGGGCTGGGGGGGGGGTACTCGCCTTCCCTAAAATACAGTGAACTGACTCACCCCACTGAGCCACCTGTAGGCCTGGCCACCTCAGTAATAAACATAAGCCACAGTTCTAAGTGACAGCAATCCATTCCCAGCTTGGTATGTTTACCCAAAATAAGCTCTTGTTCACAGAACATCAACAGTTTGCCTTGGACAATAAGAATTACCTTTGACAAGCTAATTATTCCCGCACAAAATAAATATTAAAAGATTGAAAGATTAAAACCATGTGATCACTTCAGTAGATGCACACAAAGCATTTGACAAAGTTCAACATCTACTTGTAATTTAAAAATAAAACTCTCAACATAATTTGCAGAAAGGAATTTCCTTAAATGGGAAAGCTATGTGAAGATCCTGGGCCAGTACTGTAATCAGCGAGGAAGAAGAACTTCTCCCAAGAGAACTGGGCTGGGCCATGGCTGCCCTTCTTCCCACGTCTACACAACAGGGCACTGAAGCACTAGTCAGAGAAAACAAACAAGGGGCCGGGGAGATGCTCAGCAGCTAAGAACCTGGTGCTCCTCCAGGGCACCCAGCTTTGGTTCCTAGCACCCACATCTGGAGGGTTATAATCATATGTAACTCCAGCTCCAGGAAATCTGGTGCCCTGATGCCCTCTTTTGGCTTTTGAGGGCAATTGCACCCAGCCAGGTACACAAACCTACAGGTGCACACACATACACACACACACACACACACACACACACACACACACACACTTAAAAAAAAATTTTAAAAGAGAGAAAACAGATGAGAAATGAAAGAAGTCATCCACAAATAAATAAATAAAATTATCTACTTTTGCAGATGATACAATCCTATGTGTAGAAACTCCAAAGAATCCATAAAAACTTTTAGAACTAACAAGCTGAATAGAGTTTTAGGAAACAAAATCAATGCAGAAAAAAACAATGTGTTTCTTTGTGCTAAGAACATCTTATCTGAAAAGGCAATTCAATATGTCATAGCATCGAAAAGGATAAAATAGTTAATGTTTAACCATGAAACCTACAAAACACAGATGAAAGAAACCAAGGAAGATACAAATAAATGGAAAAAGATTCCATGTTCATATATTAAGAGAATTAATATGTGTATATTATGTGGAGTGACACAAGGATTCAAAGCAATCCTCATTAAAATCCCAACATTGTTCACATAAGTTTTATGGAACAATAAATTCATATATAAAATTATATAATATAAAATTCATATATAAAGTTCATAATTTCATATGGAACCATAAAAGATCTTGACTTTCCAAATTATCTTGAGAAATAATGAATCTGGCACACAATTTCCTGATTTCAGATTGCATTACAAAGCTATAGTGATCAAAACAGTGTGGTTCTGGCACAAAAATACGCACATAGCCCACAGAACAGAACGGAGATCTCAGAAATAAAGCTGAACATATGTTACATGCTTTTTGACAAGGTGCTAGGAGTACACAATGGGGGAAGGGAGAGTTTCTTCAACAAATGCTGCTTGGAGTACTGTATGCTTACATGTAAAAAATTGGACTCTTTTCTTGTACCATACACCCAAAAATAAACCTCAAATGGATCAAAGGCCAAAACATAAGACCTGAAACCATAAAAATTATAGAAGAGAACACAGGAAAAGGCTGCTTCACATTGGCCTTGAAAATAATATGATGCCCAAAACTGAGGTACTAAAGAAAAAGAAAACAGACTATATCAAACCAAAAAGCTTCTGTATGACAAAAGAAACAACCAATAAAGTTAAAAAAGTATTTTGAAAGCACATATGTAACAATAAGCTAATATTCAAAATATATAAAGAACTTATATAACCCAGTAGTAAAGAACCTAAACAACCTGCTTAAAAAGAGCAAAAGGCGTGCTGGAGAGATGGCTCAGGGGTCAAGAGTGCTGACTCTTCTTCCAGAGGACCCGGGTTCAATTCCCAGCACCCACATGGCAGCTCAGACCTGTCTGTAACTCCAGTTTCAGGGGACCCCGACACCCATGGCAAAAATACAAATGCACATTAAAATAAAATAAATTTTAAAAAAGAGCAAAAGACCTAAATAAACTTTTTCCCTCAAAAGGAGACATACCATGTCCAACGGACACAAGGAAAGGCACTCAGTATGTCAAAAGCACAGTGAGGTCTCACCTCACACCTGTTAGGAAGCTTGTTGTCCAAAAGCTAAAAGGTAGGTGTCGGCAGGATGTGGGGAAGCAGGGGCCTTGCACATGGTCTACAGCAATGACAATTGGTACAGCCTATGGAAGACTGTATTGAGGTTCCTAAAAAGTGAAAATACCAGTACACTGAATCCTTCTTCTGGGAAACTCCTCCTCTCGGGGGAATGAAAGTCCTTCAGAGCAGTATGTGTGTTGTACTGCAGCCCTTCTCCCAATAGCTAAGATACAGACAGACAGCCTGAGTGTCTGTAAATGGGTGACCAGCTAGATAACCACGTATGATTTAGGTTTAGGAAGGGACCTCTGTGCTAGGAGAAGGCTCAGAGGGCCAAGTCTTTGCGGCACAAGCACAAGGACCTGAATTCAAGTCCCCAGATTTGTATGTTAGTAAATAAAGTTGCCTGGGGGTCAGAGCTAATGGCAAATCATAGCAGAAGCTGGGAGGCGCACGCCTTTAATCCCAGCTCTTGGGAGGCAGAGCTAGGTGGATCTCTGTGTGGCCAAGGATACAGCCAGCATGGAGACACATGCCTTTAATCTCAATACCAACCACAGAAGGTCTGTACAGACAGGCAGTGACGAGGCAGTCATGTGGTTGGGTTTACGACCAATGAGAAGGCAGAACAGAAAGTCTATATAAGGACAACCACACAGGAAGTAGGTGTCTTGGCTGAAGAGGCTAGCTGCAACAGTGAAGGGTAAGGCTCTTAGCTCTGACCTCTTGGGCTTTCATCTTTGCATTGGCTTTGTGTTTCTTATTTAATAAGACAGTTACTTCTACAGTGCACTAAATGAAATAAACAAGAAACAGACAAATTCCACAGGACTTTTCACATGTGGAATCAGAAAAGGCTGAATAAGTGGCTACCAGAGCTGGAGAGGTGGGGGAAATGGAGAGAGAGTGGCCAAAGGACACAGAACTGCCTCACACCAGAGCTCCTCAGCATCTTTCAGTCACTTCATGTGGTTACTGAAATTCTGCAGTATTCCTTTTAATAGTTTTTCTTTAAGGATTATGAAATATGTACTTTTTTTGTCTTATTATTTTGAGACAGAGTCTTATACTGTAGTCCATGTTGGCCTCAACTCAACTTGTAGCAATCCTCCTGCCCCAGCTTTCCAAGTTAAAGGATTACAGGTGTGAGACACAGCCCTCAAAAAAAAATATGTTCTTAATATTTCATAGTCTACTAAGAACCAGTGCTTTACAGGTCCCCCATGCATCCTCTTAGGCTTTATAAATCTGTCACATTTTCATGTCTATGTACACTGAAAACTGTTAAATATAATAATTTTCACTTCCAGTCTGCAAACATGTTTAAGATCTCCAGAGCAGAACATTCCACTTGTCCAGACATTTGCCATCTCTGCTGAGCTCATTCCATCCTGGTGTTGTGGGTTTTCACTTGGCACCTTTTCCTTCTGTCTGACTTCCCTTAGCAGACACATTCGTATTCAGCGTCTTCGCTTTCCTTTGTCTTTGAATACGTTAATTGACGCCCACTCATGAAGGAGGCTTTCGGAGAAATGCAGAAGTCTGGGTTGATGGTTCTCTGTTAGCACTTTAGCTGTGTTTGCCCACCTCCTAGCTCTCCTGGTTTCTGGGCAGAAATCTCTGGTTATCCAGCCTGTGTTCCCCAGTAGACAATTCAGGGATTTTGCCTATTTTTTTTTTCCCTTTGTTTTTCTGCTGCTAGTTGGCAATGTGATATGAGCGTGGGTTTTATGGATTTATTCCATTTGGGGTTGGTTCACCTTCTTAAGTCTGTGAATTTACAACTTTAAACAAATTTGGAAGCTCTTAAGGCATTATTAAATGATTTTGAGGGGCCCACACTTTGGTATTTGAGATTTGGGATCCCAGAGGCATAACCAGGAGGCTCTTCAGATTTGAACACTTTCCTCTGTCACCCAGACTCCAGCTTCTACGATGAGTCTTTGCATTCGCTGACTCTTTTCCCTGTCGGTTGCTCTCAGCTTTTGCATCCATCCCCCGAACTTCTTGGTTTGTGGAACACTATTTCCTGTTTAAAAATTTCTACTTTGTTTTCCTTTGTATCTCCTATTTCTTTGCTGAGGTTTTTCTATTCTAGTATTTTAAGACTGTTCATTATATATAAATACACATATACATATGTATATTTTAGTATTTTAGAGTAACTGCTTTAAGGCCTTTGAAAGATGACTCGTGCCCGGCATGGTGGTGCACACCTTTAATTTCAGGAGGCAGAAGCAGGTAGATCTCTGTGAGTTGAAGGCTAGCCTGGTCTACAAAGTGAGTTCCAGGACGGCCAGGGCAACACAGAGAAACCCTGTCTAGAAATACTGGGAAGAAAAAAAAAAAAAAGGAAGATGACTCATGTATTTATGTCTTTTCTGTCATTACTGGTGCTTTCTCCAAGTGATTCAAGATTTTCCAGGGATTTTTTTTTTGTTTTGTTTTTGGTTTTTTTGTTTGTTTTTGTCTGCTGAATAAGAATGGATTGTGCCCTAGGTATTCTGATCATACAACTCTGGGGCTTATTTAAATCCTAGAGATAACAATGATCGTCTCTCCTCTCTCTCCCTCTCATCTTCTCTCTCCTTCCCCTCCCTCCTTGTGACCCCTTCAACTTTAAACTGGTCAGGTGCAGGATGCCAGGTTCCAGCTGCCATCATGCACTGTCATTCCAGCGTGGGCTCAGAGTTCAAGTGAGTCAGTGTTCTTTGATGCTTTCGTGAAGTCCATCACTTGGGTAATCAGCTGAGAGGCCTGAGCTGTGCTTGTCTGTGATTTTAGTTCTCCAGTGTCTGTGGTATGAGAATGTTAAGGCAGGCATCGCCTGGGGTGAGCCTCGGAGTCCATGAGGCTGGCATCTCCAGTTTCTCTCTGTGCTGGTTCTCTGGCTAGAAACCTGGGGTTCTGGTCATCCCATCCAGCCACACTTAGCTGTGATTGGCCTAAATGGCAAGGCAGGAGGGAGGGAGGAGGGAGAGGGAGAAGACAGGGAGAAAGAGGGGGAGACTCACTCTGAGAATGATGTTTCCTTTCCAGTGATGGAGGCCAGAACTACATGGATCCTCTCAGAGCTGTCTGCACAGTACGGACTTTGGGGTTCCAGCTGACACAGGTCAGGGCACACAGGAGGGGAACCGTGAGAGTCACAGCAGCTCCAGTGCTCCTTCCTGAGGCATGTATAGCAAATGTCTTTTGTCTGCATGTTGGCCATGCTCTGCAGCGCTGTTCAGTGGGAAGGTAGGGTGACAATGCTTGCTCTATTTGCCTCAAGTGGAAACTAGATTTGTGGTTAAAAGTCTAACATCAATACAGCTAAGTCATCATTTAGTTAGAATTTGCCTGGAATAGACTTTCCAGTCAGGCCCTTAGACACCACAGCCTAATGAGGCCCTGCCTTCTAGTATTTCTATTATTTCATAACAGTGCTACAGGCTGGTGGCTAGGCCTTCAACATGTAAGATTTTGGGGACAGTGCACATCCTCATGAGAACCATCTGTAATATCAAGGGGCTCATGGAAGGCTGTTATGCTTACAATGCAGGTACCTGACATACATCTTACTTAACTGTTATAACTAACCTTACAATAATAAAATATTTACTAGACCAGAGTCAGGTGGAAGCCAAGAATTTAGTTCCCCTCAACCCTGAGGCTGGAACCTTCTTCACATTAGTGTACTGCTGCCTCTCTGGTGAGGAGGAGCCCCTGGCTGCTCTTTGGGAGATACTCTGCAGTCTATCCCGGAGGTGGTGGGTATTAAATCCACTAGAGTAAGGAGAGGACCTATCTTCACAGTAACTGGCAGGGATCTCCAAACACAGTGCAGGTATATGTAGCTACCCTAAAGCAGACAAGGTATCTGTGACTCATCCAAACCATCAATTTCAGGGTTGTGTGTATTTGTCTCAATTCCAATGATACACAAAGTGAGCAACTCTGCACCAAGACTACAGAAGTGAAACAACTGAGTTTCACTTCACTTCAAAGCTTATATATAAGTTTAGGATTAAGCACAAATGTTGGGCCAGGTGACTTGGGGGTGAATTTTACATATGGCAAAGCTTACTGCATGATCATGAATCTGGTTCCTGGTTCTGGGAATCTAGAAGCAAGACTCTAAGTTACTAGTTGGTCTCCCCAATTCCAGCTTCTCCTGGCCTTTTATCTCCCCAAACAGTTGCTTCTGTGTGGTTTCTCACTGCTTATTATATTTTCTTTTCTTTTTCCTTTCTTTCTATTCTCTTCTTTTTCCTTTCTTTTTCTTTTTCTTTTCTTTTCTTTTCTTTTCTTTTTTTTTTTTTGAGACAGGGTTTCTCTGTGTAGTCCAGGTTGTCCTGGAACTTCACTCTGTAGACCAGGGTGGTCTCAAATTTACAGATATCCCCTTGCCTCTTCCTCCTGAATGCTAGAATTAAGGGCATGCACCACCACCACCTGGCAAAGCAACTACATTTTGGTTTGTTTGTTTTGTTTTTTGAGACAGAGTTTCTCTATGTAGCCTTAGCTGTCCTGGAATTTGCTCTATAGACCACACTGGCCTCAAACTCACAGAGATCTACCTGCCTCTGCCTCTCCAGTACTGGGATTAAAGGCATGCACCACCAACCGCCTGATTTTACTATGTTTTCTTAATTCTTCATCCATGGCCTTCATATTGTGGTTCCTAGTTGATATGTTTTCAATTTGAAATGTCCTCCACAGGCTTGCAGTTTGAAGGCTTGACCCCCAGCTGGTAGTGCTATTTTCAAGGCTGTAGGGCCTTTAGGAGGCAGGGTCGGCCTGGCTGAAGTAGATTTCTTGAGGTGGGACTTGGAAGGTCATATCCACCTCTGGTTCTTGACACAGTTTTGCTTCCTGGTTCATCCCATGTGAACTACCACTGCCTCCCCCGGCCACAGACCATGCTGATGTCCCTTCTACAGTGGAATGGAATCCCTCTGAAACCCCAAGTCACACTAACCTTCCCTCCGTTCAGTTGCTCCTGTCGGGTGTTAGCCCGTCCACACCCGGGCTCTCCTATCCCCACTGCTTGTATCCTCTTTTCCCGGCACCCTCATTCTCACCCCAAGCTGCTGCCGCCACCACTCGTGCTCCCCGATCTTTCCTGTGCCCTCCTGAAGCACAGTCCATGTACTCTTTTTCCACCGACGGAAATGCTGTTGGTCTCTTTAAGTTTCCCTTTTGTTCACCCAGTGGACATTTGTCCATGCCATGAAGAGTGGGCTTCTCAGGTTGCCTCTAAAGTGCCCTTTCCCACAGCCATCTGAAAGACATCATCATTTTTATTACTCATCTAGCCCAGTTGAGTTTCTTTGTTAGGGGGAGCTCTCCTTCTGGTTATAACAAAGAAAGGGATATTTATCTAGAGGAAAACTTTAATTATAATCGTGAGTCTCTTAACTGAGGTAATCATAAATTATGTTGCACAATTGTTCTTAAATAAAACAATTTTAATATTTGAGTATGTGAATTGCTCTGCTTCATGCTGTGAAAACAGCCCAAGATAACAGCCTTCATTTCATGGTGGGTTTTTTTTTTCATCATCTCCATTAGAGGCCTGGCTTGCTTTCACCCCAGAGCTCATCTTTTCTGCCATTTCTTTGCCTCTTATCACCTCCCTGTTCTCCAGTCAGCCAGTCAAGCGGGTGGGAGGACTGAGACTCAGCAGTCCAGTCAGCCGCAGCATGCCCCGTCCTCCCATCCCCTGGGGAGGTGGGGGTGATAGAGGGTGAGGTCAGAGAGAAAACACACTCTGACGACTAAGATTGAAGAAGCAGGAAGACGCAGGGAGTGAGGTGGGAGGGACCTACCGCAGATGTCTGGAATTCTTACCAGCTGTTGGAATCTCTAGTGAACTGTAGTTTTTCACCAATGGGTAGTACTGACCACACATATTCAAGAGAGGAGGGGGAAACACATTCATGGAGAAGTCACTTGGTAGTATGTCTTCAGAAATTTGGAGGGTTAGGCAAACTGAAGAGAACTGGCAAAATCTGTGGCATAGTTTACCCTGTTGCGGCTTTCTCTTTCACAACACAACCACAGTTGGCTGCAAACCCCCACATTTCACCAACTAAAATTGGACAAAGACTTCTTCTACTTCACCAATCTATGTCCCATAGACGGGTCACTGCTGCTTTTGCATTCCAAGGCCCTCGAAGATGCCACAAAAATAGTTTTGCCCTCAAAGCCAATGCACTTTGACTTAATTGGCTTGTACTCCAGAAAATAAGAAATACCTTTTGGCCAGTTACGCATGTGTATTTGAACTGGGACACAAGAGGAAGGGAAACTTTTGTTTTTCCAGGAGTAAACTGTTGAAGTAATGAAAGCGGCTATACCTTGAGCAATCTACTACTTACCCAGAACATAGATCTCACCGTTGACGACAGCTGCACTGAACCGGTACTTAGAGTACTGCATGGGTGCCCGCTCTCTCCATTGATCTTGGCTGGGGTCATATTGCAACAGTTTGTTGCTTAATCGATCAGGCTCTTCATCAGGAAGATCCATCTGTATGAAATATGACAGCGAATGTAACAACAGACCACTTAGAGGCTTTTGTGAGCATGTGAACACAATTAATCAAAGCAGACAGCAGAGGAGATGAATGGAGGTTAACTGTCTCACTCAGACTCACACACTTGCCAAGTCCTGAGACTTGGGGTTGTAAGTGCTCTGTCAACATCAGAGGGATTTATATGTGCAATGGGCTAACGTGCTGGTTTATTAGCAATCAGTGATTTTCACATTTAGATACCAAAAAAAAAAATGAATCAACCACAAGATCTTAAAAAAAAAAAAAGCAAAGCATGCTCTCTTGAACAGTGTATAAAGTAAACCCTAACCTCACCAAACTTCATAGTTGTGAATTTTAACAATATTCATGAAGAACTAATTTTAATAATTCAAAACACTTCTACTGTTTTAGTAATTAGAGGATTTTAGATCACAATTATGAGTCATATGTAAATAACCTGATTTCAATTTTCAAGATAATAGGATTAGCATAAATTGCTTGGAGTTTTGTTTACATATTCACTTATGTTATATATTTGTATATTTAATGATTAGATAGTAAAAATAGAATAATTTCATTCTTGCATAGATACAAGCAGCTTATACCCACAAGCTTCAAGTAAAATAATGTTATTTTTATTTATGATATCTGGAACTTTGTAACAACTTCGAGCTAAGAATTTATGTGTCCCCTTTTTGGGTCCAAGTTTTCGACAAAGAAGTAACTGCCCCCTTAGGAACGTTACATGCACTTCACTTTAGTCTAGGCTTTAAAGACAGTGGGAATGATGACAGTGTGGGCATTCAAAGCCCCGTTTCATGTGCTGTGTCCAAAGCTCAGTGAGATTGCCTCATTACACAATGCTCATTCAGAGACGGAAAGTTAGCAAATACTTTCTTTATTGCTTACTTTCTTCTGTTTTAGGTATTTAATCTCCACATTAGTAAAGCAAAGCTTCCAAGTTGTTTTGAGGGCTTGTTCATGCAAATTCACTGTGAAGGTGGATAGTTTTGGAAAATGAAACTACAGATAATGTCAGGTTCTGGCTTCTCACTGTGATAAAATCTGTACCATGTTTGATCTATAGCACGAATAGAAACATAAGAATAAAGTTTTCCAAGCTTATGAAGGGAATGCAAAAGCATGAGTTTGATCATGAGGCAAATCTGATAAAATAAGAGAAAAGACAGGAAAAATAAATTTATATCACAGGGGCAGCCATGGAATGAGAGTAATCTGTATTGGAAAAACTGGAAGGCAGGAGCACAGGGCAGCTGAGAAGACACCACTGTAAATGCCAAAGGCCCAGGAGGACCCTCAAAAGGACACAGGGCCACTGTGGTCACACTGCTGATCTCTGTATTGGCTTGCCTTCACTTCTCTGGGCTTCAATAGTATCAACAGATTTCTGTTGATATTGCTGATGTCCAGCAATAACACTTGGTGTTTACAGTCACAACATACTTTCTTGGAAATGATGGTGACACTACAGAATCAATATTCTGGCTTTCCATTTATGGTAAGAACGTGTGTGTGTGTGTGTGTGTGTGTGTGTGTGTGTGTGTGTGTTTGTACTTATGGTGAATGTGGGTGTTCATCTACATGTGCATATGCAGGCCAGATGTTAAGCCCAGGTGTTCCTCAGAGGGTCTACCTTATGTTTTTGAGACAAGGTAGCTCGACAAATCTGGAGTTTGCCAATTTGACTAGACTGGCTACCCAGCAAGCTCCACCGGCCCTTCTGTCTCTGTTTCCTCAGTACTGGGATTACAGGCATTTAAGTGGGTGCCAGGAATCAAACTCAGGTTCTCATGCTTGCACAAGCATCTTCCCAACTGAAACACTTCCCCAGCCCCTGCAGCAAGAATCCTACATGTAGAAAAGGCTTAGGAGTGTGGCCACTGGTCACACAGCCATTAGACAGCAGACTGGAATGAGGATCCAGTTGTTCTACTTACTTAGATGCTCACTACAGCTACCTCTTGGCACAGGGATCTTTTCCAATCAGCCAGCAGGGGAAGAATTATGAAGTCCATAGCATAGCACGAATACTAAATGCACCCATGTCTATAAATAACATTTAAAAATCAATTTGCTAAAACTGCTTTGACACTTTCAAGACTTAAGTTTATATTATATGATGAAAAAAAGCATTTTGCCAAAATGTAAGCCATAATCTTTTAGTACTCAACAGCTGCCACATTTTTTCAGCAAAGCCAGACACACCAGGTAGGTATGCAAGGAATTTCTTAACCTGAGGAGTCCAGCCTCCGATGACATAGAGTTTCTTGTTCACTGTTACCACAGCATGACAAGCCAACTGCAGTGGAAGGGGACACACTCGTTTCCAGTTGTCTTGGTCTACGGAGTACTTATCAACACAGTTTGTAATGAGGTACTGGTTTTTAATCTTCATTTGTCCTCCTATGACATAGAGGTCATTATGGATGCTGCCCAGAGCATAGAGCTCTCGAAATTCAGCTGTGCATAACTTTTCCCAAAACTGGTTTCCTCTATCATGATACCTGCAAATTAACAGAGAGAGAGAGAGAGAGAGAGAGAGAGAGAGAGAGAGAGAGAGAGAGAGAGAGAGAGAGAGAGAGAGAAAACCAGGATTAGTTACCATGGCAACAACTCACCCAAGAAACACATTTAGGTTTTTTTTTTTCCAACACAAAACAATATGACCTGACTCTTCTAATTGGAGGAGAAACAGATAATTAACACAAGACAGTAATATATATTTGCTTTCTTTTTCCCCAAGGATCAATGAATAAAACATAATATGCCAAAATATATTCTTCATCTCCTTGAAGAATTTTAGGAAAAATAGACACGTAGAAAGAGTATACCTTAACCTGGACTAGTTTTTAACATTTCCTAGTTCTGGGAAAGAAAATCAGGAACAGAAAATCTTTCAGAAAATCAGTTTTAACCTTAACATAAATGAATAAAGAGACAAAGATACAAAATATTCTGAATATTTAGATAAGAAATAGCATTTTAGTACAACATTAAAGATTCATGGTTTTAGACAGAGAATCTAAAAAGTATCCCAATTTAGAATTTCTAGCTGTAAATTGTACATAGGTAGAATTTTTATAAAGAAAGGGTCTTTCTGTGTAGCTCTAGCTATAGACCAGGCTGGCCTTGGCTATAGGGTAGGCTGCTCTCAGCATCTCAAGTGTTGGGATTAAAGGTGTGCATCATCTTGCCTGGCCACTATTTAAGTTATAGTTTTGGTTTAACACTGATCAAGAGCATTGTGTTAAAATCCATCTGTAGTCTCAGTATTTAGCCCAAACTGGCCTAGAACATGCCATCCTCCTGCCTCTCAAATGGTTGGTTATAGACTTGTGCCACCATGCTTGGCTTGTAAATATATTTTTTCCAATTGTAATTTGAGACATTTGGTATGAGAAAGACAAAAATACATATGGGGATAGTGGGATAAAATATCTGAAATTAAATGTCTCAGAAAAATCTAGAAAAGTGTATGTGGAACAAAAACACAAAACCCAGGAACATGGAAAATAGGAAACAGGTGTTCTGTTTGGAAACAAGATGAAGCCTGGAGCATTTATGTGTGCTTTGTACAGAGTACAGTTTTTAAGGAACACTCTACAGTTAGTCATCTAGTCAGAGTCTCTCCCACTTGTTCTGGGCCAACTCTCACATTCCCCAGAGAACATTCTGCTTCAGGCTTGACAGGGAAGCTGAAAGGCATATTCCTTTCATAGAGGCATGTGTGGCTTGTCACAGTTGAATGCAGAGATTTCTCAAACCTTCCAGTGCCTGTCTTCTATGCAATTCTAAAAAGGAAGTCCGAGTTCCTGGAATCACAAGGGATATTTTCACTAATTTTTAATTTATGGATTTTTCAAAGATAAGAAAGATCTTACCAATATGCTAAAGTAAAGTTAACTGAGTGAATATGTAAATAGAACCAAAAATGGGTTTAGGTTTTCTGAGGCAGAGTTTAAAAAAACATCGTAGGATGAAATTGGTACTATGAAGGTTGAGGATGGTTTTCTAAATAACCTGCTAATCTGATTTTTGTTTCAACAGTTAGAACTGTAAATGAGGAGATAAAATGCTTAGATAAAACTATAAACTTGTGACTAGGAAATAGATATGACATAAAAAAGAAAGTAACAGTGACAAGAGCACTCAGTGCCAACAGGTTGATAGTTTACAGATGGCATTTACATGCTCACTTACTGGGCAGTAGTGGTACATATCTTTGATCCCAACACTCGAGAGGCAGAGGCAGGAGGATCTCCGAGTTCAAGGCCAGCCTGCTCTACAGAGTGAGTTCCAGGATAGCCAGGGCTACACAGAGAAACCCTGTCTCAAAAAACCAAAAAAAAATAAAAAATAAAAAATAAAAATAAATACATGCTCACTTATTTCATATGCTGAAGTGGGAAGATAAAAGAAGATGGAAAAACCTGGCTTACCAGGGTGTTTGTCTATTTCCTACTTTAACTCAAGAAGAAATACACCTGCATGGATACATGGGCATCTATACTGTACAACACAGGCAATCTGAGGAACATCTGGGTAAAGATTAAAGGGATAAGAAGCAATGATATTAAAATTATTAAAGTATTATTATAAAATAATATTGCAGGGACACACCATAGGACATTTGGTTTCCCCTATTTATCACAAAATTGGCACCTAAGTGACCTATAGTGATGCCAGATAAAGGGTCTTGTGAGACAGGATCTCAGGGACACAGGACTCTCAGTGCTCTCTGGAGTCCACTGTAGTGACTAGTTATGAGGAAGGATGTCTCATTTAAGTGCAAAGCAATGCTTCTGATAACCTGACTACTCGTCTTTCTGACAATTTTACATCAGAGGTAAAGGTGGCAGAAACTAGTAACTTTTACCCTAATTCTGACCAGTGTGGAGGCGGTGTTTGGTGCCAGGAACCTGGCTAAGTCTGTGATAGTTAAAAATGGAAATGATGGGGTATGCAGTTAGACATTGCTGCAGGGGAGGGGAAAGGGCTTTTAGAGTGAAGGTGAAAGATGTTTAATGCTCAGAACCAAACCACACACACACACCGCACACACACATACACACACATACACACACATACACACACATACACACACATACACACACATACACACACATACACACACATCACACACACCCACACCCACACACATACATACACACACACATCACACACACACATACATACACACACACATCACATACACACACATCACACACACATACATACACACACATCACACGCGCACGCGCACACACACATACATACACACATCACACACACACACATCACACACACACACACACACACACACACACACACACCAGGGTTGATGCTTATTAACAATAATTTCTGGTGAGAAACCAGTAGACTGTCTTGATGAGGAAGAAAAGAGATATCTGCAAAGCTCAAGGCTCTTTAATTAAGGTCCCAAGATAGAAAGGGCACCAGCACAAAGCATGTGCCATGCAAGAAACAGAACTGCAAGAATCCTGTCAGGAAAGCCAAAGCCTGTTCTTCCCGTAAGGCCTTCATATTTACTTTGCGGTCTACTGATAATTCTGAGAAAGGATGCTCCTGTAGCCTGTGACATGCTTGGCCACAATGGGTGTGGGTCCAGATCATTATCCAGGACTCTGTAATTCCTCCCCACTAGGGGAGATTAGATACATTCCTTAAACCATGACTGTGTAAGAGACAGAAACGGCTCAGAACAGATGTGTAGTGCTAATAAGTGATGGAGGAATAGTAGACTTCTAAGTTCCTTCTTTGCTCCATCTTTACTGTCACAGAGAATTACATTATGATTGAAAAATATGAATAAACCCTGATGGGAGGGATCTGAGAAACGAAGGATCCTGAAGGAAAGTTATACCTCTTAGTACTTACTCTATGTCCATATTTCATACTCATGTAGTTGAACAGTAAGCACTCAGAAAACAAATAGATCATAAAGTAAATGTGTTTTCACAAATAAGATACAGATTTACCTACCTATGTCTAAGCAGGTACCTATGTAACTAAGTATCTATATAACTATGTCTAAGCAGGTGTTCCTGTTCCTCTTATTATAATTGAAGGTTCTTCAAAAGTTCTGCAATGCTGAAGGTTTAGGAAAGATTCACAAATTGAGGGCACAGAATGAAAACTTTCTGGTTAAGAAAAAGTTCTAGGCCAGGCGGTGGTGGCGCACGCCTTTAATCCCAGCACTCGGGAGGCAGAGCCAGGCGGATCTCTGTGAGTTCGAGGCCAGCCTGGGCTACCAAGTGAGTCCCAGGAAAGGAGCAAAGCTACACAGAGAAACCCTGTCTCGAAAAAACAAAAAACAAAAAACAACAACAACAAAAAAAAAAAAAAGAAAAGAAAAAGAAAAAGTTCTAGTTGGGCGTGTTGTCACATGCTTATAATCTTAGCACTCATGAGAGTGAAGGAAGTAGGAGTTGGAAGTTAGTTTGGGTTATATAACAAGATCCCTTGTTTAGTTGGCATAGTGATTGCCTAGAATGAGGGAAGCCCTAGGTTCAGTCCCCACATATAAACTGGACATCCCAGCACTTGTGTAGGCAGGATGATCAAGGTCACCCTTAGCTACACAGTGAATTTTAGGTCAACCTAGAATACATAAGACCCCACCTTAAAAAAATTACTTATTACTCTAAATAATAACTAAAAAATAAAGTTTATATAAACAAACTTTTCTTGTTATTACAAGTTATATAATATATATTATGCCTGATCATATAATTAAAGCCAAGAGTGAAAAATACAATTGTATCATAACATAGATATATTTAAGTAATTAAAAATTCAAGTATATCTTGACAATTAGTGGAAAAGGCAGGCTGTGGATGGAGCTCAGTGACAGAGCACTTGCCCAGCATGGCCAAAGCCATGAGTTTGATCCTTAGCACTAGCTAAAAGCAGCCAAACAAAAACCAATAATAACAAAAAAACCAAAGAAAAGTAATTTTAAAATATGACTTCATTATAAATATTACATATGCTATATAGTATGTTCTGTATACTACTCTTCATGAAAGATGTATACTAGAATTTTTACTGTATATAATTTAAAATGTGACCCTTCAGCAGTACTTCTTCAAGTGCTAATGTCAAAACAAGATTTAAAAAAAAACATATAAAAACTGCTGAGGAGGCAGAGGCAGGTGGATTTTTGTGAGTTCAAGGCCAGCCTGGCCTATAAAGAGAGTTTCAGGCCAGTCATGGCTACATAATGAGGCCCTATCTCAACAAAACAAAACAAAAAATACAAAACCTGCTATGAGATACACACCTATAAATTTCAATATTCTTGTTCTTTTGCCTAGAGAGTCGAGAGGCAGTTGCTTCTCCAGCCACAATTACAGTATTGTTTTCCATGACTACCCCGGTGCACACTGTTCCCAAGCCCTCCCCATACTTGGGTGATGAAATGAAATAGGTCTTGCGTGACACGGGGTCATAACAAAAGCTGGCATCCCCATAGTTCCTGTGCCGTGATCTGATTCCAGAAGAATTGTTCCCAATGCAAAGCAGCAGGCTGGTGGTCTCCATGCCATAGCGAAGATTAGGGGAGTGCTGCTGGGGTGTCTTGATGGCTTTGAATGCATTCTGGATTATGTCAATGCAACTACCATCACAAAGGAGCATCGTGTTCCTTCTTAGGGCCTGTCTTAGAAAGGAAGCATTGATAAGTTCCAGTCTGACTTGCTTCAAAAGCTCAACGAGATGCTCTGTGCGCAAGGCTTGGTTATGATTTACCCATCTCAGAACCAAGTCCAGAATGCTCTCTTCTCTGGATATATTCAGATCATCAGACTTAATAAGTGCCAGGAGCTGGTGAGCTTCAATGTCTAGTATTTCTCCATGTAGGCTTACCTCAGCAAAGTGCTGATATAAGTACTTCTTTGACTGATCACATAAATCTTCTGCTCCAATTTGTTTTGCAAAATAATAGATTCCTATGCAGTTGGAGGCATCCATGTGGTCCATCATATATTTTTGGCACACACTAAAGACTTCTTCCATCTGCATAAAATAGGCAGCCATTGCTACAGTCTGTACGTTGGCATTATTGATCTCCAGAACTGCACTGTACATGTAGTTTAGTATCACTGAAACACTTTCTGCTGTGATGTCATAGAGTATGACCTCCCTCTGAGTGCACTCGAGTAGTCCACAGGTGAACATAGCCTTGAAATAAGGACTAAATGCAGCGAGGACCAGTCTGTGGCAAGGGAATTTCTCCTCTTCTGCTATGAGCACTACATCAATCATTTCTTCTAATTCTTTCATAGTCTTAATTTTATCTAGTAAATTCAAGCAATGCTGGTGTTTTCCCTTTCCCTCAGTCTGGCACTCCATGATATACTCCTTGAAATTTGTAAGTAAGGTTTCTTTGATTTTAGCTTGATTCCTGAGGGGCTATTTGCATTTCTGATTACTCACAAATCAACAGAGATGCCATGAAACAGTCCTGAGGGTAAGAAAAAAGGAAAGTTTTGTCTAAGAAAAAAAATTCTTCATACTTAATGCATATCAATAATGCTAAGAAGTATTTATAAATAAATATTATACATTCAGAACAGAGCAATTTAAGACAACTACTTTGTATCTTAAAAAGACTTTGATGTGCAAATCATCAATTATTAACTGCTACTGCAATAGTTCCTAATCATCAGTGGGTTTTTTTTTTCTAGGACTGGAAAAATCTCAGAGTGAAGGAAGAAAGAAGTAAAAAGATAAGCACATTTTGCAATTCCATTTCTAGTTATCAAATGGGCCACCCTGCAGGCTGAGGGTACAGGGGTATCAGTGAATATCATTTCTAAAGAGATGCAGTGTTGATATGGGTTACATTCAATCCCTCCACAACACACAACCACATGTATAAGGACTAATCCATAGACTATGACCAGGGCTACATAGACCCTAAAAGTGAGATGATAGAAACAAAGTCCACACTCTGATTAAACTTTGGTATGGGAAAAATTATTCAGACTGGTAGGTAATGAAAATTTCATTTTTACTGAGCTTTAAAGCAAAGCCAATGGCTGCTGATCTGAGAATTCATGGTATTTAAAACTTAAACCTAAATGTGTCTTCCTTCCTTGCCTAGCTTTTCTTTGTTCCCTATTTCACAGTGGCACAGACTGAATTGCTTCTTGCCTTTAAAAGCCCTAGTCTAATTAAAAGTCTCTAAGCTGGTGGTGTCACCTTCGCCTTCCCCAGGCGATGCAAACATGAGGTTGCAAGGAAGTTAATTAGCTACTTTGATTTAAAGAAAGACATTCCCAGAGCCAGGAGCTCTTGTGAGGAGAGGGTCCTAGTCTCTATATCTTTTTCTAGTTCTCACTTGGCTACAAAGCTACAGGCAGCGAGAACAAATAATGATGGCGGCAGAGTTGATGCTTAAGAAAGAAACGTGGAGTTAGAAGGACAGGAATACATTTTCAACTAGAAAGGGTAGTGAGTCCCCAAATTTCTATAGCCTTGTAAAGAATTAGACATTTCATGAAAGATCACCTGGTTTTTCTTTTTGAGTGTTGAATTAAATTTCACTTCAAGAAACAAGTGATATACACATAGCAAGGAGTTATAAATAAAGACCCAAGAAGCACTGTGAGAGCCTATGACATAACAACCATCCGAGCTAAGAACTGAAATAGCCATAAAAGTCTACCTGCTGGGCCTTCTGGCATTGCCTTTTTCTGTTTTAACTTCCATAAAGCTTAAAGCTTTCTTGGAGATGGCTTTCTGGTTAAAAGCATAAAACTCTGATTTATTTTTTTATTTATTTTTATTTTTATTTATTTATTTATTTATTTATTTATTTATTTATTTATTTATTTTATTTTACAATACTATTCAGTTCTACATAACAGCCACAGATTCCCTTGTTCTCCCCCTTCTTGCCCCCTCCCCTTCCCCCCAGCCCACCCCCCATTCCCATCTCCTCCAGAGCAAGGCCTCCCCCAAGGACTGAGATCGACCTGATAGACTCAGTCCAGGCAGGTCCAGTCCCCTCCTCCCAGATTGAGCCAAGCGTCCCTGCATAAGCCCCAGGTTTCAAACAGCTAACTCATGCAATGAGCCCAGGACCTGGTACCACTGAGCTGATTTATTTATTTTTTTTATTTATCTATAAGAGTATCCAATTATGGGCACCTAAGAGATTGTTATATGTCTGAATTCTCTTATACACACTATGACTAGCCCAATTTACATTATATAGGTGTCCTGATGCTTCATCACACCTTTAATGCATAACAGCTATTAGTTGGGGCTAAAAAGAACCCAAGCTATTTTGTTGTTGTTCAGATCTGAGAATTGAACCTGGAATATCACATGTGCTAAGCAAGCTCTTTACCATGGAGCCATACCCTTTGCCCCCAACATAAACCTTCTTTTAAGGAAATATGCTTTTTTTCTGTTTTTGTTTTTGAGACAGTGTTTCTCTGTATGTATAGCCCTAGCTGTCCTGGAACTTGCTCTGCGGGCTGGCCTCGAGCTCAGAGATCTGCCTGCCTCTGGCTCTGGAGTGCTGGGATCAAAGGCCTGTGCCACCACCACCTGGCTAAGGAAGTAAATTAAAAAAAAAAAAAAAACCTAGTATTTTTTTTGTATTTGTATTGATGTATAAGAATACCTCAAAGCACACCAGTGTCCATGATGTTAGCAGGCTGTGTACCTTCCAAATGAGATACCCTTGACTTAATACACCACAGGCAGTTTGGTCAGTTCCTAGAATGCTGATCTTGATAACATTAGAACTCTGATGCTTGAGACCCAAAGATTATAATCCTATGATTTCACATATTTAAGATAGGAGTCAAACTACCTGATGGACTTTTTGGTGCAATTTTTTGGCTATTGTGATAAAAATAGGAAGTTCATGCTAAATAAGTAATAAATCTATGTTTGTTCATAACTATGATATAGGTGGTACTTAAAATATTTTTCATTACTTTGATTTTATGTGTATAGGTGTTTTGTTCACATGTACAATTGTGCACTGTGTGTGTGTGTGTGTTACCTACAGAGGCCGGGCAAAAGTTGTCTGATCCCCTGGAACTGGAGTTATAGACAGTTGTAAGCCACCACACTGGGAATCAAACCTGGGTCCTGTGGAAGAACAGCCAGTCCTCTTAGCTGCTGAGCCATCTGTCCTGGTGATAACCTTAATTGATTTTATAGTGGATGAAGCTGGGCTTCCCTTAGTATCCAACCGACCTTCCTGGAAAAAGACGGGTCCCTACATCCCTTACTAATGTTACTGGTTCAAGGACAGGCATGACACCCAAGGGTGGCTATAGCAATGAAATTCAGGTCTTGGCTCCATGGCTGGGAGGTCCATATGTTAGAAACCTGTTGCAGCCATGTCCCTGTGAGCCAGCATCAGGACAAAGCAAACCCAGGGAGGGAGGCAGAGTATTCAGAGCAATGTGTTGGAAAATGCATTTTATATTAACAGTTTATAGTTTGGAGGCCATTTAAGCTGATTTGAATATTTGGAATCTAGAAACCTTACTTGTATAAATGGCATTTAAGAAATGTTGAGAAACATGGCCCAAGGTAGCTGTAATTATGTCCATCACTAGGTTGTAGTCTTATATTTTCAGATACCATTGCTGTCAAATAGAACTCTCAGAATCTCCTTCATAAAACGCACCAATCACAAGCTGGGTATGGTAGCATACACCTTTAATCCAAGCACTTGGGCAGAGTCAGAGAGGCAGGAGGATTTCTATGAGTTCAAGGCCAGCCTGATCTACATGGCCACTTTCAGAGCTAGGACTACATGGTGATATCTTGTCTCAAGAGAAAAAAAAAAAAAAAGCACTAATCACGTAAGTTACTCTTTTCTATTGGCTTCTCTCGAAATGGCCAAGGCACTATACATGGAGACAGACTGAATTGTGAACCCAATTCCATCTGACCCCAACGTCTGCATCCTTTGCCCTTCTAGTGCAAGGGCTGGAAACCTAGGGCTAAGTGGTAAATATGCCAGGCAGGCCATCTGGGCTCTGTCACAACTACTCAACTTTGCTCTTATGGCACAAAAGCAGCCACAGAAAAAAACCATAAACAAATGAACATGACTGTGTTCAAGTAAAATGAATTTTGGATGCTGAAATTTGAATTTCACAAATTCAACATGCCCTATTTTCATGTGTCATGAAATATTATTCTTCTTTTGACTTTTAAAAGCTATTTAAAATTACGAAACCTGTTCTTAGCTCATAGACTTTGCAAAAACAAGTGGCAGGTTGCCGACTGCTCCAAAGCTATAAATAAATCTACTCTCAAGACTGTGAGTAGGACACTATCCTGTCTGGGTGACTAATCTCCACTTCTTTTCCTAAATTCAGCTGGAGAGTTTTGAGAATTGGTTGTCTGCTTTGAAAATATCAACTGTTTGTTCATATCTATATCTATATTATTATAGCTACAGTCAATCTCTTGAACAAATGGCGTTTTGGGATGTGGTTCCTCTTTCTCAAACATTGGCTTATACAAATAGCAACAACAAAACCCCTTCAATTTCCTTTAAAAGAGAAACAACAGTTTCAAACACTTGGAAGAATCATTTACTGTGAATGGTTAAAATGGACATACACATTTGCTAAGTACCTATTCTTTCTAATTGCTGTTTATAGACTCCTGAAAGGTATTCTAATTGCTTTGGCTTTACAGATAAAATTAATTTGCTTGTTGAAATCTTGAAAAAAAAAATAGCCTGGATGTTACATCAGCCACCACACTTCAAAAATACTCTCAGCATTGTCTCTACATTTAAAGAGCAGAGAAGGTATTGGTGTGGCAGACGGGGGTTAGGCCAGCAGCTCACTGACTTGCTGTCATCTTAAAATGATTTAAACTTTCCTAAATCTTGGTTTCTTCATCTGAACAATGGGGATAAATCTTTAAATAAAGCAGTTTTTTTTCAGTCTTTAGCCCCCAAATGGACAATAGGTATATTTTACCATCACAGTGACTCAGCAAACAATACTGCTCTGCAGTTAGGGACTGACCTTGGGCTTGGTTACCGAGGCCTTGGTCTGACTCCTTGTCTGTGGTAATCCAGTAATATGAACATGTTTCATAGCCTCTTTAAGTTCTAGCTTCTTCCCCTGGGATTTCTTTTGAGAACTGTGTGGGAATAGTTGGAAGAAACCAATAAGGTTATGCATGCAATTAGCTTTATAAAATCTACTTGGTAAAGTGAAGGCAGGCCACACCTGTACAAACATTTTTCAAACAAAAATAATTTGAGTCCATACACAAATCACTTGTGGATACAGATACAGCTCATAAATGGAGAGAGCTGACAGAAACTTTTTCTCATAATGAGGGCAGAGAGTACATTCTCCTTTCATCAGCAAAACAAAATTGTATAAATGTTCTCAATGATATCAATGGGGAGTTATTCTCTGCTCCAATTTATAGCAGACTGAACTGATGCATTCATAATAATAGTACTCATAATAATGGAGAAAGATGAGTAGCAAAGATAAATATAAATCACAAGAATAAAGCCTAATTACTCTGCAAATTCAAAATGCAGTTACACCCAAGTCCATTATATTTAGTTTAGAGAAGTACACTGCTATAAATTTAATGGGGGGCAAAAATGTCAATTTCTTTACATCATAAATGTTTTGCTTTCAGAGACCAGGGGCCTCGAACCAGTCCAATGATTCTTTGAGATGAACGCCTGCATGTAAAAATGTATGGATAATGGGGTTTAGTGCGTGACTCACTGTGTCACACTGCAGCTTCCAGGACGAGCTTTCTCTTTCTCCCCGCTTCTCTCCCCGCCCTTTTTTTAAAAAAATTTTATTTTGTTTCATTCTGGGGGAGGGAGATGGGTGGGACTGGGAATCATGATGTGAATGACACAAAGAATAAATAAAAAGAAAGTTAAAAAATGTTTTGCTTTTACAATATTTGATTTTATCATCTTTACAGTTACTACTTTTTCTGAATAATGACTGATACATGACCAAGCTTTCCTTTCTAAGAAAATTCTCCATCTTCAGCAGAAGTTAGAGTAATTAAAATTCATAGCAGCACTGTTTGAAATAGCAAAAGCCACCTTTAGCAAAAACCACAATTAGCAGAAGACTATAATATATTCACTCAAAAGAATATTGCACAGCAGAAAAATTAATAAACATGATCTTCATGTATCAAAAACATGGTTATGAAAAAGACTAGAATACATGCTGCATACTACTAATGTGTTTAAAATATACAATACAGTATGCTGTTCTAATAGAGTAGTGTAGATAATATATTCTGACAACATAAATAGTTGGTGAATTTGGTAAAGTGTATTACAAGAATTTTTAATATTATCTCTGGATTTTTTCTGTAAATATGGAAACACCAAAACAAAAAGGTTAAAAATTATGTATTTTTAAGAACCTGTACTGGAACTGTACTGGAACATAAAGCAATGGAGAGTGGTTGTTTTCACGGGGTGTGGAAGAAAGGGAGACCAACAGCAAAGAATGACAAGGAGTTTCAACTGTATAAATGTTTAATTCCCCTAGCTGTAGGGTGAGGACTCAATCCACACTTCATTGTTCTTTAAGCCCTTTTGTATATCTTGAAAACTGCATGAAGTGTGCTTAAAAGATTGTATTAATATTAATCACTTATGGCTTCTGAAAACCTTAGCCGTGTTATAAATGATGCCTGTACATTATCTGATATGTCATATGCAGAGAAATAATAGATACATTATGAATTTTCATATATTGTAAATTTACATATCAAAGTGTAGGCAGCCCAAGTTATGAGTGATGAGAAAATACAGAAACCTCCTATGTGGCCGGAATGACAACAGCTTTGAAATCTTGTGGAGATCCTCCCAACCCCCTCTTCCTTGTTCATTTCTTTAACATTGACCTGTGTGATGGAAGTTACTAGGTTCAGAATTCTTACCTGTTTATTTCCCCCATAAAAATGTTTGGAACAGTGAATAGGTTACAACCATGATAGAAATGATCAACACCAAAGCTTTGCTTTTTTATTTATAAAAACCAACCAAACAAAAAAAACCCCAAAACAAAACAAAAACAGAAGAGCAAAAAGTGACTAGGACAGGGCTCCAAGATCTAGTTTTCCCAAAATTGCCTTCAACAGATTTGGGTTAACAAACCAAGAAATGTCAACATTATGACATCAGAAAATTATGTCCCAGTTCCTATGTTTAAAGCAAAGCCCTTTATTAAGAAGGCCTTTATAAAGTCAGTGATTACCATGGAGAAAATTATTGCCTCACATTTAAAAACAATTATCAAGGGCCTGTTTTCACCACCACTCACTCCAGCGGGGCAGGCTCCTGGTAACGGGGCTCCCCCCCCACTGCCTGTCCCGTTTCCCGACTCTCCTTCCTGGTAGATGTTCTGTGGAGTCAAAGGACTAGCAATGCTAATGCATAAATGTAATTCTCTGTGTCAGGAACATCCTTCTTCCCTTGTCCAGCTCTTCAAAATTCAGCTCAGAGACCACTTTCTTGAAGTAAAGAGCTTTATGTTTTATTCACTTCTCTATTTTTATTATGTCTGTGGTGACACTTGGCATGTGAGAGTTGCTTGGCATGGTTTGGTTGATAAATTAATGCTTTTTTAAATTCTAGATCTTTCCTAATAACTGTATTCCCCCTCCTCTTTGTCTTAAAAATAGTTTTAGAGACAAGGTGTTTCTAGGTAGCCCTGGTTGGCCTCTAATTCACAGAGATCTTGCCTGCCTCTGTCTCCTGTGTGCTGGGATTAAAGGCACGTGCCACCATGTCTGCCCCCACCCCTTTATATTTTTCATGTATATGTCAGTTTTGGAGATTTTTACTTTGCTTAAGCCATGCTTTTAAACTTTACGTTATTATCCTCTTGTCCAACTATAAAATTCACACAGAAGGTTTTCTTGCCTATAAAATTTGTTGCACTATGACACCGACTTCTCACTCCTACCCTCAAAATTAATTCATAGCCATTATTTGCTCTCTAAGATAGAGGCCTCATTCTTGGGGAAGAGCCAGCAGAAGCTTGCATCAGCTTCAATAAGCAAACTTGAAACATTTCCAAATCTATAGAAAAAAAAATGTAAGATATGGCAACAATTCACATTCCCCATGTGACCTGGAAGGCCAACTGCAGCTCAAGCAGCTCATCTGCCCAGCTTTACTAAGACCTAAGGGTCAGCCATTATTCATCCTATGTTGCTTTTCACACCTCTCTCCTTGTAGATTATTTTACAGCCATTTAAGTTTGCGCCCCCTGGTTTATAATGTTATACTTACTCCCTTGCTGTATTTTGTTTCGGTCACCACCAGCTTTCCCCAGTCCTACATTTACCAACGTGGCAGGAGATAGCTCTGAAAATGCATACCACCCTAAATGTACTCTCAGCTTTCCCGCTGGTGTGGTTTCCCTGATTTGTTTAATACTAATAATTCACCCTCAAACATACACAAGGCATGTAATAACGAATCACAGAGATGATAAAGACAAATAAGCTTTCTTTTCTCTTTCCTTTGGTGCGCTGACAATGTTTTGCACTCGCAGTTCTTTATACTTTTTCCAAGCGCTTTAATATGCATTATAGCTCATTAGTTGCTCTTAAGAATCATGTGGGGAAAATGCAAGGCAATTATATTCCTGGCTTTAAAGTTAAGAGAGTTGCCCAGGGATACATTCAGCGCTGATTGAATTTAAACGAACCGAACCCTGCATTATTAAGGGGCTCTAGGAAGGCAGGCGAGCCCTTACCTCCATGGCTGGCGTTTAGAGTCTAGCTGGGACGGAACGGGTCATTTGGGGAAGGGCATCATCATGGAGAGCACGCAAATGAATCACGCCACAGGGAAGCAGCTGACCCTCGCCGCTGCATCCCCTCTCTAGGCCCTTTCTTACTTACTTGCTGCCGCCCGGCCCCGCTCGCTCGTTCCACCGCGATGGCGCCGTGACTGGGCACGCCGCGGGGTCGAGGGCACCACCGCCGGGCCGGGCTGACCACATTGCCCGAAATGGGCCAGTGCGGACAAGCGCTATAAATAGACAGAGCGAGGGGGGTGCGGGGGACGGACGGCGCCCAGCGTGGACAAGGACGACGCTAGCGGCCACCCTGAGGTAACAGGTGCTCCGTCTCTGCGCGGGAAGCGGCCCGGCCACGCGCGGCAGTCTGCGCCTGCGCAGGGGGGGGGTCTTCCCGCGCCAGTTCCACACCTAGTCCACGGCAGTCCCCCACCCAGCAAGTGCTCTGCGCCTGCGCGGGGTCTTCCCGCGCCGATTCCATACCGCGGCGCCTCCAGGTTGCCTCAGGCAAGGACTGGCCAGAGACTTCCCGTGCCAGACCGTGTGCTAGGGACGAGGATGGTCTATCAGGAGCCTAAAGGACATCTTCTAAAAGAGAATTTGGAAGTCGGATCTTTTAAGGTGACAGATCTTTCACTTAGTTTTTAAACGTTGCAAACCTCAAGCCCTCTGTGTGATCTCATTGAGAATGGTCTATGGTGGGGTTGCTGAATAAACACAGGAACCCAGTAAAAATAAAATTCAGACATACAACCTCTATTTTTTTTTTAAAGTATAATGATATCACATGACCAATTCACATTTAGAAGCAACTCATTCTTTTGGTTTGGTTTTTCTATACTTTTATTCATTACAGCTGGCAACCGGACCTGAATCAGCTCCTGATTGTGGGGCCAGGTTGCCTTAAGAAGCAGATATGTCCCCTACTCCCGAGGAAAGACTGAATTCTGTTCTCAGCTGAGGGTACTGCTGGGATAGCAAACTTAACCCCTGAGAAGTGTTAACAGAGCCTCTACTTTGTGGGTAAGGAAGCAGTATTAAGTCAGTTAGTGTAAAACAAAACAAAACAATGGCTTTAACACGGTATGTTACCTTACATTTAACATTTCACTGCTCTGGAGATCAGAATTGCAAAATGTCTTCCCAATGGGTTGAAATGAAGGTGCCAGTGGGCATGTGTTTCTAGGAGAGAATCTGTCTCCTGGATGTTTTACAGTTTCTAGAAACGGTTCTGATTCTTTTGGGTGCGATTCCTTCCTCTTAAAAGTCAGGATCAAGCTGGAGGTGGTTGGGCATACCTGTAATGCCAGCACCCAAGAAGTGATGGTAGGAGGATCAGGAGTTCAAGGGTAGCATGGGGCACGTGAGACACTGTGTAATACCCCCACTTCCCCAAGCTGAGGTTATAGAGATGAGTCCTTCTCAGGTTGTATCACTCTGGTGCACATTCTTCTTTTGCCTTAAAAAAAAAATCTTTGTGGTAAAATATGTACAATATAAATTTTGCCTTTCATTTGTTTTAAGTGTTCAATCTAGCACCCATAAATATGTTAACAATGCTGTGTAACTACTATAATTTGTATGTTGAATATCCCCCAGAAGTTTGCATTTTGAAGGTGTGAGCCCCAGGGTGATGCTATTGGGAGGCGCTATGACCCTTAGGATGTGGGGGCCTGATAACTCCTTAGATATTTGGAGGATGTCTCTGATGGAGTCAACAGGACCTCAGTTGATCTTTTTACCTCCTGTATGAATCAAGCTGTTTACTCTGCCACTTCCCACCATTACCATCCAGTTTACCTACCAGAGGTCCAAAGCAATGGACTCATCCAGTCTTGCTCTGGAACCTCTCCCACTTGAAATAAAATAACCTTTTTTTTTTTTTTCATTCTAAGTTAATCATCTCAGATATTTTACTAAAGTAACTGGTATCTGAGTAACACAACTGCAATCACCATTTCCATTTCCACCTTTTAAAAATTATGCCAAACAAAGTACTCATTAGAAAGTAACTCCCCATTTTTCTCTCCTCACAAGTACCCAGTCATCTCCATCCTATTTTCTGCCTGTATGAACTTACCTATTATACATACTTTATATAAGCAGAAGTTTATAATATTTATCCTTTTGTTACTGATTTATTGAACTTAAAAATGTCCTCAAGGTTCATATATATTGTATCATGTATGAAAATTTCCTTCTGTCTTAAGAATTGATACTACTCTATGTATTTAATCTACAAATATTGTATTGGGAATGTTTTTGTCATTTTTTTCTTTGTTGAGGGAAGAACTCACTCTGCAGCTGGTACTGCTCTCAGACTCATCATCCTCTTGCCTCAGTCTCCCTTAGAACATAGTAGCATTGTTCTCCCATATGTCTGTATCCTCAAGTGCCCATTTCCAGTTACTTGAAGACATTCCTCTCTCCCTATCTCATAAACACCCCTTGATCTGCCAGCTCCATTTAGATCCTTCTACAATTATTTCCATTCTGCTTTTGGTTTTCTTTACAGAATGTCAGTATGAAGTCAAGGAGTCTTTCTTGGCTGGAATTGAAACCCTCTTTAATTTCCTTGTTGGCTATTTTATTTCACCTTTTATATTTGTTTCAAGAGGAAGTGGGGTTGTGTGAAAAAATCAGAGCTTGGAGTCCAGAGGCCAATTTAGATCCTGTATTTTATCCCTAGGTGACTTTAGTTGATTTCAAAATACTTGTTTGCCAAATGATTAATCAAGTGTTAATATTTAGCCAACATACTGACCCATCAAACAACACTAAGAGCTCTGAGGCTTGAACTTGGTTGGTTGTTGGCCTCCTGCACCTGAGTCTCACTTTCTCTCTCTCTCTCTCTCTCTCTCTCTCTCTCTCTCTCTCTCTCTCTGTGTGTGTTTCCCTCCCCTCCCCCTTTCCCTTCCCTTTCCCTTCCCTTCTTTCTCTTTTTGGTCCCTGCTGGTTCTTGTCTAAAAGGCACAGAGTATTCTTGTCAATGCCTAGCACACTATGCTCCCACTGCAGAGCCTTTTAGTGTAGCAATTTGTAACACTCACTGTATTTCCCCCTCAGTGCTAGTCAGTTTTCTGTCACCTTACGCCTGAGAAAATCAACTTATAAAGAGAAAAAGGTTCATTTTGGCTCATAGTTTTATAGATTTCAGTTCCTGATCAACAGGCACCATTGCTATTGAGCCTGTGACAGTATCGGGGCAGAAGCACATGGGTGCTGTGGTGGTTTGAAAGAAAACAGCCCCCAAAGGGAGTGGCACTATTAAGAGGTGTGGCTTTGTTGGGGTGGGTGTGGCCTTGTTGGGGGAAGTGTGTCACTGTGGAGGCTGACTTTGAGGCCTCATATGTTCAAGCCATGCTCAGTGTGACACTCAGTCTACTTCCTGTTGCCCGCATATCAATATGTAGCAGCTCCTTCTCCAGCACCATGTCTGTCTGTGTGCCACCATGTCCCACCATGATGATTATGGACTGAATCTCTGAATTGTAAGCAAGCCACCCAATTAAATGTTTTCCTTTGTAAGAGTTGCCATAGTCATGGTGTCTCATCACAGCAATAAACACCCTAACTACGACAGGGACAATAAGCAATAAACGACTTGTTTCATGTCCTGGAAGTAAAAGAATGACAGGAAGAGACTGAGATCCTACAAATTACTTTGAGGACATAACCTTAATGATCTGGAGACCTCGTCCTCGGCCAGTGGTTCTCAACCTTCCTAATGATATGACCCTTTAATACAATTCCTCGAATTGTGGTGACCCCATCAATAAGATTATTTTCATTGCTTTGCTACTGTTATGAATCATAATGTAAATATCTGTGTTTTCTGATGGGCTTAGGTGACTCCTGTGAAAGAGTCATTTGACCCCAAAGGGGTTGCACCCCACATGTTGAGAACCACTGTTCTAGGCCCTACCTTTTAAAGTTTCCATCACCTGCTAGTTGCACCGAGCTGAGGAGCAAGCCTTTAGCATATAGGCCTTTGAGGATATTCCAGATCTGAACTATAGCACACAGCAAGCCTGAAAGCATTCATAGGTCAGAAATACTGTCCACTTCACCTTTGCAGCATTCATGTGCTCTGCTCAGGGAAGGGTCATTGATTCCAATGATTGTAAGACAAAGTGCTTATATGCAAAGTAAGGTGGGCCTGGAGCTGGGACATCCAGTGTCCTGACCTGACTCTGTTCCCTGAAGCCTCCTTACTTCCTGCAAGTCACTCAGATTCCTACAGTAGTAAGTAGATAATAATGAGTCTATTTTACATAAAAAGCTGGTAGGAGGATGAAATAGTCCTGCTAGTGAATGTGCTTAATAAACTATAAAGTCACACCAAGTCATTTTTCCTCTGATAGGTGTGTGATATTGAATCGAACTCTTTCACCAAAGGTTTTGCAAATGGGCTTTTGTGCTTTTCCTCCGCATTTGTTCTTGAGTGTGCTTTCCCTTTCTTATAAATTCTCTGTTTCTGTTTCTGACCATGTGTCCCTGGTGTGGCCCTTGGCCTTGGGATACAAAGAGTCTGGAATCAACTGTCATCTGAACTCAGATCTGTGACTCAGCACTGTTAAGTATGCTTCTCTGACATTCTGGGCTTTTGCACTGTTCTTCTGACCTCTATGTCTAACTTAAAGGGCATGCATTTCCCCATATCTCCTTCTCCTGGCAGTTGCCAAGATTTTCAGCTTGCCTGTCCTTTTATTTGTCTCTCAAACTTTAATAAAACTGTCCTTGATCTTCAAAAAGATCTTGAAAATGGAACAGAAAGCTATCTTCTATTCATAATCTATTTCATCCCACTGAGCTAGATATGGACCATACTTCTTTTGTTGGCATTCCCATTTTAGGAATCTATCACACAGAAGCTCAGAGAACAGTTATTACCAGTTTACTAAGGCCCACTGTTCCATTTCTGTGAACACAGCCTATTCAGACATCTTTCCATCCTGAGGGCATTTGAGGCTACGTACAAGTTAATCACAAAACCTTCTGGAAATCAAATTTCCCTTGTTTGGGATGATTTCATTTTTCTCAGCCTTGAAATCCCCAAATCCCAAGTATATGAGTACTCAAACTCTGCTTCAGTACAGTTCCAAGTAGTTTCTTGACACAAGCATGATGAGTTGCTATTGTTTGTTGCATTATTAAGCAGTAATCCAGTGATCCTATATATTGTTTGACATTATAAATCACTAGAACGAGAGCTCCTGAAAATACAGAAAGCGAATTTTTAACACACATTTGCCTGGGTGGGAGCTTTTCAAGGCTGCTGAAGTGGCTCTAGGTTTCAGCCACCCAGCCTCCTCCTCTCCTCCACCTGCCCCTATATAGGCCACCACTACCTCCAAGAAGTAGCAAAGAGAGGATATCAAGCCTTTCTTTGTGAGAGGATACCTCTGTGTACACAAGATGATTTACTGTGTATCACACTGGCTTTTACTTGCACAATAAAACCTAGCTGTCAAGAGGAAGGGATTGGGGGATTTAGTTTATCCTGGACAGCAAATAGTTTTTTTTCTATTCAGAAGACGGGAGATACAATATTATATCTTCTAAGTAGGCAACACTGTATACCATTCACACTCTATAACTCAAACATTTATTTTGCTTTTCACAATGTCTTGTACCTCTCCTTTCTAGCTGTTTTCAAGTTTAGTTTTGCATTTGTGCATTTATTTGTGTGGCTTCTCTCTCCAAATGCTATGAGGGCAAGGAGTGTGTATGTCTCTGCTTTCAAGACCAACACAGCCTGGTGCAGAGTAGATGCTTGATAAGCTGTGGAGTAAATGAATGTATGTAATTAGGGAGTCCCTCATTATCTCCAGGGCCACTTTGTGTCTTCACCAAAACACACTTCTAGCAGAACACTGATGCTGTCATCTGTGTCCTCAAAGCACTTCAGCGGTCTCCTCCCTGGTAAATAGCCTTGGCCGATGGCACTACAGTGTTTCGGGTCTCTCTCCTGCTGGGTGATGAGCTTCTCCTGGGAAGAGTGGCCCAGCTCATTACTGCATCCCTAGGGATCAGTACATGGCTGGTTCATAGGCTGCTGTGGTCGGATGTTCCCTCTAAAGCTCATTTTATATTTACTTGCCGCTGTGAAGATATTGGGAGGTGGAATCTATACTAGGTGATTAGACTATGATGGTGCCACCTTCACGGATGGGTCAAGGCCTTTATTGAGGAAGGAAGTTATTTCCAGAATTCTACCCAATTTTCTCTCTTTGTCTCATTTGTGTTTGCTTTTTTGCCATACTATGATGTCCAAACTATGTGGGCCCTTTGAATTTAGAACTCCTAACTTCCAGAACTCAGGGAAATAAGTTTCTCCTCCTTCTTAATTGTCCATGGGCCTGTGATATTCTGTTCTGAAAGCAGAAGGGTTAAGAAAGGAGCACTCAACCGAACTCATCGGTGTTTGAAACGAATCCTTCTATAGAGAACAAACGGAGAGTTTTGCTTTCCCATTTTTCCCTCTTGCTCATGCAAGAATCTTCCCTTCTAAAACATTCTTTTCGTGTCATGGTGCAGCCCTTCCTTTCCACTTGTTAATGCTCAGGTGGGAGAGGAAATTTTATGCCGTGTCACACAGGAAGGCCTGTCTCACCAGTGCAACCGTTGGCCCCAGTTTCTGTCTGAACCCCCTCTTCAGCTCTGGGTTCATCCTTGCCAAGTCATTTGACATTGGTATTGGAAGAGCTGTCTGTTTTTCCATTTCTCCGGTCCTTACACACATTGACTGAGCATCCATTCCGTGCCAGGTAAGGCTAGATGTTGATCAGCTGTGGACAAAACAGATACAGTTTCTTGGAGGTTATAATCTGGAGATACATATTATATATATTTTTATTTTATATACTATATATTATAATTTGGAGATAGCAGATGATGGATATTTAACATCTGATTTCCCCTATCTTCTACTTTCATACAGAGCTGTTTGGTTTTTCATAGTTTAGGAAATTGCAAAAATTTTTGTTCCCTTTTCTGCCTCTCATAACACCTTTGCCGATATTTCCTCTTTGCTGCTAAGTTTGAAATGTGTGACCTCCTCCTGTGGAGGTCATTTCTGATGCTGTCAACCTCTCTATGCTAACTTGTTTTATATGCTCTTTCCCAACTGTAAGTGTTTCCTCTTCCTTGGAAATTGATGATGGTTTTATGTCATAGCTTTGCTTGGATGATTTAAGAGATTTATTATGCTCTCAAAAAAATATTGTACTCATTGACTGGAGAGGTCAAGAGCACTTGGTGCTTGTGATGGCTAGTCTTGGTTGCTGACTTGACTATGTTTGGAAGTAACTGAAACCCAAGCAGCTGGGCACACCTGAGAGAGAGAGAGAGAGAGATTTTCCTTAGTTGCAGTATCTGAGGTGGGAGACCTGTCCTAACTGGATCATTCAAAGTCAGAAGATGCACCATAAATCTGGGACACTCACCTTCTGGTGGCAGCCCACATAAAAGGACATGGAAGAAGGAAGATTTTGCTTTCTGTCTGCCTTCCCTCTCACTGGCAAGTTCATTTATCCTGAGCCCTTCCTTCGCTGGAGTTAGAACCTACTTCCTCTGGATTCTAGTGTGGACTGAAAACTGGCAGATCTCTAAGACCTCCCTGGGACTCCAGCATCAGATTGAGACTGCCAAGACATCAAGTCTCATGGACTGAACTACTACCAGATCCTTGGCCTCTCCTTCAGGAGACAGCCATTGTTGGACTACTCAGACCATAGCCTGTAAGCCACTCTAATAAATCTCTTATATATATTCATACATATAAGCCTGTAAGCCATTCTAATAAATCATATATTCGTTGTATTAGTTCTGTTCCTTAGAAAGCCCTGACTAACACACTGCTCTTGCAGAGGATCTGGGTTTGGTTTTGTCTAAGTTACTTTTCTATTGCCGTGACAAAGCACCATTACCAAGGAAACTTATAGAAGAAAGAGTTTATAGGGGATTACAGCTCCAGAAGTTTAGAGTCTATGATCATCACAGCAGGGAGCATGTCAGTGGGCAAGCAGACAGGCATAGCACTGGAGAAGTAGCTGAGAACTTACATGTCGTCTATAAGCATGATAGGATGGGAACTGGGAATGTCATGGTCTTTTGAAATCTCAAGGCCTACTCCCAGGAACACACTCCTCCAACAAGGCCACACCTCCTAATCCTTCCCAAATAGTTCCACCAACAGGGAACCAAGCATTCAAGTATCTGGGCCTGGGGGTGGGTGTTAGCATTCAGACTCGCCCCTTGGGGACTCACCCAGCATCCTGATGTCATCTTATGTAAAGTCCCCTTTAAGAAAAAAACCCTCCCTCTTCTCTTTTTTCTTCCTCTCTTTTGCTATGGGGTAATACACACTTCCTCTCTTCCTTTCTTCCCCTTTCTTTTTCTCTTCTTCCCTGCCCTCCCTTCTCCTCCCTCCCCCCCAGTAAAACTTTCCACATGGATGCTGTGCCTGCATGGTGTGAGTAACTTTCCACCTTGTCCCACTGCTGCCTGCCGCTCTGCATGGTGTGTCTCCCTCACCTGCCGTGCTCCTGGGCTTCATCCACCAAGGTAAAATACCATGTGCTGGTATTTTACAACAGTGGGGGCCATTTTCATCCAAACCACCACATTCCACTCCCTGGCCCCCATAGGTTTGTAGCCATTTCATAATGCAAAACTCATTAGGTCCAACTTCAAAAGTCCCCATTGTCTTTCACAGTCTCAATGCAGTTTTAAAAGTCCGAAGTCTCTTCTGAGACTCAAAGCAATCTCTTAATTATAACCCCTCATAAAAGAAAAAAAGCAAATGACATACTTCTAACATACAAAGGCACAGATTATATTATTACCATTCTGAAAGGGAGGAATCTGGGCATGGTGAGGAAATGCTGCACCAAAGCAAACTCCAGGTCAGATGTGGCTCCACATCTGATGTCAAAGGGTTTAGATGGCTCTTCCCTTCCACCTTTGCTGACTGCAAAACACCTCTCTCAGGCTGCTGCTTCCACTCCATGTGTGCAACTCTTCTTGGCAGCTACCCCATGGATCTGCCAACTCCAACATCTTCTGCATCTCCAACACAATGCAGGCTTCACCTTCATAGCTTCACACAATGGCTTTGTAGTGCCTCCATGCAAGGACTCCTCTCCTACATGCCTTGCCTCAGTGGCTTTTAATTATAGATGAAGATCCCACAACCCTTTTACTCATGAAGAACTCTAAAGCCAGAACCATGCTACCAAATTCTCTGCCTGCTTGAGAATGGAACCTAGTACCCTCTTTGAATTAAATTTGCATAAGCTTTAATTTGTGGTTGCTCTTTAGGAATGGATAATTCCTTAGGCCTTTCCCCCACCCCACCCCCACAAATTGCAGGATTAGCTAGGTAAGGTATTGCTCTAAGGGCACCATTCCCTTCATTTCTCTTTACCTCTTTCAGCACAAACCAAGGTTCCAACATTAAATTATGTGGTGTTCTTTCTCCTCAAACTGTATAATTTGTGATTTCTTTTTGTACCACTTGCTCATTTTTATTATAGAACTGCATAAGATTGACTACTAATAACCATGCAACAGAGTCGATATTAGGCTATCTTAAAATCTCCACTGCTACTGAAATTACTCTAAAACTCTACAGTTTGGCTTCAGGCAGAATCTTAGGACAAAAGCAAAGGCAGCCACATTCTTTGCCAAAATATCACAAGAATGGTCTCTGGCTCAGTTATTAATATTGTTCTCTGAAACCTCTTGAGCTGGGTCTCCCTGGTGCACATTGCTCTCAGCACAACTGTCTTTTAAGCTACTACTAGGATTTCCCATTAACTCTCGTTTAGAGCATTCAACTGCTTTCATAGTCCAAAGTCCCAGAACAGTATATAGCCAGGCCTATCACAGCAATAACCCACTCCATGGTACCAACTTCTGTCTTAGTTGCTTTTTTACTGCTGTGACAAAGCACCATGTCCAAGGCAACTTATAGAAGAAAGAGTTTATTAGGGGACTTCAGTTTCAGAGGATTAGAGTCCATGACCATAGTGATGGGGAGCATGGCAGCAGGCAGGCAGGTACTGCTACAGTTGTACCCAAAAGAAAAAAAAGAAAAAAGAAAAAAAGATGCAGCTGGTAAATCTTCTCATTCAAAAGCAGATATAATTGACAGTGTATCCCAAGTCTCTCACTCCCAGCTCTTCATCCCACAGGCATTAATTTCAAGTTTCTGGAGTATTCTAGAAATAAACGGTTATGGAGAGTTCACCAAATATGACCACACAGACACAATTTATAGGCAATTGAAAATTTTTATACCAGCTAGCTGGGACTATACCCAAGTGTTCAGGGACGTAGGTGTGCCACTGAATGTCCAGAATGTGGGATTTTTAAAGGCAGAAACCATGTTTTGGCATCTCACTTAGCAACTGCAGGGAGGCTTGGCAGAAGCAAGCAGTTTAACAGATGCTAAATAAGTGGTTAGTTGGAGGGGGTCCTTCACAAACAGTTCAACAGAAGCTAAGATAAGTTAGCTAGGACATCCTCACTTTGGGTTCCGAGAATAGAGCTGGGTAATCTTCTGTGGAATTCTTCATCAAGATCAAATTCTAGCTAAACCTCAGTAAAAATAAAAGATAGAATACCTGCACTGTCCTGCCCTGTCACACTCTACTAATTTAATACACAGAGGTCACCAAGATGCTTTCTGTATGGAACTGAGAATGAGGTCAGGAAGATCAGTCAAAAAATATTTGAGGAGTCTAAAGAAACATGTTATGAGAAATGCATGATCAGCAAAGAAATGTGTAGAGGGAGAAATAAGATGCCAAGTCTTAGAGAAGAGGCTGGAGAGTGAAAGACAACTGCAGGGTTAGTGAATGACTTTCACAAGGTTCCTGCAAGAATAAAAATACCTATGATGGAATAAAGTTACTGAGTTGAGGTTGGAACAGAGCTTCCCCCACCCCCTACTTTATGAGTTTAATGTTGTTTCAGATGATCAAGCCATTTAAAGCAGTTTTTTTTTTTTTTTTTTTTTTTTTTTTTTTTTTTTTTTTTTTTTTTGCTGTAGAACAATCCTTTTCTACACTATGACTATGTATTACTCTCATTGGTTAATAAAAAGCTGACAGGCTGGTAGCTGGGTAGGAAGTTAGGCAGGAAAACCCAACTGAGAATGATGGGAAGAAGGAGGGCAGAGCAGGGAGAGATGCCACCCAGCCGCCGAACAAGCAGGGCATATAAAAAATGAGGTAGCAAGTCATGAGCCACACAACAAAGCTTAAATAGAAATGTGGGTTAATTTAAGTGTAAGAGTTAGCTAGTAACAAGCCTGAGCTATCATCTGATCACTTATATTCATATTCAGCCACTGAGTCAGTTATTTGGGACCAGGCATTTGGGACAGGAAACATCCATAATTTTGTTATACTGTATATATATTTCTACTCTTTTATAGAGTATTATGTTTGTGCAGTTCATTTAAAAATGTAATATATAATTAAAAATTCAGATTAATAGTAATCTATAATAACAAACATAGTCATGTTAGGTTCTCAGGGTTATACAGAGATATGGCATTCTAACTTGTGGCTGAAATTTCCACATAAAACCTGATAAAGCTTAAAAAAAAAAGATTCTAGACACACAAGAATGGAGTCAAGCACAGCTTCTTGGTAGCTGCCTTTTCTCTGGTGGGCTCTGTTTGCTGTCGGTGAGCAGAGGAATAACTCCTTTAAGAGATGGCTTTCTGGCTTGATGCTAGCAGCAAAAACAGCCGGCTCTTTTAAGAGGTCCTACTACCAAACACTTATATGGTGTTTATGAGCAGCTGGTGGCATGCTACTGGGTGGCAGCATGGACCTAGAAACTTCCTAGAGTTGGGGCAGTAAACATAGCTCCAAGATCTGATGGTAAACGTACCTCTACCATGAGACTAGACTCTCAGGAGACCAAGGAGGAGGAGCCAACACCAGCACGCCATGAACTAAGTTACACAGTAGTTCTTTTTTGCTCATGCAGAAAGAAAAAGCTACAGATGCACTGTAAGGACAAATTCAGAGAAAAAGAGTCTCTAAATGTGTCACAGTATGTTTAAAAATATGCATAGGCTTGGGAGAGAGGAAAAATATATACAGTCTTAGATTTAAAAATATAGTTTTAAAATAAAATAAAGTCCTTTTAAAAGGAATAAAGAAATAAAGAAAATAATCCATGTAAAGATGGAAAATACACAGAAAGTCTGGATACTATATGTTATTGTGTTGTCTTTAAATTTTTAACTACTAATGAACAAATGATAACTGCTAAAGGACATTTGATTATGAAATCTGCTAGATTAAACCAACCTATATATTTTAAAAATATCTTGACTTCAAAATTTAAGTCAAAAGATATGTTACTTTAGGAAAGAAGTTCTGCTTTTATTTCCACAGGAAATGAGAAATACTGAATTCATTCTGGGTTAAGAAAAACCAGGTTTGATTGAGGAAGACCCCTGAAAAATCTCTGATGGGAACAAATGGCACAGATGGTTTCAGAGCTCCTCTGTTACAGTTTCGTCTGAGTTCTGCATCCAGAACAACTTCAAGGCTGCTGGCTGAGATGATACATTTTCACAGAATACTCTAGTCAGGACTTAACCTCCTAGAGGTTACTAGCACCCCCAATCAATAGGAAGTAGTCTAGAGAACTATGCCCCTATTCCCAAAAATAAATTATGAATGTTTGTTATCACTTAGGGGGGTTGGTTACAAGTTGTTATGGATAATGGTCAGGAAAAACATTAAACAAAGGTGATTAGATTCAGGGATCTTGTTCTGAAAAGAAAAAGGGGGGTATAGAAATGATAGGATAAAACAGTAGATTATTGAATCTACTTTAATCCAAAAAACAACTATTAATCTGACATTTTATATTATTATGGATTTTGGTTTATTGATACAAATTTAAAGTTAATTTTGTTATACTGTATATATATTTCTATTCTTTTATAGAGTATTACGTTTATGCAGTTCATTTAAAAAGGTAATATATAATTAAGAAATACAGATTAATAGTCATCTATAATAACAAACTTATAGTCATGTTAGTTAGGTTCTCAGGGTCATACAGAGATATATTTCAGATAGATAGGCAATCTTCAAGCATTTCAAAGACCTACAAAATATGGCATTTAAAATGTTTTAAGAACTTAGACTCTTCTCAACAGTGAGATATGTCTGCTCCTGGCAGTGCCAATTACTTCAAGAGGATGATGAACATTGAAGAAACTACATATAGAGTTTTTTTTCTTTATGACAAAAGCTAGCCATGTGGGCAAAGAAATTGCCCTTGCCTCAGTTGCTGATAGTTACTGTCCAAACTGGACCAGCAGGACACAAAAAGATGAATGCTGAACTTTGCCAAGACAAGGTAGGACAGTCTTTCAAAGTTCCCTGCTTCACAGGAAAGTCTGTCAGATATGCTAGGCCTGTAGACCAGAGTTGGATGCTCCAATGTCACAGAGGAACTTTGGGTGACTGTCCAGCCAATGAGATGTCCCTGTTATTAGGTAACATTTCACCCTTCTGGGGTCTCTGATGGAGTTGAAGACTATAATTCAAATGGTTAATTATAATTTTCCTTAGTTATTTTAGAAAATAAATTAGATACAAAACTTTAGACTCACCAAGATAAGATAGATAATTAAGTATTTTCTCTAATTTTGCCAAATGCAAATGGATTGGATATTATTACTGTAATTCTTACTTAATAACTGTTTTTATTATATATAGTTTTACTATATTAAGGTTAAAACCTTTTTTAATTAAAAAGGGGGAAATGCTGTGGAACAATCCTTTCCTACACTATGAATATATATTACTCTTATTGGTTAATGAAAAGCTGACAGACTGGTAGCTGGGCAGGAAGTTAGGTGGGAAAGCCAAACTGAGAATGATGGGAAGAAGGAGGGTGGAGTCAGGACAGACATCAACCAGGTGCCAAACAAGTAGGGCATGTAGAAAATAAGGTAACAAGCCATGAGCCATGTGGCAAAGCATAAATAGAGATGTGGGTTAATTTAAGTGTAAGAGTTAGCTAGTAACAAGCCTGAGCTATCATCTATCATTTATATTTATATTCAGCCTCTGAGTTGGTTATTTGGGATCAGGCAGTAGGAATAGGAAACATCTGTTTATATTTTTCTATACATGGTGGTCAGGAACTTTGAGGAGAAAGTGCTTAGAAAAGACTGAGAGTCTTGTGGAAGTCAGATGTAGATGAGGCAAGTCTTTTCTATTCATCAGCTACTTTAAAGGACTGTGCCACATGTTCCCTCTAGCCACAGGAAGGTTGAGAAATATAGTTTAGCTCTACATCCAAGAAGAAAGGATTGAGGGAACAGACCAACAGAAAGTGGAAACTTTGTGTGCAGACCAGCCATAGTGGACGGAGGCTGCTAGTTTCTGCAGATGATCTAGAAAACATGTTTCAAGTTAGAGCATTTAGGAAATTCTGAGCTGTATGTCCCTTTTTGGAGAATCAGAATGTGACAGTAAAGATTCTAGCAAAGCCTGCAGCTAAGAGACAAAGTATTTCCTAGCTGTTTCTGACTTTGAGAAGATGGGTTTGCAGATGATGATCCTGTGGGTCACACCTGGCAAACACCGAGCAAGCCTGAGAGTGCCTCAGGCTCAGGCAAAGTATGTTAGGACAGGAGCTTAAGTTTATTTTTTAAAAAAGAAAAGCAAGTTATTGATGGAAAGGGAGAGATTCCCAGCACTGTAAGGGAAAGACGATGAAGAACCAAGGCTGAAGAAGTCGGGAAGAACAGCAACCAGCTGATAGGGCAGACATCTTTACTGGGAGACACAGAGGAATGGACCCCCTTTCTGTAAGGAAGTGTAAGAGCGAAGAAATATAGGGGTTTGTAATGACCCCCCTTGGCTCACTGGGCAGGCCTAATGAAAAAACAGTTTCTAGAACAATACTGTGTAGGATCTCTCCAAGTACTAAATGTCTAAACTCCTTTCTATTCTTATAGGAAATGGATGGAATTCTCCCGAATAGGTTTCAAAAATTAGCACACAATTAGATTTGTAAATTAGTAAATCCCCATCTCCCAAACCTGATCAAAACAGCGGTAACAGAAAAGGCAGGCCCATCTTGCTCACTGATTGAACTGCAGTCAGCATCCCACTGGCTCACTCTGTGCTTTGCTCCCCTCCCAGCTCTGATTAAGCCTCCCAGCAGGTGGCAGTGCCAGTGATTAGGGGGTTCTCTGAGGCTTGCAGTTTGCATAATGCCTTTTGCTCATTCTCTCCTCAATTCTCATGCCAGCTGAGAGGCTGCTGTGTCTCAGGACCATTCAGCACCCAGGGAGCTGATCACAGAAACCTCACCCTCCAGTTTTATATTTCTGTACTTCCTCCTTTATAAGCCCCTACTTACTATTTTTCCTCTCCATCCTTAGATGCTAATTTCAGTATTTCCCCTAATTGTATTGTCACAATAGAGTTGAAAGAAGGTAGGGAGGAAGGAATAAAGAAAGGAACTTTGAGACACTGTCTTAGATTCTCTTTCCTTATTAAAGAGTTGAACTGACCTCTTAAATTTATGTGCTGGAATCCTAACTTCTGTGCCTTAGAATGTGGTCTTATTTGAGATGGGGTGTACAAGGGCATTCAAGCGGACATGGAGTCCTTCTGAGTAGGCTCTGCTTATATGGCTAATGAATGTCGTTATAGAAGGGGGAAGTTGGAGAAAGGCGCACACACAGACTGCCACATGAACATGAAGATGGCCCTGTACAAACCCAGGAGAAGCTTGGGACATAATCCTTTCTTCTTGGCCCTCAGGAGCCAGCTCTGTTGACATCTTGATTTTGAACCTATAACCTCAGAACTGTGAAACAGCAGCTCCTATTGTTTAAGCCCCCGCATCCGAACAGCAGCTTTAAGTAAACAATGACCTGCCAATTTTCTTTGAGTGATGCGATGCAAGCTGCTGCAAAAACCCCCTCAGGTGTATTATCTTATTCACACAGTGTTTTCAACAGCAGAGTGAAAACTGCCAAACTCAAGCTCATTCTACCTATAATAATTCCTTTATATTAAAAAAGATAATGAGGTTAGTTTGATGTGACTTGTCTATATTTGGTGTGTGTGTGTGTGTGTGTGTGTGTGTGTGTGTGTGTGTGTGTGTGTATGTGTATGTGTGTGTGTGTGTTCCTATTGGCCTATAGAGATCCTAACAATGTGTTCTATGTGCATGCAAACCATTTATTTGAAAATACATTCTAGATTTTCCATAAGGGTCAATTTTAGGTTCAATGATCTATCTAAAGCAATCCTCACTCACTTTTTTTTTTTTTTTTTTTTGAGACAGGTTTCTCTGTGTAGTTTTGGTGCCTGTCCTGGATCTCGCTCTGTAGACCAGGCTGGCCTTGAACTCACAGAGATCCACCTGGCTCTGCCTCCCGAGTGCTGGGATTAAAGGTGTGAGCCACCACCGCCCAGCCTCACTCACCTTTTATAAATTGTAACATGTAATTCCAGTTTTCTAATATTTGAGAATTGCTGTAGTTTATAAACATGGTTTTCCCCTACAAAAGAACTCATGTTGAAATGTACTTCTTACATCCAGCAGTGTTGGGAGGTGGGGGCTAGTGGGATAGCCTTGGGTTGTGGGGATAGAGCCTCATGAACAGATTAATACTGTCTCAGGAGAGTTCTTCTCTTTGGGGTGGATCAGCTGCTTCTAAGACTGCTTGTTACAGAGCCAGGCCACATGGTGCCCACTTGCCTTCTGTGTTCTACAATGGCTTTCCCCAAATGCAGCCACTTGATCTTGGACTCTCCAGCATCCAGAACTGTGAGGTGAGTCAAATAAACTTCTTTAAAAAAAAAAAAAAAAAAAAAAAAAAAAAAAAAAAAAAAGGTAGTGTGGTAGTTTGAATGTAATTGGCCCCCATAATCTCATAGGGAATGGCACTATTAGGAGGTGTGGCCTTATTGGAGTGGGTATGGCCATGTTGGGGGAAGTGTGTCACTGTGGGGGTGGGCTTTGAGGTTTCCTATGCTCAGGATACTGCCCAGTGTTTCCATTGACTTCCTGTTGCCTTCAAGATGTAGGGCACTCAGCTATTCCTCCAGTACCATGTCTACCTTCATGTGACCATGCTACCCACCATGATGATAATGGACTGAACCTCTGAAACTGTAAGCCAGCCCCAATTAAGTGTTTTTCTTTATAAGACTTGCCATGGTCGGGCTGGAGAGATGGCTCAGAGGTTAAGAGCACTGGCTGTTCTTCCAGAGGTCCTGAGTTCAATTCCCAGCAACGACATGGTGGCTCACAACCATCTGTAATGAGATCTGGTGCCCTCTTCTGGCCTGCAGGCATACATGCAGACAGAACACTATACATAAAAAAAAAAAAAAAAAAAAAAAAAAAAAAAAAAAAAAAAAAAAAAAGTTGCCATGGTCATGGTGTCTGTTCACAGCAATAGAAACCCTAACTAAGACAGAGACACTGGACTAAGAACAAATACCAGACACTGTGATGTGACCCTCACCCTAGTCCCTAAATTGCTTAAGCATGTAGTCCTAGAAACAGGAATGGTCTTTTATATATAACCATGGTGTAACCGTCAACACCAGGAAGCTTAACACTGCCATCAAAACTATGATTGTGGCATGCACCTGCACAGCCCCCTGTCAGTGCAGAGGCACATGCAGTCTATAAAATAATTGTCCTAGCTCCTAAGAATCCTCCCCAGTCCAGGATTACCATTGCATTTACCTAGCAGTTCTGTTTGGTTTCCTTTCATGTTGTGGAATATTTAACTATGCAAAGATGTATTACACTTGTTTATTCTGTGGAATATTACTTTAACCATGTAAAGGTGTGCTACATTTGTTTATGCTGCACTTGTTAATGATGTAAAGATGTGCTATATTTGTTTGTGCTGTATTTATTTAATTGTATAAAGATGTGTTGCATTTGTTTCACCTTGCCTGTCTAAGGCACCTGATTGGTTTAATAAAAAGCTGAATGGCTAGGCAGGAGAGAGATAGGTGGGGCTGGTGGGCAGAGAGACTAACTAGGAGGAAAAGTCTAGGCTTGAGAAGTACGAGAGAAAAGAAGAAGAGAATGAGGGAGAAAAAGAAAGGGAGACACCCAGGGCCAGCCAGGCAGCTGCCAGGCAGACAGACATGGAAGAAGCAGGAAAAGTAGGACATACAGAAAGAAAAGGTAGAAAGCCCTGGATAAAGAGAAACAGGTTAAGTTATAAGAGCTAGCAAGAAATGAGCCGAAGCTAAGGCCGAGCATTCATAACTAGTAGTAAGCCTTCGTGCCATGATTTGGGACTGGTTGGTGGCCCAAAAGAAAAAGCCTAGTGCACTTTCATCTGGACATTTCCTTGGCATTCCTTTGCCTGGCCTGACCTTGATGTTTTGTTTGGTGGTTTGAAGTTCAGGCTGGTTATTTTATAGGACTATTCAGCTCGAGTTTGTGTGATGTTTACTCCTGCTGAGATTCTGTTTGTACTCTTTTGCCAAGAGTTTCAGTGCTAGGAGCAGAAGCATCTTTCCCAAGGAGGATGCAAAATAAATCTAGCTAACTGCACAAAGCAGTTCTGCCTTCTATTGTTAACCTGCTGGAGCAGGTCCGTCCTGCCCCGGAGCTTTTCACTTCCCTGTTCTTGTGCCAGGGAGGCTTTAAAGGTCTTCCTCCCAGGTATTAGCAGTCATCCCAGTTGATGCCAAGGAAGCCTCATCTTCGTGACTTAGTTTTGAAGGCGGCAAAAAGCTTCAGACAAAGGATCCCTGTCTAGGTTTATATCTTAGTTCTACTACTCATCTGCCTCCTCTTCTTGAATAAGTGTCTCTAAGAGCATTAACCTTGACATATGATGGATTTAACCAATCACCTTGCAAGACTACTGAGATCAACTAGGATTATACCTAGAGTGACGGGCCTGTAGTATACAGTATGTGCTATACTATCTGATTTTCTTTTCCTTCCTTCCTTCTTGCCTGTCCCTGGTGTCACCCAATGTTGTGGCACCCACATAGACCTGGTCTGCACAGAAGAACATTCCATCAACTGAGAAGTAGCTACTGATGGTTTCTTACCTGGTCCCTACCTTGAATGACCCTAGGCAGAAAGTGGCCTTGGCTGAGGTTTTGCTTTCTCCTTGAATGCCTTGAGCATCCAATGACTGATGGTTGAGCTGCCCCTCAATTAGGAGAGCCTAGGTTGCAGTTCAACTCTTCTCTCCAGCTGTTCCTGCCTCCATGACAGGTGTTGACTCCTGTACATACCCAAGAGGCTACCTGCCCTCTCATCTCACACTCAGAGACTGTTTCCTGGGGAGCTGACCTGTGATGCCTGATCACATGTCTTCCTTCAGATGTTTAGTTAGTGTGGTTCACTTAGGTGTAAAAGCTACACTGAAAAATATGTCCAATTACAAGAAAGCTACTTCCTGGGCCTGGGCAGACGGCTCAGCCATTAACAGTACTTGCTGCCCTTGCAGAGTTTGGTTCTCAGAACCCACACCAAGCAGCCCACAACCACTTTGTAATCATCTTCAGGGGATCCAACACCCTCTTTAGGCTTTGGTAGGCATACACAACTTGAGCATGATAATTCACACACACACCACCACCACCACACCAGATACACATAAATAAAAATAAAATCCATCTTTTTAAAAAAGAAGGTATCTTTAATACAGAAAAATTGAAAGTAAAATGTATTTGGAATCTTCATGTTTTGTAAACACCCTCCCACACTTCCAACGGTATGTGTGCGAGTGTGGAGATGTCTTCTATGCACATGGGATTGATCCTATGCTACATGCTGGACTGTAACTGTGGTGAATGAAGGTGGCCAGTCCTTGATTCCTATCTTAATAGAATCCATTCACAAATGTGACTGCCTAGGGGGAAAAAAAAGACTTCCTTATAGCTATTCATGACTGTGTGACCTAGTTATGGTCAGTGGCATGTGAGAGGAAGTGGTGTGTGGTGTGAGCAGCTTCTGGGTCACAACCTTGAGAGAGGGACTTGCCTTCCCCTTAGCAGTGTTGTGTTCCCCAAAGTGGCACTTGGGGAGTTGATAGAACCACTGAGAAGTGAAGTCTATTGAAAAGTCTTTGTCACTAGATGTGCCCTTGAAGTAGCCTGTGGGACCCTATCCCTAACTTTTTCTTTGTTTCCTGGCCATATGAGGAATGTTCTTGCCATGTTCTCTTTCAGGAGGCTCAAAACACTAGGGCCAGCCAATCATGGAGCAAAACTATAAATAATCCTTTACTCTTTATAGGTTGATTACCTTGGACATTTTGTTACAGTAACAGAACTGACAGTACAATCCTTTGTCTTTTCCACTGTTGACAATACTAAAATGCTTTGAGTATAAAATAGCAGAAATAAGTGATTGCTTGATTTATTCATGTTAAAGGTCATATATTAACTTCCTGTATGGGTAGTTGAGGTGTCAGATTTCTTATACAGGTGTTGGGATGACCAAGAATTATACTGTGCTTACCTTAAGCTTTAGATGTCCATGAGGCACCAGGTGAGAGTTCAAGGGTGCCATTGGAATATAGGTCTGGTCCTATGTGGTAAGGAACTTTCTTTCCTTCTCTTACCCCTAAACTTGGAAGTTTTCATGAACAGTTCTGTTTTCCAATTTTCCTTTGGTATTCAAGAGGACATGAGTGCTCCTAGGTATGGTGGAGGAGAAAGTTTATTATAGATATATTGGAAAGCACAGCCAGAGACTGGAACTTCTGGGAGAGTCTAGTGCTGCAAGCCACAAGAATATATTATAGAGAGTCATCTGTATATAATAAAGCTATATCTAGAAAGATCAAGGAATCTTTCTAGAGGGAAGCCATATATCAGAGAATATTTGGTGTTATTCAGCTTTTACTGTATCATCTGTCTTCTGCTTTGAATTTCATGTGTGCTCATATACTATGAGGCCTTAAAGGCAAATAGTATAAGCTTCTCAGACCTACTGCTGATCTGTACTAGATAACACCCCTACAGAGTTTAAGAGACAGGCAGGAATGTAGATGCATAGCTTTGTTTCTTGTGCTAATGAAGCTCAGACCATCCCTTTCCTTCAGGCCTGGTGGCATTCCAGAGCTTTGACTCACAACAAAAAGGTTGTTTTGTTTTTTTTTTCTTTTCATATCTAGGTGGAGTGAAGGCTGGGGCAGAATTACTGGTCCAAGCATAGTTGCGTGGCCAGAGAAGGGAGAATAGGGCAGTTTTTGGATGAGTAGGGATTGGGTCAGATCAGGAGGAGAGGAAGGAAAGATGGAGGATGGAGGAAGAGAAGATGAGGATGAGGTTGAGAGCATAAGAGCTTCGTTATTACTAGGGCTATGAGAGGACAGAAAAAGAATGGAAAGAGGAACTGAGCATCAGAACGGAACTGAACTTTGTCCTAGAGAAATAAAGTGGGCGGACAGAAGAGCTCAGTGTACTTGATTCCTTTCCCTCAGATACCCCACCACTGGCCATAGCGTCTTCCCCAGGACTCTGGGAGGGATCTTCTCAGGGCAGGCCCCTGGGATAATTCTGTTAGTCCAGAGTGGACTTGACACTGAGTCATGTGAGGAGACAAGGAGGGGAAAGGAGAGGGAAGAGAGGGGACCAGGTGCAGCAGACAGGATGCCCAAAAGAGAGTAGACAAAAGGGCCAGGTTACCAAAATGGCTGGATTATATAGGGAAGGGCAGCCCAGGGGTATGCCAGCCAGAAAGGCCCCTGGCCCCTAATAGATAGGGCTGAGGGATTGCAGGGAGAAGCTGGTGGCCAGGTCCGATTTGATACATTAAATAGGCACCTCAGCCCAGCCATTTGGCTCAGGTTTGAAACTAACACCCAGCCTTTTGTTGATAATAAATAAATGATAAGGGACAACTCAGTCTTCTCTATGATACTTCCTGCTGACACTGGGGTGTTATTGTTGGGGAGCAGGGCATGAAAGCCAGATTGCTGGCCCCATCAGGGAAGAGCAGGCTGTTTCAGTTGCTGCCCAGGCTCTGCAGGACCATCTGTGGCTAGGGAAGTGCAGGCAACATTTTGGAGCACTTTATAAGGCAGGACCACCTGGGGCTGTCTGCTTTGAAGTTGTCTGGGATGCAGGTTTTGAGGGAACACCTAGAGCAGTCTGTAGTTGATTTGAAATCTGCTAGCACAGATAGACTAGGGAGAGAAGGTAAAGTTAAGGAGTTTAAGGGATAATTTTTATCTTGGGTGTACACTTAAAACTTTTAGACCCATGGTCCTCTTAGTTGGGGGAGGGGAGTCCCAAGACCAGGGGGGAGAGAGAGATTACATCCTCAAGAATAGGCAGGTGGGGAAAAAGATTGTTGATTGACAGTACTCATCTGGAATCTATTTGACCTGTGAGAAATGGATCCAAGTCAATTCCCTGAAGGTTACAAGAATTTTTTTAAGTTTACAAAAAGAGGTGAAAGTTTTAGATATGTTAGCATTACCACTGTTTGTAATCTGTATTGGAATCCACATTGTAGAAAAGGCAGTAGACTCACGCCGTTGAGTCATAGAAAAAGCTTGGGAACCCAACAAATGATTTAGGGTTAAAAGCATGAACATTCTTTCCTGAGGGTTGGATATATGGATTGGACAGAGATGTTCTTAGCATGACTGAGAAGCGCTTTAAATCCATTCTTAGGGAACAACCAAAGGAAATTTAAAATTTTGAGCTTATGACTATGATAATTTTAGCAGTGCTTTACCAGTGCTGGATTAACAGCTTATCAGAACTCTGTTGATTGTTAAAATTCTGAACTTTTGAAGTCTTAGCATAGCAATAGCTATACATACATAGCGAGGGAAAGCATTTCTCATATATATTTGTGCTTTGTTTGGTTTGGTTTTGGTTTTTTCAAGACTGGGTTTCTCTCTGTAGTTTTGGTGCCTGTCCTGGATCTCGCTCTGTAGACCAGGCTGCCCTTGAACTCACAGAGATCCACTGGCCTCTGCCTCCCCAGTGGTGGGATTAAAGGTGTGTACCACCACCACCTGGCAACATTTCTTATTATTTTTTTTTTTACATCTATACACCTTAAAACACTTTAAGACCATCACAACTTGCTTATTCTTTTATATCCTCAGATCTTTACAACTTGTATTTATATGCCTTAGAACATTTTCTTAGACCCTCAGAACTTATATAAACCTCAATTCGGGGGGGGGGGGGGGGTTTGGTTTTTCGAGACAGGGTTTCTGTGTAGCTTTGCGCCTTTCCTGGAACTCACTTTGTAGACCAGGCTAGCCTTGAACTCACGGAGATGTGCCTGCCTCTGCCTCCCGAGTGCTGGGATTAAAGGCATGTGCCACCACTGCCCGGCTAAATTTCAATTTTTTTTTCATCTAATTGTTCTGGTGGAAGCTCCACCTCAGCCCCCCTCCCCCATCTTCCTCTCTCCAAACCCTGCTTCATCTCAGAAAGCCCACCAAACACAGCTCCTCCCCCAGGGATGCTCAAGACCACTCCAACAGGGTATTTAAACTGCCCCTCAGAGAACAGACATGTGGTTTTTTGGTCTCTCTTCCCTTCTCCTGTGAGGGGGCTGGAAAATCATCTGAGAGCATTTTACCCATTAAACCTGAGCTTTTTCTTAGTTCAGTTTGATCCAGTCTGATTTAGATTACTGTGTCAGCAGAGAGGCTTAATATTGAGGTATGGAGGCTTTTCACTAATTATTTACCTGAGACACAGGTGATTGATTATTGACAGCAGCCACTGTAAAGCAAGTTTCTTTATATAAAGGAATAATAGAAAGTCACTTTAAAACCTGTTTTGTGAATTTATATCTTCTTAGAGTCTGGTAGCAAGGTAATCTGCCTTTCTCAGCTAGTCTAAGAGAGTGAGGCTTGAGGCCTGATTTTACTTATGAAGAGAAGTGAGAAGGCAGCTGAAGCCTTGGGGGAAGGAGCTGATATGCTTGCAGCTGTTAAAGCTACAGTTAGTCAATATCCTCAGAGATTGAGAAGGATAAATTATAGCTGGAAGTATAATTGAGATGGTCTATGTGTCAATTAAAATGACAGACTTCCCCATAACCTGGAGAGGTTACCTCGGGCTCTGGTGGTCTCCATGGTTTTGTTGAGGCAGTAGTCGTAGGTCTTTGGCTGTTGGCCAGGCCATGAATATGATAATATCACAGTGATGTGATGTTGGTAATATTTAACAGTGTTTAATCTTCAGCTGCCACGAAGAGCACTGAGCCCTCTGCCGTCAGGTCCAGGTCTGAGGAATTTTTCCAGTAAAGGAACTTGGGAAATCTGACCTTTCTTTGACCAGGTAGAGTAGGGCACTTAACCCAAAAGTGTACGCAGTTTGAACAGAGCCCTGGCAGCAGGCAAGGCATGGGGCAGTTTCGCTCAGTAGTTAGCATCACCACAATACAGGTGGAGTGGACATGCCCCATCTGCCTTCTTTGGAGACCATCTGGCTCCCACTGGGAAGGAGCATTTGTTTCTGTAACTATTAAACATTGTAAATGCCACAGTCAACAAATCTCTGAAGAGTTTGAGGACCATCTATCTATTAAGTGTATCTCATTTACTTGCCTTTAGTCTTAACTTGGAAAACACATACAGGAGACTAAAGAAGGCCCATTACTTAATGAAAATTTTACAAGTTAGTAGCTTATATAAGTTAGGATTTTACAGCTTTATTCCTGTTATGGTCAAGCTTTAAAAATTTGAGTTGGAGATCCTCTAGCATCAAAATAAATCATAAATGCAGTACACTTTAGTCCATAGAGAGACTGGGAACTTTACTGATCTTTTTATAATGTACCATCATAGAACATCATAGTTTTGTGTGTGTGTGTGACTTAGTTTATTCAAATAGCTAAAGCTTAACAAAGTGAGCAAAGACAAAGAAGCTAGACAAATATTATTGTGAACCTGAGTAGACCTTAGGAATCTTATTTATCAAATATACCTAATTTGTCAAACATGTTATTTATCTAAATTTTCTAGAAGCCTGGCGTCGAACAGTTAACAAAGACATAAGTAAAGTGTCAATCTCTAAGTTAGCTTTTATTAATCCGAGTAGACTTTTATAACCTTAAAATTTTTCATCATACAAAAATCCATACCAATCCAAAATATTTTGGAGGCCTGCTGTTTGCTTAGTCTAAAATAGGCAATACAATGATAAACAGAGACCTCATAAGGACTAAGAAGTTTTATAATTGTTGCTTAGTACAAAAATCTATACCAGTCCAAAAAATTTTAGACCCATTGTTTCCTTAGTCTAAAAAGAGATACAATGATAAACTAAGGACTCAGTAGGACTGAGAAGTTTTGTAATTGTTGTTTTATGCCATGTGGTCACCTTAAGATGATGAAGTCACATGGCATGTACTCTTTAATCTTAGCTTACACCTTGATGAGGTCATCAGCCAAGACGGAGGAGAGCCACATGGTTGCTATTTAAAAACATCTATTTTCCTAAATAAGAATTGAATCTAAGTTATATATACAGCATATTCTAAACCAGAGTTATATTTATAACCATGTATAGATTTTAATTATAAACCTTTAGTTAAAAGTTTTAAGCCAAATTTTGTTACAGGTTTTATAGATTTTAAACCATGCCCAAGGAATTTACAAATTCTGAGATAGAGTTTATAGCATAGTCAGAGTGCAGAGAAATCATAGAGATAAAAGATTTTTAAGACTGGGAGGTAGAACCTTAGAGATGAGACTTTTGGAAGTATAGAGCAGAGCAAGTTTAGATATAAGAGATTTGGGGATCATCTGTTTGTGTAGTTGTTAAAATTTGTGAGAATTGGGGAATCTAGTGTGTCAGTTTCGGGCCATTGATCTGTGCTGAGGCCAAGCTGTAGAAGTAAAATCTGAGTCCATGGAGGAAGAGAGAAACCGTTGCAAAATGGAACGCTGAGTAGTGTGTGTGTGTGTGTGTGTGTGTGTGTGTGTGTGTGTGTGTGTGTGTGTGTGTGTATGCCTATAAGCTCTGAGAGAGCTAAAAGTGGGAGCAAGCTGCAGGACTGTAGGCTTGGGTGAGGGAGAGCCAGGAGAGTGCAAGGGGAAAGAGCCGGTAAGTGCAGTAGAGAGGCAGGTGCGCCAGTGGCATAGACAGGGAGAGGAGAAAAGGGAGATGTCCACGTGGGGGAGCAGGCTACAGGAGCCAGAGAGGTGCTCAGGTGAGGGTCCTAGCAGGTCAGAGCCCAGGGAGAGAAGAGACAAATGGTTAGAAAGCAGGTAGAGGGGAGCAGCAGCTGAAGAATCAGACTCTAGATCAAATTTTGTGGGTGGCAGAAGCCTGCAGAAGTCGGCAGGAAGAAGTGATCTGTACATACCTTAGGAGAGTCAGATCAGCCACTTGGTTGGAGCAGAAGAGTTCCTTGGGGGAGAGAACTCATTTATGTCACTCCTGGTTTTTCAACAACAGACGAATGAAAAAAAAAAGAAAGAAAGAAAAAGGAAAGGACCATAACTACTCCTAGGTATGGTAGAGGAGGAAGTTTATTGTGGATGAAAAGAGCATAGCCAGAGGCAGGAATATGAGTCCAGAGTGGACATGAGAGTCCAGAGTGACATATGACCCTGAGACATGTGAAGAGATGGGGGAGGGGAAGGAAGAGGGGAGAGAGGGGAACCAGGAGCAGCAGACAGGAGGCTTGAAAGAGAGTAGACAAAAAGGAGCAGGTAACCAAAATGGTTGGATTATATTAGCAGTTTGGGGTAGGGTGTGCCAGCCAGGAGTACCCTTTAACAGGTAGGACTGAAGGATGTAGGGAGAACCAGGTCCACTTTGACGTGTTAAGTAGGCACCTCTGCCATTTGTCCTAGGTTTGAAACCTAACAATGTGTAGCATGAATCTTAAAAGTTCTTATTAATAAGAACTTTAATAATACCCGAAGCCAGGTATTGGGGTGAATGCTGGAAGATCAGAGAAGCAGAACAAGCCACAGCTACCTCACCTTGCCAATTCCTCAGCTGATCCCGTTTCCTCAGACTGGATGCCTTTCAGCTGAACTGTGTTGCTCAAAAGCCTAAAAACTTAACCAGCTCTAGTTCCTGGATTTCACACCTTATATACCTTTCTGCTTCCTGTCTTCACTTCCTGGGATTAAAGGCTCACTTCTTGGGATTAAAGGCGTGAGTCACCATGCCTAGCTGTTTCCAGTGTGGCTTTAAACTCACAGAGATCCGGATGGATCTCTACCTCCCAAGTGATAGGATTAAAGGTGTGTGTGCCACCATTTTCTGGCCTCTATATCTAGTGGCTGTTCTGTTCTCTGACCCCAGATAAGTTTATTGGGGTGCACAATATATCAACCACAGCAATGTGTATGAGTGTTTTGCCTATGTGTGTCTGTGTTCCGTGTGCATGCCTGGTGCCATACGAGTGTGAGGACCTGAACCCTTGTCCTTTGCAAGAGCATCAAGTGATCTTAACCACTGAGCAGCCATTTTCCAGCCTCTGGTTATTAATTTTTGAAAGCATTCTAGTTTATAAAAATACTATGCTCAAGGACACAAATTAAGGAAATACAAAACAACGATGGCCTAGAGAAAACTGTTGTTAATGGCTGGTTCTGCTTTTCCAAGTCAACTTCATGGTATGATAAATACTGCATTTTTCTTATATGGGATTTGTATTTTAATTTTGTTTGTACAACTTTTAGACACAGAGATTTAAAATTCTTACATAATCAGATTTATCCTTTTTTCCTCCTTAGATTATCTAGGGTCCACAAACTTAGAAAATGATCCCTCCACACATGCAATTAAAGTTTATTAAGGTATCACAGTGCACATGCACATGCATGTGTGTGTGTGTGTGTGTGTGTGTGTGTGTGTGTGTGTGTGGTGTGTTAAGGTTTTTATTTTACAGCACTGGGTTCTGAACCTAGAGCCTCATTTCTGTTGGTCAGTGCTCTATCCCTGAACCATGTGCTCGTCCTTACATTAAAATTTCAATAAACCTGAATAAACCGTGGTGAGAGAGCACCCACTCACTTTTTCTAACGGCAGTTGTTTTCATTAGTGTCTACTAAGAACTGATGCTGGGCTGGAGAGACGCTCACCAACCGAAGCCCGCATGCGGCAGGATTTCCCATGCTTGCTTTGCTCTTCTTTTCAGATGCCTGCTCTGCACTTCTGTCATAACTGGTGCCCACTGTCTGCTCGTCCCCTTTACTGTGTTCTTTAAAAACATTTTGGCATGCCTCTACAATCCCAATAGTGAGCTCCAGTCCAGCCTGGGCCACCTAGTGAGACCCTGTCTCCACCAAAACAAAAAATGTATTCAAACCTATAATTATTGTTTATTGTGGACTAATCCTAACCATACCAAAAAGTACAACAGCAGCCATGGAAACAAAGCTCTTGGCAAGTGTTCTTAGAGAACAGTGGCCTCACTCGTGAACATGCACAGTATCCTACAAGGAGTCACACCTCGTTTTCCTTCAGGTGATCAAATGTCAACCTATAGATGTTTTTGGATGTCAATAGACACATCATAATTTTTGGCATCTCCATCATGTCATACAGACAGCACAATGATTTATTGGACTGCTTTTCATAGCCAATTTGAAATTTTTTAATTAATTAACTTATTTTCATGTATATTTGTGTTTTGCCTGTGTGAATGTCTGTACCATATGTGTGCCTGATGTCTGCAAAGGCCAAAAGAGGGCAGCAGATCCCCTAAAACTGGAGTTACATATGGTTGTGGGTACTGAGAACTAAATGCAGGTTCTCTGAAAGATCAGCCAGTGCTATTAATTTCTGAGTTATTATTTTACTGTTATTGTTCTTGTAGGTCATACTTGTTGATCTTGGGATGATTTTTCTTTTCAGAGATTCCTAAGAATGGGATTTCATAGACAGAAGACATCCATTCTTTATCTTTCAGACACTGTTTTATTATCGGCAATTCCTCCTCTTTCCTGCTGTTTTTTCCTCAGTGGTTAATATCGATTCTTGTAAAATGGCCTCTCCTTACCATCTCATTTTTGGGCAAAACCTTCCTGTATCTGAGTTTGCTACATATCTGTATGTGTGCGGTAAACATTTCTTGTATTTGAATGTTGCTTCACAGGTTGCCTTCTATGTTCAAGTCACCTTGCCTCCTCCTTCCAGGGCAGGAGGGTGCTGTGGGATGGTCTGTATGTCAAATTGCTCTGATTGGTCAATAAATAAAACACTGATTGGCCAGTGGCCAGGCAGGAAGTAGGTGGGACAGGGAGAGAGGAGAATTCTGGGAAGCAGAAGGCTGAGGTAGAGAGACACTGCCAGCCGCTGCCATGACAAGCTGCATGTGAAGACACCGGTAAGCCACAAGCCACGTGGCAAGGTATAGATTTATGGAAATGGATTAATTTAAGATTAAGAACAGTTAGCAACAAGCCTGCCACGGCCATACAGTTTGTAAGCAATATAAGTCTCTGTGTTTACTTGGTTGGGTCTGAGCGGCTGTGGAACTGGCAGGTGACAAAGAGTTGTCCTGACTGTGGACAAGGCAGGAAAACTCTAGCTACAGGAGGGTTCACTGAGTGGTGAAGTATCAGGTACAGCCCTATGCCATCACACACTGTGTTGAAAGTTAAATGTATGCACACTTGACTGCCATGTTTTAGTTAGCTCCGTGCAACTGTAACAAAAGACCTGAGACAATTGTTTTAAAAAGGAAGAAAGATTGTTTTGGCCCATTGTCTTGAAGGTTTCAGAATATGGTTAGTTGATTTGATTGAATTTGGGCCTGTGGTGAGGTAGCACATTACAATGGGAGTGTGTGCTGGCCTGGATTGAAAAAAGAAAAATGAGAAGTCAGTGTCCTCCTGTCTGCTTTAGGAACACAGTCCTTGATGGAAGGCCTCCCACCAGGCTCCACCTCTACTGCCATGAGCTGCAGCCAAGCCTTTAACACAAGGACCTTTGCTGGATGTGTATTCAAATCACGGCTTCTCTATGCAGACCGTCACCTAGATGCGTGGATGAATTGGCTGCAATAATCACCACACATTGCAGTGACCTGGAGGGCCGAGGAGGCTGGAGGCATTTTTCTTTTGTTTTTGTTTGCTTGGAAATACATCTAAGTTAGGTGTTGGTACAGTTGAGGGAAGGGCAATCATCTGTCCCTTATATACATGTACCACCACACGGCCTGTCACCACTGGCTCTGGGGTTCCTGCCAGTTTGCCAGCAGGTGAGCTGTGAACTTCACCTGTCTGACTTTGCTTCATTATACACGAATCTCAATGTGGCTGCAGCTGATGTGGCTGTGAGGTGCTCGGCTTCTGAGCAAGAAGAGTTAAAGGGAGTGAGGTCTGGCAGGCAGGCAGGCAGGCCAAAACCCAGAGTTTCTTTGCAGTGCTAGCTTGGGTCCATCACTAAGTTCTAGAAAGGACCCAGTGTTGTAGGGAATAACGGCACAACTGTGGATTTTTTTTTAATAGACTTGTGAGCCTTTGTTCAGCCTAAGAAGTGTTTTCATTGAAATTATTTCTGACCTGTTTAGTGGCTTTCCACCCCCACTCCCTCCTGCCCCTGGCCTGGAGTCTTTCAATCCCTTCAATGAGCTATAACCGTGAAAAGGTGACCAACCACTGAGATAGGCCGTTTAGGGCCAGGGTGGTGAGATTTAAATGTAACTGTGCAACTGACAGAATGATTCATTACCTTGTAGGTCCTTGGAAAAGATCAGGGTTTCTCAAAGTGTGTTCCATGGGCTGATATGAATCATACAGATGTCCTAGGCACACAGAGTTCTCAGGGTTCCAGGCCAAGTTGGCTTAGGAAACGCTGCATATTAATACCCCCTCTCGGAGCTGTACAATGTACATTAGCATATTAAAAGTTCTGAGCAGTACAGCAGTAAAGAGTCCAGTTTCAATTCTTCCCACTGATTAAGCAAGTTTATTAGTCCCAGGAACAAATTTCTTTTAAGCCAAACAGGTTTCCCTTAACACCAATTTTGGAAAGGACTCAGGACACTTAATGGAATTTTCCCTCTTCTTTGGTCATGGAGTCCCAGCAACCCATTAGACCGTGTGTCAGTACTGAACACAGCAGCTACCTTTTAAAAGAAATGCAATCAAAATCCAATTCCCGTGAGTTTGCTTGTTTGTTCAAAATGTCATTGGTGTGTTTAGATGTATTAAATACAAGAAATGGCGTGCCTTTCAACTCCCACACGCCATTTGTCAATTTCTGAAAATGACCTTCTGATGCACTCATTGATGGATTTTTTCAAACAATAGGGATAAGGCCACTCTTGGGTCTGCTGTTCTGTGCTAAGTGGAAAAATGCCAGAGATATTTCAGTGTGGCACTGATAGAAAAGAGAACGGAGAGAATTTGAGAGGTCCATTCATACTGTGTGTCTCTGGACACTCTGTGGGCATAGCTGGTCGGTGTTGTCTCAGTGTTAGGTGGCCAAGGCAGGGCAAGTTCCATCCCAGGCCCTGGAGGCCGTGGTGGCTCAACCAGGAAGCAGGCCATCATTTCATGACAACCTCTAGTGTTTTGCTAGGAACACCAACCCAGGCCAAATCCAGCAGTGGCCGTCCACAATGGCAGCAGCAATGTTCTTGTAGCATGCCACCTCAGAGCTCAGCTGCTCAACCCTCACCATGCACTGTGGCAGGCTGGCTGCATTAATGCCACCTGGGCTCCTCCTCGGCTCTGCTTCAGGCTGAAGAGGCTCCACTTTCACTGCAGGCTGAAGGGCAGTGGGGGGACACGTCTGCACTGCATGTCTCTTCTTGCATCAGTGGAGCGCCAGGCGTGTTATGGTAACAGCAGAAGCAGAGGTGGTGGACCCGGCTACACGAGGACTCTCAGGCCTCTGCTGACATCATTAGCTAAAGCATATCAGAGGATAGGACAGATAAACAACCTGGGTGGAAGGTGCACAGCAGAGGTCTGGATGTCCTCCCACTCATGATTGGGGAGCCAGTGACCCAGCTGACCCCTTTGTGTGAAGGGCCCTGCCCAGGAGCCACAGAATGATAGTATTGCCCCCCTTTCATTGGGATGTTTGATAACTCAGCACCAGCTCTGTGAAGAAGTTCACTCTGGCTCTGGCCCACCTGAGAGTGGGCAGCTGATTTTGAATAAATGCATAACAGCCCGGGGATGAAGTTAATTTTATTGTCAGTGTGGTGGAGATGTCCAGATAGCTGGTGGAACCTAGTTTTCTGTTGTTTTTTTGTTGTCTAGGGGGCATCTAGATGGGATCAGCATTTGAACTGGCAGACTGGTTAAAGAGGATCCTCTTCACTCAAGCCATTAAAGGCCCACAGAACAAAGAGCAGAGGGAAGGAGATCTCTCTTGCTCTTCCTGAGCAGAGCATCTATCTCCTATGGCTGGACATGACAGCCCTAGTCTTCAGAGCTGATGAGGAATTACGTAACTGGGTTCTCTGGCTCTCAGGCCTTTGGACCAGGACAGAACTGCACCATCAGTGGCCTGTATCTCCAGCTGCAGATGACAGATGGTGGGATTTCTTGAGCACCATCTCAGTGGCGGCCAACTCCCATCATTACCCATTACTCATTCCTCTGTCTCTGGGTCTTGCCTCCATCTCTGACTCTGTCTTTGTCTCTGTCCCTGTTTTTGACTCTGTCTTTGTCTTTGTCTCTATTCCTGTCTTTATCCCTCTCTGTATCTCTGTCCCTATCTTTATATCTCTATCCTGTGTCTCTGTCTGTCCCTATTTCTGTCTCTGTCTCTCTTTTGACTCTCTCTTCCTGTCTCTGACTCTGTGTCTCTATATCTCTGTATCTCTACCTCTTTTATCAGTGAACCCTGGCTAACAGCGGGGTTGGAAGTCTGGTAGATTGTAGTGATTTGAATGAAACTGTCCCCCATAGGCTCAACATTTGAACATTTGGCCCCCAGGCGGTAGCGCTATTTGGGGAGGTTTAGGAGGTTCAGCCTTGCTGGAGAAAGTGTGTCACTGTCACTTAGACGGTGAGAATAGAGAGCCTCACCTGCTTCCAGTGTGCTCTCTGCTTCCTGCTTGCCATTGAGAACGTGAGCTCTCAGCATCCTGTTCCTGCCGCCACGTCTGCCGCTTGCTGCCATGCTTTCCTGCCACGATGGACTCTTATCCCTAAGGGAGCCATAAGCCCAAATAAGCTTTTCTGGAAGCTGCTTGTGGTCATAGTGCTTTATCACAGCAACAGAAAAGTAAGAAGTACACAGAGGAAGTGATCCCCAGCCTTGTGTTGTGCCTCCGCCTCTGAAGCTCCATCTCTGTCAACTACTGGCTGACAAGATGCGCAATGCCTCTGTGTATACCAGAAGACTGTGTCCTGACCACCCTCGTCATCTTGAGCCCCTCCTGATGGAGTTCGTCAGAGGATAAACACAACCGGTCAAGAGGTAACTGGATACTTCAGGAAAGGGTTAAATGTTGAAAACATTTGATAACAGACCTGAGGCAAAAACAGGAAAAAAGAATAGGAAAGAGTGGAGGGAAGGTTCCTTCTCAAATGGCCCTTCTCCCACTCTGGGCCTGGCTCCATGTTGTGCTGGGTCAGGGGACAGTGGTAGATGCAAGGCAAACAGAGACTCACAAAGGCCCGTGTGCCAGGTTGCCCTTCTGACTGTGGGAAGCCTTGTGCCTCCAGGTGAGCAAGTCCAGACTTGCCTGCTGCTGATCCCAGACATATGGCCTTTGCCTCAACTGACTTCAGTGAGGCCTCTCTAGACCAGCCACACTGCTGGCCCCATAACTATTGATGTGATCATCTGGCCCACACCAGAGGAGCTGCTGAGCTGGCTGGCCCAGGGCCTGTGACAGACAGTAACTGCTCATCCTGTTAAAACACTGAAGCTGGGGTTCTTTGTGAACAGAGAGAGGTAAGTGCTTCCCCACCCTGCGTTTTACAGGTAAGGTTAGTGCTGCATGTCCTGGCAATGTAAGTGAGCAGAGTAAATTTGTGGATTATGTAGTCTTTAATGCTGGCAATCATTTTGTCTGCAGTTAAGAATGCTTAAGATGAAAAAAGATAAGCATTAAGGAAAAGCAGTGTTGACGAATCAAAGTGGGTAGGGAAAGAGAGGGGACCAGGGGTAGGGACAGGTAATACTATTGTCTCTGCTCTGTGAACCAGTGGGGACTGGCAAAGAGGAAGAGGTTAGAAGTGTTAAGTAACTGGGTGGATTTAAAGCGATCCCAGTACAAAACGTTGGTCTTCCTGGTAGGAGAACTACAATAAAATAAGGGAAACAAGTGATAAAATCATGGTTGTTTGAATGATCACTACATAAAAATGTTACCAGTTAATCTGTGATGTCTACTGTGAGACACATTCTGATGTCAAAGATGTTAAAAGTGAACAAGTGCAAGAATTTTTACAATGCTGCATCTGAAAAAAAAATATAGGACCGAGATCAAATGTGTCACACCAATAAAAATAAATGAAATAAATCACTCATTAGAAGAAAAAGATTTTCAGGTATTAAGTCCACTAAATTGTCATGTTGACTCCATTAACTATTCTGTAGCCATTATAAATAAAGATGTTATAATTCTAAGGAGAACACATGCAACCTATATTGAAAAATACATCACATTGTGTGACTACATGTGTGATACTGCACAAGTGTGTGTGTGATGTTTAGAATGAGAAAAGTCCCTCATATCTTCATGTATTTGGACGCTTGTTTCCCAGCTGGTGGTGCTTGGGGAGGTTATAGGGAGAGCAGCCATGCTAGAGGAAAGGGTTTGAGAGCTAAGAGCCTTGCTCACTTTCAGTTCACTCTGCTTCATGTTGGTGGATGAGGATGTGATCTCTTTATCTCTTTGCTTCCTGCCTCCACTCCCCTTCCACCGTGACTCTTCTGCCTTTATGGACTCTCTCTCTGGAGCCATGAGCCAAAATAAGTTGTCTTGGTGTTTTATAACAGGAAAAGAAGAGCAACTAATACAACATGTTTAGATGTGTATAAGTACTGGAAAAGCCATGAAAGTATAAAAACTTGTTTAAGTAAAAGGAATTGCCAGTCATTAGGTTTTAGCAGATTATTTTGATGATGTAAGCCCTTTTTAAAAGATGCCAATGATAAATAAATCTGTGTGTTCATTATAGAGCACAACATCCATGATAATCTGGGCCATGCACAGGTCCATGTAGGAGCATCTAAGCATGAAGTGTAGGCATGTGTGAATTGTGTCACCGTGTGATTACTCGGTGTTGTTTTCCATTACTGTGACAAAATATCTGAAGTGATCATCTTAAAAGAAGGAAAAGTCTGTTCTGACTTGCTGTTGTCAGAGTTTCAGGACATGTTTGGCTCTGTGACTGCGGGCCTACTGTGGCACAGTCCATAATGGCAGAAGCACAGAGAAGAGATCTGTTCCACTTGTGGTTGTTGTGAGGCAGGACAGGAAGTATACGTCTCAGCATCTCCTCCTAGGACACAACTCCCCATGAGCTAACTATACCCTGCTAGGCTTCACCTCTTCAAGGTTCTCCCACCTCCCAATAGCACCCCACAGTGTCAGCCAGACCTTCAACATAGACCCTTTGGGAGAACTCCTGATCTAAACTGTGGCACAGTGCCTGTGGTTTACATTTGAAAGGATTAGCTGAGTGATGTGAGTTTAGCAGCCCCTGGAGCGTGTATCTGTGGACTTTCTTATGCTTTCAACACTAGCCTCACCATGGGAGATACTCCTTACTGTTCTCACATCTAAGTCTTTGGTGCCAAGATAAAAGTATAGATGCAAAATCATCCAATCCTCAGAGAATTACATCCTTCTAAAAGGAAAAACAGGAGGACAAGATAACCAAATCCTGGTAAATCATTGGTTTCAAATAAAGAGATAAAAGCTGTGGTTGTCTAAAGGACACACCCATGGCCATACAGCTACCCAGGATCTCCCTTTAGAATAGTACAATCTACTGCTTTCCAAGAAGAACAATGTTAATTTCTTCTACCTCCACAATCCAAATTTCATTAGATTTGGGTCCATGGGCAGTTTAGGATGCCATATTTCGTGGGACAGATTTTATATCTGTAGATTTATCTACCAGGAGCCTGTAAGATCTTGTACATACATGGTCTGAATGATGACTTCTGCACCATCACATTGAAACAGTTGCTGACTCTTTTTATCTGTTCTTTCTCAAAGCCACTGGTCCCTTTTTCACAATTGCAGCTGTTTTGCTGAACTTATTTTCTCACTGGGAATGTGCTCTGTCAGCTGTGGAAAACAAAACCAAAATTGCAAAACTTAACAGTTGCATACATCTAAGAATAACAATGCACGCAGCGCTTCTTATATTAAAAAATCTTCCTCCACATGTTTCAAAGCCAAAGTGCACCACACTTCCAAAATACTTGTATAAAGCTTGGGGAAACATTAGCAGGCATTCGTGAACTCAGCAAGCAGATGGTCCCCAATCCAGATGTGGGGAGAGGCAATAGTGTTTTCCAAGTTAATCAGATTTTCACAAACAGTAAACATGGTGACTGAAGGTTCTGAGTCAACAAAGGGAGCCAGAGTCGAGTCTGATTGTGACCTGGAATAGAAGAAGACCATTGTAGAGAAGGGTTAAAGACTTTAGTCATACACATGTATTTAAAAACGCCAGTATTGTGTCCAGCATTGCATATGATGGATGGTTAGTGCTGTTACTGTGTTAAACCTTCAGTCCAAATGTGACCAGCCACAGCAGGTACCCAGAGTGTCCCTGGGAACTTTGCCTGCCCGCCTACCTGGACTATGGCTTTTTATTTTTATTTTTAACTTCCGCTGGAGATTGGGAGGGTTGTATGATTTATTGCCACTTTGAGTGCAGGAGACTAATAGTTATAAGGAACCTGTCTGCTGGGAATTGTCATTGCTTCACCTTCATTAGGGAATGAGGGAATGCTGTCAATGCTGCTGACACTGGCAGCTCTTTGGAGGTCTCTAAGTCCTCCTGCATAATAGGGTGTATAGTTAGAAACATTTTTTATTATATTATAATCTTAGTATTGGGAGATTCCTTTGAGTTCTTTGGGGGTTTTTGTTTGTTTTGGTCCAATGGCCATTTTGTAACTCTCATGTCTGACGTTCAAAATCAATAGAAGAGGAAGATGAATAAAATGTGGCCTCAAATGAGACTGTCTCTCATACCCTGGCTGACGGGGAAAAGGAGGGAGTAGGGGCCTAGGTTGTGGGACCGACTGTTTTTAGAGTAGCTCAAGGGAGACAGTAATTTATTATTTTATTTTTGTATTATTTCTAATTATGTGTAGGTGCATGTGTCTGCATGTGGGTATGTACACAGGTGTGCAGGTGCCTATGGAAATGAGAGGTGTCCGTTCCCTTGGATCTGAAATTACAGACAGTTGTGAGTCCTCTGACGTGGGTGCTGGGAATCAAGCTCAGGTCCTCTCCAAGAGTAGTAAATGTGCTTAACTGCAGAGGTATCTCTTCAGCCCTAGAAATTTAACTCTTAGTATTGACTGACTTACATTAGGTAGACTTGAAATCTCCTATTGCTTGTGTGTGCATTCACACATCCAACAGACTTCCAGAAAGTCACCATAAGCAACTGCTGGTGTTGGATTTAACCTCCAACACAAGTAACTAATGAGTAGACAGAACGTATGAAGCAATGGGCTTCAGACACTGGGTAGTGAGTAGCTGAAGGCCATGACCTCGGAAGCCAGGCAGCACTCACCGTAGCCTCCATGTGTGTCTTGCTTTCTGCTTTGAGACTCTCTCTCAGCCGTCGTATAATAAACTTTATCTAACGAGCCATAGTCTCCTGGCAGAGGAAACAAATGAGTCTGTGGCTGATACGACAGGGAAGTTTGTGTGCCAGTGCATGGGAAGGAAAGCAGAGAACTCATCCTTGACGCTGACTAAGAGTTCCCTTCCCATCCTCAGCCAGGCCCTACATTGGCCGTGCTCAGGACCACATACCACAGGTTCCTGGGAAACAGAGTTGGTCAGAGATTTCAGAAGTCACTCAGCCCTGTGTCAGAAACCTAGGTGGACAGGTATGACACACAATTAAAGACCCGGAAAGGGCACTTGTTAAGTAGGAGTAGGAATCATGCCATAGATTAAGGTTGTGCCCTGTGATGAGAAACACTGAAGAAGACCTGTATGGAAACCAGACCTCAGTGAATTCGAAGTGATGGCAGCAAGCTTGCTAAGCAGAACTCGGCACTCCCCACAGAATGATAACAAAATCCAGAATCTGTTAGGGTATTGGGGTCCACAAGGGGCCAGCATACATCACAAAATGATTTCTATATGGGAAGGAGAAAAACATGTTTATCATCAAAGAAGGAAAACAGGTTTTTGTTGTTGTTGTTGTTTGTTTTGTTTTGTTTTGTTTTGTTTTGTAAGGCAGACCCAGAAAAGAGCTAGACATTGGGTTCAGCATTGAAGCTTTACAGATGGGTCTGGGAGATTGTTCAGCTAATAAAGTGCTTGCCATGCCACCAGGAAACCTGATTTTGTTCATCCAGAATCCACATAACAATGCTAGGTATGAAAATGTGTGCCTGAGATAGGAGGGTTCCTGCAGCTTGCTGGCCAGCCAGTCTGTCCAAATTGGTGAGCTTTGAGTTCAATAAGAGTCACTCTAAAAAAAAATGCATGGAGAGCAATTGAGGAAGACACTCCATGTTGGCCTCTGGACTCCACATTCATGCACACACACAAGCAAATAAACGTGTATGAGTGTTTTGCCTGCATGTATCTATGTGCACCACATGTGTGCCTGGTGCAACAGAAGTCAGAAGAGTGTATCAGATCTCTTGGAATTGGGGTTATGGATGGTTATGTGGGTGCTGGAAACTGAATCCCCGTCATCAGCAAGTGCTCTCAACCACTGAGCCACCACTGTACCCCCAAGAGGAAGTCTTAAATGCAGAACAAAGATACTACATCCAGGGAAGCCATAAAAAGTAATAAAACTAATACAAATAGTAACAGATGGCCTGGGAGATTCATCAGCACTCAAGCCCGACCTGTGTTAAATCCCCGAACCCACATAAAAAGCCAGGTGTGGTGGTGTGCACTTTGATGAGAAGGGAGTCAGACAGGAGAACACCAGCATTTGCAGGCCAGCACAGCAGCACAACAGCAGAGAGACCCTGCCTCAAATAAGATCGGGGAGAGCTAACTGACTGGCACACGTACTGTGGCATGCACCCCCCACCCCCCAAAACCAAAGTCGTAATAGAGGCATTATTTTCAGAGAGCTCAAAGAACACTGTTGGAGTATTAGAAATAAGGTTCATCAGGAATAATGCCTGTCTTAGGATGAAGGAATGACATCTTTAAAGGACTAAGTAAAAAAAAAAAAATTAGAAAAATCTATCAAGGTTTTTCAAGGAAGACAGGCCTAATTAGTTTTTGGTAACCCTTCAATGCACAAGAAACACTGAAGGAAAATTTTCAGGATTGCTGTGGATTAAATGTTTATGTCCCCTAATATTTATTGGCTGAACCTGAGTCCCGAGTGTAGTGGTATTTGGGGTGGAGGGGGCTGTGGGAACTTGAGGTAGATTAGGTCATGTGGATGGGGCCTTCACTGTGTGATTAATCCTTTTACAAAAGATGAAGATACATGAGACCCCAAGGAAGGCCGTGTAAGGATACAATACAGGAATAAGGGCTTCACCAGAGGCCAAGTTAGGCTGGCACATGAACCTTGGACTCCCTGCCTCAGGGACTGTGGCACATCAATGCTTTTGCACACCACCCAGCCTGTTATAGTTTGTGGTAGGACCTGAGCTGACCAAGACACAGATGAGGAGAAAAGATCCCCTTTGGGATTCTCTGTCTTCTGGAACAGCTGAGGACTCCTAGAAACGTAAGTAAGTAGGGAAGAAAGACTGGTTTTTAAAAATTACTTTGAAAAATGACTGGCCAGTTAAAAAGGAAGAATTGAGGGGTTTGTATATATACAAGTAAAATATATAACATGTCCTGAAGGTTGGTGAGTGATTAGACAGAAACCTACTGTGAAGTCCCTGCACCCAGGCTATGTGGGAGTCATTTAAGGCAGACTATAACAAGCTAAGGAGACATGATCCTCAGAGAGATCACCAAACACAATATGAGGAGTTAATACTAAAAATACAATAGAGGAGATAAAAGGAAAAAATTTAAAATGCCCTGTTCAGAAGGAGTCTGGAAAGCAAGAAAGATAAAATGGTCAGAAGGGACAATAGAAAACAATCCATAGGGTGATAAACTTAAACCCAGCCAAAAAGCAGTTAAAAAGAAATGATCTAAGCCCACTAGTGGAAAGGTAAAAGTTGTTTGGATAGAAAATTGAGACCTAACTTTATGATGCATGAAGAGATTCTCCTTAACTATAAGGCTAAGTGGAGGCTTAAGAAAAAGAATGGAAAGAAGTAGTGTGGCTGTGACATCTAATGAATCTTTTCTGTCTACTTGGATTTAGAGTAAGCAGGTGACTTACCTCTGGGTTTGTCTGTAAGGGAGTTTCCAGAGAGGTTTCACTGAGGAGGGAAGACTCAGCCTGAATGTGGGTGACACCTTCCCATGGGCTGGGTGCCCAGAATGAAACAAGAAAAAATGAGGAAGCCAGCTGAGCACCAACCTTCATCCTCTGCATCCTGACTGTGGTCCAGCTGCCTCAAGCTCCCACCTCCCTGCCTTTCAGCCATGATGGACTGCAAACCACAAGCCAAAAACCCTTTGTGTATGTGTGTGGGGGGGGGGTATGGGGAGACAGAGGAAGGGAGGGAGGGAGGGAGGGAGGGAGGGAGGGAGGGAGGGAGGGAGAGAGAGAGAGAGAGAGAGAGAGAGAGAGAGAGAGAGAGAGAGAGAGAGAGAGAGAAACTTCTGTTAAGCATTTTGTCTGAGCAACAAGAAAAGTCACTAAAACCACAATGAGAAGACAGTTGTGCTGCTATGTGAAGACTCTTGCTACATTGAGGCAACAGATGTGCCTGCATCTTCAAAGATAAAAATATGGAGGAAAGAGTAATTCTTCTTCAGTTTTTACTGTTCTGAGTGTATAAATCCACAACACTTTAAAAATATGTGAAGCAAGAACATGTAGTGCTCAAAGAAGAAGCAGCAGTCAAACCCACATGATTCCCCTCTCGGTAGCAGAGCTAGCAAGTGGAAAGGAACAAGAGTGTATGTGATTTAAAGCACAGTACCAACCAGTTTGCCCAAATAGACACTTTAAGAACCTTATATCCAAGGCCGGGCGTGGTGGCGCACGCCTTTAATCCCAGCACTCGGGAGGCAGAGGCAGGCGGATCTTTGTGAGTTCGAGGCCAGCCTGGGCTACCAAGTGAGCTCCAGGAAAGGCGCAAAGCTACACAGAGAAACCCTGTCTCGAAAAAACCAAAAAAAAAAAAAAAAAAAGAAAAAGAAAGAACCTTATATCCAGCAAGTGTAGAATTACATTCTTTCTAAATGGATACAATTACAAATGAATCACATTTGAGGCCATAAATAATTTTAATAAATATTGGCAATCTAAAATCAGAATATGTTTCTTGATCACATGAAAACTAATCTGGAAATCACCCCCCCCCCAAAAAAAAAAGAAAAGAAAAGAAAAAGAAAGAAAGAAAAAGAAAAAAAAGACCCTTACCAATATTTGGGAATTAAAGAATACACTCCTGTATCATCTGTGTGTTTAGCTGGGAACTTTGCTTCAGCCCAGTCCTCCTTCTCCGACCCCGCCCTCAGAAACCCAAGTGGCGGCTCCTCCCCTGGAGCTACTCAAAGATGGCTCCTACAGGGTATTTAAGGCCCTTCCCTGGGAGGATCGTTGTGATTTCTCCTTCCCCCAAGATCACCCAGGAATGCTTTGCTCATTAACCCTGGACTTTTAATTTGGCTTGATTTGGCTTATTGCATTGGTGGAGAAACCTAATACCAGGGATTCAAAGTACTTATCACTATGGGTTTAAGCAGAGTTTATAAAAGATACCAGAACTTGTTTTCAGCTGAGAGATAATGAAAATATGAGATATTTCAAAAATGTCAAGATGCAACCAAAACAGTTCTTGAATTTATAGATTTTAAAATACATTAGAAAAGAAGAGCCAGGGATTCGATTACACTTCAAGGAGAAAGAGACTGGAACTCCAGGAATGTTAAAAAAAAAAAAAGAGAGAGAGAGTATAAAAAAGACAAAAGTCAGTGAAAAAAAAAAAGAAACAACTGGAGGAACAAAAGCAACAGCTCTTTGACAATATTAATAAAACTGACAACCCTAATGAGGCTGAGGACGCTAGGAGGAGAGGGAAGACTGTGTGAGAGGAGGAGAAACAGAGGGAGACTGGAGAGTGAATGACAAACACAAATTGTTACCAACCACTTGAATATCACTAGGTATCACTAGGGACAATACGGAGGACATCTCATGGACTTCTTGGATATGAAAATACTTTGAGAAGACATAACTTTTTGAATCTGACAGAAGTAAAAAAGAAAAATCTGAGTAGCAATTCTTATTAAAGAAATTAAATTTATTCAAATCATCCCACAAAGAAAACTCCAGACATAGATGGCTTCCTTGGTGAATTCTACCAATCTTTCAAAGAAAAGAAACATATGCCAAGTTTACAGAAACTCATAAATAAAAGAGGAAGACACGCTCCACGTGCATTTTGTGCAACCACTGTACCTACCCATGCACCAAAACCTGATGAAAACTTTCAAAGACAAAACAAAGCAAACAACAAAATAAAAAATGAAAGCAACCTACTAACAAGAAGGAAGATGGCAAGTGATTTTTGTCTCATGAGAACAGATGCTAACAATGTAACAAACCTTCAGTAAAACTGTAGCTGTGGCTGGGGAGCTGGCTCAGCACTTAATGCTTACTGCTTTTCCAGAGGACCCAGGTGTGGTTCTCAGCACCCACATGGAGGCTCACAACAATCTACAAGTCCAGTCCCAGGGGATCTGGTGCCCCTTTTCTGACTTCCATGGGCACTTGCACACTCACAGTATACTTAAACTCTCTCTCTCTCTCTCTCTCTCTCTCTCTCTCTCTCTCTCAACACAAACACACACACACATAAAAATAAAAATTTTAAGAAACAAAACCTAGAACAACATGAAAAAGGATTTTACACCAAGACCTGTAGCAGGAGTCTTAGAGAGTCTTATTAATAAAATCAAACCTGGGGCCAGTTATTGGAGTGAAATGCTGCATGGTCAGAGAGACAAAACAAGCCATAGTTAACCTCACCTGGCCAACTTCTCAGCTGGTCCTGTTTCCTCAGACTGGAAGCCTCTGTGTCCTCATATCGGAATGGCTCTCAGCTGAACTGCTGCTAGAAGCCTGAAAGCTTAACCAGCCAAATGCTTCTAGTTTCTGGTCCTCACGCCTTATATACCTTTCTGCTTTCTACCACCACTTCCTGGGATTAAAGGCTGGCTTTCTGGGATAAAAGGCGTGTGTCACCAAGCCTGGCTGTTTCCAATATGGCCTTGAACTCACTTGAATCCAGAGGGATTTCTACCTCTGGAGTGCTAGGATTAAAGGTGTGAGTGCCACCATTTTCTAGCCTTTGTATCTAGTGGCTGTTCTGTCTCTGACCCCAGATAAGTTTATTAGGGTGCACAATGTTTTGGGGAACACAATACCACCACAAAGACCATATGAATTTTATTCCAGAAACAAGAATTTTAAGTCGTTATCTTTATAACTCAATCTACCCCATTAACAAAATAAGGAAGAACCCAATTGATTATCTACATAGAGAAAGAAGCTGATAAAACTCTACCCCTTGACAGCATTCATTCCTTCGAGGCCCTGTCTACAAAGTATCAAAGCCAAGTGTCCTATCCATAGAGCTCACATGCAGAGTGAGGTGAGATACAAGAAGACAGATAAATATATAATGTTGCCTTGGTGAGTTAGAAGGACTGTAAATGGGGTCCAGAGAGACCAGTCACTCAGTTAGGAGCCCTGGCTGCACTTGCCCAGGACCCAGATTCAATCCCCAGCACCCACACGATGGCTCCCAGACCCCTACAACTCCAGTTCCACAGTATCTGGCTCCTCTCCTGGCCTCTAAGGGCACTGCCCACACACAGGGCATGTACATGTCCAGGAAACACTTACATTTTTGTGTATATGAGTGCAGGCAAACACTCATACTTGAAAATAAATCAGAAAACTTAAAAACAAAGTAAATGAGGGAACTTCAGGGAATCTGACAGGAGGAGACCCTCAGAAGTGACATTTCACCACAAACCTGGTTGATGTGAGTGCCATAGTTTCCTATTGCTGCCACAATAAATGATACACATTCGGTGGCAGAAAAAGCACAGGACTTGCATGGCTCTGACCAGGAGGACATTAGGGTTTCAGAGGTCTGTTTGGAACCTTTCATGGGGAATCTATTTACTGCCTCCTTAGACTAGGAGAATTCGGTTCATTGAGATTATGGGGCTCAGGGTTCCATCTCTTACTAGCTTTCAACTGCAGGCCATTCCCAGCTTGAAGGGCTGCCATGTTCCTTGATTCATAACTACTACCGATAACACCTTCATCCTCAGTCAGCAGCAGTGGACTGAGACTGTTGCTCTAAATCCTTCCCAAAACTACTTCAGTTTCCACTTGGACTTGTTCAGAAAATGTCACTTTTCCTGCCCCTAAGGACACTGGGCCACCTTGGTGATCCAGGATCCCCTCCCTTCATCACATCTATACAGTTCTTTAGCTGTGTAAGGTAGAGTGTCCGAAGCCTTGGGGACTAGGACATCGAATGTCTTTCCTCATTTTTGTGGAGGATGATTGTATTGCCCACAATACACTAGGTAGCAGTCATGAAGGAAGCTACTGGCTGTTTGCAGAACATTTGAGGGGAAGGGATACAAAACAATGTTGGGACCTGTAGCAGGAATCTTAAAAGTTCTTATTAATAAAATCAAACCTGAGGCCAGTTATTGGGGTGAATGCTGGAAGATCAGAGAACCAGAACAAACCACAATCACCTTGCCAGTTCCTCAGCTGATTCTGTTTCCTCAGACTGGAAGCCTCTGAGTCCTCATATCCGAATGGATCTCAGCTGAACTGCTGGTAGAAGTCTAAAAGCTTAACCAGCCAAATGCTTAACCAGGCCAAATGCTTCTAGTTTCTGATCCTCACGCCTTATATACCTTTCTGCTTTCTACCACTACTTCCTGGGATTAAAGGCTTGCTTTCTGGGATTAAAGGCGTGAGTCACCATGCTTGGCTGTATCCTTGAGGATTTCTGCCTCTGGAATGCTGGGCATTAATCTGGGCAGATTAAAGATGTGTGCTACCACTGCCTATCCTAAGTATCTAGTGGCTTTTCTGTTCTCTGACCCCAGATAAGTTTATTAGGGTACACAATATTTTGGGGAACACAATACCACCACAGGGACCAGAGGTGAGTTGTAGCTCTTTGGGAAGCAGATTATGCAGTACACGTGGCTATATGTTTGAATATCTCTACTAGGGAAGATTTATTGGTTGAGTCAACCACATTGTATCTATTCAGTGTGATGGTCCACATGGAGCCAGGCATGGGTGACATAGACATTAAAGTGGGCAACACCATTGCATTTCCATGGGATCAGATTAAAGCAGTCACTTAGTGATGTGCATATGTTTCCTGCTATCTCTTTCCATGGCTTGAGAGCTCATTTATTTTCAGTGCTGCATAATATTCTATTGAATGGCAATACCAGTTTGTTTTGTTATCCACATATTCAAGAACATCTTAGTTGCTTCCAAGTTTGGGTGATTACAAATAAAGACTATAGATATCTATACATTTGTGTGTGTGTGTGTGTGTGTGTGTGTGTGTGTGTGTGTGTAGGTATTTAAATTTTCAATGAATTGTGTCAGCACCAAGAAATGTGGCTACTTGGTTGCATGGTAAAAGTGTATTGGTTCTGTGGCCATGTCATCAGTAATGAGTGACCCTGTTGCTCTATTCCTGATCAGCATTTGGTGGTGTCAGTATTCTGTTATGAGTGTTGGCTATTTCAGTTGTTTTAATGTAGTGCTCTGGGAATACATGTGCTTTTGTTTGCTCCCCATGGTTGTTTGAATAAGTATGCCCCCCCTCCAGGCTCATGTATTTGAATGCTTAGGGAGTGGCATTATTTGAAAGGATTAGCACATGTGGCATTATTGGGTAGATGTGGCCTTGTTGGAGGAAGCATGTCACTGGGGGTGGGCTTTGAAGTTTCAAAAGCCCATGCCAGGTCCAGTGTCTCTCTCTCTTCCTGCTGCTTGTAGATCCAGATGTAGAACTCTCAGCTACCTCTCTACTACCATGTTTGCCTGCATTCCACCATGCTTCATGCCATGACAATAATGGACTAAACCTCTGAAACTGTAAACCAGCCCCAATTAGATGTTTTCATCTATAAGAGTTGCCATGGTCATGGTGTCTCTTCATAGCAGTAGAACACTGACTAATACACTCCCCTTATATCCTCTTCAGTTAGATCTATTCTATGCCCTTTACAATGGTTAATTTCAGTGATGGTCAGTTAGAGTGGATTAAAGAACACTTGGGCGATAGTGAGGCATACCTTTGGGTGTGTCTATGAGGGTGTCTCTCGAGAGGATTACCTGAAGGAGGAAGAACTGCTCTGAAGGTGCATGGGGCCATCCCATGGGCTGGGCTCTTGGAATCCTATAAAAGGAAGAGGGAGGCAGTGAGCTGAACACTGGTGTTCCCTTTCTCTGCTTCCTGACAGCTGAAATGGGAATGAACAGCCTCCTGCTCTCATGCTGTGGTGCCCCCTTTCCCCGTAAGTTCCTTTTGTCTTCTATTTAATTACCACAACAAGAAAAGGAACAGGTTCATTTCAAAATTCTTTTCTAATTAATGAGCTTTAAGAAATTTTGGTGTGTTTTAGGTAACAGTCATTTGTCAGATATGTCTTTTGTAACCTGTTTTCTAAGTATGTGGCTTCTCTTTCTTTTTACTTATGTGTATGTATGTCATATGTGTGTGGATACCCACAGTGCTTTGGGTCCCCTGCAGCTGGAATAATAGGCAGCTATGAGCTGCCCAATGTGGATGCTAGAAACTGAATTCTTCTGTTGCCTGACCTCTCTTTTTATCTTACAGTGTTTTTTGTAGAGCACAAAAAATGTTCATTTTCATAAAACCTAGATTATCTATTCTTTCTTTTGTGAAGCATTTGGTGTTGTATTTAAAAAGTCATCACTAAGCTCAAAGTCATTTAAATTTTCTCCTGTGTTATTGTCTAAGAATTTTAATTTTGCATTTTACATGTAGTTTGGTTTTGTTTTTATTCTGTTTTGGATTAAGTTTTGTGAAGGATTTATCCAGATGTCAGATTATCTTCTCTCTGTTATATTGCTTTGTCTCTTTGTTAAAGACTAGTTGGCTGTTCTTAGGTAATTCTGAGAGGTTACATCTGGGCGTTCTTTCCTTTTGTTATCAACACTGCATTGTCTTGATCGCTGTGCCTTCCTGTGGGTCTTGGGGTCAGTAGCACCACTTTTTTCTTTTTCTCCTTCAATAGCAGTTGCCTACTTGGTGTCTTTTGTTCCTGAATATGAACTTTAGACTCAGTTTGCAAATATCTACAAAATGACTTGCTGTGTGAGAGGCAAACTTAAATTTTAAGTGTTAATTACTATGCCTAAAAGATCCCTGAACCAAAATGCCTCTGATCTGTAAGCCCCTTGCCCAAGGTCAGATGGTTCTTGAGATGCTGGAGGCTGTTGTTTATGGGAGATAACAAGTCATATGGTTTTCATTCCTCTAAACAAGTTTGTTTCACCCATCTGCACCAGATGTGCTTGATCACATGTGGGTGGGAGGTTCACAGTCAGGAAATACACCAGGATGCATGCTTGCCCCTGATTGGACCTGATGGCAAATACAATGAATTATGGCTTTTCCTTCTTAAGCCCTTGAAAAACTTAAATCAGGGCCATTTTTCTAGTAAACGAGGGACAGGTCTGGCTAGGTCGCATTCACCTGGCCAGTATTTAATTAAGGCTTGCTTTAAATTTGACTTAAATTTGCTTTAAATTTGATTAAACTGTGGTGGTCTTATTCTCAACCAGTGGGATTAACAGCTGGAGTTTTGATTGTGGCTAAATAAAATTTATTGTCACGATCTCGACAGTACTGAGTCTCCCTTTCCCAGCATTGAACATGGAATAGATCTCCATTTATTTAGACCTTTAATGTCTTTCATCAGAGTTTTATAGTTTCCTCACATAGATCTTTCAGATATATTTTCTTAAACTTTTGTCTTATATTTCACTTGGGTTTACTACTACTAATATGTGTTTTTTGTTTCAAGTCTCAGGCGTTCACTGTATGCATGTAGAAAGGCAGTTGGCTTTGTCATATGTGACTTTGAGCACTTTTTAGTTCTTAGTTTCCTTTCCTGTTACCATGATCAAATACTCTGACATAGGGCACTTGAGGAAGGAAGGGTGTATTCTAGTTCACAGTTAGTCCATCACTGTGGTGAAACCAAGTCAACAGGGCTTGAAGCAGCTACACATCACAGCCAATGGGGAGGGAGCAGAGAGAGGCCAATGCATGCATGCTAGTGCTCAGCTCCTGTTGCTTTCCTCCATTTTATACAGTCCAGGATCCCCTGCCCAAGGAATGGTCCCACCCACAATTAAGATGGGCCTTCCCATTTCAATGAACATAATCAAGATAGTCCTTTAAAGTCATTCCCAGAACCTAGACAGACCCTCAGAGGTGTGCTCAGAGGCCCATCTCCCCAGGTGATTCTAGATTCTGTCACATTGACAAGTAACACTGACAACACAAGTTCCCAGGAGTTTTCCTGTTAATACTGTGAGATATCCTACATAGACAATCACCTGGAATTAGAGCTTCACATGTACCTTCTCAATCTGTACATGTTTTACTTGCCTTTCCTGCCTTCTATTAGGTGAAAGTTCTAGTACAAGATTAAAGAGAGTGTGTGAGTATGGAACCATCTAGTTTCCCATCATTGTGTGTGATGTCAGAGCTATGGATTTTATAGATATTTTTTCTATCAATGTGAAGCACTTTCTATCTCACAAAGATTTTCTTTTAATCATGAATTAGACTTATCAGATTCTTTTTCAGTATTGATAGGATTGTGTGATTCTTTTTCCTGTTGATTTGATTTTTGCCTCATGGTTTTCTAAACAGACATAGCTTGGACATCTTCACCTCATATAGTTTATAAAGCTCATAGTGTAATACACTGTGAAAGTAGAAAATTCCTGAGATAACGCTGTGAAGGGAGATGGCATGGGCTGGTGCACACTTTACCTATTGGACTTGTAGCTTCTTGCCTTGAGTCTACTTATTAACTGGATGACCTTCTACCTTGGTTCACCTTGATGAAAAACAGAGGGGTTACTGGACTGTTTGGTTTCAAATCAAAGAAACCATGATTGTCCCATGATGAAGCCCATGTCTTCATGAATACATTTTTTCTCACAGGAGAAATTATTTGGGTCACCAGTTCTTGTGTCAATGTGTCATAGTAAACAATAATAACTGTCTCATAAGGCTGATAGCCACACTGAATTACTTTATCCATGAAGTTTTTTTTTTTTTTTTTTTTTTTTTAGACAAGGTTTCTCTGTGTAGCCCTGGCTGTCCTGGAACTCACTTTGTAGACCAAGGTGGCCTTGAACTCACAGAGATCTGCCAGCCTTTGCCTCCTGAGTGCTGGGACTAAAGGCTGGCTGGTAGCTCTCTGTCTTAGTTTGCTTTCTACTCATTTTCTCAACTGAGATTTCTCTTCCCCGATAACTCTAGCTTTGTTGACAAAAACTAACTAAGACAATTGGCCCCTTGTCAACTTGACATACTAATATATTACTATTAAACCACTTCTACTTCCCTGTTTATCCCCAAGATCTCATGTTAATATGACAATATTAAACATAGTATACCTCTAAAAGTTCCACGGTCTTTAAATTTTCCAACCCTTTAAAAACCCAATGTCTCTTTAAAAATCCAAAGTCCCTCTACTGTGGGCTCCTATAAATAAAAAATAAGTCATACACTTTCTGACTGGACAGGGAAAGAACTGGGACACAGTCACAATCAAATCAAAGCAAAACCAAAGTCCAACAGTGTAAATAACACTGTTATGTCCAGCATCTGGGATCCACTCACAATATTCTGGGCTCCAAAGGACTTGGGTGGCTTCATTTCTCTAGTTCTGCCATTCACAGCACACATAGCTTGTCTATAGGCTCATTCCAGCCCCTCTCTACAATTATTGCTGTCCCTGGCAGTCATCCAATTGCTATGGCATCTCCATAATGCTGGAGTTCCCACAGGTTTCTCCTTCACTAGGGGCCTCCTGGCCTCTCACAGGGACTCTGACCCTGCCTTATGGTACCTAGCCTCAGCTTCTCCCCACGACCCCTTCAGTCCTGGGACTGAGGCTGCAGCCAAGACTTCACCTTCACCAATGACCCTTCCTGGCTTTTTGAGGTACCCAGCCCCAGATGCTCTTTATGATCCCTTCATGCCTTCAAAACCAGTACCACGCGAGAGACTCTTACACATGTACCAAGTTTGGCCAGCAGCATGAGATGCAGCCTCGGCACCCTCCAGACCACAGCTTCTGTGCGCTGACTCTGAGGAAATACTTCTGAGACTATTTTCTCACTGACACTAGACTGTTCTTAATTCCAGCTGATTTCTCAGCCCCAGATAAGCAGTATCAATTGTCCTAGTAAAGCAAAGGTTTCACTTCAGTGGTTCTGATTTTTTTGTTAATCACAGCTGATTCTTCAAGCCCAGCTGACCAGAACCCACATGAGTTCAACTCAAAACATCACATGAACAGTCTTTGAGGAGCTCTTACACTTCCCTCTGAAACTTTACAAGCCAGGCCTCCACATCTGCACTGCTCCTTTAGATGTAATTTCTATCCTGAACTAACGCTTCTTCCCTCAGGGCGTCTTCGCGCTCATGAGAAAAGCAGTTTGGTTTCTTTCCAGTCCATAGATTTAATGCTTTTGATCTGCGGACTATGGACTCCCTTAAGTGGCCTTGGCTTTAGCTGCTTGGGGATTTGAGTTAGACACATAACATCCCAAACCTCATTTCCCCATGGTTTCTCCTCTCTACCAGTTTTATGGTTAGACAGGACTCAGTGGGCTACAAGTCCTTGGAGGTGGCTTTTGCATAGGGAAAAGAAGGGAGCTCATCATATTCCAGAAGGGAGATGAGGCAAGACAGAACAGTGTATCCGTGATGTGCACATGCAAATGAGTAACAGCAGGGTATTTCAGAGGACAGTATGTGCCACAGCTTGGCACTGGAATGTCACTCAAAGCCCCTGTGTTGAAGGCTTGGTCACCAGCCTGTAGGAGCATTCGAAGTTGATGAACTCTTAAGAGGTGGGGCCTAGGTAGAGGAAGTGAAGTTATTAAGGATAGGCCCTTGAAGGAATCCTTGGACTTCATCCCCTCAACCCCTTGCTTCCTAGCTGCTATGTATGAGTAGGCCCCTGTCATGCCTCCCATAACAACGGGCTGAGCTGCCACAGGTCCTCAGCAACAGGGACAAGTGACCATGATCTGAAACTTCTGAAACCATGAGCTGAAAGTGAGGGAGAGGTTAAGGATGCATAAGTAACCCAAAGCCAACGTAGGCACCAGCAGCAAAATTCTACTTTGCCAAGAGCCAAGAGAAAAAGAGGGCTGTCCAACACTTGCTGCGGAAAATTATGAGAGAGGAACAGCTCTCAGCAGTCAGTAAGAGGAGACCCAGTGGGCAAGGGAAGCCTAAGTGTAAGGGCATCTTCAAGAGTATCTGGCCTGGCAGATGAATTCATCAAAACAAGGAAGCTGAGGAGATGCACATGAAGGTCTCATGGGTGAGCAACTCTGTCATGTAGACCTCTCTGGAATATGTATAGGGTGGTACAAAGAGCACAAACTTTAGAGCCAAAGGGCTGTAAGTTCAAGTTTTTATAACTTGATAACCTCATTGCCTGATGCAGATAACACTATCTGTGACACGAATAATTTCTCTTCTAAGAGAAAATGTATTCCTGAAGACATAGGCTTTTTTTTTTTTTTTACTGGGTAACCATGGTATCTTTGACTTGGAATCAAACCGTTCCTTGTTTTTCATTAAAAGTAAGCCAAGGTAGAAGGGTTACCCAGCTGGAAAGCAGACTCAAGCCAAGAGCCACAAGTCCTGCCAGAAAAGTGTGCACCAGCCCATGATGTCCACCTTCACTGTGTCGCCATAGGAATCTTCCCCTTGGGTCCTCAAGGTCCAGAAATTGTTATGTTACCATGGAACCAGCTACATGAAGTGAAGATGTGTAAAATACATCCAATAAGGTAAAAATATAAAGCAACAGACTCACTTACCTGAGGTTTGGAGAGGTTAAGCACGTAGTCTCTATCTCCCTGGCTTGAAAGGCCACAGTACTGGCGTGACAGGGACTCTGGCTTGTCCCACCCCCACCTGGCAGAAGTGTAATTAATACTCTTCGCCTGCACACTATGGTGACAGCTATAACAAATACTTGCTGACATGGTTTCTGTGTCCCCTTCTGTGAACTTACTTGAGCTTACTTATCGTGTAGAGACCACAGTCTAAATGTGTGCTGTATTAGTTACTTCCCACTGCTGTGGTAAAACGCCATGACCAAGGCAACTTAGAGAAGGAAGGGGTTATTAGGGAAGACGGTTCCAGAGGGACAGGAGTCCGTCCCCATCATGGTGGGGAAGCTTAGCAGCAGGTAGGATGGCAGCTGGGGGAAGCAGGAAGCAGGAGGCAGAGGACACGAACTCCAAATGGCACAAGTCTCTTAACTCTCAAAACCCCGTCTCTAGTCACATACTTTCTCTAACAAGGCCACAGCACTCAACTGTCCCCAAACAGCATCACCAACTGGGCTCCAAATAGCCAAACCTTCGAGCTTGGACACTGTCATTCAAACCACCACAGGTGTGTGCAGTAGCATGTTTCATACTTGCGGGTCATTTTGTTATAAAACTCCCAGTGGATACCTAAAACCATGACCAGCACCAAACTACCCAGACATGCTTCCTTCCCCACCTGTACACCCGTGGTAAAGTTAAATTAGGCACAGTGAGAGTGACATGATAACCTAGCACAGGACAATTAAACAGTATGCTGTGTGTGGATATGATCTCTGCCTCCGCTTCTCCCTGTCTCTCAGTGTCATATTGCACTCTATCTGCTCCTCATGATGACTGAGGGGAAAGAAAAAGACAGAGAACAAAACTGTATATAAGAGGAGAAGAACCACTGTTCTTAGGATGATAAAGCAAGACTTATTTTTTTGTGCACAAAAAAAAATGAAAAATAGATACCATTGGCTGCAGCTAGCAGGAAACCTAATTTAGATTGTTTAAATTAAAAACAGATGTGACATTACCAGGATGATTAGAAGTCTGGTATAATGGCTGACTCTAGAGTGGGGCCGACCAGAGGTCCCAGCTTCGTCTCTCAGCATCAGAGGAAGAGACAGTCCCTTTCCAAACACTGGCCAGCACTTCCTTTTGTGCTCCATGACTGGCCTGTCACAGCCCAGGAGTCAGGAAGCAGTAATTGTACCCCAGGAGAGAGAGGGTCCAGAGTGCCAAAGGAGTACACTGCCACTCATAGGGCCTCCTCTGAGGGCCTAAGAGCTAAGAGCTGATCTGGCCGTGTGAGGTCAGTCTTCTTTGGAGTCCTCAGGCTGGATGTGGAGGGGAGGTTCCGAAGGAACGCCATGGCTGTGGGCAGGGATGAGGGAGTACACGTGCAGAGTTGGTACCACGAGTCCTTTCCCTATGGGGAAATCAGAGTGGAGGGTAGACAGACGCCTACAAATCTCCTAGAGATCTTCTTATTCCAAGCTGCACGGTAAATGATCAATGGTCAATGCTCTTTTTTGAGGACTGGGATACATTGAAGAGGCTATCTCATGGAGGCTTCAGAATCATTTTAGGTTGAATCCAGTCCTTGCAGCATGGTATCCATTCGTGGCACTGAATGTCATGCTGGTTGCTGCGGACGTGGAGGCGGGCAGGATGAAGATTCCGGCCTTCCAGGGATCTACAGGCAAGTCAGCAGGACCCTAGTGACATAACACATGTGTGGGATGGTTGTATCAGCTCCTGCACGGGGTGTCCTCCATCTGTCTCTGTTTGTGGGAGGCTCTGAATACAGTGACTCTGGAGACCAGTTGCCTGGGTGCCAAGTTGCAGACCAGAAAGGGGCTTATCTCTCTGTATCTTGTTTACTGGTTTCTCTGCGTGTGTACACACACACACACACACACACACACACACACACACACACACACACCAGGAATAACACTAGCACCTTCTATTTAAGAATATTGTGGTGACTGAAGGTGTGCATCCATTTGAAACAGTAAGTAACAGTAGTTGCTCATTAAATATTCCTTATTATTGCAGTTATTGCCATTTTGTTTTTGATAATAGCCACCCAAAAGAGTATGGAGTGGTGTCTTTCTTTCTCACCATGCCATCATGCCATCACACTGTTGTTACCCATTGAAAGCAGTAACCTAGGTCCAGTGTGTCCCATCACATGGTCCAAGTAGGGTGGCGTGTTCCAAAGACCTTATTAAATATTAAGGAAAATAAAATAAAACCTAAAATACAAAAAAAAAAAAAAAAAAAAAACCATAGAAAGCATTTGGTTCATAACAGATCCTACATTGCCCACTTGGAACCCAGGCTCTGTCTCTGTTAGTCTTCTGAAGCTGAGCCACCAGAAAGGCTCTTGACGGGTTCCTACTTCCTTCTCCTGGTCTGTGTCCATGTGGAAAGCATCAGCAAGGGCCTGTGCACTTGGCCTCTTAGCACTGTGTCGCTTGCTGCAGGCCAAAGACATGATTCTAACTTCCCTCCCTTGCCAAAGCCTCTCCACCTGGCATTGTTTCTGAATTGACACAGTTTTCCGTGTTCACGGGGCAAGATTTTCATTGCTTATGCAGCAAATTATGTTGCTGTCCAAGAAAGACCTGATCTATGAGACACAAGCCCAGTTAATGATAATAACTACTCCCACAGTGCCCACACAATAGAAATCCTGAGTCCTCAGCTAACAACTGGCTCAGATATGAGCCTATGGAATTTATTCTTCCAGGTGTTCTCTGCTGTTAGCTTGCCTAGTGTTTTGGTGTCAGACTACCCAAAAGAACGATTTAGATAGGGGTAGCCATTCATTTTATCTGTGTGCCTAGGACTGTAGGGGCACCTGAGAAGCATGTGCTTAGTCTGAAGAGGCTGTAAGCAGTTGGTGGTAGGGCTGTGATGCTGGAGTCTTTGAGTCACATGTCTGGCATCTTGTCTGAGAAGTGGGCACAGCTGGGTGCCTCACCACCTCTCTGTTCTATTCCTGTCACAGGTGATCTCTCCAGCCTGGCATCTCACTGCAGCCAGATGTGTCCTTCTATTCACCTGTGAGACTATTCACTGCTCTTCCGTACTACCACATGAGGGTGAGGGGAAACTGTTCACACTCAGGTTAGTAGAGTGTGACCAAGACTAAAGCCATTTGAAATCAGTGAAGTATCCAGCATGCAAAGCACAGCTAACCTTTGTAAGTCTACTGTTTTGCTACAGTTAGTCTCTGGGTTGTTTCCTAAAGGCCTATGTGACAAAGGTTTGTTTTCCACTCCATGGAAGTATTGGGGGCCTAGTGGAAGGAAGGAAGGTCATTGGCGGCTTGCTTTTGATGGGATATTGGGTCCCTCTTTGTTTCCATGAGGTGAACAGACACACAATCCCACCATACTACAGTGCCATAGGCCAAAAAGTAATGGGCCCAGTGATTAAGACTGGAACCAGGAGCCAAAGCAAATCGTGCTTTCTTGTAAGCTGCTGATCTTGGGAGTCTGGGGATTATGATGGAGAGTGGGATAATAGAGGTTTGGGATATCTGTATGCTACTCCCTTATCTGTGTTATCTCCTCTAGGGCTGTGGCCCTCTAAGATTTGGGGACAGGCAGTGACCACAATGAAAGTAGGATGCCATGGCCACCAAGACGGCTTCTGGCTGCCTGAATTTAATTCCTGATTCAACACATTTAATATAATTTCTTACAAAAATCTGCCCAGCCCTCTCAAGATTCTTCCCTTCCTTTGAAAAACAAAAGTAATAGCAGACTCACTTTGTGGCCTTTGTGACAGTATTACCAGTGAGCCTTTAGGGTACAATTTGCCACACGGTGACATCTTCTAAAATATTAGTTATTACCAATGCTCATTCAGGATCTGAGAATTTTTGCCATAACGCGATGGAGATTTTATTGACGAGATTTTAGCCTGATGTGCCCAACTCTCGGCAAACATTGATGCTAGGATACACGAGTAGACATAAATAGAGAGGAGAATAAAAATGTTCGGATTGGTTTGACACAAAGACAATTCTCCTGTAGCAATTACAAGGCTATAAAAAGCACGAGAGCAGTTCTCATCTCAACCCAGTTCCAGACAGCATGGTCCGAGGGTAACCGCCGTGTGGACAAGCACCGAGTGCCGCACAGCTCCTTCCACCCAAGTCTCAGGGACAAACGCATTGTTCTCTCCAGTGGGAGACTTTGCCAGGCAGGAGTGGTCTTCTGGCAGGAGTCTTTAAAAGCAGAATCGCCAAGATTAGAACAAAAGCCACCATTTTACCATTTTAAGGCGACATCAAGGTTGAGCTTGGCAGCTGTTGTCCTGTCTGAAAGAAAGTACAGGCCCCTTGCTAGGAAAAAAGAAACATAATGATGTTATCATGAGCTGGGGGTGGGGGGTTAGCGGAGAAAACTTGTCATGCAAAGGATGATGGATGCTGTTTTGTCAATCGAAACTGCTGGAATGCAGCACTATCACCAGGCAGCATAATTAGTCTTTTTCTTCTCTTCCAATCTGGCAAGCGGAAATGCAGTAAGACACCACATCCTTTGGCTTTGTATTTTCTCTCCACATAATCATGCCAGGTTTACAGAGTGGATCATAGAGTCATCAATTATGAAGACTAAGCAGATACTCCATTTTGAAGCAAAAAGCTCTTATTCTATATTGTATAACAATTTCCTTCTAATGAAGTACATTTTGCAAATTACATAGAGGTCTTCTTCCAGGGTCATCTGCATGGTGGCCAGCTTTCTGTCCTCGGGTATGAGGCTTCCTGGTGTTGTGGGTTTTGCTTACATTGAGTCAGTGTTAATCATGTCGTAAATCATGATTTATGTTGCAGTTAGAAGCCTCAACTCAAAGCATTAATCAAGGAGACTCAATCTGATGATGTTTGTTCTTCTGCAAACAGTGTGGTCTGGTGGCAAGTATCAGATGATCTTCACAGAGGCAGAAGGCGGAGCCTGTTTCATGTAGGAATTTAATCTCATAGAGTTTCAAGTTAATAAGTTTATAACTAGATTAGGAATTAGAGTGGTGATTTAAATATTTTAATTTAGACAAATTATTTGGAGCATTTGCTTTTAATTTTAAGTAATAAGGAATTAAACATTGCTAACTTAATAATCATCAATAGATGGAGAATATATTTGCATGCCACAGTTAAAAAACAATTTTCCCAAGTAGTTGTGTCTAAACTGTTTTATTTAATGGAAAGGACAAAGATATGAAGTGTCTCTGTGCTTCAAATACTACTTAGATGCATTGGCAGATGAAAGACTGAAGTGTGAGGGAAAGTTCAGTGGCCCAGAGACAACTGAGACCACCTGGCCTGAGCAGTGGTAAAAATCTGAAGTAGTGTGTCATTCTAACTGGACAGAGAGGAAAGATGCCCGAGTGACAGGAGTTGAAGCAAAACTTTGGGTGTAACATTGTTTGTGTAAGACTGCGGTCCAACTAATCCCTTGTCTTGCTACCATTTCCTTCTGATGATAACTAAGTTATCATTGCACTTGAGTTGTGATCGAGAACTCAAAGGCTCTGAGTGTCCTATGATTTTATCAACACAGTATTTACTGGAGGCCCTCCTGTTGTGCTAGGTACTTACCTATCTGTTTAGAACTACAGGCTTGAGAAAATCAAATCATCATCGTTGACCACTTTTACCTTATCCACATTTCATGTGTGTAGAACATACTTTGCATATAAAAAGTTGCTTCAAGAACTTAAAGAGCTAAAGAAATGGAGCATTGACCATGATTGTAAATGGAAAGACTACTTGCCTCAAATTGAGCCATAGATTTAGGACCCCACCAAAATCCCAGAAAACTCCTGTGGCAAAAATTGCTGAATGACTTCTGTAACTTACATGACATGGAAAGATCACAGGTCCCCAAAACAACCTTGAAAAAGTAGAGCTGCCATCGCTTCTCAGCCTTTTGGCTAAGATCAAGTGAAAAAGTAGAGCTGTAGAGTCACACGGTCTGATTCCAGGAACTACCATGAGGCTAAAGTAACCAAAAGACAACATGGCGTGGGAGTGGTAACTGGAATAGAGCAGAGCGTAGAGACAGGCTCACACATATTGAGAAGGTTATCAACAGGCAACTTTTGCAAACATCCCCAAAGCTAAGATGGCTACAGTGTCATTGGGTTATATGTCCTGTTGCAACCACTGTCACATATATGACTCACTGTTGCCCCAAATGTCACATGACTGGCCTGCATTAGAGTTTTCAAAAAAAAAAAAAAATGTCCCTGGAACCTAATATCTATTAAAGGCAAGAGACTTGCACACTTCAAAAGAACTAAAAATGGACAATGGCACAGTAAGAGGTGCCTGCCTCATTAGTCAGTCACCAGGGAAACACTGCTTAAAACCATGGCGAGGTGTCATTATCGGAATAGCTTATAGAAGAATATGGACAACACTGATGGATGGTGATGCAGAGCCATAGTTCTTTCTTTCCTTTGAGAGAATAAAATGAAATAACCATTTGGGAAGAATGATGGTTTCCTATGGGCTTAAATACATACCTGCCCAGAAATCTCACATCCAGTTCTTACCCAAGTCAAGCAAAAGCATATATTCTCAAGAGAACTGTTATACTTTGGTTTTGGGTCCCAGCCTGTGGCATAGGGAGGTGATGGAGTGTTGAATAAGTGGGGTCTAGTAGAGGTCTCCAGGTTATTGGGGCATGCCCTTGAAGGGACTGGGGTCCAGTATCTCCATCACTGTCCTCTCAGCCGTGAGATGAGTGGCTTTGCCCTACCACATTGGCCCAAAACAACAGGGCCAGTCAGTCACAGACTGAATCTTCCTCAGCTGTGAACAACCACAAAACCCTCTTAATAAGAAATTATCTTACCTGTTGGTTATATAAACAAAGCTAAACAACACAAGGACAAACACAAAATAGTAAAAACTGGAAGCAGCCCAAGTCTAACAACAGAAAGACAGAGGACAGGCTCATGGCGTATCCACACAACAGTATACTGCTAGGTGATGAAAAGAACCAAAGCACAGATATGTCTTGACCTCAAAAGAGAAACAAAAGCAGCTAGATACAAAGAGCACATGATGCAAGCCTGAGTCTCTCTGCAGAAGGCTCTAACACAGGCAGCCGAGGTTGACCTGCCAGTCAGGAAAAGGGAACGTTGGGATAATGGAGAGGTCTGACCAACCGCTACTTAGGCGAGTATAGATATTTGTCACAATATACTAAGTCACAAATTCAGGCCTGTGAATTTCACTGTTTGTAAATTTTAGTTCAGCAAAATTCTGGGTTTGGTGGCTTACATGTGGCTGAGGCAGGCGGATTTTTGTCATCTACAGCAGTGAGTTCCAGGCCAGCCAGGGGTACATAGTAAGATCTTATCTTAAAATAATAAAAACCTGAAAGAACCTCTCAAAATCATAAAATCTCATTAATATTTCCCTAAACAAAAGTGTGTATAGGTGGTACAATCAAAGCCACATTAATAATCTAGGAAGTATTCGCAACTACACTTTCACAGAGTAAAACTATAAAAATGTGAATGTGGCCAAAACTTTATTTCAAGGAAAGAATTGTAACTTTTATTATTAAGCACGTGCACCCGTGTAGGTCTGCTGTGTGTCACATCCAACAGCTTCCCTGGCCATCCCTGACTGTGAGCCCCTTCTCCAATGTTCCCACCTGCGTTCTTGCTTTTGCTTCCTTCTCTTCACACTGCTCCGGTTCTTGGGAGAAGAGCTAAGAACCAGCACCATTTGTCAGATTCAGAGTCGACTGACGTTTTCAGGTAGTTGAATGTCACAGCCCAGCATATCATGTGATGGACAGGCTCCCCACAGGGCTCACCTGGCTTGGGGTTTACATCTGCTGTTCACATCTGGCCATAAAGCTGAGTGCTCTCTCTCAACTCATCCCTCACTTGCTAAGTTCCCCAGCTCTCCTCATTCTGTAGTTTCTGTTCCTACCACCACCACCTGGACAGTGAGGTCTAGCTTTTGACATGTCACATGGTCAACTAAGGCCGAATGCTGATGGGAGTTTTAAGCTAACATTCTCCCCTTTGCCTACTTCTACATGACAGATACAGAACATTTTCATAGTGTCCTCTAATCTAAAGAAAACTGAAAGGAGGGTGTAAACATGCAGCTTTAAGGAAGAAAGAAGGAAAGTTCCTCAGGATGAAAACTTGCTCATCTCCACTAGACCCTAGAAGGGGCATTTGCTATGTGGAGAAAAATGACACAGAGCCCAGAGGATTAGGACACGCCCCTGCGAAGGTGAGTCTCCCAGCTGTCAGTTCCAAGACGAGTGTTAGGAAAACAGCAGTGTTCAGATCCCTGACAAGAGCTAATCCCTCAACCCCCAAGCTGGTTCAGTGCTGTCCTACCTAACTCAAGGCCCTCAAGCCACAGTTTGATAAATAGCAAAAGAAACCCATATCTCCACAACAGCAGAGCCAATAGATATGGCTGTCACTCTGAGTATGTGCAAGGTGCAGAGAAAGAATGGAGGCTGAGGATGTGAGTCAGTGGCAGAGCGCTTGCCTACCACGCACAAGGCTATGGGTTCCATCCCCAACACACACACACACACACACACACACACACACACACACACACACACACGAGAAAGAGAGACAGAGACAGAGAGACAGAGACAGAGAGACAGAGACAGAGAGACAGAGACAGAGGGTATACAAATACAGGTCCACATCAGCAGGGATGCATGCAGAACTTCATGGAAACAGCCGAGAACCCTATCTGGAGGAAACATAACCCAAAGAGCAGCAGCGAACTTCCAAGTATGCTTGGAATAACTTAAAAGTACAATAAGGAATAACTTAAAAGAATGAACTCGGTGACACCAGCTGCATTCTGAGGTGATAATATTCCAAATGGGTGCAAAATAAAGTTTTGGTGATATTATGGTTACGTTATGTAACTTAGAGCAGACTGACTGGCAATCAGATTTCTGATAGGGAAGAAAGGCCCCAGACACAACTGCAGAAGGAAAATATGAGCCTAAGGTGACCAAGTAGATGAGAACAGTGAACCAGTACAAAGGTAAACAGAGTCCTTCGTGTGGAACGCAGACACTGAGCATGCACAGGTATAGAAGAGTGAAGAACAGTCTGTGGAAGGCACACGCTGAGCCCCGGAGGATTTACACAGGGGAATCGGTATTTCTGCCTGGCTAGGTTATGCAGGTTCTTCAGGCTTGCAGATGTGTAAGCAAGTGTTTTCCGTCGTCACTGCTCCCTGGTTTTGTGCATGCTCACTGCTGAACTAGGACCCAGGACCCTTTCTGTGTTTAGAAATAGGGTCTCAGTCACCTGAGTACTTGGGATCACAGGCCTGCACCACCAGGCCTGTCTTAAACAAAGCCTTCCTAATAGACAAAAGCCAACTTGGGGGTCCACAGCAGCATACCAGTCAGCATCAGAATGGAGCAATGACCTCATGTCCTGAGGGAAGAAAGTGAGGGGCCAAGAGACTTGGGACCAGGGAGTTCAAACAGAAAGGAAATGAAATTGATTATGAATAAGCACAAGACACCCTGCATATGGTGCTTCTTATTAAAAAAAATTATGACCATAAATAGAAGCAATGATGAGATCTAACTCTCTTTTTTTAATTTAGCAATGTAGAAAATGTAGTCCAAACACCAGTGTTGTGTAATATAAACAGAAATGTTGAAGTCATGTAAACACAGACCCAAAACTAAGCAACTGGAAAAATGTTTATAAAACTAAATGTAAATGTTAAAATACTTGACAGAGTGAAAACTTAGAATACAACTAACAAATTCTAGTCAAGGAGAGAGGTAATAAGGATACAGAATAAGCATGTAGCAGAGAGTAATATCAATCCAAAATTGAGACGTGAAGATAAAAACCTGCAGCAAGGTGACTCTTGGTCTTAGAACTTTTAGGGAAATCTTTTAGGACCATCTCATGATCAAATAACACTTTTCATAAGTTCAGCAGTTCAATTTCACACAAGTTTTTATTTTCCTCTTAAAACCAGGTACCAAATACAAAATTAAATACAAACCCTTCAATTTCCTTGTGTATGTATCATGAGAGATATAATAACACCCATTCAATGTTTGAAACTTTCCTTTCTTGATGGGATTTTGTTTTTAGGGTTTTATTTGCTTTTTTGCTTTCATTTAAAGTATTTTTCAAACCTTGCTTTGTTTTTCACATTATGAGAATATAAAATTTTCATTTCATAAGTACTTTAATAATTTTTAAAACAGTGTAGAAAGAGCCAAGATAATTTGGAGAGGATCACAGAGAAGAGAGGTGACTTGTGGTAGACAGGAATAGGAGCCACAGTGGCCACAGATGGTTTCACGGGAACAGAATGGAGCCATGCATGACCTGACTCTGTTCATGGGGGAACCTGGGGGCATGTTAGCTACAGTATCATAAATAAATCCTGATAGAAAAAAAGACTAGATATTTGAAAAGTAAACTAAAATACTGTCTCATAAATCTTTAATACTTTAACATTTAAGAGATTTAAAAGAAGGAAAGAAAAAAATAAGTGATTTCTAATAAGGAAAGAATTTTATATTAACTTAAGATAAAAATGGATAAGATTGACTACTTGAAGGGCTGGAGAAATAGCTCAGTGGCTCTGTTCACTCTTACAAAGGACCTGTGTTCAGTTCCCAGCACCCACAGAGCAGCTCACAATCATCTGTAAGTCCAGCTCCAGGAGACCTGACACCCTCTATGGCCTCCAAGAGCATCTGCGTGCACGTTGTGCACATACAGACAAGCAGGCATGCACACATACACAAAAATAAAAAATTTAAAAGATTCTAAAAACAATTGACTATTTGAAAATTTGAATGGAGTTACAGACAGTTGTGAGCCATCATGTAAGTGCTAGGAACCAAGCCTTTGGTCTTCTGTAAGGGCAGCAAGTGCCCTTAACCTCCGAGCTATTTCTCCAGTCTCTAAGAAACGTCTTTTCCCTTGATGTATATTTCATGTGAATTAAATAAAAATGACAGAAGGCCATTTTCTGAGGGGGTGGGGATGGGGACTAAGTTCCTTCACAGACCAGGCTAAGAATCAAACTGTAGTCACTTTTGCTGAAGGTCCTCATCACTAAACTGGAGCTAAGCTGTTTATCTGACTTTGCAGAAATAAAGATTAGAGAGAGGACAGCCAAATTTCAGAACAGACCAGTTCCAGTTGTTAACTTAACCCAAGGCAGCTCAAGTTAACTGAGCAGCTATTTTCCCCCCATCGTCCTCCCCTGGGTCCCTCCTTATAAGGAAAGTCACTTTGCAGAATCAAGTGCTTTTGTTCTCTGTTTCTTTTTTCTAGCCTTTCTTTGTAAAACTAACCTCCTTTGCTCAGACCCTCAACACCTGTCTGTCTAATGCAATGAAGTATTGTCCAATTCTGAATTGAAAATAAAGCTGGTTCAAATATCTTCAAACTAAGTTACAGTTCTGTCTGTGGTATTGTATTTCCCCAAATATTGTGCATGCTAATAAACTTATCTGGGGTCAGAGACAGAACAGCCACAATATTAAACATAAAGGATAGGCAGTGGTAGCACACGCCTTTAATCCTAGTATTCCAGAGGCAGAAATCCATGTGTTCAAGGATACAGCCAAGCATGGTGACACATGCCTTTAATCTCAGAAAGTGAGCCTTTAATCCCAGGGAGTGGTGGTAGAAAGCAGAAAGGTATATAAGGCGTGAGGATCAGAAACTAGAAGCATTTGGCTGGTTAAGCATTTGGCTGGTTAAGCATTTGGCTGGTTAAGCTTTTAGCTAGTTAAGCTTTAGGCTTTCGAGCAGCAGTTCAGCTGAGACCCATTCTGGATGAGGACTCAGAGGCCTCCAGTCTGAGGAAACAAGACCAGCTGAGAATCTGGTGAGGTGAGGTAGCTGTGGCTTGTTCTGTATCTCTGATCTTCCAGCTTCACCCCAATACCTGGCTCACAGGTTTGATATTATTGATAAGAACTTTTAAGATTCCTGCTACATCTGTCCTTTTGACTCTTCTTGTTATTTTACTATTGTCAATGTTTATCTGTTATTTTTATCTGTTCACTTGTAATTGTGAACAAGCTTCTGATATCTTGTTTATGTAAATATAAAACAAACAAGTATTTTTTTCTCCTGATGGCTAAGTGACCCCTTTAGAAGAAGAAAAAAAAAAATAGCCCCCGAGGCAGTGGTCTTCTTCTGTTTTGTCATGAGAGTAGACTAGAAGTCTAGAATAGAAACAGTGCCTTGATGTGAAATAAATGCTGAATGGATATGGGAATGAACACTTCTGTTAAGGGAACCTACCAATGACCCCCCCCCCCCCCCCCGGGCCACAGAGACATAGAATGTTTGTGATCAAAACTTTGTTTCTAGGACATGGTTAGATCCAATGTATTCCTCAAAGTGAGGCTAAAGAAGGGGATGAATTGCATTTGAAATGTGGCTTCCAGGCCTGGGGGCTTAGCTCAGTTGAGGCTCTAAGTTCAACCCCCTGCACAATAAAATAAACTAAAAACTAGAAGAAGAAAAAACAAAAACAAACAAACACAGCTTCCTACTCCTAGACCTACAGACCCCAGTGTCCAGAAGAACCTGCATTTATGACAGTCCTAAGCAACTCTTGCTACACTACAGATGAAGTTCCATTATTTTGCAGTATTCATTTATTTTCATTCTTGCCTTGGCTGTTTCTCCTGGGTTACATGCAGCTGGCATGCTTGGCTATATTCTCCTTTTTTTCTGAGTTTATTACTTTGCTACAGTTGCAGAGCAGATTTTTTTGAGTGTAGATAATATGGGTTAATTATTTGAGTCTTTGTAACTTTAGAAATGTCTTCCTTTTACAGTCACATAGTATGACATGAGGTTGGGTCTAGAACCTTAGGACTTCGAAACTGTTCTTTTGTCTTAGAGGTTCTGGTGTAGCCAGTAAATCTGGTGGTCTGATACCTTTACTTCCTGTAGTTTGCTTTTTGTTCCACTTCGTCTTTGGGTTTATGTTTTATCTTTGGACATTATCTTTGAAACAGCCACACACACACACACACACACCCTTATAACAGGACTGAATCTAACAGGGCCTGTTTTTTTTTGTTTTGTTTTGTTTCCAGGGACCAGTTTGCTAAGACCTCTGGCCCACATTACCTCACCATCCTATGTTGACTCATGTCTGGCTTCAATCAGACCCTCATGAAGTATGTCCAGTCTGGTAGCCAATCAGGGTCCTACTCAGCCACAAGCTGGGACTGTTCTTGTTATTTTCAGTCAAACAGACCCTGACACAGCAGACAGACCCCTGACACTGCAACTGCAGTTGTTGACCAGACGTCAATGAGCCAGTCATAAAATGATTCCTGTACCAGTAAGAGTCTATACCCAATCACTTCAAAGTGCACTTAACCACAGCTGAATTACCCTAATCCTGCTTAAAAGGAGCCTGTAAACTTCTCTCAGGGTTGCCATTTGTCATTTTGTCAGATGGTTTGACCCCAGCATGATGAATTTTTTTTTAAATGTTCTTGTTGATTGCATATGTGACTGGTGGGCTTTTATGGGACTTCTCATGGACCCAAACAATATTATCTTACAGGTCTGAACTTTTACCAGGATATATGTCTGCAAGTAAGTTTTCGGAAAAAATCCTGCTTGGCCCTTGGGCTCTTTTAGATTGAAGATCTGGTCATAAGATCACTAAGCCGAGAGAACATTACTACCATATGCCAAGGCCAGGGATCAACAGATTGTGGGGGTGGGGGGAGGATTTTGGGTAGTGAATATTGAGATTTTGCATCAAGACCCCTAGAGAGTCTATTGTAGACACTCTATTGTGATGGATGAAAGCATCCATCACAAGATGTGAGCAGAGACATGTGTCTGTGTCCCAGTAAAACTTCAGTGATGGGCACTGATGTTTGACGCTCCAGTGTTTTCGGGATATATTTTACATTTTTTTGGTCACTCTCCTTTTGGTTTTTCCCAACTGTAGAAGGACTGCTTGTATTTTACTGACTATTCAAAAGCAGGTGGAGAGCCAGGTTGATCTGCAGCTTGAGCTCTGCTATCCCCACTGCAGGCCAACAAGAACCCTCACGTGCTCTTTCTGACAAAGAGCCACTCTTTAGTGCACTTATATGTATTTCTTGTGCCCTTTCTTACCTCGGTAACAACTTCTTTCCTACCTTTAAGCCCTTAAGTTCCCAGAAAGTAGATGGTCTTTCAAAGAAGCAGGCAAAGGCTGAAGCTGCATTTTGGCATGTTTTGGTAGCTTCCAGGAGAAAGGAGTCCTATATGACTTGTGAACTTGATCTCCTGCATAGGTGTTCATAAACGATTAAAATAAACAAGACACAAGAGATGACTCAGCAGTTTAGAGCACATAATGCTCTTACAGAGGACACCAGTTCTATTCCCAGCACCCAAGTCTAGCAGCTCACAATGTCACGAAACTCCAGCTCCAGCTAAGACCCTCTTATGGCCTCCATAAGCACTGCATTCATGTGTACACATTGACCCACACATGCACATATGTAAGAAATGGGATTTTTTTCTATCAAAGATAGTTAGCCTGCCAAGAGCAAATATTCCATAAATCTCCTCCATCTTTATTCTCCCACATCTTGTAAAACCTTTACGCACATCTTTTAATCTCCCTCACCTGGTAAAACTTCTGTTTGTACAAAGTCCCATCTCCATTCCGAGAACTTGATGGCCTGGAGCAGCCAACTCTTTCTCCCTTGCCTTCATTTCCTTTGTGCTGATTCTTTTGAGACTAGCCAATCAGGAAAGCCTCAGAGTAGGAGAGATGGCTTAGTGACCCAACCTCAATTCCCAGCACCCACATGGTGGTTCACAACCACCCCTCACCCTAGCTCCAGGGGATCTGATGCCCAATTCTGACCTCACACATGGTGCATAGTCATCCATGGAGGCAGCCACTCAAACATAATCTAATCTAAAACAGATTTAAAAGTCAGGGACTGTATAGTTGGATCCCCAGCCAATGGAGAAGAGACACAGTCATTAGACTGAAAATGAGGTGAGCTTTCTACACCAATTTGGGTCATGGCACCCCCCCCCCTTTTTTTCCAAAAAACAATTGCCTTGCCATGCTGCTGCTTTCCTTTGTCCCCATGCTCCTCCGTGTGACATTGAGACTGTTGCTTTGTTTCTAACACATGTAATTCAAGATGATATCTGTTTAAAGCTGATAACAAAGGACACACGGATCCACACAGACGCTGATCTTACATCATTACTGTCAGAAGCACGTCTCTGTAGAGCCTGTTCTAGTCACACGTTCTACTTCCAGGAGGTTCCCTACAGGCCAGACAGGGAGGCTGTCCCTTGATGTGGCGTTACTTTCCCTGGGGAGTCTAAGTCTGTTCACCCCAGGTAGAGAGGGTAGTGGCAGACGAGAGGAAGAAATCCACCCATCTAGCTTGGTGGCCAGTGAGTTTAAGTGGGTTGCTAACAGGAGCAGATAGTTACATGGTGAAAGAATAGTTAACACACATGCACACGCACATGCGCGCGCGCGCGAACACACACACACACACACACACACACACACACACACGCTTACATATCCTGAGAGAAGGGCAGCTCTTGCCTCGTGGACTTCACAAGTCCTTCCTGCTTCCACAGGGTCTGTGAGTGAGCCTTCCTTTCAGATGACCACAGCTGCTCTGACCTCAAGCTGTCAATGCTGTGTCATGCCCAGAGGATGGCGTTTTACAACACTTGGCGTCTGAGGGGCGTTGGTCCGGGACTCCCCATGGACAGCAGAATCCACATATGTTCATGCCTTCTATATAGTGGTGTGGTGTTTGTTCTCATACTTCAAAGCACCTCTAGACTACCTGTGATACCCACTACAACACACACAATTCCTTTTCCTTATTGTTTAAGGGATGATGTCAAGAAATGCAATGCCTCCTCAGTACAGATGCAATTTCCCCCTGAACTTCAACCCATGGTTAGATGAATCCTGTTATGTCAAACTCTTAAGCACAGAGGGTCCACTGCACATGTTTATTATTAAATGTCTTTTTCTTCAATGTCATTATCTCTTTTTGTTTCCTTCTGGAATTTCTATAGTTGAACACTGAAACTCTTGAAACTGTTTTCTGTGTTTCTTTTCTGTTTTTTGTTTCTTTGTTTGTTTGGGGGGGGAGTTGAGACAGAGTTTCTCTGTGTAGCTTTGCACCTTTCCTGAAACTCACTCTGTAGCCTAGGCTGGCCTCGAACTCACAGAGATCCACCTGCCTCTGCCTCCCGAGTGCTGGGATTTAAAGGCATGCACCACCACCACCCAGCACTTCCTATGCTTCTTAAAACATTGTGTGTGTGTGTGTGTGTGTGTGTGTGTGTGTGTTTTCTCTTTGTTGTTTTGTTCTGCATCTTAAGTATTTTCTTGATTTTACCTTCTGGATTCCCAACTTGATATTCTCTCATGTCCATTGTATTCTGTGGCCTGTTGATAGTTTTACTTTAGTAAGCATTTTCTAATTCCTCATAACCTTGGAGTAGGGACTATTTATTTTATACAGCAGTGATAGTGCTGTGCATACTAATTAGAAGAGATCATTTCCTAAGCATGGCTATACTGTCTCAAACACCATTCCCTGAGTAAAGAAGCAGGGCTCCCTGGAGGCAAGGTGATTCTAGGTACTAATCGAGCAGGAAACGGACAAGAGAGATCTACAGCAGTTTGCCAGAGCAAAAGCCACGGGCTTCCCGGTGGTGAGTGAGGCTGTGCTAAAGGGCGAAGAGTCCACCCAACAGGGGCTCCCACTGGACAGGAACTATGACGGCACAAAGCGCAAATGATGCAAAAGAAGATGAGTTTATACACAACGCACGATAAAAGAAATCCTCAAGGAATCTTAAAAAGGACCAGCAACATTTTTTAGAAGACTTGTTTATTTTATGTGCATGAGTGTCTGCAGGTGTGTATGAATATACAATACATGCATGCAGTACCCATGGAGGCCAGAAGAGGGCAGCGGATCCCTGGGTTTGGTGTTACAAACAGTTGTGAGCTGCCGTGTGGGTGCTGGGAACTGAAGCTTGGCAAATGTTTTTCACTGCCAAGCCCTCTCTCCAGCTCCATCAAGCCCAGCAGTGTTTGAAAAGAGGATTGTAAAACAAAAGAATCAGACATCTACCATGCCTTTGCCGAGTGACTTACACTTCTGTGTTTCAAATAATTGATAAGAAGTTTCTCTTCAGAGATATATCCTAGGAAATAAGTAGAGAATGCATATAAGATTTGGAAAACAAGTATCTGGGTTGATTTTTTTTTCTTAACTTGACAAAAACCTAGACATATCTGTGAAGAAGGAATCCTAATTGAGGAAATGCCTCCATCAGATTGGCCTGTAGGCAAGTCTGTGGGGCATTTTCTTGATTGATGGTTGATGTGGAAGGGGCTTGCTCACTGTGGTGTTATCCCTGAGCAGGTAGGTGGTCCTGAGTTGTATAAGTAGGCAGAGCAAGCCTTGAGGGAAAGCCAGTATGCAATGTTCCTCCATGACTTCTGCTTCAGTTCCTGCCTCCAGGTTCCTGCCCTGATTTTCTTCAGTGATGGAGTATGACCTGAGAGTTGCAAGCTGTAAGCTGGAATAAAGTGTTTCCTCTCATGCTTTAATCAGTGTTTTATCACAGCAACAGAAATCCTAACTAAGAAAACCTCCTTAGGCAACAGCCAGTTTCCTCATGGAGATGGCAGATGTGGTGTGCTTTGGGAGGGGGCAGCCTCATCAGCTGTAATGATGTATTCTCCTCTAGTCAAGCTACAGCAAATGAAGCCTGTAAATCTGGTCACTAGTTCACAGAGAATTTAGAGGACAGAAGGATGTGCTGGAAACATGGTGGAGATGCATTTGGCAGAATCCAGACTGAGAACCTTCCAGAGCAGAAGCCTAAGCTCTTATAAAATAAGACTTTAAGGTCAAAAGATTAGCATGGATTGAAAAGACACAGTCATTGTTGTAGCAGGCTTTCTCTTTGGGCTGCCAACCAGCTCCTAGATAAAGATAAGGAGATTTATTATTAGTTATGAATGCTCAGCCTTAGCTTATGCTTGTCCCACCAGCTCTTAGAACTTAATTTGACTTGGTTCTCTTGATCTACATTTTGCCTTGGGGCTTTTTACCTTTCATTCTGTGTGTCCTAATTTCCTGTTTCCTCCATGGCTGGCTGGCAGCTGCCTGGCTGACCCCAGGTGTCTCTGTCTCTTTCTTCCTCATTCTCTCTCCAGCTTAGATTCCTCTTCCTACTTATTCTGTCTGCTCACCAGCCCCACCTATCCCTCTACTGCCTAGCTATTGGCCATTCAGCTTTTTATTAGACCAATCAGGTGCTTTAGGCAGTTAAGGTAAAACAGCAACACATCTTTACTTGGTTAAACAAATGTAACACATCTTTACATAGTTAAACAATTATTTTGCAACACAAACAAATGCAACACATTTTTACATCGTTAAGCAATATATTCTATTCCACAACATGTTGTATGTTCAGGAAAATTTGAACACTGACTTACTTCCTGATATTAAGAGATCATTTTTATTTTGTGTATATGATAACAATATTGCCCTGTATCCTTTTTAAAAAAGGGGATACAAACAGATGCTGAGGGGTGGAGGGTGGCATTCCACTGCAGCAATTCTCCATGTGTTGGTAGCCACTGAGGTTGAATAGTGAGGACATGGAGTTTATGAATCATCTCTCCACTTCTGTACGTGCTTGGAACTTTCCAGAATGCAAAGTTGGAAGACAGATGATAAATCCAGGAGCATGTTTGCATCCCACATCACAGCTAATTTGATTAATGTAAGGCGTGCTTGGAAATCTAGAACAAAGTAGGGTGGTTATCAATAAAACATTGCCAGTTCTCAGAATAAAGAAGTACAAATAGAATATGTGAAATGATGCTTAACTTTGTTAACGAGAGAAGTGAAATTCAAGTGATAGGAAGAAAGCTTTTCCCACTCACCAGATCAGAAAAACAATGAAATACTAGGAACTTGCTAGGCTGGCAATGCTGAGGGAAAAAACAGACTTCCCACACAGTGTGACATGGTACAGCCTCAGGGACAAAGGCTGGCAATGTCTATCAATGTTTATAAACACATTTTCCCCACTCCTCCACTGTTGGTGGGAATGCAAACTTGTACAACCACTGTGGAAATCAGTATGACGGTTTCTCAGAAAATTAGGAATCGAACTACCTCAAGACCCAGCCATTCCACTCTTGGGCATATACCCAAGGAATGCTGATTCATACCATAAAGATACATGCTCAGCTATGTTCATAGCAGCACTATTTGTAATAGCCAGAACCTGGAAACAACCTAGATGCCTGTCAACGGAAGAATGGATGGAAAAAAATGTGGTACATATACACAATGGAGTACTACTCAGCAGAGAAAAACAATGAAAGCATGAAATTTGCAGGCAAATGGATGGAACTAGAAAAAATCATCCTGAGTGAGGTAACCCAAACCCAGAAAGACAGTCATGATATGTACTCACTCATAAGTGGATTCTAGATATAAAATAAAGAACAATCAGACCACAACCCATAGAACCATGGAGGCTATATATATAGCATGGAGGTCTCTAGGACGACTGTGGCTTATAATAAATTTTGGTTTTACTCAATTATTGAAAAAAATAGCCAAATGAATGGAAACACATGAACTATGAACCAAAGGCTGAGGGGCTCCCAGCTGGATCAGGCCCTCTGAATAGGTGAGACAGTTGATTGGCTTGATCAGTTTGGGAGGCAACTAGGCAGTGGGACCAGGTCCTGTGCTCATTGTATGAGTTGGCTGTTTGAAACCTAGAGCTTATGCAGGGACACTTGGCTCAGTCTGGGAGGAAGGGACTGGACCTGCCTGGACTGAGTCTACCAGGTTGATTGCAGTCCTGCGGGGGGCGGGGGGGGGGGGGGGGGGGGGGGGAGGATTTGCCCTGGAGGAGGTGGGAATGAGGGGTGGGCTGGGGGTAAGGAGAGGGGGTAGGAGGGGGGAGAATAGGGGAACCCGTGGCTGATATGTAGAACTGAATGATATTGTAAAATAAAATTTAAAAAAAAAAAACAAAATAAAGTAAAATTCAGTTGAAAAACAAACAAACAAACACATTTTCCCATTGACAAAGCAACCCACGTGTAGTGGTGTGAACGAGAAGTCTCATTTATGGGTGTGGGCGGGGGGAGTCAAGCACACTGCAGCTCACCCTCTAAGGAAACAGGTACCATAGTAGGGAGGGAGTAAACACTATGATGGGGGAGGATCTCAGGGGCCACATTCCCCAGACAAAGCAGAAACCTTAATGGTGATAGCTGCTGCACTCTATTCCCTGGACAATCATGTCAGAAATCTTGGCTCCCAGGACCCGAGAGTCCTTATTTGAGATTGGTAACCATGTTAAAATGAGGCCACTCAGTGAGCCAGTATGCCTGTTAGCTTAAATAAGGGGAAGTTTGGAGAAGACACTCATGATGAAAGGATGTAAAAACCACCATCACTTTGCCTTTTGCAACATCCAGTGTATTGATGGATTAGTACACTCAAGCCAAGGATGAAAGACTAGAGGCCAGGATCTGGTTCTTCAGCCTTTAGGAGCTGGTAGGCACCCCCCTGCCAGACCTGCTCTTGGACTTCCGGCATCCAGAACTGTCTGAGACTATGGATTTATGTTGCTCAACCTCTTGGTCTGTGCAATTTCACTGTGGCAGCCTCAGCCGAACTGTGGGTGCAGTACACTGTGTCTTATGTGTCACAAGAAGGGAAGTAAGTACACGCATCCACATTTGCTCATATTTACACAAATAAATGTGACAAAATACGGGGTGGGGAAGGGTGAGGTTGAGGAATTATCCTTTTGTTTTTCTTTGATTTCTGAGTCATGCAAATACAAGTTTTCAAATGTGAAACTTAAGCCATGAGCACGGCTTGTGATTTTAATCTGAAGCCCTGCATCACCTGACACACCTGGGTGAGTGAGGTGGGTAAGGTGAGTTGCTCCCCTGTGCTTCCTGGCCTTTCCCTACTTGGTGATAGCTTTGGCAAGCATCTTGCAAGATAGTCATTTTTATAACAACTGAGGAAACTTGACCTGTTACTGTGGGTGGCGGTGACAGCCACCTCTGGTTGGAATTCCCCCCGCTGTGGATACTTTGGTGTGTGCTATGTGTACATCGGTATCAGGAGTCACTTGTGAAGCCTGGGTCAGAGAGCTGGTGCTGTGCCCACAGGCCATAGGTGTCCAGGGGAAAAGGGATGCATCTCAGTCCAGGACTGGCCTGGCTTTCTCTTTCCCCTTCTACGTAGGTATTTCAGTCAAGAGATAATGAATGGGAAATTCTTTCAGGGAGGGCCAGAGGTGAATAAAAGGGGATAGTTCAGCTGTCCCACGGTGGTTCATGCCTTTAATCCCAGCACTCGGGAGGCAGAGGCAGGCGGATCTCTGTGAGTTAGAGGCCAGCCTGGTCTCCAGAGTGAGTTCCAGGACAGAAAGGGCTACACAGAGAAATCCTGAAAAACTACAAAAAAAAAAAAAAAGGGTGGGGTGGGGTGGGGACATAGCTTTTGGTACTTGGAGACCAGGGGTCCCTGTGGATGTCTATCATGATGCAGTAAAGACGGAAGTCTGGAGGCCGGGTGGTGGTGGCACATACCTTTAATCCCAGCACTTGGGAGGCAGAGCCAGGTGGATCTCTGTGAGTTCGAGGCCAGCCTGGGCTACAGAGTGAGTTCCAGGAAAGGCACCAAAACTACATGGAGAAACCCTGTCTCGAAAAACCAAAACCAAACCAAACCAAACCAAACCAAAACAAAAAAAGATGGAAGTCAGGAGTGATCGTGGTTGTCTCCAGATGACCCAACACTGTCGCTCACCTGAGGCCCCCTTTACTGCTGTGAACCACCTTGTCTTGCCTTTAGAGTCTCCTGCCGGGAAAGTTCAGCTCAATCCAAAGTCAGGGGTTCTAGGTGATGAAGCTTCTTGCTTCATCCACTCTGAGTCTGTAGAACAAGGAAGAGTAAGGAAAGAGACCACACACACTGACTGTTGGAAACAGCAGGTTCTATGTGGAATAGAGGAGGCTCTGTGGGGCGATGGCTGTGTGGGGCGATGGCTCTGTGGCTTTCCAAACAGCTTAGGAGACAGACTACCTGGTTCAGTATCTGCTTCTTAGCAGTGCTAGGACTTCAGTGCTTCAGTTTCCCCATGGAAAAGTGATAAATGTATACCTCATAAGGCTGTTTTAAGGATAACTAAATTACTGCCTGAAACCTTGCCTGGAAACAGAGCTTTTCACAGGCTACTCAGGGATGTGATCTCATTTAAAAACTTTCTTTTTTCATTTGATGGAGGTAGGTTGTACAGGCTATCTTGATACCATTCCATGATGTAGTTAGCTCATGTTTCAAAATATTATTTCAAAAATAAATCCCCAGGAAGTCCCTCTCTGAACAGAATCACATGATGAAAAAATGTATGAATGAATCATATCAAAGACCTTGACATATTGAAATTCTTCTAAAGATTTTATTTTATTACTTTTAAATTGTGTGTGTGTGTGTGTGTGTGTGTGTGTGTGTGTGTGCACATGTGCACCTGAGTGCATGTGCTTGTGGAGGCCAGAAGAGAACATATGAACTCCAGAAAGTGGAGTTCTATGCATCTCTGTGACCTGCACCTTGTGGTTATTGGGAACTGAATACAGGGACACTAATAATCACCAGCAATTCTCTTAAATTAAAATGTCATTAAAAATAAAACCACTTTTATCTGTTCTCTCCGTTTAGGAGGACAATTATATTCAACCCCCTTTCTTCTCTTTTTGGCTTTTAAGACAGGGCCTCACCCTGTAGCCCAGGTTGGCCTGGAACTCAGAGCGTTCCTTCTACCCCAGTGCCCAGCTATCCATCTTACCATATGCATATTTAACACCAAATTCCTTTTCTTGTTCTAAATCTGTCTTGGGTTTCTGTGAGTGGGGGTTGTGAGTGCATGTGCACATGTGCCGCTGTGTTTGGACCAGAGGTCAGCTGTAGGCGTTGTTCTTCAGGATGACTGTCCATCTTAGTTTTTGATACAGGCCTGTCACTCAGACCTGAGGCTTACCCACTGAGCTAAACAAGCCCACCAGTGAGCCCCGGGGATCCACCTGTCTCTGTGTACCCAGCCCTGGGATTACAAGCACATACCATACCACCACGATGGCTTTCTATGTGGTTCTGGGAATGGAACCCAGTTCTCAGACTTGCATAACAAGCACCTTACCGACTCAACTATCTCCTCAACCCACTTCTTAATGCAGAGTTTCAAAATAGGTCATGTTTACCTAGTGCCATGATTTGGCTCTAGAATGCGCCTCCAAGGCTGTTGTTCAAATCTTAGATGGTCTTATAATAAAACAACAACAACAAAACAAAACAAAAAAACAACAGAGGCAGGTATTGGGGTGAAAGCTGAAAGATCAGAGAAGCAGAACAACCAGCCACTAGCTTACCTCTACGAAATCCTCAGCCTCAAAAGAGTGAGTTCCTGTTTCCTCATGCCTAATATACCTTTCTGTGTCCTGATTTATTACTTCTTGGGATTAAAGGCGTGTGTCACCACTGCCTGGTTCTGTTTCTTTCATGTAGCCCAGTATGACCTTGAACTCAATCCAAGTAGATGGATTTCTACTTCCTGAGTGATAGGATTAAAGGTGTGTGCCATCACTGCCTGACCTCTATGTCTAACCTAGTGGCTGTCTCTGTCCTCTGATCCTCAGGTAAGTTTATTAGCGTACACAATATATCACTATACAAGGCCAATGCATTTAAGAATTGGCCCTGACCTTGGCCATACTGGAAGTTGGTGGAAGCTGTAGAAGGTGGTGCTTAGTGGAGGAAGGTAAGTCCTTGGGGCATGTCCCTTCCTCTCCTTCACTTCCTAACTTTGGAGTAAAAGATTGTGCTCTGCCACATGCTCCTTCTGTGATATACTACACTGCCACAGGTCCAAAGCAGCAGGACCAAGTGACTGCCAATCAGCTCTATCCACATCCAAGTTTACCATTAGCCTGTAACCTGGTTTTAGTAGCGATAACAGTCTTTGCCCAGCTGTTACATGATAGTAGAAACCCTTCTTTATTTATAGGATGCCTACAAAGAAGGCTCCCCTCTCTTTGACTCCGTGCCTATATATAGTGTTTCTCTGGAAAAGTCGGAGTCATTTTCTTCTCCTTTATATTTACCTATTTTCTAAGTAATGAGTGGTCACCAAATACCCAAAGATGAAAAATAGATCTTGGATTTTAGTTTCATTTGAGGAGTTTCATTTGAGGCCTATGAGTTTAGAAGGATATTTGATGGTCACCAATGTGTTGCTTGTATTGTTTCTAATAATCAGATTACTTTGCTTTTGGCCTCTGAGATGGTGTTAAGTCTTTGTAATATGAACTTCATCATGACAAAGTGCCACAGGTCCACATTCCTGTGTCTTGTCCCCTACTTGAGTCAGCTGATGTCAGGAGAGCACTGGTCTGTGCAGGACTTGACTTCAGAGACTACCACCTGGGAACTAGAGGTACTCAGAGTGACTGGCTCAGTCTCTGTTTTTGGGCTTTCTTAGGAAACATGTTCTTCCCTTTGAGTGAACATGCTTTGGATTTATTATTGTATTTTCTATTCAAATTAAGGATGATGGATTTTTTTCTTGAATTCTTAGATTTTATAGTTTGATCTTTCTTAGAAAAGCTGAGTTCCTAATGATATTTGCTGAATGCTTCCTTATTTAATTTATAATTTAGTATTTCAATTGATATACATATATCACTACTAGCATTATTACTGACCACATAGTTGCTCCTTGCCACCCATCAGGAACTGGTTCCAGGATCCTCATAGATACTCAGCTCAAGTCTCTAATATAGAGAACCTTCACATAATTACCATCTACTTTCAACCATCTCTACACGCCTGGCTCACAACACCTAATAAGCTGGACTTGTGCTGTGTGACACTATTACTAGGGAGATGTGTACTGACAAAAGACCAAAGTAAGGATATAACCAAAGTCCAATTAGTGGAAATGCATTTATTAGGGTTACTTACAGGAGTACGGATGTAGGGTAACTTCTGAAATGACTCAAAGACAGCTGCATCTCCATAAGCCCACCCCAGCATGGGTGACAGCTCACAAGGCTGCACAACTGCACAACTCACAGGCAGCTCAACAAGTTGGAGAGTGTCTCTTCCAGGCAGCTCAACTAGTCTGAGCCTCTTCTAGGCAACTCATCTAGTCTGAGAGTGTTTTCAGTAGTCCTTATTGCTTACATTTACTTGAGCAAAGAGGGGGTGTAGTGTATCTGCTCAGTTTCAGGAACTTCCTGGGTCTTTTGAGTTGTTTACTTCATGAATATTAATGAGTGCCCTACAGGATGGAATGTTTCACCTCATTTTCTAATATCTTGCATCATAAGGAACTTTCCCACCAAGATGGAAAGTTTTATTTTTTAGAGGCAATGGATACACAGCAAAACGCTATATGAATAATTTTATGCCATCTTATTTAGGGGATAAAAATAAGGGAAGGCTCTTCTGTGGTTGAATGAGTCTGTATTCAGAGGTCATGGTATAAGATTATAGATACACATCTGGATTTCTTCATTTCTTGTCTGTCAGTAGAGATGAACAACTTTTCACAGTCAAATCTCAAAGCCAAGTGTGTTGAGGGGTCCGTCCAGTTTCCATCCCCGTTCTCCTCAGCTCCTTCTGACCCTGCTTCACCATTAGCTTTGCATTTTCACCACGTTGATATTCTCTCTCTCTCTCTCTCTCTCTCTCTCTCTCTCTCTCTCTCTCTCTCTCACTTTCCTAGAGAAAAGTATCTAACATGCTATACAGAGTTCCCTATCCTCCTTTTCACCTAAATGCATCCTTAAGATTGCTCTGTCGCTGCATGTAGAGAGAGGTACCTCTCCTTCACGCCTACAGCTGCATGGTGCCCTTGAGGATCTGCTCTCATTTGTTCAACTTGCCCCCTCGAGAGCATTTGGATTACTTATGAAGAGCTGCATAGGACAGACTGGTGCATATCTTCTGGACAGAGTTCTAGAACTGGCGTTGCTGGTCGTAAGCCCTGTGCTTCGACTCCATCCACATTACCAAGTTCCCCTCTGCGGGGACAGCAGCAGACGGTGTTCATTTCTGCAGCAGGTGACCGAGCCTGTCTCCCACCAGTCTCAGACAGATAGACTGTCTTCACAGTGTAGCTGACTTCTGTCCCCTCATTTATGAGCAAGCCTGGGGCCTCTGGTCCTCTTTACTAAAGCTCTGCAGTGCACTTTACATTAGCAAGAGATCCAGGCCAGCACAGAGCTCACAGCGGGGTGGATGCCATCCGCACGAAGGCAAACAGCACTGAGACATTCTGGATCCCAGCGGGAAAGAGTTACGGGTTTGCCCACTCTGCCATGGGAGTGCAATGGAATGCTTTTGCATTTTTCTCCACCTCTCACCATGAGCACATCCTCTATGGCTTAGCCATCACTGTGTCTACCGGCAGTGGCCTCGTCACCCTGCTCTGTCTTGGCACCTCCTATTCCACAGACACTTCTCTGTCATGCTGGTGGCTCTGCTGGGCACGCCTTCCCTGGTTGGCTTTTCTGGCCCTCACTGACAGTGAGCACCTGTGAGGCAGGTACACACTCTGCCTCCTCCATGTCAGCAGTCCCAGCTGAGTATAGAGGCAGGGTTCATCTGGTTAGAGGAACCTGTCTAGTGATAGTGACTGAGAGTTGCATGTCAGGGTGTCAGGTGGGTTTCCCTGAGAGATAAAAACGTCCCCTATGAAAGCATGTGATGATTAACCTTCCAGAAAAGCACCTCAGGAGCAAGCGAGGCGCTCCCCAGGGAATGCCACTTGGCCTGGGGTTTGAAGGAGTAGGTGTGATTTGACACACTGGAGGCACAAATCTGGCCTAGATGGAAAGCAGCAGCTCATTAGCATGTGTCAAGTCCACCCCAGGAATCCTGGCCCCATGCTGCCCCTCAAGAGTCCCTCCCCAGGGCTGCCCAGAGACTGCCCACAGCAGGCCTCACCCCAATGGCCCAGGGCAGTGCTGTGTGACTCTGCCAGCCCCCTCTTCTCCTCCACTCCTACAGGACACCACGCCTTAGGCTCAGCTGCACAGCTTCAGTTTCTCTAGAGTCCCCGTCCGTCCTGCGAGAACATTGCTGCTTTTTACTGGTTCCCAAGCAGGCTCCCCTGCTGAGGAGAAAATCTGGCAGCCCGTCAGCATGAATGCAGCAGTGTACTTGGCAATTACATGTAGGTTCTTTAAAAATAGTACTTATTTTTTCAATTATAAAAATAATGCACACTTATAATAGGAAATTAGGAATATTGAAAACTAAAAAGGAAGAAATAATTATCCATGACTTCACTGCCGAGAACACCCACTGCTAACATTTTAGTAGATTTCCTTCCAGCCATTTTCTATGAATATTTATATGATTGGGTTCATTTTCTGGGTACACTCTTGCACTTTCAACTTAACCTTGTCACACAAGCACCGCTTTTCACCATTTTGAATAAGCACAGCAGATATTGACTATACACATTCTTCATAAGTATCAGTAAGATTAAAAGCATATGAATTATGCTGGGAGCATATCTCAATAACTGAGCACCTGCCTAGCATGCGTAGAGCCCCAGGTTCAATCACCAGTGCCTCAAAAGTAAATAAAAAAATGAGTAAAATTAAATGTGTGTATTCATCACGGTGGTACAACTCTCTGCAAAAATCAATGCTGGCAGGAAGATGTGCCTTGGCAAGGGCAAGTTCCCGATTCTGCCTCTCCTCAGAGATAACTGTCATCATTGACTAAGTTCCTCTATAGACTGATAGTAATTATATGCTTAAGTGCATGTATAGTTTGACTTTTATTCTTTAATCATTTCATGTGTGCACGTACTCAGCATACGTTGGATGCATGCTGAATAAACTGTGGGAAGCCAGAGCCCAGTCCACACCCCTCCTTTGAATGAGAGCGGTTACAGGAGCTGCAGCATATTGGTGGGAGATTTTTCATTCCACTGATTACCCAGACTGCTGTTACTAGATTGCTGGAAATACTACCCGTGACTATAAAACGGAAAAACGAGGCTGTGGTCCACTCTTCTTTTCCTGCACTTTTCTTTTTCTTGCAGTTAGTAATTCTTTTGTTCTAATGTGTTTGTTTGTCTGTGTGCTGACTGTTGCCTTAATCCCAAACGCCATGCCCTTCGTCCGCTTTTCTTTACAACACAATGAGCCACAGGCATGGCAAGCACAGGCTGTGTGGGGCGCTTGCTTTCAGAAAGGTCCTGGATTTCACTGTTTATTTTCCCTCCAGCCTTGCGTATGCACAGAGTCTAAACATGAAATTCATATATATTTCACAAGTGCCTTTCACACAGCCTGCAGGCAGCTTCATATCTTTAGTGTGTCTGTGTTTTGATTGTGACCTGCCATGGTGATTGGAGGTGACATCTTCTACTTGGAAGTGTTTCAGATTTTAGATAGAGGTTCTTAACCTCTGTTATCAATTCCTCTTCCTGTGAGTGTCTTCTGGAATCTTCTACCCTGACCCAGTGACAGCCAGAGGTGTGGTAAAGGCTTGATCCTATCCCAAGTCACTTCAGAAAGGTGTGGGGCTTGGTGGGAGGAAGTTCTGATATATCCTAAACTGGAAGGAAAGAGAGCCTTTGTTGGGCCGCTTCTGTGGTTATATGTGGCATCTCGTTTGTTCCTGCAGAGACAGATGAGGTCTCTGCATCTGAGGAAGACCAATGGGCATCCCCCAGGGTGTCCATACTGGGCTTCAGATGCAGAGGAGTATAGTTTGCATCTACTTCGTTTCCCTGTTTCAACTTGCCAAGAAGTCCGTCCTGAGTCTTCAGTCTGGGCAGTGGAACCTGCCCATGACTTGCCCAGTTCGGGCAGTGGAATGTGGTAGGATTCTTAAAATGTGTGCAGGCCAATTATGGAAAGGATCTTTTAAAAGGGCTTAGAATTCTTGCTTCCCAGGCACACAAGCTCAGATCCTTGTTCATTTCTTATTCTTTGACATTGAGTAACCTCTGACATCCTGAAAATTCTTATTTTGAGAAAATTTCAAATCTTTAAAAAAGCACTCTGTGAGGCTATGGAAGACAGAAGATTCCATCAGGTTACACTGGTTTTTCTCAGGGGCATTCTAGAAATTACTGGCCTAGTACACCAAAGCAAACCAAGGCTGAGGCTGCTGGCCTCATCTGACTTCTTCCTGCTACTGGAGACAGGACCTCTCATGTCTCACTTGGCAGATAGTGACCAGAGAAAAGAAATGCTGTCCCCAGGCTTCCTCATAGCTTGATCTGCCACCAGCACATCATGAGAACAACCTGAGTGATTCTCTACTTGTTCCCATAGAGATAAGAGGCTTGCTGCCCCTCCAGCTGAGTATAGAAGGTGAGAGGATGGCCAAAACATCCCATGAATATAGAGATGGGTGGTGGGTGTAGCATGTACTGGTGGCTTAGAGCTAAGCAGGTCCGTCCGTGAATGAGGTCCATGCTACTGGATGGCTGAGCTCCAAGATATAAGTGGGCAGGGTCTCTAGCTGGGATTCCTCCTATTAGCCCTGGACTGGTTCTGTTCACATTATTAAGTGAGAGAAACATGTGCTTATTTTTAAGCCACTGATTTTGGGGCTGTGCTGGTTAGTTTTTGTTAATTTAACACAAACTAGAGTCACTTGGGAAGAGAGTCACTTCAGTGGAGGAATTGCCTCTACCACATGGGCTGTGGGCAAGTCTATGGGCATTTTCTTGATTACAGATTGATGTGGAATGCTGGGGGCTGGGGTGTGGTGGCCCACACCTTTAATCCCAGCACTTGGGAGGCAGAGGCAGGCGAATCTCTGAGTTCGAGGACAGCCTGGTCTACAGAGTGAGTTCCAGGACAGCCAGGGCTACACAGAGACACCCTGTCTCTAAAAACCAAAAGAAAAAAAAATATTGATGTGGAGAGCCCACTCTATTGTGGGTGGTACCCAGGTAGTCCTTGGTTATGTAAGAAAGAAGGCTGAACAAGCCATGATAAGCAAGCTAGAAAGTGTCTGCAGCGTGTTGTCCTGTGCCTGTCACACTTCAGGGCTGGCCTTCATGTTCCTGCCTTGAGATCCTTCCTGGACTTCCTTCAGTGGTGGATTGTAACCCAGGAGCTGAATTCAATCCTTTCTTGAGGAATTCAAAACCATCCCTGAGATGGTTTTGGTGAGTGTTTTATTACAGCACCAGAGAAGCAAACTAGAACAGTGACCTTTTTTTAGGGCAGCCAAACCAATGCACAGGCTAACAACCGAGGTCTCATCCAACTTCCTCTTGTGGCCATTTTCCTCCTTTGTGCTACCAATCTGTAAATACAGCCTTTGTTTCCACTCATGTGTTGCTACAAACTATTTCTTTTTCCTGCATAACTTGCCCCTGCCCTGGCTGCCCAGTAACCTCTCACTCACCTTTGGACTGCCCGCTTGAACATCCCTGCTCACGGAGCCTTCCCTGTCGCGCTCCTTGCTGGGTAGGATTGGTTGTTCTTTCCTCCTTGAGTGCCGGTAAAGCTTCCAACTGTCTGCTCATGTTTACTATGGGCCAACCTCATCACTGGCTCATGTGTTGTCGTCTCTCAGACAAGACTAGTTTTCTTACAGCCAGGGATCCTATTTTCTTCATTTCTGTAAACCCAACACCGACTTTGTAAGACACTAATGGACTTGCATGAACTGAATGGATGAGTGCAGATAATAGAATTATATGTGGACCCATATAAACCCCCACTCTTTAAAAAAAAAAAAAGGTTTCTTTCTTTGCTAAGACTCCACTTGAGTCTAGCACACCCATTCCTTCTACAGAAACCCAATGATCACAACTTTATGTTCTATAATTTATAAGCCAGGGACTAATTATACATTCACCTGAATACTGGCACTCTGACCTCATCAGGTCCCCTCGGTGCCACAGTCCTGCCAGTGGGCGCCCGTGCCCTGGTACTGCCCTGACTGCAGATTTAAAGCAAACCTTTTTTTTTGCTCAGGCAGCCTGCCTCCTTTCAGCTCCAAGTGGCTGATCCGGGCTGCAGAAGTAGCAGTTTCTAGAGACCGCTCAGGCAGGGTCAAAGCTAACAAAGGAACGGTGTGCTTTTCTGCTCTGTGGTGCTGCAGAGTTTAAGGACTCAAGGGGAGGGTGGTCTGTTCTGGTGGGTCTCATACTTTGCTTTTATTTTGGGCCAAATAGCACACCAGCTACAGTATCTCCCCAGGGGTATCTTGTACTAAGGCTGTATGGAGTCTGGTACTAAACCTTATTTCTTTCACCCTCTGAAAATACAGTGTTACCATTTTCTAGGTTTGGGTGTGCAACATGTGAGTCTTGGAGCCCATTCACATGGGAGACACCCTGTCATGCAGGGGACTCAATCCTCAGGAGAAATTACTTGCTGGAGAATCTTCACCCACTTGGCATATTTAGGGAGGGTCTCTTGAATTACTTTTCTAGCCTGTGTCTTAGTTCTGTAGAGATTTGTTCCCAATAGTCATAATTCATAAACATCCTAAAATTACTCTCAGGAGAATTCCACTGCCCCCTGCAAACTGTAGGCTTTAAACCTTAATGGCGAGCAGGCACTGAGAATGCAAGATAACCCTGTAGAGCAGCTGTGATGTATGGCTCGGCTCGCCTGTCTAGTCCTCCACTGTGCCCAGACTCCGACACATAGACTGGTGCTCGCTAAACTTCTCGGGAAAGGGATTGGATGGTGCCTCTTCTCTTGCAGGTGTGTCTGCTGCTGCAGCTTGATTCTCTGGTGGGGTTGGTCTGGGCTAATCAGGAGAAAATCGAGGTCAGGCCTGCGCCACTCAAGCTTTTGCTCACATGCTCATCTTCATGCTGTTTTCCTGTCCTTTTTCAAGCAGTCTCTCCTTAATTGGATTAACCAGTGTGTCTACAAGATGGATGCTATGGCCAGAAACGTTACCTGTCCCTTGTGGGTCTCTGTGTTGGAGGCCTGGTCCTCACTATGGTGTTGAGGTGGTGTGAACCCATAAGAGGCGCTTCTCTGTGGGGGTCCTTAGGTCAGCTGGGGACACTGCCCCTTGTGCTCTGGCTTCCTGCTTCGAGGGGTGCTCCTTCTTCCTACTCACGTTCTCACCAGTGCCTGCCGGTGTGCTGTGGCAGGAGGGCCCTGGAGCTGAGCAGATGTAGGCATCACTGCAAAACTGTGAGCTAAATAACCGAGACCACTTGTAGCTCATTATAGCTTTGAAAGACAGACTAACACAATGGGCCACTTAAAATGGTGTAACTATTTTAGAATATAATTAAGGTTTTCAGATGACAGTGGCAAACATGTTTAATATCTATTGAAAAAGCATATAAGTAAAACCAGGCTGAAGTAAGTTGATAAGGAAGGTTGGCAGAGTCTTAAATAACAGTGACGTCACTGGGAAGGGAAGGAAGGAGAGAGGGAATGAGAGAAAAAGAGACAGAGTCACAGACACAAAGAGAATATTGCTAAGTTTTCAGTAAAGCAGAGTCCCATTTAGCCTGTGTGCTAGCCTGCTCCATGTACCAGGCTCTGTGTGTATGTGTGTGGTAGGGGGCAGGGGATGGAGGGGGTGGAACAAAGCAGACACCATCCCTGCTCTGAAGGAAATCTGACCTAGATTCCCACTGTCCAGTGGAAATAGACCATAGGTGGGATTGAAATCATTCTAGGATAGACACTATTCAAAAGAAACAAATGCAATTAATTTTAATTTTTAAAAATGTGGGGACTGGAGAGATGGCTTGATAGTTAAGATCACTGACTGCTTGTGCAGAGGACCTGGGTTTCATTCCCATAACCTACATGGTGGCTCATAACTATCTGTAACTCTAGTTCCAGGGGCTCTGATGCCTATTTTGGACTCCTCCAGCACCAAGCATGTATGTATGTGGTGCATACACACAATGCAAGCAAAATACTCCTTCACATAAATAAAAATGAAATTGTTTTGGAAACTGTCTAGTCCAATATATAGATAAAATTTCACCAAAAGGCTGAAAGCGAGATCCTTTCCAAATGTTCTCAACATGAGGAGTACCAATTTTTACACTCCTTTTTATGCTGCCTTCCAAATCCAGTGTGTACTTGACACAGCATACCTCAATGAAGACCAGCCATATGTTCAGTTGTTCATTTGGACAGGCAACAAGTAAAGGTGCCGTCTATTGTAAGTAAATAGAAACAATGTAATGTTGATATTGAGCACGTGAGGTGGTGCACAGTGTCGGAAATAGTAAAAGCATCGTGAGCAAAGTGACAGAAAGCAAATGATAGGGAAATGGGGTCACTGGCCAGGCAGGTCACGGCCAGTCAACTCTCTGTGCAGCTCAACTTAGCAGAAACTACTGCAAGTGAGCCGTGCCAAGGCTGGAGAGAGGAAGAACCCCTGGAGGAGTGCCTAGCAAAAGCAAAGGTCTGCATAAGGACCCGGCACTGTTCTCAAGATGGTGTGTGGCTGGAGCAATAGGGTGGGAGTGGGGACATGAGCTTGGAACCGGAAGCCACGTGCCGTGGGCCTCACAGTTCAGGCAAGGCCTCTGGCCTCATGCCATTGCTTGCCTTCTGTTTGTATTTAAGTTCATGTTTCTTAGATGTTCTGTTTTCTTTCATAATGGAGGAGAGGAAGTCTAAAGGCCTTTTGCTGGTGCACCAAGGATTGTAGTGCTTTGGATATGGTTTGCTACCATGTCTTTTCCATGTCTCCATTGGTGTTTATATTCTAGTGACTTCTGTGTGTCAGGAGCTAGCAGACATTGTGTATCAAGACACTTTCTTTTCATATGTGTGCATGTGTGTGTGTGTGTGTGTGTGTGTGTGTGCATGTGTGTGTGCTCACATGTAGAGGCTAGATATCAGGGCTGAGCGTCTTTCTCGACTGTATTCCACCTTATTTTCTGAGGCATGGTCTCTTATTGCACCTATAGCTTACTGATTTAATCATACTAGCTGACCAGGGAGCTCTAGGGATCCTCCTGTCTCTGCCTCATCAATGTAATTATAGGCATGCATCACCATGCCCAGCTTCTTCTGCAGATGTTGGTGATCTGAACTCAGGTTTTCACACTCACACAGCAAACACTTTCCCTACTGAGCCATCTCCCAAGACCCCCAGTGCACACTTTCACAGGTATTTTCCCATCATTTGGTATCTCAAGGGTCTAGCATGCCCCTTGCATGCCCAGCCAGCCCTTGATATTTGAAAAGCATTGTTTCTATCACCCTCCCACAAATAGCCAAATCTGTGGGTGTTCAAGTCCATTGCACGGAATGGTACATTTGCACGGAGCCTACACACATCTGCTCCATGCTTCTTCACCTTTAGTGACTTAGAGTGCCTAAAGCAATGGAAATATATGTCTGGACTTCTCTACTGTGTTGCAGCAAATAAGAGAACCATGTTTGCACACATTAGTATAGATGCAGTGTGTTTCCATATTTGAGACCATGGGTGAGTGGAACTACGGGATGCAGACCCACAGATATGCAAGCCTAGCTGTACTGATTTTACATGCCTTGTAGTCATGCGTAATAGGTGGGTGCATATATTCTTACCACCTCTGCCTGAGGATCAGGCATTCCAGAGTCTTGATCTTTCTCTGAACCGGAGAAGCCTGACTCACCCAGCCCATCTCTGCTGCTGCTGGGCTCAGGGCCCTATACTAGGAACACTCGTTGGCATTTACAGTGCTACCCGACAGCAGGGACCACACGTAGCCACCCCCAAGGCTGTGATCAAGAGCCTTCTGTGGGTACTGTGGGCTGGAGCCTGCCTCCCCGAGAGCTGCCTTTCCCCAGCACGGTCTCCCGGTCTCTGTACACATCTCCAGGCACCCTTCTCTCCTTCACCTCTCCTCCTTCTGCTTGCCACCCTGACCCAAGCAACTCCTCCTCTTGCGGCGTCTTCCTCACTCGGCACAAGTGCCCCGAGTGACCTCAGTGTCTGCCAGTGCTGAGAGGCCAGGGGAAACAGATGCCTCCATGTTTTCCTGCTCGCCTGGGAAGTTCTGGAATGTGCTTGGGATGTCAGCAAAGCCCCTCTCATCATAAAGGCTTCCAAGATGTCTCCCTGTCTGAGGGATGACTCGGGGTCCCCATCAATAGCAGGGATGGGGCTGTGGCTACACAGATGCAACTTAGCCCCAAGAAAGAGGTAGAAATTCTCCTGCTCCCGGGTGGCTTTGCCTGGCTGGTGCCTTCCTACCCAGGCACTTCTTTCCTTGGCGTCACTTAGTTCTATTGCTTCCTTAGAGTCGGGTGTGTGTGACTCTAACAATGCTCCCTGTGTTCTGCTCTGAGCAGGTGAGTGTTCTAACTTAGAAGAACAACCACGCACTATTTCCAACAGTTTTGAACTTGGTCTTTGTGATCTTCTTTAGATGCCAAGGTTCTGTCTCTCCTGGCATTTTGTTCTTATCACATGCCCAGGTCCTCCCACCCGCTCTTGCTATGTCCTCTGGAGCACTGACAGGGAGTAGTTTGGATGTGGGTTGACATGCATCTATGATTTAGCTTTAAAATTTGCATGTTCTTGTGTTGATGTATCACAAATAGACTGAGGCAGGGGAGCTAAAAGATGCTAAAAGCGTTGGGAGGGTTTTCTTCTGCAGTAGCAACAGTTCAAATGCCACATTAGTCAGAACAAGAAACGTTAGCTCCTGTCAAAGACAGAACCCAGCTTTAGTGTCTGAACCCAATGGAAGGTTATTTCACATTACTTCAGTGATGGAGAAAGAAGCATGTGTTGTTGGGGGTGGTGTGTGTGTGTGTGTGTGTGTGTGTGTGTGTGTCTACCATGCAGGGGCTTCTCTGCTCTGTGCAGCCATTCAGGGACTTAGGCTCTTTCCATTGTCAGTGTCTTCTAGGAGTTTTCCACTCTTAATGTGGTTGGAAGGCAAAAAGGGAGAAGAAAGAGAGGAGGGTGATGTTGTTTAGGTCAAGTGTAACACGTTTATGTCCCACCACGCTCCAGCAGAGCTTGACCCCTCAAGGACCCTCAAGTGGACCCTCCAAGTTCCCTTTCATCACTGTCGAGAGCCTTTTAGTTCCTTCTCTAGTGATCCATAGAATGTAAAACAGCTTGTTAGGAGCCAAGAGCACTGGAAGTTACTGCTCCCCACTAATGGTGTTTGGTTCCTTTTCTCTGGCCTCCTCTAGCCTCCTAGATGTCACTGCTACATGTGGAATTATGATCTGCCAACACACTAAGACAGGTCCCCGTGCCGGCTCAGCGACCACACTTGGGTAGACAGGAAGTGGGGGTGTGCTCTGTGGATGTCTCCAGGAGGCCTCTGGGAACCCAAGGAAACACACCTTGGCTTCTCGCTTGTTTTCTTCACCAAAGCCTGCAGTATGCCAAGCACCAAGCAAAAGGGCAGGCCCTTGCGGTACACAGGCTGACAGTTTGCTGGAGGAATCACAAGTCCTGCTCTGACTGCTGGTGATAGGCGCCCCACCAATGATTTCCTGTAGGAACCATTGATCTCTCCTCCATGTGCTCCTTCCACCCCTTGGTTTTCTTGTCCCTTTCCTCCTACAGATGTCAATCACAAGAGTGGAGGGACTGAGTTCATCTCAGCACCTGGCATAATACTCTGCATATGGCTGGTACCTAATATATCCATGCAGAGTGATGAATGACAGAATGAACGAGTACTGGCATCTGCCGTCCAGGCTGTCCTTAGATCACCTTTACCTCATTTTTTGGAGGGAGATACTGGGCATTGAACCCAGGGACTCAAGTATGCTAGGTAGCTCTGTACCAATGGAATTGCAGCTGCAGCCCTGGTTTTATTTCTAAGAGCACTCCATAAGGGACCCTTTTGCTGAACCCCTGGAGGTTCCCTTCTCCCCCTACTTCTCATTTTTCTGTTGCGGGGACCCTCTTGTCCTGCTGCCCTGTGGCCCTGCCTCCTTTGAGACTTCAGTGTGCTAGCTTGGATCTGGCATAGTTCCTGCTCACTGTCTTTCTCTTGCTGACTGGTCTAAAGGGTTTCACCTGCCATCTGCTCAGCCTTTCTTTCCTGCAGGTGGCTCTACCTTAAACCCCTGTGTTCCTGGGAGTTTCCTGCCACCTGTGGCTGCCAGGGACTTTCACAACAGCACTAATAGGGCAAGTAAGTAGGTTAAGTCACAGACATCAGTGCTGTAATTTAGCCAAAGGGACCTGATGCTTGTTGACCACCTGTCAGCCACCGGAGGCCGGAAGATCAGGCTCAGAAATGACAGATTGGGACCAGAACCTGGAAATCCATGCCTTGCCAGGTCAGCATGGGGTTCATGAGCGCCACACTCGCTCAGGGAGAATCTTCAACCTTCCTGGACTCTGGGTGGCTTTGACAGTTGTCCTAAGAACACACATAGTGATGTTTCATTATTTTAGGGGAAATAGAGTCGCCCCCTCACTGTCCACAAGATCTTCCTTCCTCTTCAGATGACCAGATCAGAGAATGCTCGGGTCACTTGTTCACAATGACAGAGCATTTTCATAGACTTTATGTGTGCTTCAAGTCACCTCTCACCTTCTACGTCACTAACGTAACATACCACCCATGCTGAGTCATCAGTTGGTATGCTGCATTGACAGGAAACAATGACAGGAAGCCATGTGTTTATGCTCAGCATAGACAGGACACTGTTCCCACCAATACTGTTGGTCCTAAGGTGGTTGAATTCTCAAATGGAGAGCCTGGGCACAAGGCTAACTGTATGGTTTTCAGTAACTTTGCCTGCTGAACAGACTGAAGAAAATAAACATCCACATAAACCTCTTATGTATTTGAAGGCTATGACTCAGGCCTGCGGCAGGGTGTGGGCAAGAAACCCAAACCCTCCAGTTCCTGGCTTCCAGCTCATTTCACACATGCAACTCTGAGAACCTGTTGGCAACACAAGGAAACAATGGAGCCCACAAGCCAGGTGTGAAAGAAGGCTCCGGCTGGCCTGCCTCTAGGCTGGATTGCGCTGGCTGGGCCTGGCTCTAGGCTGGATTCGCCCAGGGATTAGAACTTGCTTCACAGTCTTGAGCATGTCTCCTCACTTTGTCTCAGTGTGGGTACGGCTCCTCGCTATGTCTCAGCTGCATCACCTACAAAGTGACAATTGTGGCCTCTATGATCTAAGGACACCTTTGGGTATAAGAAGTCTTCCCTGAGATCTGCTGGACGCACAGGACGGGGACTGGGACATTGCCTAAGGGAAGACGTTTTGTGAGACACAATGTAGGACAGAGGCAGCTGGCGGGAGAACTGACGCTGTGTGCAGATGACAGCCCCATCAATCGCACACAGCATCTACTGTGCGTCAATCATCCTAACAATGACGTCTATTACTTCATTTGTTTGTTCCAATAATCTTATGAAGAATTCATACCTATGTTTTGCTGATGAGAAAACAGAGACATGGAGAGGCTAAGTAACCCACTCAATATCACAAAACTTGTAGGTCCAAGAGCCAATTCAGATCCAGGGTCTGTGCCCGCTTCACCAGCTTTCCACAGGCCTCCCTGACCCAAACCAGCCATGGTACTTACCTCATGTTCGAAGCCCTAGATTCCATTCCCATCAGAGAGAGAGAGAAGGAGAGAGAGAGAGAGAGAGAGACAGACAGACAGACACACACACACAGAGACAGAGACACAGAGAGAGAGAGACACACACACACACATACACACACACACACACACACACACACACACACACACACACACACACACACACACAGAGGTGCAGTCGAGTGTGCCCTCCCTGCTCGATTGTGCCTCAGCTCTTTCCACAGTTACCCAGCCCTTCAGTGGACTTTCCCTGTCTAAACATAATCACCCTCGTTTGCCTTCAAAGGCTACACTTTAGTGTTAAGTCAGAGGCTTTTTTTAAAAGATAAAGTGGAACAATGCAGCGTGCACCCCACCACTTTTAGTTGCTAGCACTCTATTTGCGGAGTACTTTTCAGTGTATACAACTTCTCTTCGCTCCACTAACCCGATTAGTCAGTGGAAGAATTCCTTCTTTGACGCTCAGTCTGAATCTCATTAGGGTGCCTGGGCCCAGTTACTAATTGCTGACATTCTGGACTTGCCAAATGCATTTATGGACAGCAGCATGTGGGTAGGAACCTTCATTTCCCTCTCAGGAGATTCCATTGTACTCAATGACCTTTCCCAAGAGGTCTAGCCCTTGGCCTTAAATATATAGCAAAAATAGAATTCCGGAGGCCAGAAGGATCACGGGAAAACTGCTGGGTCAACCTTGATTTTTAAATTTTGTTTATTTGCTTGCTTGTTGGTTTATTGTGTGTGTGTGCATGTTGCAGGGGGGCACATACCATGGCACACAGGTGAAGACTAGCTTTGTGGAGTTGGTTCCTCCTTCCTTTTTCACTTTCTTGTGGGCTCTGGGCACGGAGCTCAGGTTGCCAGCCTTGTCCTTTTAGCTGGGGAGCCGCATCCATGGCCCCTAGCCTCGATTTCGACCAACAGGAAACTGGATCCTGGACGTGAACCATCAGACTGGTGAGGGACAGGTTTGTTCCCAGAGTACAGCTTGTGTGTCAGAGGCCAAACACAACCCTCCCCCCTGGGCCCCACCCTGGGTGTCCCCAACCTGTGCCATGGCTATAACACTGCCAGGATGCCTCCGCCACATGTTGGCGCAATGGGCTTTCTCAATGTCCCTTAATTCAGCCCACACTTTAAGTTCATCATCTGTGTCTTAAGAGCGAACACTTGCCATAAAATAAAGATAATGTTGCAAATAAAATCCCTGGAAGCAAGGCCACATCGGACCTCCCGCTGCACAGGGCTGCCTCTTTCAAAAGGAAGACTGCATGAGCACGCCTCACGCCAAGGAAAACTTGGCCTTTGACTAATCAGAACGAACGATGGAGGCGGGCTGCATGGACTCTTTCTCAGACTGAAGCTTGTGTTCCTCAGTTCCCTGGAGGTTACAGCTAACACCCTTTTCCACAGCAGCCTCATGTCTGTGTACAGGAAGGAGGGACTCTGGGAAAGAAGAGAACCAAGGACTGGCCCTGCCACGACTCCTGACATGCAGCCTTGAGCAAGCATAGGCACTTCTGCAGTCAGGTTTCATGGCGACATCCACGTGAGGACTGCTGGGAGCTGGGCAGTACTGGCCAACCCCAATCATTCACCTGTTTCGGTGCTACTTGATGCTGTTTTTGCAGGAACCACACTAAAAGGATTTAGTTTTTTATGCTTGTTTTCCCCTCATTGTCTTTTAAGGACAAAGGACAAGAAAGCGCCTTTGACCTCCATACTGTAATGAGGGTTCCATGTCCACAGCTTCCTGTAATGAGATCCCACCCTCCTCAGGAAGAAATGAGACCGGGCAGATGTCCAGGAGCACTCAGCAGAAGAGTGGACGTTTCTGAGGAGCTCACATCCGAATCCAGTACCCAGCAGAGCCTTCTTAATTACGGGTGGCAGCAGCCTGAGTCCCCCAGGCTGGAAGAGGTTATAAAGAGCCTTAAGACAGTATGAGAAAACTGAGCAAGGGACTAAGGCAAAACGGTTTGAGGGGAAAATGAGTATAAATACTCCAATAAGACACACCATCACCCTGTTCCATCAACATGAAGAGCACTTATAACCTCAGTAGGTATAGCCTTTGAAACATCCTATTAACAGGACTGTTAAGTCATTTTAAAAATCTATTTCCTTTATATAAGTATTATCTGTATTGATATATATTATCATTATATATATGTTTGTTTTTTCCCTGTATCTTCCTATGTCCAAATTTTCAATGACCTGATTTTTTTTTTTTTTAACTTAGAACTGTTGGATCCTGTCCCCATGTCTCACAGTCTCACCGTGGTTATCGAGACAGGGTAACTCAAATGCATAGTTGTCACGTGGAATGGTTTATCTGCTGCATGAGTATGTTTCTGCTGCAGAACAAGTCAGCCGCATACTTGCTGGCTTAACATACTGTGGCTCATTTATCTTGTGGCTCTGTGGAAGAGCACCTTGGGTTGGGCTCTGTTGGGTGGTTACTGAGTCATAGCCAGGTCTCTCTTGCAATGCCGGCAGGTCACAGGGCAGAGCTGCCTCTGGGGATTGACAGTTGTCTTATCTGCTGGAGAGCCTTGGTTTCCTCCAGGGTTTTTCCCTCCATGTGCTGAGGCCATTGCTCCATCCATGAGTCCACTGAGTTCAAGCTGGTTCATAGCAGAAGGAGAGAGAGCATGGGTGTCAAGGGTAATGGTGTAGTGTCTAAGTCCTCTGGACGCCAGGACTCAGCTCTGGAACAGTGCCATTTGCACTACATTCTGTTGGTAAGAGTAAGTCAGAGGTCAGAGCAGCATCGAGGTGTGAGGACTAGAATCCAGGTTGGAGGAGAAAAGCCTCTACACTGGCACACAGGGCGTAGAGACAGAGACCATGCCTGCTGAGGAGACTTGGCCCAGCCTGTGCTCAGGTCCCCTCACCACCGTATCTCGACAGGAAGCTCGCCTCTCTTGCTTCCCACCACGTTGTCATCTCAATGACCTCTAACCTCGACTTTTCTCCATTCCTCCAGGGTGTCCCAGCATGCCCCACTTTCCTCTGTGGGCAGGGCAGGAGCCAAGCACAGGGTGGGATGGAGACTCACAGGTCATCACCACTGACCTTTCAGTACCCATTTGCATGTTCAATGTGTAAACTTCTAGACTTTTTATTTCTTGTTTTTGTTTTGTATGTATGTGTGGGTGCGTTCATAGGTGAGTGTGAGTAGGTGTTAAGGGGAATCACCTGAGAATGGATGGTGTACATACAGGTGTGTGTGTACATGTGGAGGTCAGAGGTCAATTTTAGGTGTTGTTCCTCAGGGGCTGTTCACCTTGGTTTTCTTTTGGTGGTGTTGGGGCTGGGGGGGGGGGCGGGGAGTTGGGGGAGGGGAAGGGGGGAAGACAGGGTTTCTCACTGGGACCTGGGGCTCACTGGTTGCTGTTAGACTGGCCAGCTAGCAAGCACCAGCAGTCCTGTCCACTCCCTCCCCAGCAGGCACCACCATGCCTGACTAGGTAGGTGGCGGGAATCAAACCCAGGTCCTCACACTCCCTAGCAAGCTCTTTAGCAACTGAATCATCTCCTCAGCCACAGCCTTTTTATTTTTGATCTTTTTTTTTTTTTCTGTGTATGTGTAGTGCTGGGTATGGAACTGAAGCTTTGCTTATGCTAAGTAAATGCTTTACCACTAAGCTACATCCCCAGCCATCAATGTATTTTAACTAGTGCGTAAAGACATAAAAATTGTGCATATTGCTAAGCTCGGGGGAACATGCCTGTAATCCGGAGGCTATTGGGGAAAATTATAAAGGCCACTCCACGTAGTTAAAAGGAAGATTTATTTAGTGGATGACTTACAAATGAAGGAATGGATAGGTTGCAGGGGTCTGGGGAAGGCGTATAGCAATCCAGCGGTGTTCTCTGGAGCTCTGCACAGTCAATCTCCACCGTCCAGGGTCCAGGCGCAGAGAGCGCGCCCAGAGAGAGCGCTGGCCCATCCAGCTCTCGGGTTTCCAGCACCTCCCCTCGCCCCGCCTCGTAGGCGTGACAGTTGCCAGAGTCTCAATGGGGGTTGGAACTTCCAGATCCAAGCTGGAATGGCTACCCACTACAGGATGCTGAGGCAGGAGGTTTAAAGCCAGCCTGGGCTACAGACCATCTCAAAAAGCAAAACAAAAGGAAACAGAAACAACCAAATTTGCATGAACGAAACGTTTCAATCCACATACGCATTGTGTAATGTTTAAAAAGGGTTAAACATACCTGTCACTGCAAACCTCTATCAGTTCTTTATTATGAGACTTACAGAACATGTCCAGTGTTTTTAGGACACGTACCCCACACATTACTCGGCATCACCCCGCTTTACTGCAGCTCACCAGTGTACTTCTCGTTGATTTCCCATTGTACCAGCTGGCCAGCCTTTCCCTGCCACTCCACTGTGCCTGTGAGCCTAACGGAGTTCTTTTCCACCTGCCCACCATGCACCAGGCGCTATGCTTGGTACTCAGGCTGAGTGTCCCATTTAGTTCATGAAAGAGACAGAAACCACCGTTGTCATTGTATAGGGACAGGAAGTGGGCCATTCACCTGGAGTTGGTTTTGTTTGTTTGTTTTTACTCTTTGGGGGCCCGCCACCCAGCTCCCAAATAAATACATGGAGACTTATTTTTACTTATGAATGTCCAGCCTTAGCTTGGCTTGTTTCTAGCCAGCTTTTCTTAAATTATCCTGTTTCTCTTTAACTGTTTTGCCTCTGGGCTTTTACCTTTCTCTATTCTATGTACCTTTCTTTCCTTCTTACTCCATAGCTGGCTATGTGGCTGGGTGGCTGGGTGGCTGGGTGGCTGGGTGGCTGGGTGGCTGGGTGACTGGGTGGCTGGGTGGCTGGGTGGCTGGGTGGCTGGGTGGCTGGGTGGCTGGGTGACTGGGTGGCTGGGTGGCTGGGTGGTTGGGTGGTTGGGTGGCTGGGTGGCTTGGTGGCTTGGTGGCTGGGTGGCTGGGTGGCTGGGTGGTTGGGTGGCTGGGTGGCTGACCCCTGGTGTCTTCCTTTCCTCCTTTTCTCGCTCCTCATTCTTTTTCTTTTCTCTTTATTCTCTCTGTCTAGCAGCCCTGCCTGTTTCTCTTTCCTGCCTTGCTATTGACTGTTCAGTTCTTTATTAGACCAATCAGGTGTTTTAGGCAGGCAAAGTAGCACAGCTTCACAGAGTTAAGAAATGCAACACACCTTTGAATCATTAAACAAATATTCCACCATATAAATGAATGTAACACGTCTTAAACTAATATTCCACATAAGCTAATATTCCACAGCATTCACCTGCTTGTGATCTCCGAGTTCCAGGCCAGCAGAGCTAGGATCTTAACCCAAGTGACCAGGCTCTGTGGTCCAGTGGCCTCACACTGCCTGTGCTGCCTCTTCTTCACAGATTTACCCTCCAGTCACTTCATAAATAATGCAAATCGATGTCTCTCCTCATTAACCCACGAACTGGGTTCTCTCCAACTTCACAGTGTCACCAACCCCACCGTGTATCTCGATTCTTTTTTGCTTGGCTTCCAGGGACTTTCAGGCTCTTTCTGGGAGCGTGCAGTGACTTTGGAATGTGAATCATGCTCTCGTGGCTTCTGTCTCTATCACTTTGCAAAGTCTTTCCCCTTTCCTCCCCCTTCTCACAAGAAGCTCCCCAGGACCCTTTGTCCTTCCAGACCACACTCCCTGTGTCATGCCTCACAAATGGCGACTCCTAAACCTTCACCTCCACTCTGACTTCCTACTGTAGCCTTCATCAGGGCTTCTGGGTTGGCTTCCCCCAGAGACCAACACTGTTTTTCAAAAGTCCACACTGAACTTGACCCTGCTTCCCAAGCCGCCTCCCTTCCTCCATGTAGGCAACTCAGGAAAGCGCCACCCAGTCAAGTGACCCAGAAATCCAAGTTGGTTATTTTGGAGGTGGGCTGGATGAGGGATGGAAGTAGAGAGACACACACACACTGCTTGAAATCAGTGGCCTCCCACTAGCGGTGGGTAGGCAAGCCGTGCCCTGCTCTGAGGCCTCTGTCTTTAGAGGAAACCCAGCCCAGCATAACTGGGTGAGATGTCATGATTGTTAGATGTTGGCTAGCAGTGCAAATACTGTAAAAGTGCTCATAGGTCAAGTCCCCTGGGGATAGGTGTGGTGTGGAGGCCACCAGGCCACACCTCTGCTGCTATCCTTCAATCAAGTATGCTGCTCTCCCTCCGGGCCACAGGGACTGCTTCTGGCTCATTTCAGTCTAGGTCCCCACCCTGAGCTCACTCCCATTCCAGACCTGCTGCTGCTTTAGCACCTCCTGCCTCAGCAGAGAGAGCCACATCCTCTTTCTGTTCCAGAGCAGGAAGTCCCCTGTCCCCCCAACATCTTATGCCCCACATGCCCAGGATAGGAAATCTAGGTTTGCAACGTGTAATCAACAATTTCTAAAGTTCACATTGAAAACTTCGTATGCCAAAGGTCTTCTGCTTGTATCAGGTTTGGCTCCAGTTAATGGAGCTGAGCCACCAGCCCCACAGTCACAGTTGTGGCTAGGGTACCCCCGGTCTCAGGTGAAGAAACTTGCCAGGAAGTGACCCAGCTAGCCAGCACTGCTGGGTTTGAGGCCCGAATTACTCAGCTTCATTTCCCCCAGCTTCACCCGTGCGAAGTCTTACATTCCTTCTGTTGTTTTCTTTAAGCACAGTTTCTACTCCTGATCTCCACTTTCCTCCTAGCACAAAGCGACTTACAGTGTGGTTTACAACAACCAAAACCCTGAAGACTGCGGAAGTCTCAAGTTTCTACGAGAGGAGCTGCCTTCCAATGCGTTCTTCCCCCTTCTCCACTGGGATTCCCAGTATGACCACTCTCCTCAAGCCTCGGTGCATCTCAGGTCACCTAAGAGCTCTTGAGAGGGTAGAGAGATGCCACTTCTGGAACTGTCACCTAGCCGGTTCCTGATAGTTGCAGAGGAACCTGCCACAGGAAAAAAAAAATTTTTTTTTGACCTGGTTGTATCTGCAGCTGTCCTGTTCTAGAGGTTTCTGTGGGCACGAGAGAGCCAAGGACCTGGGAGTGATTTCTCTGCTGCACTCTGCAAAGGGGTGGGGGATGTGCTTGCTCCACTCTTCCTGTTAAATATGAACACCCTGGGCCATGTCTGCAAAACCAACATCATTCAGCTTTAGTTTTGCTTTCTAAATCCCTTGGTGTCAATGAATCCAGTAACCCAGAAATGCCAAAGCCACAGATAAGAACACGAAAATTGGCCAAAAGTCACAAAAGGCTAAGAAAAGGAAAGCCAAGAAACATGAAGAAGTACAAAGGGGGTGGGACTTAAAGTGTATATAAAGAAATAATGCTGCTGATGTGTAAAGGGTCCCAATCTGTCAAGAGACATAAACCTTGACTTCTTCAGATTACAGAAGCTGAACAAACCCCACACAGAACAAACCTGAGGAATCCACACCAAGACACATGGTGAAATTTCTGAAAACTAAAAACACAAAACTATCTTGAAGGTAATGAGAGGGAAATGATGTTCTCTGTGAGAACAGAGGAGTTCAAGTGGAAATGAGCACCATCAGCATCAACTCTCATGGCCAGAAGTAACCAACATTTTAAAAACAAATTAACAATTAAATTAATTAATCATTAAAATTTGGGGAAGAACTGTCATCGTAAAATCCCAGCTTCAGTGGAAACATCGTTCGGGAATGAAAGGAGTCCCAGACATTGTCAGATGTATGAGATAAAAACAGTCCAAGAGAATTTCTACAGCTGACCAATCCTTTGCTGTTGATTCCCTGCATCAAAAATAAACAGACAAATAAATAAAAGTAAAATAAATATATCCAAATGCAACTACATGTTGACTACAAGAAACTCAGTCCAAATATAATGATGGTATATGTAGAAGCACCCCAAGGAAGCTATAAACAAAATAAGATTCAAGCCCCCTACATTATATCTAATAAGTAGGTTGAGCAAGGCTACAGATTACAAGTCCAGGAAACAAAAGTCAATTTTATCACCAAAAACTAGAAATTAACCTAGGCACACTGAGAGAAGCAACACATGACATTTACAATTACTTAAAATAAATATAAGTATAAATTTAGTGGGGCAGAGGTGGCTCACACCTTTAATCCCAACACTCGGGATCTCTGAGTTCGAGGCCATCCTGGTCTACAGAGTGAGTTCCAGGACAGCCAGGGCTACACAGAGAAACCCTGTCTCAAAAAAAAAAAAAAAGTATAAATCTAAAATATTTATGTAAGAGTTATATGTTGTTAAAAGTCCTACCTTGTGTTGAAAGAAAGAAGTAGATAGAGAGCCGTACCAATGTTCATGGTTTGTAAAACTTAACCTTGAAAACATCAAGGCTAGCAAATAGATATCCAGGTCCAATGTATTTCCTGTCAAAATCTCAACAAGATTTTTAAATAAGTATAGACAACACTGTTTAAAAATTATATTCATAGGTGAAGGAACTAGAATAGCTGAACCAATCTTGTGAAATCTGAAGTGAGTATCAGCATATAGTATTTATAGGTTTATTAAAGAACTTCAATAATCAAGACCATGGTATTGCCAATGGTATTGCTACAGAAGCTGACACAAACCAGCGGGGTAGAATGGGGAGCCAGAAACAGACTCATACAGAAAGACCAACCGAATTTTGAGATAAGTGGAAAAACAATTCATAGGAAGAAAAACTGTCCCCTATCTAAAGGTGCGGGAGCAGCTGATATGTGGACCAAAAACAAAACAAAAACCTCTGAACTAAATCTCACATCCTAACCAAAATTAACTGTAAACGGGTTAAACATATAATATAAAAAATATAACTCTGAATATGAATGAATTTCCTCAAGTGCAGGACTAGGCAAAGACTTCTCTTAACACGAAACACATGATCCATTAAAGCAAACACTAACAATTTGTTTGTGACCCAAATTAAAGCTTTTGGTTTGCAAATGACCCTCTGAAGAGGTTGAAGAGACAACTACAAACCAATCACACCCCTGACACAGGACTGGCATCTATGATACATCCAGAACACCCAGAACTCAACTGTTAAACAACACACAATAAGACAGTGGTCAGAGGGCACCATGAGGCATTTTACTAGGAGATAGAGAAGACAGGCACATGGAAAGGCATTCGGCAGCATAAGCTATCACGTAAATGCAGATAAAAACACAAGGTGCACAACAGTCAGGCTTTAAAAAAATCAGGGAGGGGAGGGTGGAGAGATGGTTCAACAGTCATCCTAGCATCCGCATGGCAGTTCACAACCGTCTATAACTCCAGTTCCAGGAGGCCTAATGCCCTTTCCTGACCTGCTTAGGCTCCTGCATATATGTGATACACATTACATGCACCCAGGCACACAAACATACATATGCATAAAATTTTAAAAAGTACTTTAATCATTCTTTTTTTGGCAACAACAGTGGGAATGTAAACAGATACACCCACTTTGGAAAACATTTTATCAGCTGTTTAGAAAACTAAGCAAGCTGTTTCCTTTTCCTTTCTTGTTTATTTGGGACAAGATCTAGCTATGCAGACCAGGCTGATCTTGAACCACAAGTAATCATGTGTTAACAGTCCTGCACACTGGGACGGAGAGCATGCTTCACTGTGCCTAGCCAGTGTTCAACAGCAGCTTTATTCAGAACTAGCTGCAAACTGGAAACCACACAGATGAAATGTCCTTCACCAGGTGAACTGTAGGGTACTGTGGCGCATCTAATCATGAAACATGAAGCTGGATAATCCAGTTTGTGCTAAACGACAAAAGTACTAAAGGTTGCATATCTACCTCAAGATTCCACTTACAAAACAACCTGACATGACAAAGATTTTAGAAATAGAGAACAAAGCCAAGACTGCCAGAGGTTGTGGGGAAAGAGGAAAGGGAAGGGAAGGAAATGTGGCCGTGAGGGGTCCCAGTGGATGGAAATACCGTTTCTTGATTGTATAAATCCAATGTTGTGCGGGCACGGCGGCACACATCTTTGATCCCAGCACTTGGGAGGCAGAGGCAGGAGGACATCTATGAGTTCCAAGCCATCCAGGCTAGAGAGTGGGACACTGTCTCAAAAAAAAAAAGTAAAATAAGAAATAAAAAGTAAATCCAATATCACTGTGATATTGCTCTGTAGTTCTGTAAAAGGAAGTTACCATTAGAAGCACCTAGCTTAGTTTCTCCCTTGCTCTCCCCAGGTCCCACTGGGCTGGCTAAGGAAGACTCCGTTTGTCCTATGCACCCATTCTAAGTTTCTAAGAGATAAGTTCCCAGAAACTCTGACTCCTTGCCCCCTCCCCCAAATTATAAAAGTGCCGTAAGATAATTAACTGCTTGCTCTGGCTTTTGTAAACACACATCACTATGCACCAAGAAGTGAGACAGCGCCTCAGCCACCCTCCTTTCAGTAAAGCCGCAGTTGAAGTGAACAGTGGTGTGTGCTTAGCAGGCCCAGGCCAGCTTTGAGACCAGGCTCCCAGCCCCTCCTCCGAGCCTGCTGCCCCCCATCCTGGCCTGCCAGAAAATACAAAAACAGCCCCAAGAAGTCCTTTAGCTGCTCCTTCTGTGTCCAAGCCCTGGAGACCTGCCTAAGGCAGGAAGACTAGGCCCCTCAGCATGGCCTGCAACCAGGCTGTCTCTCAGATGGCCTCCTTTTATTTTTCAAGTTAAATTAGATTGTAGGCTCTGTGGCAGCCTCACTTCCATGGACACCACCACTGTGCCACCGAGAGAGTGGGACTATTTAGTACTGCTGTTCTGCAAAGTGGTTGGCTGAGAAGAAAGCTCTGGAAGCCCTGTGGAGGTGGGTATGGGTCAGGGTCATCCCTCCTGCTCCTCTGCACTTGTCATCCGAGGTGTCAGGCTTAGGACACAGTGGACAGGCTCTAAATTTAGGGCTGGATTCCAGACTCCACAGCCACACAGCCAGCTGCGCCCCAGGACCCGACGCTGGAGGCACCTAGGGGAAGTGGTTTCATGTAGTATTTGTGTGTGTGCAATGCATCTGTTTCCTTCTCCAGGGTTCTAAGCACTTGTGTGGAAATGTCCTATGTCTTTACCTGTCTTGGTGTGTGTGGTGTGTTTTTCATCTCTGTTGTGAACAGCAACTTTCGGAAAGAAGCTGCATCTGGCTGTGAAGGAAAACTAAAAAGGAATCTCTGTCTGCAGAGACTGGCTGAAGAGAATTTCAGGACTGTGGAGAGGTTAAAATGCTGCAGGTCCAGAGGCGAATTAACTTATCTTGAGCTAAAGTCTGGCCCTCCGGAATAGCCATTCCTCACTTGCCCCTCTTTGTCGAACTAACATCACGTGACAATAGATAAAAACCTTTTAGGATCTATTGACTTCACAGGACAACTGGCTTCTGCCAATCCGAAAGCTAAGAATGCCATCAGATAGCATCTTGGACCTGTAGAAAAGCCTCACCCTTCTCACTGTACCTGCCTCTCTGGTGTATCCTCCAATGTATTTTAAACTTGCCTTGATTTATGACTTTCTCTGTTCTGTAAAAACTATAAAAACTTCCTGAAACTGCTTCCATATTGGAACATGAAATTTGGGGCAACCTAAGTCTGTGTTCCCAGGCCATGGTCACTCAAAATGGCTCCAGAATAATCTATTTCCTTGAAAATGGGAGCTGTGGTTTTTGTGTCTACACTGTGCATGTGGTGTATTGTTTTTATCTGTGTGCATAGTGTCTAGGGAGTGAGTCCATGCTGTTGTGTGTCTATATTCACGTAGTAACTGTGGCAGTCATGTGTGCTCCTGGGTGCAGCTAACATCTGGGGGAGGGATCCTGAGGATGTCTCCTTATCTCCGTTTGGGTGTGCCCGCACCTGTGATATCTGAATGTGGGTTTCGCACGTGTGCATCTGTAAACATGTGCATTCAGTACTTGTGAGCATGTTTCTGCTCTGGGCACCTGTGTGTGGGTCAGTGCTATTGCCTGTGCGCCTGGTCTGGAAGAGCCCCTTAGTTCGGTGCAGGGCCTCGTGACAGTCCCCATGCGGCTGCCGCGTAGGGCCGGGAAGGGCGCGTGGCAGGTCGGCGGGCGGCGCCCCGCTCCTCCCCGGGGGCCGGGCACACGTGGGCCCCCGGCGCCGCCTCCCGCGCGTCCCCACCCAGCGGGCCGCCCCCGCCGCCGAGCGGCTGGGGATAAAGTGGCGGCGCAGACGCCGCGCCCTATCGCCGCGCAGCCGGCCGCGCGCAGTAGTCTGGCTCTAGCCCGCCGCAGACCCGGACCCGCGTGGTGCTCGGGGGACGTGACAGCGGCGCTCGTGGCCCGGGTAACTGCCTCCCGCCCCTGCCTCAGGATAGGAGCGGCCGCCAGGGGTCCCCTGCGCGCGTGTGCGTGCGCACGAGTGTGCGCGCGTGTCAGCGTGTGCACGTGAGCGCGCCCCTCGCGCCCTCGCATCAACCCCCAAACCGACTTGTGCCCGTCAACTGCATCTTCCCAGCCCGGTGTGGGGACACACCGGCCAAGTCCCCGCCGTGTGTGGTGTGCAGATGACAGCCGCTGGGCTTCCTTCCCCAAGCGGTCGCGGGCGGGCGGGCAGGAGGCAAAGTTTGTCGGAGAATCGGGGTGACTTTGCTCGGGGACCCGCATCTGCGCGAATGCGCGGTGCCGCGGAGCGCGTCTCGCAGCAGCTCCGGGCTGGGGACCGGCTGTCCCTCGCTCCCGGAACCCCTTCAGGGGTGTGTTCTGGAAAAGTGGTGACATGAGCTAGCGCTGGAGCGGCAGGAGGGAGCAGCTCGCACCCCTGCAGCCCAGGCGGGGAGGGCGCAGACCCCGCGGCGCTGCCCTGCGGCCGCGATGAGGGAACAGCCCTCGTTTGCCTGGCGCTGATACTCGAGGCTGTGGCGGTAGTGGAATGCGAAAGCCAGGACGGAATGGAAACAGGTTTGTCATGGCATCTTTTGGCATTCAGAAGGGAGAAATCGCTCGGGGGCGCGTCACCTACTTATTATGCCCCCTAGGATCCACTCCGTGGAGATTTTAGGAGAGATGGGTCCTTGCAGCTGGGGCTTTGTACCCACGGAACTGACTGTAATTTCCGCTTGATTACAGCTAAAACAGTCTTTAAGATGAAGTTTCCTGAGATGATTTAAAATAAACACAGATGGGAGGGGGCTGCAATGAGGCACTTTAAAAAAATAAAAGTGAGCATTTTCTTAAGGACAAATGGGATTTTTCAGTCTTGAGAGAGATTTGCAAGAGATGTATGTAATTTTAAAAATAAATATCAAATTGAGGTGGTTTTTTTTAACTGCTTAGAAAAAAAAAAAAGCCACAGTCCTGACGCTGAACAAGGCTTCCTTTCCTCCCCAATGGATGTGAGTGTATTTCTGACTTTAGAATATGTCCACCTTTCTTCCAAGGGCCAGAAGACCTCTACAGGATGCCTGAGGCAAATTCTCCCAGGCGAACTCCACAGAATGTTCCCTACCAGGACCTGCCTCACCTGGTCAACGCGGACGGACAGTACCTCTTTTGTAGGTACTGGAAGCCCAGTGGCACACCCAAGTAAGTCCTCTCCCTGCGCCTCCTCCTTCGTGGCACCTGCTTCTCTTCCTTGGTCATCATCGTGGGGGCCACCCTTTCTGTGACTTACCTCCCATGCCATTGACACCCCTTGGCACGGTGGTGTTCGTGAAGTTGAGAGCGGTACTTAACATGATTTTCTTAAAAACGAGGAATCAAGAGTTCTCTTCCACTACCACTAGGAGAGGATTCCACTGTCTTCAGAGATTCACGTGACTTTTTTTTTTTTGTACCAGAATTAATTTCCTGTTGGAAGCTTTCAATTTAAAAGCAAACCCAACAATTTTTTTTAAAAGGCCACTGAATTCATAAGAAAACTAAAATTATATGTGTGCGTATGTACCTTTTAACCTTTGCTGTCTATTCCTGCTTAAGTCTGAGTTTCTTAGATGACACCCAGCTAGCTGGGGTGAGAGGGGTCTGGTGTTCCCTTCTGGCTCCTTCCCAATCAGTCCCTCTGGCCCTTCCTCACTTTTCCCATCCAGGATCGGCCTTGTTGTTAGAAACAGGGGCTGGGACTGCGCACAGCCAGACAGCTGCTCTCTTGCCGCCCTCTTCCTCCTGGGTGAAGAGGGGAAAAGCCCTGCCTTGTTTGTGTGACTCGGGGAAGAGAGTGTTTGTGGCAACCTTGGCCTGGTGAAGTCACTGCTTCCTGTTCCCTGTTCCAGAGGAGGCTTACCTGTTCCACGGGCCTCTTGTTTCTTAGGGGTCCCGGTGGGTATGTGTTGTGCCTCCCACTGGGGCTCTGGGGTTACCTAAGTTGAGTGGCTTTCTCAACCAGGTATGTGCAATCCCGCTGGCGTCCTGTTAACAGTACAGAGGTAGAGACTTTTAATATCATAACTTCAGGGCGACTCCACCAGTTGTACCGTCTCCTCCTGTGTTTCCACAGTGGGCCACGGCGCACAGGCCGGTAAGTGTTCCTGCCTGTTAGTGATGTGCTGGAGAGGAGAGCGCACTGGGGTGTGCAGGTGTGCGGTGTGTGGCACTGCTGCCCTCATTAATCATTAATTCTGACTCTGACTTAACCGAGACCAGCACTGCACAGTCTTTTTGCTTACGTTCTTTTTACTCTCTAGCAAGTCCTTCTACAGTGAGCGGTTTATAATCACGACAGGAGGGGAGCAGGGAATGAAAGCCGTTGCTAATGTCCAGCCTGGGCCTTTGGAGGCTTTGTTGATGGGGGTAGTCACGGTGCCCCAGTTCACAGTCAGACACAGAGGGCCTGCAGTCTTCAGCGGGGCGGGGGGAAGGGAGATGGTGGACTGGGCCAGGAATGGCCAAGTTGGCTGCCCTCGCCTTGGCTGTGGGTGGTTTTCACAATCTCTCCACCGAAGCTGCTGCGCTGCGGGCAGCCCCTGGCTCACTCGCTTTTGCTCTAGTTAGAGACAGCAACCCAACGTCTTGGCTTCAACTGGAGCTAGCTCTTGGAAGTCAGCCTCTGCCTTGTGAGGGATCTGATGGGCATAGGAACAGGCCCGGACAGCGGCAGCTACTGCGCTCAGAGATTTGGAAGAAACGTGTGTCCAGGAAAAACCAAGTCCAAGGGCAGGAGGCGTGAACTAGAGAAAGCCACGGAACCATTAGTGTTTGTGGCTTGGCCCCTTCCCCTACTGTGAGCTCTGTGTTGTACAAGAGGATAGACAGGTCCGGGGTCCCCGCCATGGTTTCACAAGTAACCCAGGCAGTTGTCTCTGGAGCCCGCTGTCCGCCGGGCCTGCTGCTGCCTCTGAGAGAGAATTCAGTTGGTAAACTACCTTTGGGGTTGGGGTCTGCCGCTGATGGATCCAGGCTTGGAAACATTTCACAACCTGCTCAGACCGATTGGGACAAACACTGCCCTGGAAGGCTCCTTTGGAGAGAGAGGGAGAGATATCCTTGTAGTTGACAGGCCTTGGAGAGGTCTTAATGGTGTCGGAGAAAGTGTCAGGGCAGTCAGAGTGGTGGAATGGCAGTGGCTTAGGGCACGGGACTGTGCCAGCTGGTAGCCAGGCGTCTCAAGGTCTCGATCACAGGAGGAGCTCCTTGGCGAGCTTTTGGCCCTCCTGGTCTGAGAGACCCCAAAAATACCATTGCCCACATAGCACCGCCCGCTTGCCAGTAGGAAGAGAGGGTACCCGAGTCCACCCCAACCCCAGAGCCTTTCTCCTCCCTCATTGTAATCTGGGCCTCCCCTTGCATAACAAGCCTCCTCTCAGTCCGGAGGAGAGAGGGGAAGAAAGAATAGGAGAAGAACAAGGAGGCTGAATCTCCATGCCTGTCCCACTGGCCACATGGTGTGCGCCTGTGTCTTGGTTACTTTGAACCTCAGGTGACTGCCCCTGGAGCCCTGGGCCTGTCTCCCACAGGTGCCCGTCTCCCACAGGTGCCCAGGCAACAGTTACAGGTGTCTGCTGGCCACAAGCTGGCAAACCGGCCCAACCTGCTTCTGGACGCTGGAGCAAGGCAGAGGAGAGCTAGCTGTTCTTGGGGTAGTTGTTACAGCGGACGGTGATTATATCTTTACAAATGGTACACTCCCCAGAACCTGAGGGAGGAGAGAGCATTCTCGGGATAGTTGTTGCAGGGTGAACGTGCAGACACGCTGTTTTTTAATACGGTAGTCTGGAATCTTGGGTTCAGTTAATCATTACTCCCTTTGGCCACATCCAGGCAGGCCTAACTCATCATAACAGATGTAGTTACAGCCATGAAAATACGTGTTACTGACCGTGGATCTCATTTCTGCGGAGGACCTAGTAAGGCTCAGAGATGGGACTAGGCCCTGTCCATGCCTGATCTCTGCAATGTCCACACCAATCCGAAGGGAAACAGTGTGGTTGCTGCTCTGGCTGCTTTCCCAGGAGGGAGCGGAGATACAAGGTTATAGAGCGGCCAGCAGGCCGTGGAGAGGGTGCAGTCAATAAAGCGCTTGCTGTGCAAGCGTGAGTGAAGACCTGGGTTCCAGGCCCAGGACCCATGTGAAAAACTGGGAGCAATGCAGTGAGTGGCCAGTGCCCCTGTATTCCTAGTGCTGGGAGACGGAGACAGGCAAACCAGCCCCACCCTGTTCACTGAACCTGAGTCCCAGTGAGAGACGGTGTCTCAAAAGCGAAGATGGACAGCTTCTGAAGTTGGCCTCTGCCCTCTACACATATGTGCACATACACCCACATTTACACACACACACACACACACACACACACACACACACACACACACACACACACCCCGTGTGGTGAACGCCCCTGCTCTTCAGACCTTGTCCGTTACTGAACACACCACCAGTCATGCCCGACGTTGTCCTTCCAGGTAGTGTTTTCCCAATTCATTCTTACAGTTTAGGATAACGATCACTTTATAGGGCGAAAAGAAAAGGGAAAGTAATTCACCACCACTATTTACACGTCGAAAGTGGCGTGCTGATTGGAGCTCATGCGTCTGCTGTGGCGAAAGAGCAGAAAAGAGCACTCCTACTGATTGTCCCAATGGCAAGCTGCTTCGCTCCGACTCCATACGCTGGCAACCACGGGTTCTTTGGCAAGCTCCCTCTGATGGGCCGGGTCACAGACGCTGACTGGCTTGTGGATGGGGTCAGGAGGCTGTGAGTTCTCCCAAACTGGGCATCCGTGTTTGCTCTGGGCCCCGGGGCTACCTTTTTGTTCTCTCACCCAGTGGCCCTCAGTCCCGACAGAGTGCACCTTCGAATCAGGAGTGAGAGTCCCATCGCTGTTCTCCAGAAGAGTGAGCACAGCACACAGGGTGGTGGTTCTGTTGTTGTGAGAACAATGCCGATTTGGTGATGGAGACGCCCCTAAAATGTTCATCATCTGCTTCTTGTGACCGAGGCTGGAGTGTACTCTGTAATTACAGGATTACCCAGCTCTTCCCCGACCTGCTGGCTCCAGGCAGGAGTGCCTCTCTTCATCTGCCTGGAGGAGATGCTAAGTGGATAAGGTTGAGTCAGACCCTCTTCTCCAGCCTAATGGTTTCCCCCTCGTGTTCCATGCACTTGGTCTCTAAGTTTTCTGTGGCCACTGTGACCCTAATTGAGAGGGCCTCCACGGGTGACCACTCTAGCCCCAGATGTCCCGAGGCGCACAGGCCAGTCCGTCTGGCTGGAAAGCCAAGCCTCGGGGTTTTGGCAAGTGCTGAGCCTTCCCATTGTTATCAGTATTTCTAGATGCCCACCACACTCAGACTCCAGAACCCAAGCCTTCCAGTGTCCTTGCTAGACACGCCCGCCCCCACCCAGGGTGCTTCTCAGGGACTCAGACAGTGCGCTATCTGCACCATGCTCAAGTCTTTTCCTTGTTGCTGTGGAGTGTAGGGTGGGGCTGTGGGGGGCGGGGCCTGGGTGATGGACTGACAAGGGGGCGGTGTTTGCTCACTGCCTGTGTTCGCACACCACGCTCCTTGGTTGGCTCTGTGGGCAGCTGGAGCTCGATTGCTGGCTGTTCTTCCCCGGCTCCCCAGAGTGGAGCTCTCCTGAGGGACCTCTGTGCCCCCTTTCCCGGACCACTTTGGTTCCTCCTCTCTCTGCCTCCCCTCTCTGGGATGCTGCCAGTGCCAACCTGAAACATGTCCTCCCACCCATGCAAATGTATCTGGGGAAGAAGCCACTTGCTGGAAGCTTATTCAGATGTCACAGTCCTTCCGCCCGCCCGCCCGCCCCATAACACCCTCCTCACACCGGGTATGTGGCTATCAAGGATAAGGGTCCCTCCCAGCCATCTGGAGCTAGATGGGGAGATCCGCCACGTCTGCCTTGTAGAAATTTTGTTCTCAGGAGTCGGCCTCCTCCTCTCCCTTTGGGCTTTCCAAGGAGGATGTGGGCCAGGTCTTTACCCCTTTCTTGCCTCCGTGTTTGCTTGTTCTGTGTTCATGGCGCCTGCCTCCAGACTGTGTCTCAATGTCTCCCTGCACGCCTCTGAACTTGTGCCCCCTGGGGCTAGGCACCCCCCCACTCCACCCTCCTTACTTAGCTGACACCTACCGGGGGGTCCCTTCACCCGGCTGCTCTGGGCTGCTTTCTGGCGACTTCCGCAGAGAATCAAGATGGCCGGGTTTCCGTAGCTCAGCTCTGGCACATGAGTTCTGTGATGTGCATCGGCCGCTCAGGCTGGCACTGGGTCTTCTCTGCTTTTCTTCTCGGCCTGCCAGGCTCCCCCTCACAGGTCACTTAGCATGGCCATTTCCACTCACCAGGCGTGTGAGCGGGTGGGGAGAGGGTGGGCAATGGCAGGCTTTCAAACGAAGAGGAGGCTGGGGATGTGTGTGTGTGTGTGGAGAGCTACCATGTGGCAAAGGCCAGGGACAGGGGCCCTGAGAAGCCACGTGCCACAGGGTGAGGGGATGGGGGGGTGCGGGCTTCCACTCCAAAGGCTGGTAAGCAGAGTGTGGGCTGGATCTCAGCTCTTGCCCTTTCACCCGGTATCCTCAGCAGTGTCCATCTTCCAGGGGGAAAGTCAGGGCAGAGGTGTCACACAGAAAGGCGGAGCGGCAAGGCAGAGCTGGAGCCACAGGTCTGCCGTCCCTGCTGGCCGGCTGGCGATGGCGGTGGGGATGGGAGTGAGAAGCAAGGAGGGCCACCCCAGAGGGGATGGAGACGAAGAAGACAACGGCTGCCCCTGCCTGATGGCCAAGGGCATGGAGGGAGGAAAGGTCATCCACAGAGTCTCACCACTTGACAGGAAGAGCCTGCAAGTGTCACCCGGCCACTCAGTCCCTGTTCGGAAAGTGTTGGGACACTCGGCTGGGTGTGGAGAGCAGATCTGGAATGAACCGGTGGGAGAACTGGAGAACAGTGTGGGCCCCGCATCGCCCACCATGGCTCCCACTGCCGCCTCACCACAGGAGCGAAGACTTAGCGCCTCTGATTTAACACCTGTTGTCTCCCCACAGCCCCGAGAACCTGGGCCCTACTGTGCACATTCCACCAGCAGCGCCGCTATTTTTAATCGCTTACCTCCGTTTAGAAGCACCTCTCTATTCTTTGGCCTATTTTAAGAATTTCCACAAGTCTCTTTCCCTCGCAGGAAGCTGTTATTTCCCTGCTGGGGTGTTTGCCTGTGCGTTAACAAACCATCTTGCTTTTAAGTAGGCTGTCCCTTCTGGGCTGTTTTTTAAAAGACTCTTTGAATGGCAGAGATTTTTCTGGTGGGAAGAGTAGAGGCTGCTGCTGTTCTGGGGTTGGTTTTCCCAACGGCTTCGTTAAGGGATAAATTCTCCCAGTTGCTGTAAGAATGTTCTGCAGATACAAATCTGGCTTTGTTTGGTGACGACGGAGCCTGAGAGGGCAGATAGCAAAATAAGCCCCTTTGTGAATGGAAGCCTTGTCCGCCATCGTCCTTCGGCACCTTTAGGTTCAGATTGCAGCCCCAGGAGCACTTGGTGCCCGGGAGCCAGGCTCTTGATGTCTTTGTGTAAAGGGGGGGAAATGGTCTTTAGCGGTGCAAGTTTTCACAGCTGAGATTGCAAGATGACCCTTGCCCCATATTTCAGAGTCCTCCGAGGTTCCTGTTGGGAGGTGGCTCCTTTCACTTCTCAAAGCCCTGTTACTGCGGGGGCGGGATGGGACTACATGGCGGTCATGGGTGAAGGTGGGGTGACACTGTGCTCTGTGCATTTGAGGGCCTCAGAAAGCGCCATCTGCCGCAGGCCACTCCACCTGCCGCCGTCCTAAACTGGCATCTACTGCCACGCCAACCAATCCCTTGGTGCTGCTGGCCACCCGGTTCGAGTTTCATTCAACAGATCCTTGTGGGCGTGGTGATGAGAGACCATGCCTCGCCTTCCCCAGTGAGAGCCACACTAGGTTCTTGGGTTGATCTTAGCAGTGTCAGCATTACCGGAAGTAAGGAAGGGCAAGAAAGAGGGAGGGAAGGAGGAAACGAGGAAGGAAGGGAAGGGAGAGAGGGAGGAAATGCAGAAGGAGGAAGGGGAAAAGGGACATAAAGGCCGGAAAAACAACAGATTCGAGCACTGACTGTAATCACTGGGGACTTACAGAGGCTTCTGGATAGTCATAGAGTGTGCTGGTTAGTTTGTCAATTGAACACGCACTGGGTCATCTGAGAAGAGGGAACCGCAGCTGAGAAATGCCTTCATGATATTGGCTTATAAGCAAGTCGGTGGGGACATTTTCTTGATTCATGATTGGTGAGGGCCCAGCCCACTGTGGGCGGTGCCATCCCCTGGGCAGGTGGTCCTGGAAAGTATAAGAAAGCAAACCGAGCAAGCCATGGGGAGCAAGCCAGTCAGCAGCTTCCCTCCAAGGCCTCTGCTTCAGTTCCTGCCCGGACTCCCCTCAGTGATGGAGTGTGTGTTATTTATTAAGCGGCACTGTTTACCGTGCAAGGGAAGCCATGAAATGTTATTTATTAAGTGGCACTGTTTACTGTGTGAGAGAAGCCACGAGGCACAACAAAACCCACTATAAGAGTTTATTAACGGAAGGGAATAGAAGGGGTATGCATGGGCCTATGGGATGACCGTGCAGGAAGAGAGGGAAGGGATAGGTGGAACTTACTTTTACAGCTTTCCCCTCTTGCACATGCGCATATGGGCTTACGTTATCTACACCACGCATGCACACAGATTACGTGATCATGAAGCACACGGATTACATAGGACATAGGCCCTGGGATGACTAAGCATCTTGCCTGGCTACTGGACAGTGCACACAGGATCATGTAGCTGGGGGAGTGGCTAGGAATTCTAACAGTGTGACCAGAGAGTTAAGATAAACCCTTTCCAGCCGGGCGGTGGTGGCGCACGCCTTTAATCCCAGCACTCGGGAGGCAGAGCCAGGCGGATCTCTGTGAGTTCAAGGCCAGCCTGGGCTACCAAGTGAGCTCCAGGAAAGGCGCAAAGCTACGCAGGGAAACCCTGTCTCGAAAAAAAAAAAAAAAACCCTTTCCTCCCCAAGCTTTTGGTCATGAAGTTTATCCCAGCAATAGAAAGTGAAGCAGGACCTAGGGGTTGTAGCTTATGGTGAGGAAGGTGGAGGAAATGAGGAAACTACGTTGTTGGCCACCTGTAGCTTCTGGCTAAAGTCTCCTTGTCAGAGCAGGTCAGTTTCCCGGGTTGTTCACACACATCACCGCCTGTAGACATTTGTCCCCCATCATCCTCTGCTTCCTCCAGGTCACTGGTCACAGACCTAAATTAGAGACCACAGTAGTGACTATTCTCTGGTGGGTCTTTGTAAAATTGTATGTGTTGTCGTGGTTTTTAGGTGCTGAAGAACCCTGGTGCTCACTTCTCCCCATACTCTGCCCCTCTCTGCTTGCTTCTAGTGAGCCCCGTCTGTGATTTTAGGAAATACATTTTTTCCTAGCTTCCACATGTGAGTGGGAACATTCAGAACTTGTCTGTCTGTGCCTGGCTTAGTGTCCCACAGCTCCATCCACATTGCCACAAATGATACAATTTTATTCCTTTTCGTGGTTGAATCACATTCATATTTTCTTTATCTGTCCATTCTATTCAGTAACCAGGAGCTTGCTGTGCGTCTCTCTTTGCTGTACTGATTTCTCCTCCTTCAGGGATATACCTAGGAGTGGTCTGTAGATGGGTGATATGGTAGCTCTATTTCTAGTGTTTTGTGGAAGTCCAGATCATTTTCTATTGGCCACACTAATTTATATTCCTACCAAGAGCGTGTGGCTAGCGTTTGCATTTTTGTTGATTTTTATTCATTGTTGTTATTACTGTTTGTCCCATTTGTTAGGTCCAGTGTGGTCTTTCTTGCCTGAAGGAGAATTGGACAGCTCCCAGAGGACTGCACCCAGCAGTCAACTCTAGCTTTAACAAGACTGTTTTTTAGTGGTCCCGGTGTTGAGCACTCTCAGTCTGCACGAGTTTCTCTCCTTCATTATTTGGAAATGCTCGGGATGCGTGGGGTGAGGCTGTCACTACAGCGCCACTCACGGGGTCTCGAGTGGGCAGGGTGTCGGCGAGCATCTTTGCTGATGCTCTGTTACTGTGACTCAGTGCATGCTTCGGGAGGGTGTTGGTCTGTGAGGGCTCCACCTGGCAGGTCTCTGTTGCCCTTGGCTGGACCCTGGGGTCTGTGATAGTGGCTAGAGTGTGAGTATGGCAGGCTGGGAAGGTGCCTGGTGGTCACAGGTGACTTTACCCAAAGGCCCAGCAGTGGGGGGCTGTGGTAGGGTCACCCCAGTGCTTCCCCACTTGCCCTTATCCTTCAGACTAGCTCAGATTTGTCCTTGGAAGAGCGGTGTTTCACAGTCTGTTAGCCATTTTCCTGTTGTTGTGTCAACTACCTGAGGCAAGTAAAATTAAAAGAGGAAAGGTTTACGATGGCTTACCCTGGTTTCAGTGTAGGGTTCCTTGGTCTAGCTGCTGTGGGCCCGTGAGAGCCCAGAGTGTCAGGGTGAGCATCATGATGATCACAGGGCTCATCATTTATGAGCTTCTCCAGGGAAGAATTCATCTTTCATGTTTTATTCCATCTTCTCCATTGTTCTCCGCCCCCCCCCCCCCAACTTCTGGAACAAATAAGACACCAAAGTGTTTGTGACAACTCGTGCCCTGCCTCCCTGTGTTCTCGGTGGGAGGACTGGGGAGGGCAATTCCCAGAGCCCCCAGTGGAGTTTTAGGAAAAGGAGACATTGTCCCCAGAAGGGCCTAGACCATGGGTGGGTGCTGTTTCAGGAGTGGAAGCATCCAGAAGAGCCCCGCACCAGGCAGCAGCACTTTGACCCACCTCGCTATGACGCGTGTGGGAGGCTGCCAGGGAGGATGCAGGGGGTGTGGATCTGCAGATCGAAGCTGCTTTCCATTTCAGCCTGGGAGCCATATGGATGCCAGGACCTGGGGGTGGACTTTGCTTCCCTATTTCAGTATGAGGGTGGACTCCACGTGTAACTCCCAGGACAGCAGAGGACCATCCTTCTCTATGGCACAGCTTCTTCCAGCCTCCTCACCTGTGTCTGGTGTCTCCGTGGAGACAGACAAGAGATGCCATCTCTGCTGTGAAGATGCCCTGCATGTTGGTCAGGGAGGCAGTGCCAGTCCCCTGGGGAGTCTGCTAAGAAGAGCCAGGAATTCTGTGTTGGGTCTTGAGGGAGGAATTCAGGCAGGTTTCAGCTGGGTCTTAGAGGTAAAAAGGAGCATTCTAGTCAATAGGGAGCCACTTTTGTACCGGCATGGAGGTGGGAAAAGATTTGGGACGCTCTGAAACTGAAAGGGGCTTTGGGAATGAGCCCTACTACAGGGCAGGTGAGCATGGAGCGGCTGAGCATGGAGTGGCTGATTTGGGGGGCGGGGGCAGAATGGAACAGCTGATGCATTTGTGTGCTTGGATCCCACTATCGAAATGCCACCGATGGTTGGCTTAAAAAAAAAAAAGAAATGAAATTGATTTCCTGACAGTTTTGGAGCTTGGCAGTCTAAAATCAAGGTGTGGGCGGGGCTGGCTTCTCCGAGGCCACCGCCCCGTGTACAGACGGCAGCCTTCTTCTTGCTGTGTCCTCGCCCTGCACATTTGGTTAGTTCTGCTTAATTTTCACAGCCCGTTTAACGTGTGCAGTGACTTGGGCCTGGTGTGTGGGCCCCGGTGGAAGCGATCAGAGTCTCGGGGCACTTGAGGTTGGACGTTGTGATGGCATTGTGCATCCAAAGCAACTGGGTGGATCTTCCCAGCTCCATATGGCTGAGTTTTTAGACTTGGATGAGCAGTCTGCCTTCCCACATCTGTGCTTCTCTGGGGGACCCTGGGGGAAACCCCAGCCTGTGGGGCTGTCCCTGGCTGTGCTGTCTCAGTCCAAGACAAGGGCAGCGGCAGACAGAAGATTCCAAAAGTCAGCCCTGTCTCTAGAGAGTAAGGGGCCTGACTTGGCCTTCCCGGGGTTCTTCCCCCATCCCTTCTGACTTATCTCAGCCCCGGGGCTGAGTGGGACTCTGGGTTTCTCTTAAGGAGGCATAGTTCTCTCCTCTTTTTCCCAGTGTCGTCTGCAGCCAAGGCTAGATCTCAAGCTCAGGGCTAGCTGACAGGACATAGGAGAGCCTTCTGGAGGGTTCCCAGACACACGGCCTTCCTTCTCGTCTCTGGGTTGTCCCATACCGCTCGAGGCCGCAGTAGCCATGTGACAGTCGTAAGAGAACATGGCTGATGTGCTATGTAGAGTGGGAAAAGGTCCCAGGCACAGGTGATTGACATGAGAAAGTCAGCTGTGCATCTGATGCTTTGCACCAGGTATAGCCAAGTGATGGAGGTGTGGGGGAGTGTTTGAACTGCTGGGTTTGAAGTGTTTCAGAGGGGTCCTAACGCACCCAGGAGCATGAGCGAGGAGAAGGGCACAGCTGGTGTGTGTCAGAGGCTGAGCACAGATAACCAGGTTGATGCCAGACACTGAGGACAGACTCCAGCGGGTCATGCTTGACCTTGCCGTTCATTGAGCCTTCTCCCACAGCCATGCAGAACATTGGGCGGGCGTCTCTTCTCCACTCCCGGCCTGCTCAGAGCCTCATCATGCAACAAAATTAGCCTTTCCTATTTTTCATTTTCCTGGCCATGGTAATGGGTTCAGGGATGGGCAAGTCTCCTGTGTGAGGCAGCCATTGGTGGGACGACCCCATGGCTCTCTGCGGGAGGAGAGTCTACCAGCCGGAGGAAAGGGAAAGCAGGTCAGAGTCGTGTGGCACCTCTGACAGGACTGAGCTGACAGTTCCGTGAGCCGGCAGGTGTGGAGAGAATCGCTTTGAGGCTGTTGACTTTGGTGGGGAGGTCAACGCTGAGGCCTCTGCGGGGCCCCGGAGGAGCCTCCCTAACAGTCTGTGTTCCTGTGTTTTCCTTCTCTCTCTTGTCACTTGTCACAGAGCCTCTAATCAGAGACTCCTGGGACTGAAATTCTATCGTCGACACCGGGCAAAGAGCAAGGCAAACCAAAGCAAGAGGAGGGGGAACAGTAAAATTCGGTCAGAGAATGATAAACCGGAAGAAAAAGGTAGAAAATACATCCAAAGTTGGCTATTTGAAACTGTCAACAAAACTGACAAAATTTAAGTTAAATTGAGAGAGAGAGGGAGAGAGAGAGAGAGAGAGAGAGAGAGAGAGAGAGAGAGAGAGAGAGGACTTAAATAATGGAATGAGGATTGAGAGAGGGGACATCACTACCAATTTTTCAAAAATGTAAGATAATTATAAAAAAAAAATAGAACAGTATGGCTGGGTGTTGGTGGCGCACGCCTTTAATCCCAGCACTCGGGAGGCAGAGCCAGGCGGATCTCTGTGAGTTCGAGGCCAGCCTGGGCTACCAAGTGAGCTCCAGGAAAGGCGCAAAGCTACGCAGAGAAACCCTGTCTCGAAAAACCAAAAAAAAAAAAAAAAAAAAACAATAAACTAGATAACTTTGGCAGAAATGGAGAAATTTATAGGAAGAGGCAAACTATTAAAACTGACTCAAAAATAAACAGGAAATCCCAGTAGACTTATAACAAGTAACAAGTATCTACCCACAAAGAAAAGCCCAGGCCCAAATGGCTTCACTGTTGAAATCAACAGATAAGAAGCAATGCCTTCCCTTCACAAACCTTCCTAAAAAGGAACATCAAGCCACCACCAACAAAAACAGGAGAGGGAATTCTCCTAACTCATTCCCAGGAGCTGTTATTGCCGCCAAAGACGCCACCTGGAAAGACCTGGGTCAACATTTCCTATGAAGATAGAAGAAAAAAATGAAATGAAATCCAGAATGCAAGCTTGATGACCCGAGTTTGACCCCCCAGAACCTATGTAAAAGTGCAAGGAGAGAACTAACTCTCCAGAGTTAGTCTTTTGGCCTCCATATGTGTGCCATAGCATGAACACATACACATACAATTATAATAATATATATCATATAATAAATAAAAATAAATGTTTTTAAAAACCAGCAAACTGAATCCAGCAACACAGAAAAACAATAAGCAGACAAAAATCTATACACCAAGTGGGGTGTGTCCTGGGAATGCAAGGATGGTTTAATATCTGAAAAAGAACAACTAAACAGATTAATCGACTGAACAGAAACTTCATAGTCATCTTGATATGGAAGAGGTATTTGACAAGATCTGATAACTTTTCAGTATTTAAAAACACCAAAAATCCGAGGAAGAAGGGCCCTGCCCCAACCTGATAGCAAACAGAACAAAACTGCACTGCTGATGTCAAACCTACCCATGTCTTTCCCCTGAGGTGAGGAGCAAGGAGAGATGGCTGCCCATCTCTTACAGCTTGTCAGTACTGCTTCAGGAACGTGGCCCCCTCATCCGCTGTCCTGGTGCGTCTAAGACAGTCGCTGTGCTTTAAATACAAGCGGGACGGGCAGGGAATGCAAAGATGGTCCGCTCTGGGGTGTAGAGATTTGATGGGTAATTTTCACTCTGATTTTTAGACTTTTCTGTATTTCTAACATTTTTGGCGAAGGACCACGATAGGGGGAAGGTTTTGAAGGGCAGTCCAGGAGAAGCAGGTCTGAAGGATGGTAAGATCAGAGTGAAAGGGCGTGTGTGCTCCGCTGGGGACTGGACAGCAGCAGCAGAAGGCCTGGTTAGGGCAGAAGCAAGGGCTGGAGCCAGTGATTGGCTGGACGTGGCTTCGTGTGCCTTGTGTGGTGTTGGGAAGACCTTGGCGACTTCCAGGGGGACTGAGTGTGGAGAGAAGAGCAGAGATCCCACTGTGAGGCCACAGTAGATTCAACATCCAGAGCATGTGCTGGATAAACCAAAACCAAGAGGCAGAGAGGATGGACGTTGGCCGGAGAGAATATCACTAGGAACCAGGGGCTATCCAAACATGGCACCCCGTGGGCCAGCAGCTGACCTAGTTGTGGCCTCTTCTCCTTAGCTACGAAGCAGGCAGTGTGGGTTTGCTAGCATGGCTAGTCACAACACTCCTTTGGGTGACTCTTCCCAAATGATTTAGGGCCTCTCAGAAGAAAGAAGGGTGTTGGGTATCAACAGGCTTCCAGTATCTGGTCTCTGAACAACAACACCTGGATGGCCTGCTGCCTTGTCCTAGGCAGAGATGCACAGGTGGTTGTGAGCATTCATCTGTGTGCCTACCACCACCCCCACCCCTCACTCCATCCCTCAAGCCATTTGTCTATCTGAGACAGATAAGCCTGCTTAACTCTCCCCAAGTGTATTTGCTTAGGAGTAAAGCATTGTTAGATACTGTCAAAACTCTGTTAATGTTAATCATTAGCCTCTGTGATAAGCATTCCTTTGATATTTGTGTTTTCTTTGAGCTAAGAGGTTGGCAGCTGGAACAATTTGACTCCATAATTGATGAGTGTTAGACTCGTATCTGATGCCCGGATGCCTCAGCTGGAACACCATCAGCAGAGAGTGGGGAGCCAGTTGTATGGATGTGGTGGCAGCCTGCTGGTCTGAACACTTCTCAGCTCTCTGCTCTCCCTCTATTTCTGCCGTCCTTGGTTGTTGTTGGCTCTGTTTGTGTCGTTCCTGACCCAGCCGCTCTCTGGAGCCCTCCAGACACCCTCTCACTGCTGCTGTTCACACTTGGAGGAAGCTGCACAGCGACCACAGCTGCTTGCTGCCTAAGTGCAACCCTGGCTCTGGAAGGCAGTGCCTAGTCAGGACGGTTTTCGACATTTTCCCCATCACCAGCCTCAGTGGACTCCAGCAGCCATTTTAATGTAGATGTGTGCAGAGGTGGATGGACATATATGCTTGCCACCAACAAATTCACCAGGTTCTAACAAATATTTCTTGGTCCGTCCACTATATGATGAACCTTGTTCTTGTTAGGGATGTAGAAACTGTAAAGACCACAGCCCTACCTTCCGAGAGCCCTCGGCTAGGAGAAAGGCAGATAGAGAGGCCACTGGTGCCCGTGCCAGGATTGGGGCCGAGACCAGCTATCTGTCCTGAGAGGCCGGAGAGTACCACAGAGGAGGGTTCTTGGCAGCCTCTCACTTATCCCCTGTCTGCCTATCTGGTGCATTGCACACGGAAAGTGGGCATGGCTGAGCTCTCCACACTGAGATAACAACTTCAGAGGGCCCCCACGGTTCACCTCAGCGAGGTGCAGAAGGCATGCGTCCCTTGAAGGCATGTCTTTCTTAGGCTCCTTCTGTATCAGTTTTTATGTAAACCTGTGTTAGTTTTGGCAAAGTGACAGAAGCTACAGCAGAGGCCAGTGTGTGCTGTGCCACCGGCTGGTTCTTGGGTCTCGTGGCTCCGGCTCTCACAGTGCCTGTCAGGTGATTAACATAATTCTTCCATTTTATTGCTGAAGGAAGGAAGTCTCAGATGCAGGCTACTAAGTCGCAGCAACGTTGCCTGAGCCTACCAGCTTTAAAAGCCCTGTTCTCTCCAACACCAGGCTCTGCCTCCTAAGAACATTCCCAGAGCTGTGTGTGACCCACTGTGCGTCATATTCTTCTCAAGACGGGAAGTGGGCACTACAGTCTCATTTAAGATTCTTATTTTTTTTTTTATTTTTATGTATGGATGTTTTGCCCACATATATGTCTGTGCACCACATGTGTGCAGGGCCTGCAGAGGCTAGAAGAGGGTGCCAGGTCCCCTGGGACTGGAGTTACAGGTGGTTGTAAGCCACCTTGGGAGTGCTGGGAATCAAACCTGGGTCCTCTGGGAGAGCAGCCAGTGCTCTTATTTGCCAAGCCAGCCCTCTAGTTGTGGTCCTCCAGCCCCTTTTCATAGAAGACTGGGGCTTGGAAAGGCTTGGTGGCTGCGGTCCCACGCTTAGGGATGGCAGGTGTGGACAACCTGTTGTCCACTCTGTCCACCCTGAATGAGTGTCCAGATCCAGCATCTGCTCTCTCCAGGCCAGCCTAATGCAGCTGCCCACTTAGGTCACGGCTGAGCTCAGAGGCTCCATCACATGTCTAGATGGGGACATTTTCCCCACCTCTCCTGCATGCTCCATAAATTCCTAATTGCTCGCTGCCATCCGCTTGGCATTTTCACCACCCAGAACTTGGAGCCATCTGCAGCCTTGGGGAGTTCATGCTGTTTTCCTTCCAGGAAAAAAAAAAAAAAATTACATAAGATGAAGCCCAGCGCCTTCTTATAGGATGGCAGGGAGCCTCCTGATGAAGAGATGGGCCTCAGTACCTGCTTTCCTGTTGTCCTGGTTCTGAGGTGCACGGCTTCTGTGACCTGGGCCTGCCTCCCCGGCAGAACCGCCAGGCAGCGTCTGTGCACTGTCCTTGTGTCCCACAGACATCTCCCTCCCCAGCATTCCTCTGGGCTGTGTTGGATGTTTTGTCCTCTCTGGGGGTGGGGATGGCCTCCAGGGGCCAAGAGATCCAGAGATTCCAACCCACCTCCTCCCAGGGCCTCCTGAGGATGGCTTGGCCCAACTGCTGTCCCGTCTTCCTCTTCCAGAGGCTCCTCCTCCACCTGCTTCTCTGGGGCGGTTTCATTCCACCGCGGCCAATAGAACCACCTCTGTATTTTCCGAACATTTTCACCGCACACCCGTGATAAGTGGGCAGACTCCCTGGCTCCGGCAGTGACTGCTGACGCCCCACACTCTGAGAGGTTGGGCAGCTCTCCTAAAATGGCACTAGTTCAATCCCTAGTGGGAGAGCGGTGCCGTGGGGATAGCCTGGCTTGCTCATGGACACTTGGAGATGCGCACAGGTGGCAGTGGCCAGGGAAGGGAATGGTCCCCAGGGAGGTGGCAGCCGGCAAAGGAGAGGGTGGCTGTGAGAAGAGGGGTCGGCGAGCCGAGGGAGAGAGGGCCGGCTGACAGCTGTGGTAGCCAGGTCGGCTTTGAGCAGAGGTGACACTGGAGCTGGCTCTGGACAGGAACCTGCTGGCCAGAGCTGAGCCAGGTCCCAAGACCTTGAGGTCCATTGGCAAAGAGGCTTTCTGGCTCCTCGGCCCACTGAGGTCACCGATGGAGGCCACTTGGTAGGCTTGACTCCCAGCCAGCCACTTACACATCATTTTGTCACATGGCTCCACGTGGCTTTTGCCCTGACCTTAGCACTCACCTGCCTGTTTGTGACCTTTGCAGCAGCTGTTTTGATTCAGTGCTCAACATCTTTGCTTGCTTTTTATATTGTCTCCCCCCTCCCCGCCCCTTTAAATCTATTTTTAAGAGAAATAATGGGGCTGGAAAGATGTCTTAGTGGTAGGAACACTTGCTGAAGAACAGAGTTCAGTTCCCAGCACCCACATTGGGTGGTGCACAACCACCTTTAACTTCAGCTTTGGAGGATCTCATGTCCTCTGCAGACAGCGCACTGGGGTGCACAGAACCCCCACACATACACGTAAATTAAATTACTAAAAATAAACTGTATTGTGATGCAGGATGTGAGAGGGCAGCCATAAATAGGTGACCACAGGAACAAAGGCAACCCTGGAGCTGGCTTCCAGCTCAGCACGGGGACTCGTGGGAGACTCCCCCAAGCCCGAGGCCTTTCATCCAGAAAGTAGACAGGCTGGTGGTTAGCACCTGCCACCATCCCCTCTCTCTGAGAGCCTAGGCATTGGATGAACCTGGCCATAAACAGCATTCTTCTGCTGTGTGGCAATGTCATTGCATGTCATATCAATATACAGCCCATTGTGGGCATCTTATAGGCCGAGAGATGGTATTCTGCCCACATGGATTCATTACATGGGCGAGACAAAATGGAGAGCTCAGGAGCCCTCCAAGTGATTGAGCCTCAAATTTCTTTCTGCCCTGCCCTGCCTCGTAAAGCTCTCTCCACTCAAAAGCTGCCCTCCGCGTGAGTGCGTTGTTCTCTTCCCGTGTGGTTCATACGGGTTGAAGCATCTCAGGTACGTCACACATCAGCTGTGGTTTGCTGCAAGGTTGGCCGGTGTCTGGTGAAAATGAGGTACAGCTGGGCCAGGACACCCCTTGTTCCTAGCCCGAAGATGGGCAGCTACCGTTAGAAGCAAGGGCCACTCTCCTGCCATGCAGCAAGAAGGACGCTTGGCTTGGGAAAGAGCTGTAAGGGCACTGGAGCCCGTCAGTCCCACAAACACTTGGCCTCTGGCTATCCTTTTTCGGGATCCTAGGACAGCTGTGAAGCTCTTCATTAATGCACCACGTGATTTTCCACAGCCCATTAGTGATTTCCCAGAAGGCCAGTTCCCGATATCGATCTGGATGCGGCTCTGAGGAGCCCTGTGGCATCAGGTCCTTTCTGGAACCAGCCAGGGCCCTGGTGAGCCCTCTGAAGAGACCCCACATGCTAATGAGGGGGCTGGTCTCCTAGCCCCAGTCAGTTGCACAGCCACTTTCGATGAAGACAGACCACTTCTGGAGGTTGCATCCCCAAAACACACTGAATGGGTTCGAGGCAGGAGACGCCTGGTACTGGAAGATGAATAATTTCCAGAGAAGTTTCTAACTCTGATTTATGGAAGGCAATTACCCATCTCTCTTCACTGGAACTGACGTGTTTTTTGCACCTCTCAGAGATTACAGGAGGAAAGAAATGTGGAGAGGATAATTAAGCTTAATGAGGGGACCCGGATGTCAGTTCCTCTCTGTATTACAGCTCTTGGGCCCCAGCACTCTAGGGCCACTCCTTGCCTTTTGCATTTTACTACGGTGACTAGGTGGACCCTGAAGGGAGAGAAATGCCTCTGACTAAACTCTCAGACCTGGTACGGCCATGTGCTGCTTAACAAACGGAGCGTGTTCTGAGAAGTACCTGTTAGCTGGCTTCATCGTGTGTACTTTCACAGAAGAGACATGGCTGCCGTGGCACTGAGTGATGCCTCCTTGTGGGACACCATCATGTATGTGGTCTGTCTCAGACGGACTGCTTGTAAAATGACACATGACGGAATCTCTTAAATTTTTTTTTTTTTTGCTGTTTTTATTTTTCTAAAGTTAAAGCACTAAGAAATGAAAACTACGAGATGTCACATGATGCATGTATATGTTGTATAGTGTTCAACTCAAGGTGGGGACACCCTCCCCTAAAACATTTAGAGTCTCTTGGTGGGGAAATGCATTTAAATCCCCTCTCCTAGCGCTTCTGAAGCAGACAGTCCTTCCCCGCCACAGAATGAATTTCTGTGTCTTAATACCCACTGTGTCGTTTTAAATCTAAACTCCGGTGTCTCTGCTACTCTGGGAAGCAGCACTGTGTCCTGAGGGACAGGACACAGCGTCCTTGTGTCCTAACACACTCAGCTTGCTCGCTCTCCTCTTCCTGGCTGTGACGTCCCACACAGTAAGATCTTTATCTAATTCAAACGCGTTCTTAGAGCCTAAGCCAGTTCCTGATCAGACAAAGTCCTCGGTGGCTCATTTTCTCCCCTTTCAGTCATAGAAATGGACGCCGGGGCCTCGAGCGTGCTAGGCAAAGGCTCCACCATGGAGTCACATCCCTAGCCCTTCAGCCAGTTTTTATTAATAGAGAAATAAAGGGCTGAGAGCTGTAGGGCTTGGCCTGGTGACATGGATGAGTTCTCCTGCTCATAGTGTTAGGTGGCAGTTGGGGTCAGAGCAGCCTTCTGGTCACTTGCCTGAGGCTTTGTTTCCAATAGGAATATATATATATATACACATAATTGAAAAATGTGTTTGCCATATTAGAACATATATTGCACTTAAGACAATGTTATATATGTATGTATTTTTATCTTTTCAAGAGGAAATAGTTGCTTCAGGAAACCTTGCCTGCACTTGAACTTTACTCTGAAGCATCACCCTTTTTAATTAACTGCGGTAGTATGTGGCTGTGGCTAATCCTGCAGCACTGTGTGCTGCAAACCTTATTAAACAGGAGGCTTGTCTTGGCTTATGGCTCCAGGCCAAGGGTCAAGGGCTGCCTCTGCTTCGGGCTTTGGGTCAGAGTCAGGGAGCATCCCTGTCTCTGGTCCCTAAGCTTTGCTCATCCCACCCCACTGGCCCTAGCTAATGGCTTCCTTCCACTAACTGAACACCAGCATCGAGCCGTGTCCACCCTCCCAGTCAGTACCTCACTCTTGTGTGACACACCTTTTCCTGGGGAGACACAACACACGTCTGCTCACCCCAGATAGGGATCCCAAGACAGACGAAAGAATGGACACCACCGAAGTCCCAATTTGGAGAACCAATGAGTTCTATTGAGGTTGCTTACAGGAATATGGGTGAGGGGTCACTTACAGCAGCAGAAACGACTCAAAGACAGCTGCCTCACCAAGCCCACCCCAGTATGAGTGACAGCTCACAAAGCTGGGAACCTGGAGCGCACTGCACAGCCTGCAGGCAGCTCGGAGAGTGTCCCAGGTGCCTCAGTTGGCCTAAAGCTCTTCCAGGCAGCTGGTCTGGTCTCAGGAATCCTTGAAGCTTTTGAGAGTCTGCAGTACAGCTCAGCCTCCTTCCGTCTGAGAGGTACTCTTGGCTTGCATTGCCTGCTCTGACAGGGAGGAGCCTAGTGAGTCTGGTCAGTTTCAGGGGCTTCCTGAAGATTGTTTTAGTTGTTGACTGCCTTCTTACTTAAGGAGCTTTCTGCAGGGCGGCATGTTTACACACAAGATTCAAGGAGACAAACCCCCCAGTCATAGTCCCAGGGTTCCTCCCCATGCCCTCCTCTTCCCTCGCCTCTGCTCCCCTCTCCTCTTCATCGACTGAGGCCAGCTAGGGTCTGATTAGCTCTGGTTTCTTGGGACTCATTAGCTGCAGTGCTCAGGTCCCTCAGGGTGAAGCCAAGCTCTCGCTGGTTCCCAGACCCATCTGTGAGTAGCTTCTACTCCCACACTTGATAGTGCTTTGCACTGGAACAGATAAAGGGATGGTCAGGCCAGTTGTGCAGGAAGACATGCTACTCATCACATGTGACAGCATGAGAGCTGTGTCAGGGAGACAGGGGCCAGGGCTTCACCAACAGGGACACAGCGGTTGCCAGGGTCACTGTGTGCTTCCTGTCTTGTAGTTCCCAATGCAGTGTCTACTGTCACCCTCATGTCATATGTGGGGTAACAGAGGGCCAGCCACTTGTCGTTGTTGGGAGTCAGAAAGCCTGTGGTCCTGGGTACACTAGCTCCTTCACACCTGAGGGAATCTCACTAGGTGAACTGTTGAAATTGGAAAGATACCTCTGTCCCGTGTACTCGCTCAGGACCCAGTGTCCTTCTGTTGTGTTGGCCCGCCATTCCTTAGGGTATGACCCAAAGACCACAGCTGGTCTTAACCATGGTGAAAGGAATGAACGGGTCTGAGGCAGCATGGAAGCAGGGGTTGTGGAAACCATGCCTTTCCTCCGGCTCACAGTCCGTTCGCTGTCAGCACTCAGTCTCGAGGTCACACCTGTCGTCTACAAAGGAGGATAGCAGATGGGAGAGAGGAGAAACCAGGTTTGGGGCAGGCTACCCAAAGGGCCCGCTCCTCTTTGGTGAACAAGGTCTGCCACCAGGAAAGTGCTATGAATTCACTGTTCTCCTGTATGCATGTGGGCATTTTCTTCACTTAATAAATACCAAAAGGCTTTCCTTTGCAGTACCTCGGGGTGGGCAGAGTCTGTGTGATATGGTGGGGAGGTGGGACAGCAGCCATGAGATAGGACAGAGCTGGCTCATGGATTCTGATCATTCCTTCTCTCTCATTTATTTGCGTATGCCTCACTGTAGGAAGGGCTTGAGGCACAGAGCTGTGGACACAGACCGCTGAAATAAATGCCACTTACACATTTATATCCCTCAGACTCTCACTCACCCTAAGGATGGGAGGGCAGGTGCAGAGAGCCACGGATGTGGGCGAGAACCGGTAAATCTCCCAGGTCAAAGCGATCAAAGCACCAAGTCAAGGCCAGGCGGATCCAGGTTCCGGTTCCAGCTCCTGTGCCTACCGGCAACTCATTGTCCCTTCTTGAGCCTCGGTGTCCCCATCTGTGAGGTTGGTGCCAAAGTGGCTTGTGTTTGAGGGCTTCTCTGGTTGAGTCTACCTACCCCAACGGTCTGCGTGTTGAAGGCTTGGGGGCCCAGCGGGGTAGTGGCAGGAAGAGGTAGGCCGTGGGAGTGTGCTCTAGGATGGTAGTTCTCATGGGACTCCTGGAGCCTTCTTGTGAGAGAGATGAAAAAAGAGCAAGCCCGGCCATTACCAGCCCTTGGTTTTCTGGCTTGAGACATAAACTTTCCTCTCCCACCATCACCGGCCGCCATGATGTGGTGCAGCCCAGGAGCCCTTCCCAGGGCTTGCACCACGCCGTTTGATTTTTCAGACTCTAAAGCTGTGAAGTAAATAAACCCTTTCCTTCCTAAGTCACCTTAGTCAGGCGCCCCACAGTGTGTACAGTGGCAGGACTAGGCACATCTTCTGGGTCCTAAGTCACCTTCGTCAGGTACCCCACAGTGTGTACAGTGGCAGGACTAGGCACATCTTCTGGGTCCTAAGTCACCTTCGTCAGGTACCCCACAGTGTGTACAGTGGCAGGATTGGGCACATCTTCTGGGATGATGGGTTGATTTTAAGATGATGATGCTCCCTTGGTTTTCCTTCCCTTCTGGCTCTTTCAGAGCTCGTGGTCCCTGGCAATTCCACCACACATTCTGTGATGTCCCAAGAATTTGCTGAATGAGTCCTGGGTCTGTGGACTTGGGGGCAGCTGGCGGGAGGCCCTGCCTGGCCCTGAGGTGCTCAGTCCGCCATGAGAATTCCTGGTCCTTCACGTCTCGCCTCCTGCCCGCTCTGTCCCGAGCTTCTCTCTCTGGTGCGCCTTGCTGCCCGCCCTTCCCAACCCCTCCCCCCGCAAGGACACATTGCCCACCATCTTTGCTCGTTGTGGACCACTAGCCTCCTCCCTCCCCCTTGCAGGGCCTCACTGGCCAAGGAACCTAGGATGGCAAGTGGCAGGACCTTCTAAGATGGGAGGCTTCTGTGCAGGTGAGGATGAGAAGGGCAGGCTAGGTGGGGGAGGGCCGCAGCGAAGCCAGAGCAGAGCTGAGTGCTGGCCATGCCTGGCTGTGTGCTGGGTGGAGAGCCGGAGTTGTGGGAGTCTGGGTTGGAGTGGGAGAAGCAGGGAAGGGTTGGAGTCAGGAGGCTGCTGTGTGCTCTGGTGAGGAGGGATGGCGGTGAGCACCGGTACTGAAAGAACGAATCCAGGAGCTGTGAGGACCTGGGGAGGAGCCTTGTGGGGAGGAAGCCCTGAACTCAAGTGTGGGCTCTGGAAGGGCAGACCTGGGGCACAGAGGGGAGAAGAAGGCATAGTCCAGACAGGGCACCCGGGAGCTCAGAACTTGGGTTTCAAAGTGAAGCAGAGAGCTAAAATCCCAAGACAGGATCTAAGGAGGCATACTGTCCATTCCAGGGCAGCCCAAGAATCCATTGTGGGTATCATGCTGATGCAGACCTGGGAAGGTGTCCAGACCTGACATTCTGTCTAATCTATGCTTCCTTCTACTTGAGCTGTTCTCTGCTGGGAGAAGCACTTTTCTCTGCACCTCATGAAATCAGCCAAGGAGCACTCTGAGCAGCTGCTCTGGGTCCAGGATCGTCCTGTACAGGGGAAGTGAGGAATGAGGAAGAAGAACAGGGAAATAGCCAGGATAGCCAGGGCGATGGGTACTAACAAGTCCAGGAGCACGAGAACCCAGAGGCAAGAGAGCCTGGGTCTGTCTGGGAGAGATGGAAGGGAACGTTGTTACCCAGAGCCCTGGGTGTTGCTCTTTGAGTGGATGCTCACCAGGCACAGGAAAGAAAGGGTACCCGAGGCCAAGATCCGGGATGCACAGGATAGTGCAATGCTAGATAGACAGCATGGCCCAGAAGACTCCTGCATGCCCAACCTTGCTGAGCATTAGGGAAATGGGACTTCAGACCACATGTGGCACTGTTTTCATGGGGGGCAACTATTAGAGCAGAATGTCTCGTGTCCTTGGGTGTTGATGCTGAGAGTGAAGGGCATGCTCACCTTGGCAGTGCAAATTGGTGCTCTTTAGAATGCCGTTGTCAGGGCCTGGTCACATAGACCATTCTGCTATACCTCACCTTAAATAAAAAGCAACGAGAGGATACCGGCATTTATTTGGGAAGAACAGAACACTGCAGTGGGACCATGTGTGTGTTTCAGGAGGCAAAGACAGGGCACGTTTTTAAAGATAAGAATGAGGATTACCTTAGGTATTTTAAAGCAATAATCCTTGGTCACAATGACCAATATCCGTGTGTCATCAGCTCCAGGTTGAACAAACAGTTGATAAGCAGAAATCGAAGATTTCTTTTTTCTTTTTGCATGAAGCTGCTCAGTCCACTGTGGAAGCGTGTGGTTCTGGCAGTCTTTAGGATAGTCATTATCAAGCAAGGTGTTAAGAAACCTTCTTTCATAACCTTGTAGCTTTACACCCTGGTTTTTTGTTTTTGTTTTTGTTTTTGTTTTTCGAGACAGGGTTTCTCTGTGTAGCTTTGCGCCTTTCCTAGAACTCACTTGGTAGCCCAGGCTGGCCTCGAACTCACAGAGATCCGCCTGCCTCTGCCTCCCGAGTGCTGGAATTAAAGGCGAGCGCCACCACCGCCTGGCAACACCCTGGTTTTTAACAAAGCAAGCACCTTCATTCTGATTCTTCCATGGTAAGCATGTCCCAACCTTGCCCCCACCACCAGGAGGTGAAATCATACAAAAATGTCTAGAGCCATGGACCTGTATCACACCCAGCTGGACATGGTTCAAGTGTCCCAAGAGGGGAAGATGGAGAGAGAAATTGTAGACTATTCCTACAGATTGAATACTGCCCTATGTTAAAAATGTGCTACAGTATGCACAAGATCCCAAAGCATGTTAAAAGGAAGCTGGCTTCAACAGCCCTTGTGATAAGTCTCTGGGTGTGAAAATTTAAATACAGGTGGCCCTAAACATGTTATTATCTACCTACATACCTAGAGGAGACTTTGAAGAAAAGCAGGAAAATGATTGTCACAGAAGACGGACCCGGCTGCTCCAGCTGGAGACAGAGGCACCTGTGTGCATGGGCCTGTGTCGTTCTTCAGTTGGCGTGGAGGGTGGTGTTTACTGCGTCATGCTCATTCAAGCAGGATATCTGGACTGTTTGTACTTTTTGATAGTCATGGCTGTTTCACATTGAGAAATCACACAGGCCTGCCAGTCTATGGGACAATGACCTGTGTGTAGTTGGAGATAAGGGTTGGGGACACATTGACTCTCCTAGGCTACATAAGGAATTTTGAGCTGGTGGTACAAACCTGTAAGCCTAGTTACCCGGGAGGCTGAGGCAGAAGGATCATGAAGTCAAGATCTGGTTGGGCTGTGGGTGGGCAAGGCCACCCTGGCCAACTTAGTCTCAAAAAGTAAACAGAGAGCTGGAGATGTAGCTCAGTGGTAGAGCACATGCCCAGCATATATAAGACCCTGGATTCATCTTCTTTGCTGAATTTTGATACCCTAATGTTGTTTTTCCTAATCTGAAATGCTTTAGGGTATTTGTAAAGTTTTAGGCGTGTAGATAAGGAATTACACCTTTAACAAAAGCATTGTGTTAAATCTCTACCTTTTAAAAAAATGTTTTTATTTAATGTGCATGAGTGTTTGCCTGCATGTATGTGTGTACCAGAGGCTGGAGGAGGGTATCAGATCCTCTAGAGCTGGAGTTACAATGATTGTTAGCTGCCTTGTGGGTGCTGGGAACCAGTCCTCTGCAAGAGCAGCAGCAAGTGCTCTTAACCACCGAGCTGTCTCTGCGGCTCCTAAAACTCCATCTTCTTGCCCTAGGTCTTTGCCCCTGTGTTAATCCCAAAGATTCAATGATTGACTCAAATCATCATGGCCAAATTAATTAAAGCAAGCTTTTTTTTTTGTTCGTGTACATGGGCTGCCTCCTTCTAAGGCAGGGTTCAAGAGGCCATCACTGGATGTGAGGAAGACAAGGTTTTTATAGCTCAGGGATGGTTGGGGGTTCCAAATGTGGGGGGCTGTCAGGCAAATAAGTGGGGTTACAGGAGCACAACATAACAAGTTGGTCATAACAACATAATGACATTTGAAACAAAGGTAGGGTTGCAAGATGGTTATAACAACTTTTAGAAACAAAGACATGGTTGCCGTTATCTGGATTAGGCAGTACAGAACCATTTGTAGTTAAGGTTATGGGAGCGGCATAGCCCAATCCTTGAGAAACAGACTTAATCTTAAGTAGGAACAAACCTAGTTTGTCTTCACTGTAAGATGGCTTTCAAGCCTAAGATGGAGGCAGGCTGGTCCATGACCTACTGTCAACTTTTCAGCTCAGGAAGCACACTGTGTGCAGAGTAATCCTGGATTGAGCATGGGACAGTCAGGATAAAATACTTCTTGGGAGACACAGTGCTCTTCTTGGGCATCTTGGGGATTTCCTTTGCTTGCAGAAAGCCAGACTGGGGGCTGTACCTGGTTCTTCCCCAGGACAGCCACGAGTAGTGGAGCAACCAATGAGGAGGGCTCATCAGAGATCAGAATGACTGTCCCAAGATCCTAGTGGGTAAGCCACCCTGAAAGTGGTGTCCCACAAGGAAGCAGGGACCAGACTGAAGTGGGTAGGGAGATGGTGTTGATAGGTACCACACAGGCAATGGTGGCAGGAATGAGTGTGACCCAGTATGCCTCCCATGCCTGGGGACTGTGGGTCTGGTGTGGTCTTGGCTACCCTGCTTGCAGGCATACCAATTGACAGCAGGCCTCCTGGGGCTAGTTCTGGAGAGCTGAGAGTGGGGGTTGGGGGGTGGGGTGGGGAGGGCCATCAGCTTTGCAGAACCTGCAGGCTCGGCAGGCTAGATTAGGCAGGCAGACCATGGTGGGGAGTGAGTTAAATGTTCATTGAGAGATGCTGGCAGCATGCTAGGTCATGTGGTAAAATGCATGGAGCTGCTGGGCACCTCAGGCTGCTGGATGCTGAATTTGCCTTTGCTCGTTCAAATGGAAGCACGTCCTTGCAGTGGCTTGTAATTTTCTAGCTGAACGGCTTCAGGGTGGGCCTACTTTGGAATGTAATTACCCGTGTGCTGGAGGCTCTACTGAAGTCCATGCTCAGAGGAATGGACAATGCCAGGCACCGCCGCGGTCACCACAGGGCCCATTACCTGCAGCCCGCGGTTGGTTTGAATGTAATATGATGGCGTTCTTATGTCCCGAAGGCCTAGGAATTGGGAGGGACTGGGTCCAAATGAAACAGGGCCCTGCTGCCAGTCATGCAGGGGGGGAACGAATCTTGTCCACTGGATACCACAAGACCCTGACTTCCACGGCCCTAACCCACTGTTCCATGCAGCTTTTTAGTGAAGGGCCAAGCAAAATACAAAAGGCCTGACTGTGGATTCATTGTGTGCTAGAGGTGGATGTTCTGAGCAATGGTCGTCACTTAGTCCTAAGGGGAGATTGTAACGTGGAGCTGCCTCAAAGGGGCCTTTTCAAAGGTGGGCCCAGCGCAGCAATGCAACGCGTGGCTGCCTGGAGCACAGGGCTGAAAAAGGTTCCTAGGCTGTCTGATAGGAGGTGGATAGGAAAGGGAGCTGCTGTGGTTGCCTAGAGATATTTACTCTGAGTTTAAGAGGCTGTGAGTGATTAGTGAGGTCTGCTCTGAGTTTAAGAGACTGTGAGTGATTATTGATGTCTGCTCTGAGCTTAAGAGGCTGTGAGTGATTAGTGAGGTCTGCTCTGAGAGATTAGTGATGTCTGTTCTGAGTTCAAGAGGCTGTGGTCAGTGGTGTCCGCTCTGGTGACTCAGGTGTCACGTCTCAGTAATCTAACTATTTTCTAGCACCGCCCCCCAGGCTCCTTAATGCCGTGCTAGGGGGGGCTTTCTCCAATGTTCTCTCCTTTGTCCCCAGAGGCAGCAACTGTGGAAATAAGTAATGATGCTGTTTCCACGGGAAAATGTTCATGGAATGATGTGAAGGAATTGAAAGCAGGAGCCAAAAATGAAACACACAACATAATTACAATTAATTACATGATGATTTCTACTTATGACTATGTAATTGAATCATAAAATATTATAAACAAATTTAAATATATATATAGCAAGGACGAAACTGGAAGGAAATAGATCTTGATGCTCACAGTGGGTAGATTTTCTTTTCTTTGTTTGTCTCTATTTTTCTGCAGTGACCCACATTCCTTTTTCAAGCATACATAAATTAAGTGTGAGTGGGTGTGTGCATTTAAAAAAATATTACATATTTGGGGATTTGGTGGCATGCTTTTTTTTTACTTCATAAATTCACAGGAGTTATTAATTACTCCTCCTGACTTAGATTTGAAATAGCTGTTAAGGGCTGCTCCAAAGGCTGGTTTGTCTGGGGCTGAGAGACTTGGACAGCAGCCTTTGCTGTTGCCTCCTCCCGTTCTAAAGCTTTGATCTCAAAGAGTGAGCAAAAGGTGAGAGCTCACTGGAAATCCAAAGGCACCTGCTATGGTTTGAATCAATGTCCCCCCAGAGAAGGGAAGGCTTCCTCCGCCTCTCTCAGCCCCCTGCTGTGGGAACTGCTGGGGATGGTGGTGAGAGGTCTTCTGGGCTGAGAGCATGCCCTTGAAGGGTGATAGTGGGACTCCAGCTCTTCCTTTTCCTCTGTCGTTCCATGCCATGAGGTTAAATAGATGCCTTTGGTCCATTTTGCCTTCTGTCTGTGATGTTGTGATGTGTTATCACATCACAGTGATAAAAAGCAGTGGGATCCACAGCTGGTGGACAGAAACTTCCAAAATGTGAGCCAAAATCAACGTTTTTTCTTTATAAGTTGATTACCTCAGGCATTTGTTACAGTACCAGGAAGCTTACTCAACACCAAAGCCTCAAAGAGGGGCATTGGGCTGAAGCATTGCAGCGTCTGCTTATGAAATAATCTCATTTGAGGACATTTAGAAACTTCCCAGTCACTTCCAGCACAACTCAGGTGGCCTGGCTTCCATGGAATAGGAACAAGCTGTCAGGAAACAGGGACAGACTACCTGACATCTCAAGGACCCCATGGTTCCTTAGTCTGGTTCCTGTTGCTGCGGCAGAATACCAAAGCCTGGACATTAATAATGGAAGGAGGTTTATTTCAGCTCATAGTTGCAGGCATCAAGGAACATAGTACTGACATCTCCTTGGCACTGTGGCCTCAGAGGGTACAACCCTTATTTAAAGCATATTCAAGCATGTGGAATTCCTAATGGGGAAATGAACTGTGCCCATGGAAGCCCTACCCCAGTAGCTGGTATATACTTAAGCATTTGACACGGTATCATTTTAAAATTGGAATTGTATTTGTTGTAACACATACCTGGATTTCTAATGTTTTAATAATTGTGGTTTATTAAGAGCCAAGCCACCTGCATTTTCTGATCACCCCCTTGATGCCACCATGCCTACCTAGTCTGGTTGCCCCGTGCCTCCCCAGACACCATAGGGTGCGGATGGAGGCTTAGGTAGCACTGAGGGCAGCTGGACTTTGAGTCAGGTGCAGGTCACCCGGCACACTGATGGCCTTGTTTCTTAGATGGGAGCCACCAGGGCTAGTGTGTGGCAGAGTCCCACCTGGCTCATGCCCAGCCCACCTAAGTGTCTGAAAGCCAGACTGACAGGTACAGAGCTCTATGGAGAGAAACGGATGGGGCTTTCGTGAGTGCCTTCCAGGGCCTGGTATAGCAAAGGTGAGAGACTCATGCTCTCTTTTGACAAAAAGCAAACCAGTTGCAGCATAAAGGATTTCTCTAAAAAGTGAGGAGGGAGACTCTACTAGTCTTGTGAGTTTCAAGTTGACCCAACTAGATGAGTGTCCCGTTCCCTGGTCTTGAGAGGAGTCTACAGTGATGTCATTCATCAGACTAGCATCCATCAAGGCACCGCGCCCATGTGTCAGAATACCCCTTGCTGACTGTAGAAATAATCAAGAGAGGCCCAGGAGCTTCCAGTAACAATACAAAGCCAGCCACCTGAGGCCATGTGGAATCACAGGGAGATGGAATGTGAACTGCAGCGAGCTGGCAGATCACCCTGGGGACCAAGGGAAAAGGAGGCGGAGAGGAGACAAGCATTCTCTAGCACTGTAGCACCATGGATAGACTCTTCTAGAATTTCAGTGATTCCAGGGAGGCTCGGGGTGTCTTGTCCAGCCCAGAAGGCAGGATGCATGTCAACCACCCCTGTCTTCTCTTTCTGGGAGCACTTTGGTGAGGAGAGTGCGTGCATATCTCAGGGAGAAGAAGGGCACCTCACTAGATGCTGAGGCACCCACTGCTGACTTACTGGGTACTAGGCTGGAGATACACAGGGACCTCAGCTGCGCTCTCCAGTGGACAAAGGGCATGGGGGACTCACACAGCTGTTGCTGGGAACCAGGTCACTATCAATGCAGATGCAGGTAGAGGGGTGACGTCTATGGCCAGCAGGATGCACCTGTTAGCACCATTGTCAGGGTGACTGTTCAGTGTCTTCTCTAATGACCCTTGCTGACTTCCCTGCCTTGGACCCTGCTCAGCTTTCTGTGTCAGTGTTTGGTGGCAGTTTGGGTGGACAGGAGTGTTAGAGGCAGAATCCTCGAGGCCAGGCTGCTGTGGGTTTCAAGTGCTGTTTTGAAAGTGTATTAAGTGGTGGAATGATTTCAGAAAACTGGCTGCGGTTTTTGCTATCATTGCAATCTTGTTTTCTTCTTGAAAAACGCCTCTGCCTTTTAGTAAGAAAGGAAGGTTGGGTTTCACTCAGATGATTCATGTAATTCCTGTCGTGTTTGCAAAATCTCAGGCCTCCCTGCCAGCCCTTAAGGTCTCTCTCTGCCTTTCTTTGCTCCAGCCCCCAGCTCCACACAGCTCCACACTTGCCTTGAATGCCCCGATGCCTGTGGGTCCCACCTGCTCACTTACTCTGTTCAGATTTCCATAGACGTATTTGTCTGTGTGGTAAACAGGGTCATCTATGGCGACAGGAGCCATTTGTGGCAGAGGGGCCGAAGGGAATTGGGTCCTTTTTTGCATAGTTGAGTAAATAGCAGCAGGAGAGGCCTCCAGGACTCTAGGGGGTGCTCTGAGAGTTCTATCCATCCATCTATCCATCCATCCATCACCCATCCTTCTATCCATCTGTTCATCTATATATCCATCCAACCTTCCTCCTAACTATCCTTCTGCTCGTGTCTGGTCATCCATCCATCTGTCCACCCATCCATCTATCCATCCACCCACATGGCATTTATGGCTCAGAGGCCATGCTCCAGGGTATGAGATATCAAGATGAATCTGTGTAGTGTGGTCTTTCTCCTCAAGGAACAAAGGATCCCCTTATACCAGGTCCTGACAGTGCTGAATGAATCAAATAAAGACAGAGGTTCTAGAGCCCCTGGAGGGAGTGATCAGCTAGTGTGGGAAGCTGCTGAGGACTTCAGTGTTCGTAGGGTTAGAGGTCAGCCCACAGCAGGTTGGAGGGCATAGATAGAGTTGGTGCACTGAAGAGCCAATATGTCTTGTGTGGTTGGAGGACAGGGTGGGAAAGGGGAGAGCAGGCACAGGAGGCCAGAGGAGTAAGTGGTAAGGCGGGGGCGGGGGGAGAGGGTTGTAGCCTCACCTGGTCACCAACTGTGACATGACCACATGTATGATGTCGTCTTGTGATTTGTATGCATGGTGGTCAGGAGGGCAGGCTTTGCAAGCCTCTCTGGCTTGCCTATTGGCTATGTGAGCTTAGGCAAGCTGGTTAGACCTCTGAACCTCGCTTTCCTCATCTGCAGAATAGAGACCAAAACCTCATGTGGTTTTTTTGAGGGCCCAATGAATTAACTTGTAATGATATTCTTAGACCAGCATCCAGCCAGACAAGAGGCGGCTGTCAGCATGGCTGTCTTACAGACCCATCCCTCGGCTCTGGCCATGATGCTGGGCTTTTCCCCCGACAGCTCCTCAATCAGTGGCCGCACACCTCAGTGAGATCGGCATTGCTGATCCATATGGCAAAGGACATGTTTATTTCTATTTCTTCTACATTGTGTGGCCCTTGGCAGGTGCCGGCCTGTCCTTATCCCCTGACCTGTTTCTACTGGGAAGCCCTGCCAGAGGCAGGGAGGAGCCCAGCCCTCCTGATCCCCAAAGGAGGGGACAGGAGTTAAATTTGGATTTCAACAGAGCCCAGAAGGGGTCCAGCTCACTCTCCCAGGCCCACTGGGGACCAGCAGATGCATCTTTTACATGTTTTACAGCCATAAGATTTGGCAGCTGCAATGTAAGAGGCGAATGATGAAGCAGGCAGTTAAGAGAGTGGGGTGCTAGGGACATACAAGAAGGAAGAGCACACACCGCCCCTCCTCAGGGGAAGCCCTTGGGGGCACTGTGGATGGTATTCAGGGGTGTCTGCGCTTCCCCAGTCTGAGTGGCTCTCGGGTAGGAATGGGTGCTGCTGCGTCCCTCTGCCTCCACATTCCCTCTGCTGTGCCTCTGTCCTGATGAATGAGCCGAGCATCTCTTCCATCCTACTGTGTCTCCCCTTGATGTCCTGGAGCACATGGATGGGCAGGATGGAGCCCAGTCTCCCCGCCCAGTGCTAGGAGGGCAGCAGGCCTTGCTCCGCAGATAGTTGGAGCAAGTGAAGCAGGGCCCACAAGCCCAAAGTCCTGTGGGGAACAGAAGGGAGAGTCCCGGTCCTCTGGTCCTCTTAGCCCTGGGCTCTGTGTCCCCAGGTGGCTGTGCTTGCAGCCTGTTGCCTGCCTGTCTTCCCAGGGGTCTTGCTCATCCTCGGGGAGCAGGTGGCTGGTGCGGGAAGATAAGAATGTAACAGGTCTGTGGTCACAGGTGGTTTTTACCATCCAGGGTAGCCGAGGCAGAGGAGACACTTCAAAGACCGAGGGCACTCAGAGCCTTTGGGCACATTTCTGGGCCTGTCTTAATTAGGGCTACTACTGCTGTGAGAAAACACCATGATCAAGAGCAACTTGGGGAGGAAAGGGTTTATAAAGACAGATGTACATCCTGCATCACACAGTCCCTTGTAGGGAAGCCAGGGCGAGAACTCAGATTGGGTAGGGACCTGGAGAGAGGCGCTGAAGCAGAAACGGAGGGGAAGCACTGCTTAGTGGCTTGCTCGTCATGCCTGGCTCAGCCTGCTTTCTTATGAGCCTAAGACCACCAGCCTGAGGTGCCTCCACCCACAATGCTCTGGGACCTTCCACACCACATCACTGAGAAAATGCCCTACAGGTTTGCCTGCATCCTGCTCTTATGGAGGCAGTTTCTCAGTTGAGGCTCTCTCCCCTCCGATGACCATAGCTTGTATCAAGTTGACCAAAACAACAACAACAAACCAACAACAAAAATCTAGCCAGCACAGGGCCCTTATCTCCTTCCATCTCAAAAATTGTGGGATTCCCACTTCACAGGTGTAGAAGTCAAGGTCTATGGAGGTCTAGGAATGTGCTGTGGAGAGCCCTGAACTTGAACGTAGGCTTTCATACTGCATATGGGCTGCACATCTACGTCTCATTTACTGGCAGTGCCATCTGAGGTGTGTGCTGGTGGGCTCATCTCTGCTTCACAAGCAGACAAACAGACTCAGCAAGACTAGACCCCCTGAACCGTTAGGAATGGACGAGTTCATTTTGCTTGGGAGGGAGAGCCATGCCACCCAGTGAGGGCTCACTCATTCTGAAAAGCTTTGAGCCTCTGCCTCCTTTATCTCAGGTTCCAAATGGTTTCCAGGGTGGCCCCTCCTCTCAGGGCTGGGTGCCAGGCAGGCCATCTGCTTCTGGGGCCGGCTGCCCCTCCCACAGCCACTGCCTTCCCCCTGAACGCCTGGCTCCCGTCTGGCTGCAGCCATAGGGAAGTTCCAGGGAAAAGATCTGTGCAGTCTCTTCTGCAACCTGAATTTTGTTGCTGTGGGTCCTGCCTTGTCTGCACAAACAGCTCTGCTGATGCTCAGCTCTGGTCCTTTGTTGGGGATATGGGATGCCAGGGGAGGAGGGGCAGCACTGGACCGCTTCCCTTGGCACCTGTTCAGGGCTTGGCTGCATCAGCTCCCTGACGAGCATCCTCCTGGCTCCTGGCTCCTGGCTCCATGATGCACAGTAGCCCTGAGAGTTTAGCACAGAAGTCATATCAGGTCACCACCCTGCTTGGTACCATTTCTCTTCTCAGCTCCCCCATGTTGCCCACCTGGAGACCCTCTTTTCTCCACCACCGCCCCCGCCGCCACTGAGCAATGCCTGGCTGCTGCTGGGCCTTCTTCTTGTGCCTGGATTTGGTGCACCTGTCCCCATAATTGGGGAGCTCTCATCAGGCCTGGACTTTGCTCCTCAGATACTCTGTCCTAGGCCTTTCTTCAAAGGCCAATCCATCAAGACCAAGTAGGACTCCCCTGCCTGCTCCCTCTTTGTGTGTATATATGTATGTCCCCTCTTGCTGAGCATCTTTCCTGCTAGACTAAGAAGCTGTGTGCAGGCTGGGGCAACATTATGCTTTTATCTCAAAGTCCCCAGGGTCCAGCTCTAACAAGCTCCCAGCCATACTTCTGAGCCATGTTAGGTACCATGGTGATGTCTGTCTTCTGTCTTGTGAGCAAGAGCCCCTTCCATTCTCTATCCATGCTGAGGGTCACAGAGGTCTTTCCCGGCATCATGAGTGGTTACCAAAACCCACTGACTTTTCCTGGGGAGATGTGAACAATCATCTAAGTAGGGTATCCACAAGAGGCAGACTCCAGCTTGGAGAACCAGTGAATTTATGGGAGTTACAAGAACTTGTGTGAGAAGTTAAAGGTGTATAGGGGACCTTAAAACAACTGCATCACCCCGAGTCCCATCCTACTGTGAATGATGACCTCATGGGAGCTGCGTCATGGCGTCCCCCCTTCAGGTAACCTTCCACCTCTGTACTCTGGCACTTGCCGAGACCACGTGTAGCTGGGGCAGCATTATATGCAGCCGTGTGGACATGGCAGGAAGGACATAGGCTCTTGGGTGAGGGTCTGAAGGAAATGGTCAGAGGCCTGACCTTGTGAGGGCATCTTTCAGGTAATGAGTGCTCCTCTGATTTCAGCACCACCCCCGTCTTGTGGGCCCAGAGGGCACTGCTCCGCAGCGCTGGGCCGCTCTTACGCCGGCCTCCCAGCCTCCAGGATGATACTAACTGTATGTCTGAGCTTCTCAAGCTCTGTCACAGATTCCTCCAAGCAGAAGTTCAATTCCAGTGTTCTGTGAAACCCCGAAGGAGATGCTTCCGAGGGGTGACTGTGGATGTGCCTCTAGCAATCCTGGAGCTAGGGGCTGGCCCTTTATTTCAAATGATCATACAAAAAGAAGAACCATGGGCCGGGGCATACAACCGCCAGGCTTAGTGGGGGCATACAGAGGGAGTTCTAGGGGCACCCACAGGTGTGTATGTAGAGGGGCAGTGCCCCGAGAAAGCCAGATGGCAGGGGGCCACGGGTACAGTCGATGGCTAACTTCGGGGCTTCTGGCAGGTCCTGCTTTGTCTTGCTTTCTAAACCTGAGACTGCCGTGACAGGGGAATCCAAGCCAGGCATGTTGGAGGAGTCCTCTTGCAAGGTGCCAGGTCCCGGCTTTGCTACCTCAGGCTTTGGCATCTTAGATGGGGAGACCACAGTAGAAAGACAGGCAGGACCTCCGTGCCCAGAGGTGACTGAGGAGACAAAAGAAAGCAAGTGACAGACAGTGGTGACACGTGCTGGCGGGGACCTCTCATTCAGAGACCTCAGGACGGAGGAAGCCGAGAGGCAGGAGTCTCGGCAAGCCAGCGCAGACCTGCTTGGGAGAGGGAACGTCGGGTTATCTTCCAAACTGAGTGTCCGGGGACATCCATTCATAGCTGGACACCAGCCATGGGGAGTGTTCTCATACCAAGGAGATGGTCAGACATGAGCCCTCCCCAGCTAAGCATCTGGTAGCATGCCCCGATTGGCATGTCTGGGAACAGGAAGGAAGCTGATGAACGGCTCCTGAGCAGTAAAGGAGAGGAGGACGGTGATGGTGTTTCCGAGGCTTTGTTTTGTCTCGGAGAAGATCTCTAAAGAGCTTTCAGCAAAGCAGCCTGACTTAATTTCACTTAGCCAGACAGACAGACCCAGTGAACATAGAACATATGTGCGTGCATGTGTGCATGGTATGTGTGTGTATGCTAACTTGTCAAAATGGGGTCCGTGCCAGATCTGAAACCTGGAGCTACCAATAGCCCACTTCCTGTAACAGAGTAAGGCTGAGCATGCCCACTGGGACTGTGGAGGAGCTGGTAGATGCAGAGAAGTCACTGTGGGCAGCTGTGCAGGCAGTTCCTTCTCAAGAGGTGACAGCTGTAAGCTCCTGAAGGCTTCGTGCCGTCGTGGACAGATGAGAAGCCATGGCTCAACTAGCATGCACCCTGGGAATGCTGTGCATGCACCCTGGGAATGCTGTGCATGCACCCCGGGAATGCTGTGCCTTGGAAGTAGCTGTTGAGTGTCCACAGTGGCTGCATTTTTTACCTCTGTGGAGCCTCACAGAGCCTCTGAGCAACATTGTGACCGTTGACCAGAGCAGGTGTTTCTCAGCCTTGGCTGTGCATGAGCCATAAGGAGCCTCTCCACCTCCAGACCAGTCAAACCCAGGATCTCCGGAGGGGGGCCCACATGCCAGTGGTTTCAGATGCTCCCCCCCCCCCCCCCCCCCCCCCCGTGATCCTCAGACAGGGCTGAGGCCAGGAATGGCTGGAGTGACGGGAAGTTGTGCAGAACAAGTGTCACATACTGACCAAGGAGTAGATACGATCACGGGCATGGAAATAGTGCCTGCACTGTTCTCTTGGACCCCAAATGACCCCTCTGGAGTCCGTCCTCTGCTGCGGCCCCTGGTAAGGAGCTGACAGTCTTGCAAAACCCAGCTTGACCACTTTTCTGTTAGTAACCATGGGCTGAGTCACCATAGAAGCCCATAGTCCCAAGGATGGGCACCCCTGAGCCATCCCTTGGGAAGTGAAATCCCTATGAAGATGGAGGATGTTGGGGTTCCAGGCACACTGCCCAGCAGCTGAGGGAAATGTGGAAGACACTTGTCTGCTTACCCCAGGGATGTCAAGCAGGCAGGTGTCGCCGCCCGTTGATGTCCAAGTGAACCCAGCAGCTTGCATATCCATGGAGCACAGCAGGTCGGGGAAGCAGGTCCCCTGTGTCTTTAGGAAGAGGCGGGAAACACATACACCAAAGGTGGTTCTCCCAAGGATTAAAATATGAAGCAGAGTGAAACAGACCCACATTGGTAGCAGCCTGCATGGCTTGGCTGGGAGGGATTGTGGAAAGAACACAGCTTTTGAGTGGGTTGGTCGCTCCCCCAGCCTGGGTGTAGGGCCTGGCCCAGGGTGCAAGGCTGGGTAGCTCTGAGGTCCATGCCTCAGAGCTGAGCTCTGCTGGCAGGGAAGCCAGGAGGCAAACTCATGGCCAATGCTGCCACACCCTGTAGTGGATGTGGGGACTGGGCTGGGCAGGAGGGGCTGGGTGGGTTTTGTATCGAGTCCTGTGGCAGTACGCTGGAGACCTGAAAGCCAGGAGACATATTCTGACTGGGATCTTACTAACCTACTGTGAAGCTTGGACAGGTAGTTTCTCTGGATTCTGCTGTCCTCGGTAGAGGAGACAACACAGACGATAACAACAGAGGACTGCAGCCCTCTCACACTCGTAATCAAAGGGACCGGCCAGCAGGAAGGCCGGGTAAAATGGCGCCTGTGGCTGTTCCCCTGTCATCATTATGGGCAGGAACTCCTCACCTGAAGGGGACCTAGAAACAAGTGGTCCTGGGTGCTAGCTCTCTGCCTGACCCTGCCATGGGTCAGCAGCTCCCATGAACCTCTCAGGCACTGGCTTTCCTGGCGGGACATTTGCTGAGCGCCCACCCAGAGAGAGGGCCAGGCTGTGGGCTCCCTCCCATCAACTCTGGAACTGCGTTTTAACACCAGCCCTGGCTTCCTGGGTGGCTCGGGGAGCTGGGAGTTGGGTTCTGACTCATTGCTGGCTGGGTGTGAGCTCCCCAGCTGCTCCAGCAGTCTTATCTGTGGCTTTCCTAACTGCTCCCTTCTTATCCTCCAGGGCCCTCATCTTTGTGTCCCACGGCGCTGGGGAGCACTGCGGCCGTTATGATGAGCTGGCTCAGATGTTGAAGGGGCTGGACATGCTGGTGTTTGCCCATGACCATGGTGAGTACCTCTGGTGTACCACAAAGGCTGGTAGAAAGGCCCCTGGCTGTTCTGTCCTGTCCACCCCACCCCCAACCCTGCTGCCGCCGCCATCGTCTTGTCTGAGTCTGTTCTCTGGGTTAAAATTTACATGTGGTTATATGAATGGGACAGTGTGTCTGGCCAGGAGTCACTATCAAATCAGAGTTTGCATGCAGGCTTGTTGAAAGCGTGGTTGAGAAACCAAAGCTGGGCCTGTTTATCCAGGAGCCCGCCTGGGCCAAGGAGTCCTAGGGTACGACTATAAAGTGCCTCCTCTCAAGGTGGACACTGGTTCTCTCCCACAGGACTTCAGGTGGATGCAGTAAGTCAGATTAAGTCAAATCTTAATCTCATGTGAACCAGCAGAGGGTTATAAAGTGCCTCAAGATGGGCACATAGGAAAAGTCTTGAATATGTCTGCACATGCGTGTGTATACATACATACATGCATATGCACAGCTGCACATACACAGCACTGTTACAGATGTGTATACACACACACGTTTGCACAGCTGCACATACACAGCACTGTTACAGATGTGTATACACACACATACACATATGCACAGCTGCACATACACAGCACTGTTACAGATGTGTATACACACACATATGCACAGCTGCACATACACAGCACTGTTACAGATGTGTATACACACACACACACATTTGCACAGCTGCACATACACAGCACCGTTACAGATTAGGAGGAACAGTTTTGGCCCATGGCTTCAGAGGTTTTGGTCCCTCATGGTGGAATAGAGCAGAGCAGCTCACAGCAGCCAGGAGGAGAGAGAGCAAGTCTGCACAGAAGGCCTTCTTTTTCCTCCCCTTCTGTCCTGTCAGGTTCCCAGCCTAGGGGATGGCACCGCCCACATCCCAGTGGGGTCTCCCCACGTAGTTCATCCTCTCCTGAAGTGCCCTCAGACACACCCAGAGTTGTACTGTGATCATCTCTTAGACGTTTTTCAAGCCAGGCAAGTTGACAGTGAGGATCAGTGACCACAAATGGGTGTACACATGTAAACACATCAGCACAATGCACACTTACCACCCATGTGTATGTGGGAGTGTTGATGTGCAAGCACACATATATGGATACACACATGCATGCATTCACATTCACATATGCACACATGTATGTACAGGTTATGGGCTTACACACATACAGGCATGCACAGATAGCTCCAGGCTAAATAAATGGTTTTTTTTCTCATGACAAAACCCGTACTGCCAACAGTGCTGGGCTCCTTGCCCAGGTCAGTATGCAACTTCCTGTACTGGGATTTGAACTAGAGTCAGCAAGCACTCTATGGCTGAGCTATACCCCCAACCCAGGATGCAGCCCTTGAGTTATTTTTGTGGTGTTCCTGTGGCTGGAAAGTCTCCAGATTTGGCCTCTGAAGCTGGGCTCCCAGGGACAGCGTGGTCATTTCCCCACAGTCCAGTGTGCTTCTCTGCCACTCTGCCCAGATCCAGAAATGCCACTTTGTCTCTCTGATACGAGAGTAGATAATGAAGTGATGCCGTTGGAAGGAGGGACAGGGGAGCTGTGGCAGTGGCTTGAGTCTCCTGGAGAGAGAGAGAGAGAGCTACAGCCACACACAGAGACGCTCACGTGAGATAGACAGGCTGCTAGGTGATTTTTGCCCACAAAGATCTGTGAATTTGATTTGCCAGGAGCCCCTCTTAAGCTAGATGTATGCACATGTCCCAGTAATTGAGATTATTAACTAAATTCTTCCCTATTATGGCTGCAATGTTCTCTGCTGCTCTGCAGTCAGCCCTGGTTATATTGGTGAGACTGTTGTTTGGGAGATAATATTCCAGGGTTATCCCCGAGGCCTTTGCTGTGGGGACTCTGTCATTATTAAGCCCAACACTCTGCTCACTAGAAAATCCCAAGACAGGAAGGCTTTGTCCTGCTGCATCCGTCTCCATTAAAATCACTTGTGGTTGTCGTTATGTGCTGGGGGACATTGTGAGAGAATTGTTGCACTGAGCACCCTGAATCTCAGGCATCTGTCTCAGAGCTCGGCAGCAGCCTGCTTATCAGATAAACTAGGCCAGATGAAGTCAATGGGAGGCTTTGTTTATATTGCCTGACTGAGGTGCTTAGAAAAACCATTTTTGAAGGATTCTTTTTTTCAGAGTCCAGGGAGAAAAGAAGCAGCCCACTTTTTGATGTTGCCAGCAAAAAATAAATAAATAAATCTGAAGTTGAGGCAGAGCTCTGTGATGTTCTAAATGGAGGGTGGGAGTGGCTGTGTTCACCTGTTCCAAGTTCCCAGAATGACACACTGGAAATACTGCTGCATGTGCCAAAAAAAAAAAAAAAATGAACCCAACTGAGCATGTGTGTGTGTATGCACACATGTGCTTTCTCTCCAGACACAGGGGCATAGCCTCGCACACAGTGGGTCCAATTCCCCTCTGGATGGCGGTCCAGGTCATCTGACTTGAACCTTATCCGGCCATTCCCATCCTTCACTCTTTTCACCTTCCATGTGGGCCATGATACTGTCAGACTGCTGAGATAACCTAGAGGAAGGACCAGCAGGGGGTGGGGGTGGGTTGGCAAGGGGGGGACCTCTCCTCTAGGACTCTTAAAGTTGCAGGGCAGACCAGCTGCTGTGCTGCATCCCCAAATGGGCATGTCCCCAAGGCTCTGAACAGAGACAGCACAGCTGGGGGTAGGAGGTTCTTATCCTGGACCTGCTGCCTTCAGCTGGGTCATCTCAGGCCTGCAGAGGCCAGGGGGAGATAAAGTGAAGGCATAGACAGGAGACGTTCGATGGAGCAGCTGGACAGAGAACCCACAGCAGCTTCAGCACTGCCCTCCACGGTGCTAGTTATAGAAGTGCTGGTGTCTCTAAATGATGCCATAGTTCTCTCTGCTCAGCCACTTGCTGGCTTCTCATTAGGTGCATCCCCCCGCGGCTGAGCTGTGGCTATCTATCGGTCCGTTTTTCTCAGCTTGCCTGCAGACAGAAATTTAGCTTTGCTTTTTCTATTTTAGCCTTTGGAGTTTTCCCAAATGGCCTTGTGGGTTTGGACAGATTACCAGAAGGAAAACCATGATGCTGTCCATCACTGAGTGCTGCCTGCCAGCCTTGCTCTAGGCACTTTCCCGGTGTTATCTCAAACTCCTCCTGAAGACTGAGGTTACCGTCTCCATCTCATATGTGGAGGAACTAAAGTAGGGTACCCAGGATGCTATTCCCTTTGCACTGGAACCATATATGGGTCCATTGTGAAAGACAGAAACCCCACCACAGCCTAAAGAAGAGAAGTCTGGTTTTTCCTGTGCCACAGAGTCAGGCAGGGCAAGAACGGCAAGGTGTTGTAAACACCCCAGACCTTGTCCAGAGGTTTGACCCACAGGTGTTACTTGTCTGTAGTATTCACCCCTATGGGCCCTGTTTCAGCCACATGTTCTCCCACAAGGAGTACTGAGCAGGAGGCCAGAAAAGGGAAGGGGCTAAGCTCAGGCCTACCTCAGAGAGCTGAAGCAGGCCCCAGCTGGATCCCACTGGCCAGACCCTGCTTCCATGGTGATAGCTAGCTGCAAGGGAGGCAAGAAAACGAAAATTGTCAACTGCTGATCCAAGCAAGGCAGGGAGCCTGAGAAAGAAAGAGGGAGAGAATGGTCATGGCTGGCGGTTCTCTGGGCCACAGCCACACTTGCATTTCTACTGTGGATGCATTCAGGATGTTCTACTAAGTCACAAGACCATCTTTTCATGTTATCCATCCACATACTTTTCTGTAAGATCGGAGGGGACAGCTATTACAAACATCAACAGTAATATGGGTTCAAAGCTCCTAACTGTACATTTGCTCTGGATAGGGTGTGGTGCCAAGAGGGGTACACTGGCACAGTGACTTATAGCCTGGGCTGCCCCTCAATCCAGCAGCCCTTCTCCAAAAGCATGTGGTACTTGTCATGCTGGGAGTAATGGGTTCCCTCAGTTGAGGCAAGCACGGACTATTTCATCATCCTGTTCATTAGTCCCTCTCTCAACCACAGAATCTCCCCAATCATCTACACATAGCCCGGGCGCTGGAAGCATCACTGGTGTTTGTTGAATGGCCAGAGGAATTTGTAATTCACATTAAATGAGAAAGAAATGTTTTAGATCAGAGTTGTGGGGCTTCCACATTGAGTATCTGTGGGAGCGGGACTGATCACTGTCAGGACCCATAACTGTGGAGTTGGTCTGGTGGCTAGGGGCCAGGGGAGCTTGTAAATGATGTGAGTGTGTGTCCTGAACAGGGGAACCACAGAACCTGATATTTGGATGCCAAGGCAATGACCAGTGTCTCTGAGGTACACAGGTATCCCCAGATCCTGCAGGGCTGGGCAGGGTAGCAGGTCATACCACATGAGTAGGATCTTACTGGAAAAGGAAGGTGTCCTAGTTGGGGTTACTATTGCTGTGATGAAACACTATGACCAAAAGCAAGTTAGGGAGGAAAGAACTTAATTGGCTTATACTTCTACACCCCAGTCCATCACTGAAGGAAGTCAGGACTGAAACTCAAGCAGGGTAGAACCTGGAAGCAGGAGCTGATGCAGAAGCCATAGAGGAGTACTGCTTACTGGATTGCTCCTCATGGCTTGCTCAGCCTGTTTTGTTATAGAACTCAGGACCACCAGCCCAGGGGTGTCTGCACCCATAATGGGTGAGCCCTCCCCCATCAATCATTAATTAAGAAAATGCCCTACAGACCTGCCTACAGCCCAATCTTATGGAGGCATTTTCTTAATTGAGGTTCCCTCCTCTCAGATGACTCCATAGACTGTGTCAAGTTGACATAAAATTAGCCAGCACAGAAGGATACTGACCACAGGGAACCCTGCTTCTGCCTTGGCTACCTCTGAAAACCCTGGGGAGCCTGGATGGAGAGTGATGTCTGCCTCCCTCATCCTCAGACCCTCCTGTCTTTGATCTTCGGCACAGCCCAGATGTCTTAGTTACTCTAGGTGAGTCTATGGCTGTCCTGGTTGAGAGCCAGGGCAGGGGAGGCCACAGAGTCTCTCAGATCTGCACTATCATGCATCTCCTGATGTAGCCGGACCCCAGAGTCTAAGCAGAGAGGAGCAGGCAGAAGAGAAGAGCCCAGCCCTGGGCTGCTGAGCTCAGGCCTCTAAAGAATCCCTGTGGAGCAGTAAGCAGGGAGGACTGCTCATTGCTGGGAAGAGCCCTGAGCCTGGAAGCCAGGCTCCCTCCCGAGGAGAGAGGATCGGTGAGAGACACAGTGCAGGCAGGCAGAGGTAGGGGGATTCCAGCCACTTCTGCGCAGGTAGAGGCACCAGAAGGGAGTTTCCTGTGACTTTCTAAACATAGCGTAAGAAAGCCATTAGTGGGTGTGCAGGCAGTCACTGGGTCTGCAGCTGCTCCCATGACTCGCTAGAAACCCCTCGGCCCTCCACGCAGGCATCCCGGACATCTGGGGTAAGGAGGAGGGAGGTCCACCACCCGTGGCACCCTAGACCGTGGCCATCATGTCTCACTCCGAAAGCATTTCCCAGCAATGCTGTTAAAAATAAAGACATGTCGCCAGGGTGTCCTCAATGTCAGAGCACCTGCTCACCGTGTGGAGGCCCTGGGTTCCATCTCGCCCACCCCCCAAAAAAGGGGCGGGGGGAGAAGGGACAGAGAGGGGGAAAGAAAGGGAAGGAGGTGGCAAGGAGAAAAGAAGGAAGGAACGGAGGGAAAAAGGAAGAAGGAGGGAAACTTAAGGGAGTTTGCTGGGCCCAGCTTTCTATTTACAAAATATAAAGAAAGCATCCTCGGCAAATTAACAGTGAATTAATTATCTGCAAATATTTGAGGGAAAGTGCTAAAGGAAGATTAAAAAAAACAAAAAACCACCGAGCCCTCAGCTGCGGTGTGAGAAAAGAGGAAGTTTTGAGGGAATGACCGTGGGTGTTGGTGATGACTCAGGGGTGGGCCCCGCGTGGATATAAACAGTACTGAGAAAATTCAGGGGCAAGCCCGAAGGTGACCTGTGGTGGTTCCCACGCAGGGGTCGGCGCTGATTCGGGCCTCTCTGAGATGTGCTCTGTTAATCAAGGAGGTGGCCGCCAGCTGCAAGTCATACATGTCTGTCAGAAATGCTTGAGAATGTGTTGACACCGTTTCGCGCCTTAGTAAATACAAGAGTGAGAATAACAGAGGACGTGGCTTGCTGATGCTGTGGAGGCCCGGCCAACTTGGGGTGACAGGGAACAGGATGAGGTGCAGGGAACCTGATCCTGCCGTCCTCAGAGCATCAGGAGCCGCCAGCCCCCTGGCGACTTCGCCTTCCTGCCCCGCTCTTTCTTGTCCATCTGCATGATTCAATTGCACATATCCAGACCCTCAGTTGTGTGTAAATCTCTGATGTGAATTTGTGTGAAAATGCGGTTATTTGCCTCTTCCCTGGTAGAGATGAAATCCTCACCAGCCAGAGTTGGCTTATCCATAAGACCGGGAAAAACCGAGAAAAATCGCCAGTGCTGAGTCTGTGAGGAAACAGAGTGAGGCCAGCTCTGCAACTCAGGGGACACCAGCACCCCCATATTTTCAAATTCAGCCAGCCTGTCGTGATCTGGGCACATGCATGCCAATGGGCATAGGCTGCCATGACGCCAGTGCTGCTGGCCCGGGACCCACCATGGGAACCATTGAGCTCATGAACTTGTACAAGGACACCTTGTGTGTCTATGAGACTCAGCACATGTCCGAAGAAGAAGAAGCCGGCTGAGGAGCCGCAGGGAAGAGTTTGGGGCTGGATTTCAAAGGATGTCTCATGGAGGAGGTGGGTTAGGTGGGTTCAGGTGGGGATCCCAGGCTTTCATTCTGTGGTAACTTACTACTTGTCCGACGGCATGCCCAGCACCAGCTGGTGAACAGAGGCAAGTTAGCAGAACGTGCTAACCCTCAGTTTCCCCATCAGAGAATGGAACGTTGAAATGTCGTCTTGAATTAGAGTGTTGATAAAGTTGTCACATAAATGGGAGGGGCGCTCTTGTTTTGGTTTCTCCATATATAGTACCATCTGGCCTTGAATTCATAATCCTCCTGCCTCAGCCTCCTGAGGTGGCAGGCTCTATCTCCATTCTTAGAGCCGGTGGAATTGTTAACAGAGATTCTGGTACAGTGTTTGCTATTGTTAGGTTCCAGGGTGTCCTTAAAGGCCCATGTGTTGAAGGCTTGGTCCTCAGCTTGGGGCAGGTGGGGATTTTTAAGGGCGGAGAATAGTGGGAGGTCATGGGTGGGGATAAGGGTTGCCTCTCTTTAGCTGTCCAGCCAGGAGGTGAATAGCTTTGCCCCATCACACACTGCCACTATGACGTGCTACCTCCCATAGGACAAAAAACAAAGCCACATAACCAGAGACTGACTGAACCCTCCATAACCAGGCACCCAAGTAAGCCCCTCCTCTTTGTAAGTTGGTAAGCTGGGGCCTTTGGCCACAGGGACACAGTATTCCAGCATTGGCGGTTATTGGTACCCTCAGGGCCCCTGGTTCAGCTACTTGGCAACTGACGAATCTTAAACATTGAATTGTAATGTATGTGATTTTTCTGAGTCACAGCCTTGCTATGTAGTCCAGGCTGGCCAGAACTCAGCATCTCCCTGCCTTGCCCTGCCCAGCACAGGGATTTAAGGCACTCGCCACCACATCTAGCATCGGATGCTCTTTCTTAACAGCTGAGACTTGCCTGAGCTGGCATGGCTCCGAAGTTCTTAAGTTACAGATTGCTGGTGTTGCTCTGTTTCTACAGCTACACTGAGTGGCTGCAGACTTTCTTTGGGGAACCGCTTTCTGTCTTAGAAAACAGAGGCCCTGAGGACTCGGAAGGTCTCAAATCTCTTTAGTCGGTTCATGTGCCCACTCAGGAAACCCATGCAGTGCCTTCCATGAGGGGCAGTGAGGACTAGGCCGGAGCCCTCCAGGACCGTGCAGTCTGCGATCCCATTCCCATGTGTTTCTGAGATATGGAATTGTATGGCTGCTCTCTGGTGTGTGAACTGCTGGCAGCCCCTGCAACCTTGACCTTGCTGCCTGCTGCCTGGGTGACCTCAGGATGACTTTCAGAGCCTCCCTGCTTTATCTCCTAAGATGGGACATTAGTGCATACACAGTGGCACTCGGTACGCAGAGCTTCACAGAGGGCCGCATGACCATGATGGTGGTAAAGAAAGAAGCCCTGGAGGCAGAGAGCCCCCAGCCCAACAAATAAAGCAGGCAAGGCTTTGTCTCAGAAAGAAAGGGGCTCCTTCCAAAAATCTCACCACAAAGACTGCCATGCTCTGGGAGGGGACGGTGCACACTCGTAATCCTAGCACCCTAAAGGCTGAGGTAAGTGGAGCTCTGTGAGTTCAAGGCCAGCTGCTCTACATAGCAAGTTCCAGGCAATCTGAGCTACATAGTAAGACTTTGTCTAAAAATTAACAACAAAACTACCGTACATTGTTACTGTGGCCCAGCTGACTTCCAGAACCTTCCCTGGGGACCTCACAGAGCCACTGCTCCATCTTGTCTGTCAGGATGACCAAGAGCCCAAGATGGGCAGCTGGGGAGATCCAGAAAGGAGACTGTTGGGAGAGGGCTGATCTGGCAGGTGGGTTCCAAAGCCCAGAGGCTGGTCGGGTCTCCACAGGAAGCCTTGTGTAGGGTCTGCAGTGAGTGGATACACTGTGGGGTAGAGCTGGAGGTGGAAGTGTCCCCAGTGGCAGGGTGTGAGACCCCAAAGCATCAGTGTGACAGAAGGGACAGACAGACAGACTTCAGGAGGGAAGTTAGTGGCAGAGCTTGAGTTGGGCTTTGGCCATGCTGGGGAATTACAGAAGTCTTCTCAGAGCCTGATGATGGTGACCTCCCAGGCCTCCGTTTCCCTACCTGGGCCTCTGAAGTACTTGTGTGTACCCGTGAGGACTAAGGGGCTGATTAACAGCCAGCGGAAGGCTTGTCCTCTGCCCTTCTCTCTTTATCACACTTTAGACACTGCCTTTACCCAGAGGAACTGTTTTTCCTACTTGCAGGCTTCTCAGAGTGACAGTTTCTGTTGGTTCTAAATGGAAACCTTTCTTGTGTGTTTTGAAAGTGAAGCAGGAAAGCTACTGAAGCCTCCTGCTGCTTCTGACCCAGAAGGTGATGTGGCCCACCAGGAGGGCACCATTCATGCGGGCTTTCACCGCCCTGTCATCCCTGTGTCACCAGCTCTACCCTTTGTCACAGTGGTGGTTGGCCTAGACCTCACTAGGTAGACCTTCCTGACCTCAGATTCACAGCTTCGTGCCTCACTCTCCCGGGTCCTAGGATTACAGGTGTGTGCCACTATGCCTGGCACAAACTTTATTATTATTATTATTATTGTTGTTGTTGTTGTTGTTATTATTACAATAACTGCATTTATTTGTGCTTATGCATACTCACACTCATGCCAGGGCACACGCATGCCACGGCATTCATGTGGAGGTCAGAGGACAACTTTGGGAGTCAGTTCTTTCCTCCCACCACTTAATTCCCAGGGCTTTGGGTGTCAGGTTTGGTGGCAAGTGTCTTCATCCCCTGTATCCACCGAACCTGGCCACGTCAACTCTGTTGGAGTACACACGCGTAGCGAGTGATTCTGAGGAGAGGTGCAGTGTGAGCCTTGAGATGCACATGAGTCAGGTACCTGTTGCTCAGCCACATGGGAGTGACAGGAACCTGCAGGGTGTGTCTGATGGCAGCAATTTTGGGCTCTGGCAGCTGGAGCTTGAGGTGGGGGCACAGGCCATCTTCCCCGGAGGCTGTGGGAGCTGCCAAGTGATTTTTCTGTCTGGTAGTGTTTCAAGTGGAATTTACCCCAAAGGCATAGTCACTAGTCCAGAATTACTCATGTGGTCCCTCAGATGAAAATATTTAAGGTTTCCTGGCGAAAAGAGAACAGAATCGCTCTGGGGCTCTTGAAGAGGCAGTTTCTGAAGTGTTTAAATGAGTCACTTGTTGAAGGGGGAAAAAAAAGCCAGATTACACGTGGTCCTGTATTAAAAAGAAAGATTGAGTAGGGAAGGATGTCTGCTCCAGAGATGATGTTCTCTGTGGTTCTGGAACCGAGAAAGATTTGCCTATTATGGGTTATACCCAAAATACTTTTATATATCACGGGTTATATCTATTATCGTGCATATTATGGGTTATATCCAGATGTAGAGAAGAAACACTTTGGGGTCTAGAAGACTCAGGGTGGGTTTCCTTAAACTGCTGGCTTTGGGACCCTGAGGAGATCACCTGGTCTCTCTGAGCCTATTTTCTCACCCTCTGCAGCAGAGGACTCCAAGTCTCTTTCAGTCCCCTGGGGTCAGTAGCAGGTTAGGAGGGAGTTAAATTCACTAATTCACAGAGCATGCCCACAACCCAGGAAACCTTTCTGATACTGGCTATGACTGGTGATTCCTTATTAGGCTTGGAGGGGTCTGACCCCTTTTCTGGAAGCCACGTGTGTCAGGTCTAGAGGAAAGTCCATTGCCCCAAATCCTGGCGGCTAGACAAAAGCCAGCATCCCTCGGGAATGTGTGAAGCAGGTTCTCCTCTACCAAAGGAGCCATTTTCCTTATCACTGGCAGAAGGGACCAATGGCTATCTGCGGTACCTATTAGCATACCAGAGCGCAGGCTGGCCTCCGGGCTCCCTCAGTACCCGGTACACGTTTCAGAGTTCATGCTGGCATGCTTGCTTTTCCCAGCTCTCCTTGCCCTAAGCTCCCCTGGCTCACAGGCTCTCCCTGGTTCTCGGTCTCCTCAGAGCCCTGCTCTCTCAGCCAGGCTCTTTCTAACCTTCTCCTTTGCCCACATTCCCTGTCTTCCCCATGCTCTGCCCCGCTTCCTCTCTCTCTCTCTCTCTCTCTCTCTCTCTCTCTCTCTCTCTCTCTCTCTCTCTCTTCCTCCCTCTCTCTCCTCCCTCTCTCTTACCTTCTGCTCTGCTCCTGCTTCTCCTGGCCATGTTCAGTCTCTGCTCTGGAATCTTCCAGATGCCTCTGCCTGTTTCTCCCTCACACCTGCAGTAGAAGCCATCCCCTCAGCCGAACCATTGCCATGTCACCGGTTTAGACAACGTGGTAGTCCTTTCAAGTCTGTGCAAGGGTGTCTACCGCAGTGGGTCCTTACATGATTCCTCAGCTGGGTGCTGTTCTCCACCCACCCCAGGATGCTGAGGCAGGAGAATCACTTGAACCCTGGAGTTTGAGTTTTAATTAAAAATAAGAGCTGTCATAGCACAGATGATTTTTCTTTTTTAATGTAATTTATTTGTATTTTATATTCATTGGTGTTTTGCCTGCACGTATGTCTATGTGAAGTTGCCAGAAGCCCTGGAAATGGACTTACAGACAGGTGTGAGCCGCCATGTGGGTGCCGGGAACTGAACCCGGGACCTCTGGAAGAGCAGCCAAGTGCTCTTAACCACTCAGCCATCTCTCCAGCCCCCGATGGTTTTTCTCATTAATGGTTATTTTACTCCTGATTATCTTGGCAAGGAGCCTTTCAGACCTTGCTTGATGTGACTTATGACTGCGTTGGAGAAGGTCCAGTTGCTGTGGCAGAGGAGCACATACACAGCTCATGAAATACATGCTCCACAGCAGTGCTCAGCACTTAACTATGGCCTGGTGTGGCCCCGCCTCTTCTAGCACTTCCCATCCTTCAGTCCATGTACTCTACATACCAGGCCTGTGGCTGACACTCAGGGGCCACTTGTACAGCACAGGGAGCCATCCCCCAGGTGGTGGAGGAGGCTGGAGAAGCCACCCCGACTCTGCTGCCCCTTCGCCCCTGCCGGGGCAGCTCCTCTGCTTCCCTTCCCCCAGGCCCTCAGAACTGACGGAGCAATGTGCCATCCATCCATCCATCTCCCCAGGGCACGTCAAAGGTGGGTTCTGCATTGAGTCGAGAGAGGCCTCACCGGGGAGGGGTTGCTAACCTCAACCAGAGTGCTGCCCGGAAGACTCACTGAGTACTGGAAGTCATAGCCAAACACAGGGTGAAAATGTGAGGAATGAGGAGGAGCTGCAGAGAGCCGGGTGACAGGGGTCCTCAGAAGGACAGCGTGAGGCCTCTCAGCCCAGAGCGGGCCCGGAGCTGGTGGTGACAGTGAGGCGAGCCAGACACCCTGGGTATGCTCCCATTCAGAAGTGGGAAAGTTCAGTGGGAAGAGACAAGGCCAGGCCAAAGCCCCCTGGTTAGATGGGGTTCTTCTCCCATGGACGTGTGCGATGGAGGCCACTGCAGGGGCGACGTGCCAAAGTGTGGGCTTGACCACAGGTGTGGCCAAAGTTTGGAGACGGCTAAACCAGCCCAGGTGGCGGGGAGGAGGATGGTGCTGATGCCAGCAGCTTGGCCAACCTCTGCCAGCGGCGTGCCCACCAGGATGTCCCAGAGAAAAGGCTTCGGGGTCAGGGAGAATGCTGGCTGCTGTCCCCGCCATGGATTCCTATTTTCACCTCACGCAGTTGCTGGTGATGGCTGGGGTGCCTGACCAGGGTGCCCCGGCTCTTTCCCAAACACACAGCTTCGTGCAAGTGTCAGAACTTTTGAGAGCTGAGCACTGGCTGTGGCTGGGCAGCAGCCTCTCCAGTGGCCCGGCCACCCTGAAACGCCTGTGCTCTGGCCAGCATCGTGGGGTCCAGCTCACACCTCTCTCAGTACCCCTACCCCCACCCCCCCACCCCCACACACCTGCTCCTGACTCTCACATCCATAGTTTGCTTGAGGACGGCATTTACCAAAGGGTGTATTTTTAGTGTCCTGGCCATGTGTTCGTTTCCCAGCTAAACTTGGCTTCTCCGGTGTTGGACCCGATTCTCTTTTTAACTTTCTGTCTCCTCCCTCACCACTGAGATATGGCCACCGAGGCCAGGTGTGACAAGGACATCTGTGACATGAATGAGGAACACTGTCCTCAGTTTACCCTCATTTCCAACTCTCCCACAGCTGGGGTTCCATTTCTGGATGAGTTTGAGAATGGGGGAGCAATGAGAGAGAAGAGGCAGGGAGGACTCTGGGGGCTGAGCTCAGAGCAGGGGCTGGGTGGCCCGGTAAGAGTCACACAGCTGGACATGTCCAGGCAGGTGCTGCATCCGCTTGAGACACAGGATGCCACTGGATAAGAGTCAGGTGATTAGTCAGGTGATGAGGCCTTTGTCAGGAGTTGAGAGCAGGCTCATCCCAGAAAGAGCTCTACCCAGGAGAGAGGGAGGACAGGGTTTCTAAAGCCAAAAGCATAATTACATCACACACACCGGAGGCAGGCCAGGGGCAGAAGTTTCAGTTGAGTTGATTAAAACAATTTGTTCTATGTCATAAAACAATGGGCCTCCCAAAGCTGCAGGTGCGGCTGCATGAGAGTGTCCTCCTCTGCAGGATGTGCTTAGCGGGGGCTGGGGAGCAGTTGCGTGGAGCACGAGATGGAGTTGGCTAAAGCTAGGGCAAAATGGAGTCACTCCGGGCATTCTCCACTGGTCTCGGGGAGAATCAAATCGTTGACTCATCATACAAGGGGTTACACTGGGCCCTTAGGTCCATATTGTTAAATATTAACAAATGCTGCTCATTGTTTGACGGAGTTTAGCCGCCAGTTTAATAAGGAGGGGCCGATCATTAGACATGGCGGAAAAGGACCAGAGGACCTGCCAGGCCCCTAAGGTGGTCAGCCGTGGTTCCTGTCAAGCCAGCTATGGAATCAGCAATGGTTGGCCTGTCCTTCTCAGCAACTAGTAGATTCCAGCCTTCTGCAGGAGTTGTAAGGCTCTGTTTATTTTTAGGAAAATATTTATGTCATCCACAAGGGCCAGCTGTTATCTGGATGCATAGCCAGCCATAATTCATTAAAGAAACGAGGTGGGTTTTTTTTTTGTTTTGTTTTTTAAACAGACCTATTATTCCCAGATAGAGCAGAGCTAGTAACAATTCTTGAGTCAGAGTCCAGGCCTGGGGAGCTGGTGTGACTAACCCTACAGGAAGCGTTATCAAGCTTCAGCCATGCATAGACCTGTTGGCTTCCAGGTTTGCAGGGGACAGGGCTGATGAGCTGCCTCCCCGCCCCCCATTGTCTTTGAAGAGTGACTTGGAGCGGCTGGTCTGGGTGGATCCACAGTCCAGGCCTCCCCCTCAGATGGCATTGCTCTGCCGGGATGTGGTGGAGCCACAGGATAACAACTGGAACACAGCGTTTTAGTGAGAGCCCAGGTTCAGCCTGCTGTGCCCGGTGGCAGAGCCCCTTGTCTCTTATTTAAACCTCCCCTGGGGACTCCTTACAAAACCAGGTGTTGACTTTTCAGCCCTGGGATTAGCTTTGCTAAGGGGAGGAGAACTGGAAGCCAGGGTAAAGAGCATGGCTATAGCATTTCCCATAGCAGCTGGGCAGCAGGCTTGGACACAGGCCCCCCTGTTCACAGCAACCTCATGTTCAGGAGACAGTGAAGAACGATCTCCACCTCTCTGCTGTTGAGACATTAGGACACGGATGCGGACCCTCCCCTGGGTGGGAGAATTCATGCCCTCTCCCCTCCCCTCCCCCCTACCCGTGTTGTGTGAGATGTGGGGAGTCATTTATATTCCCCATAAATGAGGAGGCTTCCTAGCCAGGCCTACGCAGCCAGAGACAGCAGATTCTGGCAAGTCTTAGCTCCCTGTGCCTCCCTGTCCTGAAAGGAGGCTAGCATGCCATTTACTCTGATGGGGCCCGTGTCCCAAACTAGGAAGATGGTACTTCTTGAGCCTGGGGATGGTCTGTCATGTAAGTGTATTATAAAATTTACCCATTTTACTCGCGTATTAAAATTTTCATAACCAGTTCTTAAAATATACTGGATTTTAAAAATTATTTTATATTAAACAAATTTTTAAATTTCTTTTGAGTTACCTGCTTTAGGCCTAACTTTGATAGCATATGCAGAAGATATATAATAGGAGATATAAATTGCTGTCTCTCTCCAATTTTGACCCTGTAAATGAATTACATTTTTACTTCACTTGACCACAAACATAATTCTAGGCATATTAAGGGCGTTTAGTCATTTATAGGGTGAGTGATAATTAACTTTTATTTTTATTTGTTTTAATGGTTTACGATAAATTAGTAACTCTCACAGGATAGGATTTTTATACACTACTTATCCTTTTTAAGATTTTGAGTCTTGAAAGTTACAAAGTTTGAACTGATGCTATTTTAGTACCAAAACAAACTTTAAACCAAATATATAGTCCATGGATAACTGGGAACTTCATTTTCCTGATCCTCTCATAGTGCACTGTTAGAAAATCTAATTCAATTTAACAGACCTTTACTATAATAAGTAGCTCATCTTATCACAAAAAATGTAATTACTGGAGAGAACAGGAAAAGGGGGTTTCATAAGGAGATGTTTCTAAGAATAAAAAGGTGTACAGTTAACCACAGTTGCTGTTATGACTCAGCATCTCCAAATGGTTAAAGTTTAACAAAGTTAGCAAAGACATAAATGACCAGGCGTTTTCAAGTCAGTTATTATTACATAAATATATCATTATAACATTGGGAACATTAACAGATTTTAAGCATTAAACATTTTAACCTTAAATCTCATCTCCAATAAACCCTGTACAGCATATTCATACCTTTTGTGACTTGACTTCAAGCTTTTATGGTTTTGTCTTTATCTTTATTTACATAATTTATCTCATCTAAAATAATTTAACATTTTTTTTAAGGTCTCACTGATCTGGAGAGAGAAAGTTTACTTCTCAGTAAGATTTAGCAATACCAATGACCTTGAATGAGAGGTCATTTTTGTGAGCAAGAGCCAAGAAGAGGTTGGGGTCACTCAAAGAGCTAAACATCTGTAATTACATCTTAACCTTTACATTTAAAGCCCCCTTGATTAAACAATTAAAAATAAGTAAATACCATGAGGCATAATAACATTAACAGCTACCATTGGCTCTAAGAAGTTTTCCCTGAAGTGGGTAGGAACTTAGGTAATATCTGTTTTGGAGGCCTTTTCCCAGTATGTGTAGCAGCTTTCCCACAGCTGCATAGGTGGACACACCCTCTCTGTTCTTACTTTTCTAGCCTGTAAACCCTACTTTCTCCAGAAAACCTTGGGGCTTTGTGCAGTTTTGGGCTAAATTACATTAGTGATAGTACACTCAGGTGAGGGTCCAGTGACCTTGCCTACCTCCTCCTTTCCTAAAGGAATATTAATATTTAATAACCCCGGTTGTGATTATTTTGCGCAGGCACAGCTGGAGTTAGGAAGATGGCAGTTGTGCAGCTTAGAGATTTCTAGGCAATATCATCTTAATAATAAAAGGCTGAATCCAGATTCTGAACATAGGGTAATGCAATACATTAGTATTACCTACGTATGTACTGTTAAACCATTGATTGGCCTTGTAAGTTTCTGGATAAACCTTATAGAAAACATAAGACAGGCTTTATGACTTACGCAGCATGTGGTTGGTTATCACAGCCATCATTGATGTTGACAGCGTCTCACAGAATTTGGCTATTACACTGGAGTTATTATTGAGAGTTTTAGACATGGGACCCCTTTTATCCTTTCTGTGTATGAGCCTCTCATTAGCTGGTTTTGTTATAGGCATCTTTATAACATGAAATGAGCAACAGTAGCCTTGTAGCTGTTCTCAAATGCACAGTGCTCCCCCCCTCCCCAGGCTGTTCTGTTGTTCTCCTTTTTCCTGTCACAGAGTCGGGGCCAGCAGGACAGGGCCTTTGGAGGACACTAAGATAAATGTACTTGGTCTGAAGCGGGCAGGTCCAATCCTGTCTGCAGAGCCAGCTCCTCAGTGATCTGAATCAGCATGTGACAGTTTTTCAGTATCATCCACACCTGAAAGGCATTTATTTCTCTGTAAGACTGAACCCAGTGATCTACATATCCATAACCAATTTTATGTGCGTCTGCAGATGTTTAGTAAGTTTTCTCCCTCTTAAAAAGATATCAAGTTGCAGGATAACATAATGATTCTGTAAAGCAGCGAGATCTTGGCTCTTCAGTGGGTCAAACCACTAGTATATATATATTTCCCTTTGGCCCTTTTAAACTTATAAGTACCTGTGTAACCTAGGCCATTAAACTGAAAATCCTAAAAAACAGACACCTAAGGACCCCAGAAACTGGTGGGAACAAAAGCAAGAGTACCCAGGCTTGATGGGGCCGAAACAGAGGCAGGTAGCAGGCAGAGGGCAAAGGCGAGCCAAGAACAGAAAGAACATCCAATCTCAAAGGAAGCTCAGCTGGAGACCCAGGAGAAAGGACCCAGCACAGCTTTTATCTCCAGTCTCCTGCCAAAGCCATGCAGCCAAGGAACTCTTCTCCCCCCCCACCAAAAAAAAAAAAAAAACTGGCCACACACCCCTTGGCCACTCTGAGGTGGGGCCCTATATACTCACCAGCTGGCAGGACTGCCAGGATGTCTGGGGTCTCCCCACGGGTAGAGAAAGGGGAAAGGACTGTTTATCAGCTGCCCCCTCTGCAGCTCCTGCCCCAGTACCTTCCACAGCCACCATGGGCCCTGCACACCAGGTTGTCCTGCCCTGGTTGGGACCTTACCATACAGGGGTCAGCCTCAAGACTGCATGGCCCACTCCCAGACGGCTGGAGAAGCCCTTAGGAGAACAGGGCAGGAGTTGACGAGGTTTGGGCTCTAGGCAGGATCATAAGCCAGAGTTGAGAGGGGTTGAGATCAGAGAGGGATTGAGATGATCAGAGAGGTGTGTGGACAGTGAAAAGGAGGAGGAGCCAAGTGAGAAGCGGGCCGAGGGGGAAGACTTGGAGTTTACCAGACTCACTAATACAATGTCAGCAAAGAGGCTGGCACCACTCATGGAATATAGGCCACAAGGGCAGGGGAACTCTTCCCAAAGAAGAGAGGAGACCATGGGTCAGCTTCCAGTTGCTTTTAAGCCAGAGTGAACTCAGAGAGTGAGTTGGTTCTCTGGTCCCCAAGGGAAATTAGGGAAAGGGACTGTGATAGCTATTATTGGTTGTAAACTTGATTACATTTGCAATTAACTAAAACTCAAATGGCTGAGCATACTTGTGAGGGTTTGTTTTTTTTTCTTAATTAAATCATTTGAAGTGGGATGACCCACTTCCTTTTTTTTTTTTTTTTTTTTTTGGTTTTGGTTTTTTGAAAAAGAGTTTCTCTATGTAGCTTTGGCACCTTTCCTGGAACTCACAATGTAGCCCAGGCTGGCCTCATACTCACAGAGATCTGCCTGCCTCTGCCTCCCAAGTGCTGGGATTAAAGGTGTGTGCCACCACCACCTGGCTGGGATGACCCTGTAGATGAATTTCTGAATGGTCTTATTAAATAAAAAACACGGATCCAGATATAGGGGTGAAAGCCTGGGAAAGATCATGGAAATAGGGAAAGCCACAGCTAACCTCACCTCACCAACTCTGCAGCTTCCAAATGTGAACTACTTTCTGTCTACCCACACCTATATACCTTGCTGTTCTGCCTTCTGATTTACTCTCTGTGTCCAGCTACATCACTTCCTCTTCCTGCTCAGCTCTGTCACTTCCTGTCTGTCTGTACAGACCTCCAGACCTCAGAGGTTAACTAGTGTTGAAATTTAAGGCGTGTGCCACCACAACTGGCTTTGTTCCCAGTGTGACCTTGAACTCACAGAGATCCAGACAGATTCCTGCCCACTAAGTGATAGGATTAAAGGCGTGTGCTACCATTGCTTGACTTCTTTGTTTACTTATAATGGCTGTTCCTATCCCTCTGATCTCCAGGCAAGCTGGCAAGCTTTATTTATCAAAGCACAAAAAAAAAAAAAAAAAAAAATCACCACATTTCAACACAAATAAAATGTCACCACATGGCCCACTTCTAATCTGACTGGATCTTTGAAGTGGGAGGACATATCTTTAATCCAAATCTTTTGAGGTGGGAAGATCCACCTTTAATCTGGACCACACCTTCTGCTGGCAGCCTGGATGCAGGACATGGAAGAAGGAAGCTTGCTCTCTTTGCCTGCTTACTCTCACATTGCTAGCAAGTCCTTCACTGGCATTAGAGCCCACTTCTTTGGGATTCTGGCATTTACTGAATGAAGACCAGCTGAGACATCCAGCCTTGTGGACTGAACACTACTGGATTCTTGGACTTTTCATTCATAGGCAGCCATTGTTAGACTAGTTGGTCCATAGCCTGTAAGCCATTCTAATAAATCCTGTGTGTGTGTGTGTGTGTGTGCGCGTGCGCGCTCATGCTATATGCACATATATATTTATATGATTTATTATGGATTTATTAGAGAGAGAGAGAGAGAGATTTGTTCTATAAGTTCTGTCCTCTAGAAAACTCTGACAAAATACAATGACAAAAGGAAAGACCCAGAACAATAGCTGAGAGAGAATAAACAGGCTGGACTGTGTAATCACTCAAGCAGGCATCCAAGGAGATAGATGTAAGAAAAGGATTTAAGCAAAAGTTTGCAACCAGGACTTCCTCAGTGTCTTGACTCCTAGAGGAAGGTGCTGGGAGGGGCCCCTGTCAGTACTCACTCCAGAACTAGAGACTAACCCGGATAACAATGTCAAAACCTATTTCCTATGAGGCCCAGAGGACTTGGTCAGTTTTGGTCTTAGGAAACACAGTGGTCATTCTGGAAGTGTCGGGCCCTGGTATGAGAGTTACAGGGACCTGGAGTGTTTCAGGGGTCACCTCCTCTGTAACATGTCACCAAGCCAGAGAGGTGCAGAGTAAGGCCCACCCCCTTGAATGGCAGGAATCTCACTCGGCCTCCAAATGTGTCCACGCAAGACACGGGGAATGTCGTTAGATAAAGTTAGGGTAGAAAGAGCTGGCTCATCCCAGAAAGACCTCTCAACTCCAGAGAGGGGGAGGGGAGGGTTTATAAAGCTAAAACCACAATTGCATCACATCAGAGGCAGGCCAGGGGCAGAAGTTTAAAAAGTTTCGGTTCAGTTGACTAAAACAATTTATGTTGTAAAACAATGGACCTCTTAAAAACTTCAAGTATGAGAGTGCTCTGCTCAGCAGGATGTGTTTGGCGGAGACCGGGGAGCATTTGGCAAAGAACAAGATGAAGTTAGCTGAAACTTGAACAAAAATGGAGTCACTCTGGCAGTCCATAGGTCTCTAGAGGAGACCCAACTCATCAGACAGTCTGGCTACAGGGAGCCTTAGGAAGCAGAGGCTGCGTTCTTGGGTGTGTCTCTGGGCCCACCAGTGCTGACCAGATCTGAGCTAACCTTGTTCTGGAGGCGGCTGGGCAGCCATAGCAGTGGGACACTGGTCAGCTGCTTCGTGGGTGAGGGAGTGAGGTGGTGTAGCATGGGGCCGGGCTTCAGCTTTCTTGTGAGGGCCTGGTGGTGCCCACCTACAACCCCGGTACTCGGGAGGCCAGAGCACGGTGATCAGGAGTTCAAAGCCAGCCTGGTCTAGTCTACAGAGTGAGACCCTATCTTAAAATACAAATTAAAAACAGGCAAAACACACGTGCTCTGGAGGCCCCGTGCCCCGTGGGGCCCTTTCCCGCAGGACTCTGCTGTCCCCTGGCTGCTGGGATGGCTCAGAAGATCCTCTGGGTGTGTCTGCACGTGTACCCCAGCAGCGCCACAGAGCTGGCTCCACACCATGCACAGACACTGTCTAAATTTAAATCCCCTGCGTCCTGGTTAGGTAACGAGGACCTGGACTCTGCTGCTGCTGCTGCTGCTTTCTAAATTCTGAGTATTTTCCTAAAGACAATCACAGAAGGTGGAGCATGTGTCTGTCCTCAGTCACCAATCAGTGGGGGCACAGTGTGATCTTCTAGCACTGCTGAGGAGGAGGCCGGGGTGGGGGTGGGGTGGGGAGGAGCTGCTGAGGTGATGGGGTGGGGGGTCAGCTTCCCAGACCAAAACTGGGAGAAAATCCCACTGTTCCCTGTCACCAGGCAAAGGCCTGGCCCTGTATCTCTACTTCCGGTAGGTCAGGGGGAGTTGTTCTGTGTACAGCTCCCTCCCCAGAGAGGATCCACAAGGAACACCCCCCACCTCTCATCCTATGGGGGGTGAGGATGGTCTTCAAGTCCCTAACAACTGAAGCCACAGGTTTGGCCCTGGGTATGAGCACCAGGCTCTGTGCTTTTCCACAGCTGCCTTCCCCTCTGGTAAGTGAAGGTTTAGTAAGATTCTGCTGCAGATGGCCCTGAGCCTCTCAAAGGAACTTTGAAAGAACATGCTGAGGCTGGCTCTGTTTGAACACACCCTTGAGGAGCCCGCATGGTTGTGTGGGGTGCACACTGAAGACCTGCTGGGGGAGAGGGTGTTTATGAGCTGAGCCTTTCTGTGGCAAGGCTCAGACTGAGACATGTGACCAGGAAGTGGCCAGCCCATCCACAACTAAAAATAAATAGTTGGGCCTCTGCCAACACTCAGGACAAGCAGGAGCGAGTGGAGGGTTGGAGATTGGGGGGTGGGGTGGTACCCAGCTGGTCCTCAACTGGAACAGCCTGCCATCTGGGCAGGCAGGGTGCTCCCTAGGCCTCTGGTGATAATGTCACCAACTTGGAGGTAGCACAGTTGTGACGTGTGCTCTGCGGGTCTTCAGAGCTTCCGTTTGATTTCCATTCCACGAGTTGGCTGGGGGTCAGGTGGAGGGTCCTCGTCTCCACCTGAGGAGGAGAGAAGGACCAGCAGGTCAAGGCAGGACCAGCTGTCAATGCAGCTGTATTCCTAGGGCCACCACTGTTGCTCCCATGGTGAGAAGAGGACCCTAGGCTCAGGTGTGACACTCTGTGGTGCCTGACTGGACGTCTGAGAGAGAAGCGACATGCACGGATTTCACTCAAGGCCTGCAGGGAGCTGGACCCTAGGGGGTCCCTGCCAGAGATGGGATTGAGGAGGACATATGGGGATCACGGACAGTCCAGGCTGGCATGAGCTGCCTCTCCCTGCTCAGTATGAACGCAGGCATGCCTGTAGAAAGTTTGAGAAGCCGCTTGCTAACTCGGGCCTGAGTCGGTCAATTTAGGGGCAGCCCCCCAGGCAACCCGAGTGGCTGATGTCCTCAGGGTTTCACGGCTCCTGTGTAGGCTCTGGCACCATAGAGGATGGTACAGCAGAAGCCTGGCGAGACCTTCACCCCACTACAAGCTCCTCACCCCCAGTGCAGGCCAGCACCCCAGTCAGTGCTCTGGGAAACAGAGCCTGTGGGAGAAGCCGGCTTGCCCGGTGGGCTCAGCATAGCCTGGAAGTCAGTCACCGGCCTCCAGGGTGCTTCCCACATGCTGCAGCTGCTCTCTCAGTGTCGGTGGGCCTCAGGGCCACCTCCTTCACTTCCAACGACACCACTGTGCTGGGAACAGTGACCAAGGCCTGCTGCTCTCTGCCTTCCAGGCCCCCAGCACTGATAGCTGTTCAGTGGCCGCTGTTAAATTAGAGGGCAGCTACTGAAGCTGAGGGTTCTCCCGGGCTGTGCTGAAAGTCAGACTTGTGAACCAAACACCTGTGAGTGTAAATTGGGGTCAGAGATGGTCTGTGTTTAAAGAAAACACAACAACTATTTCCTGACTGGAAATTCCATCATACGGTACAAGTTACTTTGTCCACAAATCAGCCTGTTTATTCCTTCAGTATCCCTATTCAGGAGGCACGCTCAGAGACCTTCAGTAACTTGTCCCAGGAGACACAGCCGTAGTGTGGCAAATCCACCTTCAAATCTCCACACTGCTTCACCTTGCTATAATTAATTTCTGGAAGCTGCTTTGTGGTGTAGAAGCCACAGCTCCCCGCAAAGGGCTTGCCTCTGAGAAGCCTGGCTTGGGTGCCGTCCTCAAGCAAGTGGCCTTGGGTTTCTGCACCATGTGACAGAACTCCAGGAATAGCTCATGACAGGCAGTCTGGTGAGGTGTGGTGCCAGCTCCCCATCTCCTGCCAAGGCTCTGTAGATGTTCCAACTCTCCGAGGTGGCACCTGAGCCCAGCTGGGGGGCAGAGACAGAGGCGGGGCCCATCTCCGGAAGGAAAAGCTAGTCCTCGCCCCAGATCCTCCTCGGCTCCTTTGTATCCCATGGCAGTTGCATGGCCTGCGCCCCAGAGGGACCCGTTGTCTCTATTGACACTCGGGCTCTCTGGTATCTGATTCTGCTGATGGGGGCATCAGGGCCTCTGTGCCTTAGTGGCCATCTGTGTGACGGGCCCGGCACTTCCTCCTGAGACTCTGACAGCACAACACAAACCCAGCAGGGCAGATGTTGAAGTCTGCCAGGGACTCTGCCTGGCTTCCAAAACCCATATCCCAGCCTGGCTGTGGCTTTCGGGCATGACCTGGTGTCTAGGGTGAGGCCTGTCACAGCGGTGACCCACAGTGGTGAGCCACAGGGGTGATCAGCTCCTGGGTCCCCATCAGAGAATCACAGGGCCACGTAGCACTATTCTAGCAATTACTTGTCTGCGCAGATTGGGAGAAGCTAAGGGTGTTTATTCAGTAGAAACTTTTCTTTACCAAAAAAGGAGAGGAATCCTTTGCTGTGTTTTCTCGGGAGGCAGAGGGAGAGATTCTGCAGCCCTGAGTCAAATGGAGAAGCAGGACGGGCTACAGCGTCTGTGGGGTACTCAGACGGCACTGATGGATGCTCCCGGCCCACCCAGAACCAAGGGTCATCAGTCCCCTGGAGCGAAGCGTCTCTGTGGAGAGGTGCTGTTTCTGTGACCTCAATTATTCCTGGGAGTGCCACCCCTGCCAGCCAGCAGGGGACCCTGGGTGCCAGTGACAACCACTGATGCCCATGACACGTGGTCCAGAAGGAGGCACGCCAGCTCTGCAGAGTACTGGGTGTGCGGCGCACAGTCTGGGATGTTTGGCCATATCTGTGAGGGGCAAGCGGACTGAGTGAGAGATGCGGATGGTTCTGAGCTCCCCAGACACTGCATCTTGGGACCATAAACAGGGCTGGTTCATTACAATGGGGCTTGTGAAGAGTCTCGAGGACTGCCCCCCCCCCACAAACCCCCAGAATGATGTTGCCCTCACGGCCAGAGCGGTTTTTTTTGCACTTTTTCCAACAAATGCTTGTCATTGACTTGACATGGCAGGCTGACCGGTTCTCCCATTGTTTTGCTATAATATATATCTGATTTTTTTTGTTTTAATGACGGTCTTTTGAAAGAGCAAGAGAAAATTGTAGGTGACTCCCCCATCCTCCTCGCTCCCTACAACGGAGCTATTAAGATGAGATTGACACTGTGTCTTTCAGCTCAGAGCGCCAGCAGAGAGAAGCCGGGCTGCTAGTTAATTACAGGTGCAGGCAGGCTGCTGCCAGAGGCTGGGCCCGCAGGCGCCACCTCACGCTGAACAGGGCTCGCTGTGACTCTGCAGGTTCCTGCACCAACCCTGAGCCTCCTTCATTCTCTAATTTCCTGGGCACCTACCATGGCTGCAGGCGGCCTTAGGCTCCGTAGCAGGCTTCTCCTGCCTCCTGACAGGCGCGAAGCCCAGCCCTTGCCACAGCTGGAAGATGTGACTTCAAGGTCCTTCCCACTGAAATAAGAGCCAGGAAGGAAAACAGCATGAGGGGCGACAAAGCCTTTTGGGTACCGGCCTTCCTTCTGGGCCCTCTGCGAAAAGGTGGCAGATGAGCAAAGCCCAGAAGGAGATGAGAGGAGCCAGCAGCCAGTGCAATGGTCCTGAGGTTCACGGGGGTGGGGGTGGGGGTGGGGGTGGGGGGAGTGGGGGAGATGGGGGGGATGGGTGGGTGGGGGCTGCCTGGCTCAGGAAAGCAACAATCCAGATACTGCAGACAGGGTGAGAAAAGGAGAACGTGGTAGGAGATGGGATGGGGTGATGGGAAACTGAACCACCCCGGGCCCAACAAACCTCATTTTTCCCCCGTCTATAAAATAGGAACAGAGGACCTCAGGCCAGTGTCACACACACTGACTAACACATGCCAGGTTCACACGTGTGTGGGTGGTGCTCATCCAGCTCTCTGCAGACACAGCTCAATTAGGTGACATTGCACTTAGACTCGGGTCTACTACCCTGGCTCTGTCAGAGGATGCTCTGGGTACCAAGTGACTCAAGAGAGCTCAAAAGCTGCTCGAAGAGGGGTCCGTGTGACCGTCCTATGTCTGTGTCACAGAGGCTTCCCGACTCACAGTGGTTCTCCTTAAGGGTTTTTTGTTGTTTTTTTAGCTCTGTGATGACGGTGGGAAAGCAGTCTGCACCCAAGAGGAGCTACAGTTCGGATTGTGGATTGTGATTTTTGTGTCAGATAAATGGCAGGGCTGAGGGAGTGAGCTGCAGCCCCCAGGGAAGGCCCTAGGTTGCTGCTCCGGCTGCACAGTGAGGCCGTGCGTGCTGCAAGGCACAGCTGAGACATGCCTAGCAGTTTCTAACAAACAAGAGAACCCTGGGTAGGTGATGAAGCAATTAGAGGCGAGTCGGTATTGGTAGATTGCTCTCTGCTGACTGACCCGGTCAGTCACGAGCAGGAGGACGCTGTGTAACAAATTCCTCTGTAACAACAGGTATGTCTTCTTTGTCTTGCTGACTTAGTCACTCGCCTGGGCGCAGTGCTGAGCCTTTGCTGGTCCTGCTCCCTCTGTGTCTCCCATTTGGCTTGGACCAGTGGTGGCTTGAGTCATGCTCTTTCTGGGACAATGGCAAAAGCCACTAAGGGTGACAGAGTCCAGTGGTGCTTCCCCGAGCTGGGGCTCAGACTGTATTGTTTCTGCTCACATCCCACTGAAACCAAGTCACGTGGCCACGAGCCACATTAATGGGGGAGGGGCAGGGAGGACCTGTGGTGACGGAACAGAGTGTGCATGAAGAAGACGGGAGGGCCTGCCCCGCTGCTGATCTCGGCCTCTGTCATCATCGAGGGGGGTGCATTGGTTACTTTTGTTGCTGCAAACTCACCCCCACCCGGGCGATGGACTTCTTCCAGAAAGCCTGGACTCTCTAAAGGTTCCATGACCTCCACAAACAACATCACCTACCGAGAAGGACCAAGTGTTCAGATAGCTGAGCCTTACGGAGGGACGTTCCTACTCAGACCGTAGCTCCAGCCCAGACAGCTGCTCTTGTATGTAACTATGAGTTGAACCAGAAAAAAATTGGTTTCTGACACTGGAGAAAATCTAGGAGCTTAGATGTGGCAAGGCCAGGGGGTCAGAGCACAATGCAGGGCAGTCTGGTACACAGTTCCCGAGGGACGTATTACACAGGACCTCTGAGAGCACTGGGTGGGTCAGGAGTCGGAGGGACAGAGGGCGCTTGTGAGGAGGCTGTCTGTGATCTTCATGAGAGGGACTGAAGAGGCAGGGCCAGCCGGCATGGGCTCCTGCCCTGCGGTGTCACTGGCCTGGTGCAGGTGACTGGCTGACTGGCTGGCTTGAAGATGGGACGTACGCTTCTACGCAAGCCTTGGCATTTTGCCAGTGTTCATAGACCCTAGACATTCAAAAGCGACTAAAAAGACCCGTGTCACCCGGCCTAGGACGATGCCTCCACAGCGTCATCAGGGAGATAGTCTCTTCCTCTGCTCGGCCGCCTGAGAGCATCCAGCCCCCTGTTTCCATCTTGGTCAAAGACAGCGCAGGAGTTCAAGCCATTAAGTCACCGTCACTTTTCAAACTAGAAGTGATGTCCCTCTGCTTAATTAAGACGCCTTTCTGAAAATTTCCTCCATTGACCTCCTTTTCTCTGTCAATAGTAGGACTTAGTGTCTCGGTGACCTTGAGTACAGGGTGGCGAGGGCTGCCATTGTGGACATCCCCTCCCAGCATGGCTGTGCCTCCACTTGCTAGTCCATGCCTCTACCCTGGTGGCTGAGCCCCGACTCCCAGGGGAGAGCTTCCACCCTGTGGCCATGCCTCCACCTACATACATTCCAAAGCAGCTGTTGTGCTTAGAGCTTGTTCAAAAGCCCGGTGACAGCCACAGCTGTTGTGGTCATGGGACACACGCCTTCAGTCCCAGCAGCAGAGGCAGAGGCAGGTGGGTCTCTGTGAATCTGACGCCAGCTTCGTCTAGGCGTCTAGGGCGTTCCGGACCAACTATGGCTCCCTATGAGACCCTATGGAAAAACAAACCAACAGACAAGAAAACCTATAGCATATACCTGTCATTCCCTGTCCCTCCTGGGCATGGGAGGCCACCAAGTGGGTTGGTGAGGGAGAAGTGTCTGTCCCGCTCTTGGGAGAGCCATGCATGAGTTCTGAAACCTTCCCTGTGTACCCTCTCTCCTCTCAGAGACACCACACTGTGAGCGCAGTCTTGGTCTGGTCTGGCCCTCCCCTGCATGGTTTGAATCAGCTTTTGTTGTGTTTTCCTCTCTGAGGTTGCACACTACTGGTAACTGTAAACCAGTGCTTCCCTGAGGCCTGGGGTGGCCTAGAAGCGTAGAAAAGGCCACAGGGTGGGGCTGGGGAGGGCAGAAGAGATGACTCAGATGGCATAAGTTTGCCTCCTTGGCGAGCCCGAGGACCTGAGTCTGAGCAACCATATGAAAAAGCTGGGCACCGTAGTGGTGCCTCCCTTTAAAGTTGGCACTGAGGAGGCAGACCCAGCAGGTCCCTGGGGCTCACTAGCCTGCTCTGCCGTGTTTTCTAGACATACAGGCAGATTCCGTGCAGCGAGAGAACTCAGGGTCCCAGGTCACTTTGCGGGGAGGTCACAGCCCCACAGCGTGTTCTAAGAGAATGTAAAGTGAAGGCATCCCCTATCCTGGAACCACCAGAGGTGACAGTGTCCTCCATCTTCAGCGCCTGCAGAACCTGGCTTGCCCTGAGCATGTGTCCTTATCCAGATGTGGAACAGAGGACTCACCTGTCCTCTGTGTGATACCTGAAAACACAAGGAGAGCTGTGTCCTAGGTACCTTTCAGCTTCTGTGAAGACCAAAAGCAACTTAGGGAGTTTACTTCAGCTTGCATGTACCAGTGGGGGAAGCCAGGGCAGGCGCTAAAGACAGGAACCTCGAGGTAGGAACTGGAGCAGAACCCATCAGGGAATGTTGCTTACTGGCTTGCTCTGTCCGGCTTAGGCTCAGTTACCTTTCTTACACAGTTCAGACCCACCAGCCCAGGGTATGGAACTGGCTGGACCCTCCCACACCAGTTAGCAATCAGGAAGATGCCCCGCAGACACGCTGCCCCACAGGCCAATCTGATGGAGGCAATTCCTCTTCCAAGATATGTGAAGTTGGCTACCAGGATCAGCCATCAAGGTTTGCTCTCTGGTTCCCCTCCTCTGTGGTTTTCTTTCTGAGTGGGTGCCTCCTTTTTTGTTACCATCACTCCCTCATCTTCCTCCCACGGGCACCTGCTGTTCATTGTGTAACACATCAGTGGAAATTCCTATCCTTTTTCAATACAAGAGCCTTGGGTCAAAAAAAAAAAAAAAATCAACCATGGACAGAGCAAGGCGAAGAGCAGCGGCTGGAGCCAGGCATGGTACTGCACACCTGTGACCCCGGCACTCAGGAGGCGGAGGCTGAAGGACTTCAGTAAACTCAAAGGCCAGCCTGGGCTACACGGGAAACTCCAGCCTCCGGGCCTCCATAGAAAATCTTAAAACACGAAGCAGGGCTGGTCAGTTGGCTCAGTAGGTAAAGGTGCTTGCTGTGGAGGTCTGAATTCAATTCCTGGGACCCATGTGAAAACGGAAAGAGAAAAACAGGTTCCACAGAGTTGTCCTCTGTCCTGAACACATATGGCATATGCCTCCCCCTCCACACACACATACATCATGCACACATATATAATAATAAAAATTTAACAAACAAGAAAAAAGGTAGCCATGGGCTATGTATTCCTCTTAGATTAAAGCTGGAAAGAGCAGTCTTTCTTGATAAGCCATGCTACCTACCCGAGGCTGGTTCTCTTCTTGATAAGCCATGCTACCTACCCAAGGCTGGTTCTCTCCTTCATAAGCCATGCTACCCGAGGCTGGTGGGGGTGGGTGCAGAAAGGCGGGATGAGCCCAGAGGGAAGTGGGAGTCAAGAAACAAACCCATTAAACACGAATATTCAGTGGGTTTGGGGTGGATGCCTCTGTTCATTGATCCATGCATTTGGGGGAGGCATGTCTGTCAGGCTCCCTTCAAAACATTCCCCGGCTACTGATGCTTCTTCTCCATTTCTGCTCTGGAGAGCCCCTCTGCTACCGAACCTTTGGAAATGGCTCACACGCTGACCAGCCGAGGAACCCAGCCACACCAAGGCAAGCTTACATCTCCCCATGGTTCAAAACAAGGAGTTGAGACAGGGTTTTCCTGTGGAGCTCTGGCTGACCTCAAACTCACAGCAGCCCCCCTGCCTCCGCCACCTGAGGGCTGGGATTACAGGTGTCCACCACCATGTCTAGCTCAGTTGTGATTTTGCTATAATAAAAAAAAAAAGGTGTCCAAGACATATAGCTAAGGGGAAAAGTAGATCTGCTTATGGAAGGCAGCAGCAGACCACTTAGCAGAATTACATGGAGGTCAGGGAGGGGTATGAGTGTGTACAGAAACATCTGAGGAAGCAGCAGGGTCAGTCGCCAGAGAAGTAGCCAGATCCCACCCAGGTACATTGTCTTTTAAAAGGCATACCGATTTTATATGAGTAGGCAACAGTGCCTGTTGACCACTTGCCACGTACGGTCCCTTCCACTTGACTTCTGAAAGGCTTCGCTGCAGATCAGAAACCCCAGACATCCGTCACAGGAGGACAGTCTATTGGCCAGACTGTCATATTCTAGAATGAAATTCTCCAGAATGAGATGTTGCAGAGTTTATTTGTGCAACAGTAAGCTAATGAGTTAGCTGTGTAACATGCTACCCCTAAAGTTTAGTAGCTGGAGACTACTTATCTAGCCCTTGATGCCATGAGTGAGTGTATCAGGATTTGGATGGATAATTTGGGGGTCTCAGCCAGGCCCTCACACGTGTGTTGTCAGCTGCAGCTGGGCGGGGCAGCTCTGTGTTCTGGGGTGCCTGGGTTTGCTGGCGGGGTAGTGCCAACGGGGGCACCTGTGATCACCAGAGAGGGCCCGGGCTGGCATAACAGTGTCTTGGGAGCCCACACAAGAGTTTCAAGTCCTTCTCAGTAAAGGCTTGAACATGCTACATTCCCTGCGGTTCTCAACCTGTGGGTCCTGTCCCCTTTAGGGGCACGGAATGACCCTTTCACAGGCGTCACCTAAGACCATCCTGCATATCAGATACTTATATTGTGATTCATAACAGTAGCAACATTATAGTGGGGGAGTAGCAACGAAAATAATTTGTGGCTGGGGGTCACCACAGCATGAGGACCTGTATTAAAGGGTCACAGCGTTAGGAAGGTTGAGAACCACTGGCTTAGGCTAAAGTTGCAAGCTCCAATCTAGCCTTGCTGGGACACATTGCAGAGAAGTGTGTATGGGGGGTGGGGGGTCAAAGCCTGAGCCATTTCTGCAGTCAGCCCACCAAATGCCCGATGATGCATTTGCCGGGGTGGCTGAGATCACGAGAGGTGTCTCTTGAAACTCTTGCTGATAATTGCCTTTTCTGTCCCAGGCATGCCTCTGTGGCAGTTAGGGAATTGTCTTGATGGCTTCAATCCAGGCCAGCAGCAGCAGCATCCTGCCTCTATTAAGGGGCTCTTGACGCTGATTGCCATTCCCCTGCCCTCCCTCCCCTCACATTCACTTAGCTGGCTCATTTTCATATGCTCAACACCTCGCCACAGCCTGCACCTCAGTGCAGTGCACAAATGATCGGACTCCAGTGACAGCCACCCAGCAGCTCTGATTGCAGGCTGATGGCCCCTTAGGTTCATGCCCTGTTAGACGTACACATCCCCCCCGCTAACGAGAAACTGCCACTTCATTTTAGAATAGAAAAATATGGGGGGGGGGCGGGATGACCAAGAAATAAGATAGTTTTAATCGTCCAATTTGCCATGGTGTGTAAGTTGTGTGTGTGTGTGTGTGTGTGTGTGTGTGTGTGTGTAAGAAGAGAGGGGGGGGAACACAATATGGACAGATGGCCCCTTATGAGGCCCTGGGGTCCAGCCTCCACTTGCTGTTTGGGGCATTTTCCTTCATGTTTGCATCACCTCTAGGTTTTTTTTTAATGTTCTGAGATTAGAAAATGGGAATGCATCTTGATGGGAATGCTATGGAGACCACCTGCTGACAGAGAAAACTGAAGCTGGGACTCTGCTGCCCTGGGGACCCCCACCCAGTGTGAATTTGTCTCAGATTACTCCCGACTCTTGTCAGGGACAGCAGCGCTTCTGTGTGGGGCCAGGCGTTTGATCTCCAGCATTGAGGGAAAACAAAACCAAAGCACGGAGGACAGACACCCTGTTCTTGCCCGGTTACTTTTAACTCCACTCCAAGTGGTTGACCCAGGGCCCCTCCCCTGTGGAGTTCAAGTGTCTCTACAAGATAAGAGCTCCAGCTGGTTTTCAGGATCAGGCCCCAGGGCTCCAGGGTTGTGACCCAAAGCCTTGTTTGTTTGGGTTCAGTTGGCTGGGCTGCTCTGGGACCCCAGAGGGGGCAGAGGCTGCAGCCCTGATGTGGCGTCCGTCCGGAGTCTTCAGTGAGACGGGTTTGCATGGGAGTGGACCTGGACTTGAGGCCCGTACCTCCTGGAGTGAACTCTTGTCTGGTGACCGCTGCCTCATTTTCTCTGGCTCAATTCCTGGTACTGTCCACACCCTGGGAATAGTCAAGTGAGACGTGGTGTCATGGAACCAGAGGCAGCGTCGTGTTCTGGTGGGACGACACTAGGTTTGTGTCTTCTGGGTGCCCAGAGAAGAGTGTGGAGGGAGGACCAGGGGTGGGGGGAAGCAGGTTGTTTGAAAATGGTGAGAAGAAGTTCAGACAGGGCAGAATACCCGAACAGCCATGCATGTCTGCCTCGTGGGGCGGTGCCTGGAGCCTAGGGGGCTCAGAGCAGTGTTAGGGTGAGTGGTTGGAGCAACTTCCAGAAAAGTAGGAAAGACGTGCATGTCGTGTCCATGTGAGAAACAGTGCTTATGGCTACAGCTGTGGTTTGTGTTTTCCACAGAAGGAAGGTCAAGGGGATTCTACCACCCGTCTGGATCCAGCTTCACCCCTGCCATACAGGGTCCCCCATCTCCTCTGGTTCTGTCAGCCCTGGTGGGCTGCTAGCTCCTGGCTACTTAATGTTCTTGTTCCAGTCTTGGGCTGCCTCGATTCTCTCGGCTCCTGGCTCCTGAGTCTCTGTCCCTTACTCTAGAAAAGTCAAAATGATTTCATTGACATGATATGCAAACGTTTACATTCCCCGTTCAGTCTTATAAGGGTTAGAGCACCCCTCCCCTTTCATCCTCTCCTGCTCTGCCTGTGCCTGCACATGGGGTGGGTTGCCATAGAAACGGTGCCCTGAGGCTGGGCTTTGCTCTGGGTCCAGACCTCGCTGAAAGCCTGGTTTGGCCCAAGCAGTGAGATCGCATTTTGGATTATGTATGTCCACCACAGCCGGAACTCAGAAGTGCTCGGCCAGGCTTCCTCAGTCCTGCCTGCAGGAAGTAAACGCTGAGGTAGATTCGCAGGGTGCTCTGTGGATGCAGGAAGTAAACGCTGAGGTAGGTTCGCAGGGTGCTCTGTGGAGGGCGCTTTCTCATTTAACCCTTTGAACAATCTGTCAAACAAATACAGTCACCCCTGATGTCACTTGTCACTGGTGGAAAGAAATATCAAGGATCTCAGTGGCAAAGAAATGTGTCAAGTAACACAGCGAAAAGGCGGCCGTGCGGATGGAACCCGCATCTCACAGCAAACCCTATATTCTTTCTGCTGCCCTGCCAGCAACTGCCTGCCAGTCAGTGGCTTCACAGCATAGGGCAGATATTCAAAACATAGTCTCTAGCTGGTCTCCTGGTCTCCTGACACAAATAATGGCCATCGAGAAACCACTTTAAAAGAAGCACCCTGCAAATGTGAGTCGCCTAAGGGTCATGCTAAGTTGCCTGTTCCTCTGACACCCCCATTCAGTTCTGTTTGTGAGATATATATATATATATATATTTAAATATATTCCTGAATTTTTAAAAGCCGCTGGGATTGCTCACAGTAAATGTTGCAGTTGGCCTCCAGCCCCACTTGGGATTTTCAAGCATCCCGTTATTCTGTTGCAGACTTCATTCCTTGGTGTGTCGCATCCTGGAAGTTTCTAGCGGTACACGCCTCTCCACCTCCCAGCTGCTGCTGGCTTCGAAGCCAGAGCCACTCCCATTGAGAGACGTGAGCCAAAGGGATAGCTTTCTGGGGTGATTCTGGCCAGCCCCCACAGTTTCCCAGAGCCTCACCATCCCATGAAAGAGAGGCCTAATGGGAGAGAGGCCTGGACGTGCATGGCACGTGGGGATGTGAATGCCCATCCCACAGATCCTGTCTCCCTTGTTCTCCAAACCGCCATCCTAGAGCACGACACAAAAGGGAGCTGGTCCTGCTAGACACCAAGCATGGCAGTTGTGACGTTTTTTGTCATGTTGTTTCCTCTTATTTATACAGTGGAGTGTAGGATGTTTTCAAATAAATCCTCTAAATAAGAAATTCTGAGAATGCACGACTCTGAAAATGCGCACCGATAACAGCCTTTTAGTTGGTTACATTATAAAGCATGTTGTAACAGCTTAAAAAAAAAAAAAAATCTGAGTCGAGATGTGTTTCCATAGCCCATATGCTGAATTCTGGCATCTTTATACCTTTCCCAAGCTGTTGTCAATTAGTAAAGAAATTAATTTCTGCCTTGATCTCTGTTGTAAATCCGAGCTTGTGTTGGGATGCTGTGGGGAGATGCCCAAGGCCACACAGTTTTCTCCCAGCAAAGGCACCTCGGTCGGTGGATGGAGAGACCGAAGCGGGCTGTGCCGAGTGCCCCAGGACAGAAACTTGGACCATCAGCAGACAGAGAGGAGGAAATGGCTTTTGTTGAGGGAAACAAATCCTTTTCCAGGCCGACAAGCTGTGGCCTTGGTCTTTCTGCCATCTGCGTGTTTTTCAGCCAGAGAGAGAGAAGCAACCTGCCTGCTTAAGCAACATCCCTTGCCCTGGCAAGAAGGACGGCCACACACGGGCGCACAGTTCTTGCCTTCTGTATACCAACCCCCTTCTCCTATCCCATTGACCTATGATTCTGAGTCACACCCTGCTCTTGGAACCTGACAGGATGTTGGTTGTAGTATTGTTTGAATGTGTTCTCTGATGACTGCTTTTTATTTTTTTATGGCAAAAAAGGAATATATGGCACCCCTAGCATTTTGATTTGTTACTGGTTTTAGTGGCTCACATATTGGTGGGTAACCCCCTGTGCTCCTGGAACCTCCATTTTTGAATGTTGCAGAAGGTCAGAAGACACCCCAAACCTTAATGGAAAACTTAGTTGGAAACTGTGACGTCTGATGTTTTGAAAGCTTAGTACTAAGTCACCACAGAAAGAAGAAAGGACACACAGGATGTGTCCTGGTTCCTATAAAGCACTGAGATTAAAGGCTGGAGCCAGCAATCAAAACAGTCACCGGGCCATGCCTGGAGCTGGAAGGCGCGTAGGCAGGATTTTCTGTCAAAACACTCTTGGGGGCATTTGATGTGGCTCAGGCAGTCAGTCCTGTGGGTCTGCCTGCGTCAGGACTTCAGGTCAGATGGCCCAAAGCTGGGAGTATTCCATGACCCATTATTTGGGTCATATTTATTTATTCTATAGCTCGCTCGCCATACCAATGGCAAAGAAATAGATTGCCTTTTAAAAAACAGAGAGGTGGGGCTTGGGCTGTGGCTCAGTGTTGGCCGGGGCACTTGCTTAGCATGTTCAAGGCACCTCGGAGAAGAAGGAGAGCAGGGAAGAAGGGGGTAGAGGAGAAGGAGGAGGCATGGAGCACTAGACTCCATGTACAACCGCACTCCCAGCACTCCAGAGGCTGAAACCGGACAGTCACAACCTCAAGGCGCCTAGGCAACAGAGTGACTTCAAGGCCAGGCTGGGCAAGTAACTGAGACCCTGTCTCAAAATAAAGAGTTGGTTTGTGTTGTTTGTTTTATATTTGGGATATAACCCAAAAGTAGCTCACTTGCCAGAGTAGTCGAGGTCCTAGGCTTAATCTCCAGTTCAAAGTGAGGGGGTGGGGGTGGGTGGGGGTCACCTCTATGACCATTGAGAACAGACTTCTTGAGCCTTTGGTGTTGTGTGCGATATACAATATATATGAACCCACTGAAAATGGATGCTTCCCCCTCCCCCTGTGGATTTTTAAAGCATAAGTAGTCAGATGTCAGGCTCCTTCCTCCCACAATGGAGACCTGCCCAGGCCATGGATGTCACCCAGCCTTATGGAGGACAGGAGGAGTTTACTTTTAGTTGAGTTTGGTGCAGAACATGCAGGGCTTGTCTGAGCCCCACGTCTTCACAGGAACCCTTAGGAGGGTGGTGACTGTACTGAGCATTTACTGTGAGCCATACATCATAATGACCACCTCATATTCGCTTGCTTGTTAATCTCACAGCATCCATGACATGGCTTTGTGAGTCACCGGCCCAAAAGGCCCCATAGAGACCTCTAACCTTAACCCCAGTCCTCTGTTTCCCATCATGCCCTGCCTGTGGTCTCCTTGCTTTTCATGTGAAAGTCCTTTGAGTCTCTATGACTGAAAAAGTGATAGCCCTGACCTCACTGGGTTTAGCTGCCAGCATCTCCTAGGCCTTCTGAAAGTTCTACTAAACTGTTAAAGCCACGATGTCTCCCATCTGGACTGCCATATCAAACCTGCATTTCTTTCTAAAGCAATTTACTTTGCTGTGTGAAATCTCCCTTGCCCCCCACCCCCGCCCCTTTTAAGTAATTATTTTACAGAAGACAAAAGTCATGTGCCCTCTTTGGAAGTGAACTTGGTTAATAGTGTTAGTAGAAGTTGTGTTTTGTGATGCTGGGGATGAACCCCAGGGCCTGACACCTTCAAGGCAAGTGCTCCACCACAAAATACAAGCCCTTTGTTAATATATACTTAAATATTTATTCTATGTTTAATTGTGTGTGTGTCATCTTTTGTGGGTATATACATCTGAATGCAGGTGAGCTTGGAGGCCAGAAGAGGCCATCAGATCCCTAGAGGCGGGAATTACAGGCAGTTGTGTGTGCTACAGACCAAATTTGGGTCTTCTTTAAGAGCAGTGCACACTTGAAACTAATGAGCCATCTCCCAGCTCCATCCTCTTTTAATACTCTTAATTAGCATGTAGCAATTGTCCATAGTGGTGCAGATTATGGGTACAGGGCATAATAATCGGAGCAGAGACACTAGTACCTCAGATAAATTTAGGTTGTTTTTGTGTGTGTGTGTGTTGGGAACATTCAGGCCTGCCTTGTTTTTTCAAATGCCACATTTACTACAGTTTCAACAGGGGTTAAACGTGGGTTTCTGTACTTTTATTTACTTGTTTGTTTGAGACAGGATCTCACATTATAGCTCAGGCTGGTTTGAACTCACAGAAATCCTCCTGTCTCTACCTCCCAAGTACTGTGATTACAGGTGTTCAACACTATACCCAGTCCCAGCTGCTGCATCCTTCTTGTTGTTGTGAATGACAGCAGGATTTCACTATGTAGACCTGGCTGGCTTGAAACTAACTGATAGACTGGACTGGCCTTGAACTCCCAGAGATCTGCCTCTGCCTCCCCTGTGCTGGGAATAAAGGTGTGTGCTAACATGCCCTGGTCCAGCTTCTGTGTTCTTATTTTCTCATTTGTGTATTATGTTTTACCAATCCTAAGCTTGAACCACATTAGCACTAGTTGGGAATTTCTGCAGTCTCGTGGACAATACAGCTCATCTAGTGATATTTATGAAGGAAAAACCCGCCAAGATCTGTTCTGCGATCCGTCAGGCACTTTTCTTGTGAGGGAACAGAGCTGATAGGTGGATCTGAGAAGGCTGCTAGGGTGACCAAGGACTCAGATAGGGGGCGTCTCTCGCTTCTCTTTGGAGAGCTGAACAAGTGGAAAATACTTGGTGTGTTTGAAATGCAAGCCAGAGAAAGGAGACTATTGACCAGGGAGAAGGCTGTCCACTAACATGACTCATGAATGAAAGCAGTGTGAAGGGGCCAAAAGCTGTCGCTGTTGGAGACCTGCTCTATGCCAGCCAGGCTGGGCACCTTCACTTACTGCTTCACAGACCGTATCTGTTTGTATGGAGCCCAGGCTAGCCTCAGACCCACTATGCTGGGAGCACAGGTGTGTACCACCATGCCCTGTTCCCCAGTGGCTCTATGACATATGTAGACATCTCCCCATTTACAGACAAGGAAGTGTTCCAGATAGTTTTTGTTTGTTTGTTTGTCAATTTGACACACGCTTTGGTCATCTGGGAAGTGAGAGCCTCAACTGAGATCTTGCCTCTATCAGATTGAACCATAAGGCGAGTCTGTGGGGCATTTTCTTAATGGTGACTTGGGACGGTCCAGCCTGTTGTGGATGGTACCACTCCTGGGCAGGTGGTCCAGGACTGCATAAGAAAGCAGGCTGAGCAAGTCAGTAAGCAGCGCTTCTCCATGGCCTCTGCTTCAGTTCCTGCCTTGAGTTCCCTCTCTGACTTCCCTTCGTAGTGGACTCTAAGCCGTGAGATGACACAAACCCTTGGTTTTCATAACAATAACAGAAAACAGACAAATATAGGAAGTGACCGGAAGTTCATGGCTGGCTCCTTTGCCTTCTGTTCCCCGAGCTTCCTCAGAGGCGAGGGTCTGAGCCACAGGCTCTTCACTTTAGCTTCTGTAACATGGAGAACGACATCTGCAGTTCTCTCTGATGGCTTTTTACCTGCTTATGCTTTGCCTCTGAGATTTTCCCCGTGCATCTTTCCTTTATCTTTCCTGGCTGTCATCTAGTAATCATTTTGCTGTGGTGTCTAAATGCCCCAGGGACAACTGCAGCCTGTGAGTTATTCTCAGTCCTAGAAGCCAATGCCCAGGAAGTCCCCTTGGATGACTATCTTAGGGTGGGGGTGAAGTGCCAGGTTGGACATCAAGCTTACGAGACACCATGCATTTGTGGAGTGGGTGCATCCCTGGGACACTCCTGAGTCTGTGGCAACCCTTAGATTTAGAAGCAGGGACACACTCAAGTCTCCCCTGTGCTCCTCAAACACTGTAATATTCGTGGACAAAGGACTTCACTGTCCTTTGGGGTTGAAGGAGTCCCATACTCATCTCTTCTAGGTCCCCCTTGAAGTTCTCAGGACCAGTTCGCTGGCTTGATCTTGTGTCCTGCAGTATCCCATCCTCTGGTGCCTGCTATTCTTGTGGGACGTCTGGGAATGCAGACTGTAGGGGCAGGAAATGCCTGTCATCTTGACAACCAGATGGTCTCTGGAAGCCAAGGCCAGCTAGATGTAGTGCTGCCCCAGCCCTGTGGACTTCATCAAAATAAACCCAGACAGGAGGCCTGGGCCGGGGCGAAGTACGCAGACATGACAGCCTGGTAAGGGAGCCCATGGCACATGGCTCTCTCTATTCTGAGTTGTCCAGTTGGGACAAGGCCAAGCCCAGAGCCTGTTCCACCATCAGCCCTTCCATCTGTCCGTGGCACTGGCTTTGGTGGCAGATGGAGACAGGCCACTTTGCAGAGTCCAGTGGGACCCTTTAGAAGAACAGAGGTGAGAGGTGAGGAGACACTGGTTTGTGCAGATGCCCAGCAGAGGAGCTGTGTGGGTTTGGAGTCCGGGAAAGGAGGTAGGTCCACTGCAGAGTCCCATAGTCAGCGGATGAGGCCTTCACTTTGAAGACAGTGGATTTTAAGTAATGTATTCTGACACCTAGGGACCCTTCTTGCTCCAGGCTTGCCTCTGGAGGTGGGAGAGCCTACTAGAATACCTACATTTTCCATTAAACACACACACACACACACACACACACACACACACACACACACACACACACACACTCACACACACTGTCTCTGTTCTGACTTGTATAAGTAAGGCAAGGTCAAGGTTGGTTTTGGGGGAAAGCAGCAAAGAGTCAGAGCAACCACCAAGTCAAGCAGCCAACTCCAGAGTGAGATCTGGGTAGTCTGCCAAACCCAGGGAGGCCTCACACGGGAATTTCAGTTATTTCAGGTATGTCTGGCCTCTGTCTTCCTTCTCCCCCATGTTTCCTATCTGTCATCTCTCCACCTCTCATGGTGGAGGTCAGCGATCTTACCACAGGACTTCCATCCACCCTTTCCCATAATACTCTTCCTCACCCTCCTCTCACCAAATGGTCCTCCAGCTCAATCAAACATCTGAAAGCTCTGATACCCAGTTATCCTGTCCTCAAGGTCCCACACGTGCCCCAGGGGCACTTGGCCGGCAGCTCAGAGCCCCAGGGCTCATCACCAGTGGGTCTACAGTGAGTCTCTGTTGTTGTTTGCTGTAGTTCATTCCAGGAGCCATCTCTGCTCATCCCCTCTGCCCCCATGGTGACCCACAGAAATGCACAAAAGCTTACAGGGTATTCCCAGCGGCCTCCCTGCCTGCACTCTGCAGGCTCTGGAGATGAGGAGGAGGAACCTGGCTAGTGGTACAGGCTGGTAGTCCCATCTCCTCAGGAGCTGAGGCAGGAGGACAGAAAGTTCAAGGTCACCTGGGTAATGGAATAAATTTTCATTTTGAGAATGAAAATGAAAAAAAAATGAAAGGCATTGGTCTAGTCCATGCCTAGTGCGTGTAAGGTCCTGTTGCATCCTCAGTGCAGCCCATCTCCCAGTTTCTTACTTCCTGCCTGGTTTGGCCCTGAGCTGTGACACTAGCTTGGGAGACCAGGGCCTGCTCCCAGGTTCCTGCCAACCAATAGCTGGAGCTCCATACTGAGCCTCCCAGGATCAGTTTTCTCAGCTGCCAAATGGAAGGATCCCTGACATACAAATTTACAAGGATTAAGTAGCATGGACTTTAAGAAATCTGTGAATCCTAGACTCCCCAACACATCTCAGGTGCTTCTGTGGGGTCGGGTCTTCCTTCCCATGCTGAGGCTGTCTTTACCGGGTTTTCCTTCTGGGAGAAACTGGATGCTAGGTAGAAGCGGCTCTCTGAGTAGACGGAGATAAGGCAGTGTGTCTTCCTCCTCTGGCAGTAACAGGATGATTGGCTTCCTGGTTACGCCCTGAGCTGGTGAACTTCTTTTGCACACAGGCATATGGGAAGGAGTTCGGAATCCCAGCACACAGACCGGTTACCAGCATGTGCCATGTAGGGTCCCACAGGAAGCCAGGAGGCAGAGGGAGCTCCCACTGTGGCTTCCACAAAAAGGGCTGGGCCAGGGTGAGCAGGGTTCAGATGGGCCGGGTGGGATAACTTCAAGGCTGCCAGGCGTGGGGCTGTCCCTAACTGACGCTTTGCCTACAGATGATTACAGACAGGAGATCCCCAAGTAAGGAGCTGATAAGGGTGGTGGCTGTGGCTGTGGTTTCCTGCAGGCTGGTGCATTTTAAAGGCTAGCTCACAAGCAACTGGTTACCTCGCCAGTAACAGCCAGTCCTGGAAGGGGCAGGGCCAAGCCCTCCAGGATAAGCAAAGCCTGCAAATACAGAAATGATAAATGAAAATGGCAAGCATGGTTGAGCTGGGTGTGGTGGTTGCACGTGGGATCCCGGAGGATGCCTGCAGCTTAGAGCTAGCTCAAGCCAGGAGTTCTCATTGCAGCAGTTCAGAGGCTGCTGCTCAGAGGATCCTGTTCACAGGTCAGTTAGGGAAAACACACCAGCGAGACTCTCTGGCAAGGGAGACTCTTCCTACAGTACTTTGAACGTCCATCACACACCTGTCCCCTGCCAGGCCTGTGCAGACCCTGAGCAATGGATAGGTGGACAGTGCGTGTTCCTTCCTCTTAAGAAGGGTTCCTGCAAATACAGCCTGGAAGAGCTCAATCTCTGGCCAGGACGACAAGACCAATGGGCTGCCTGATCAGAGGGGCGGGGGCAGGAAAAGTGTGGGCATGTCTCGGAACTGTGGGCAGGTGGCTTGGAATGTGCTGGCTAGCAGGCCGCAGGGCCGGCGAGAGCCTTCGGCAGAGTCAGGAATGCTGGGCTGGAACATGAGGGCTGCGTTCTGAAACAAAGGGGGAGAGGAGAACACAGGAACCCCCACTCTGAAGCTGGTCAGGAAAAGGAGGGGACCGGCATGGGTAGCTTAGAACAAGGAACACATCTGTGCTCGGAACCCTGCGAGTCACGTGGAGGCTGACGTCCAATAACCAAGGGGCAGGGGAAGGTGGTGGGATGGGTGGAGGCACAAAGCTAAAGCCAGCCTCGTTTGGAGACGGGATGATTTAGAGGGATTGTGGGATGTGAGCTCTGCTGGGTAGAGGGCAGAGATAAGATACCACTCAGTGACAGAGTAGATCATGAACTCATCAGGGGAAAACAAATAAATAAAACCAAGAAACAGGCTGGATTCAAATGGAAAGGAACTGTAATGCCAGGACGGCATCACCATCTAGGATCTGAGAGAAGTTACTTTTGTGCCTTCTGCTAGGACGACCAAGAACCGGGTGTGGGGACTCAGAGCGGTTGATTGGACCATAGAGAATACCGCATTTATGTAAACACTGCCGAGCTGAGTGATTTCATGTGAAAGGAATACCAACCCAAATAGGTCCAAGATGGAACGCCTCAGGGCTCGAGGCCATGTCTAAAGGTCAAGGGTGTTGATGTCATTATCCAGATTTCCCAGCTGTTAAAATCTGTGACTTACTTTTGAATGACTCAACTGTCCTTCAAGGTTTTTGCCTCAGCTTCTTTTCCTGTTGTTGTGATAAAACGGTCTGGGGGCGGGGTCGGGAAATCAGCTTAAGGAAGAGAGGCTTTCTGTGGGCTCACAGTTCCAGGTTATGGTTCCTTATGGTGGGGAAGGCAAGGAAGCAGGAAGGTGAAGCAGCTGCCGCGTCCCATCTGCAGCCAGATGCTGAGAGCAGTGGACATCGTCATCACCTGCTCAGCTTGCTTCCTCCGTGTTATTCAGTCCGGGATCCCATGCCCAGGGAACATCTCACCCACAGTTAAGACGGGTCTTCCCACCTCAGTGAATGTAACCAAAGCAACCCCCGACAGCCACACCGGAGGCCCGTCTCCAATGTGATTCTAGATTCTGCCAAACTGACATTAATGTACAGACGGGAAGTAAAATGGCAGCGACTTTTGGGTAAAGATTGTAGGAATGTGGATATTTACGGAAATATTCTTGCAAAGTTCTTAGACGTTTGAACTTTGACATTTGACAGAAAAGTTGAGGAAAAGGTTGGGTAGGGGCCTGATCTCAAGGCTGACTTTCTGCAGGGAGCTGCAGGTGGGTTCCTCATGCTGCCCCAGAGTAGGAAAAGGCTTTAGACCAGGCTCACATCTGCAGAGGGTTGCAAAGAGGCAGAAACGCTAAAATTTAGGGGAAGGTGGGCAGAAAAAGGTGGGGCTGGGAGGAACCCCGCTCCATGTGGCAACTGTTTGCCTTAAAAATGAATGTGTGAATTAATGTGGTGCGTTATCTAAGGAATGGACATAGAAAACACAGCCAAGACAGGACTCGGAGGTTCATGCCTCTGTTTCCAGCTGCTTGGGAGGTCAGGTACAAAAATCACACGTTCAAGGACTGCTTAGGCTACAGAGTAGGTTCAAGGCCAGCGATTTGGTGAGTCTTCCTGAAAATAAAAACTAAGGGGCCCGGGAGGCAGCTCATTGATTGAGAACACTGGCTGCTCTTGCAGGGGACCTAGGTTTAGTTCCCAGCACCCATGTTGGGCGGCTCACAACTGCCTGTAACTCCAACTCTGGGGTGATCTGATACCCTCTTCTGAACTCCAAGGGCACTTGCATGCAAGTGTACACTCCCTACAGAGAGAGAGAGAGAGAGAGAGAGAGAGAGAGAGAGAGAGAGAGAGAGAGAGAATTTTTAAAAATAAAATCTTTGAAAAAACAAAACAAAACAAAACAAAACAAGCACTCCTTTTTCCATGCTGCTAGAAATTCAAGGTGAAGAAGGTCTGGGCTCCCCTGGGCTCCTCCTCAGCTTGCAGACACTGTCTTGCTGTCATGGCTGTCCCTCTGTGTGTCAACATCCACATTTCCTCTTCCTATGAGGACATCAGCCACATCAGGTCACATCATTTTAATTTGAATCACCTTTTAAAGTCCTCATCTGCAAACCTAGGACCACTCTTAGCCTTAGAACTTAAGCATCAGAGGAGGGGATAAGGGAGGCCGCGCAAAGGCCACTGGGAAGATGGCAATGCCCTGGTGGTCGATAGTAGACTTTCAAAATGCTGTAAACACCCTGGAGCTGGTTAGAAATGGTTGGCGTGGTGCAATGTCTGTGATACACATCTACTGCAGATGTAATACATTTTACAAGGGGACACCCTAGATAGGCAGGAGACTTGGAGGCTTTCCTCTGAAGGTGGTAAGGCTGCGGTCCAGGCACACTGGCAGAAAAGTAGCTGGGAGGCCAGGGACCTCAGTGGCAAATAGGGGTCTGAGTCTGGGTCTGGACAGCCATTTGGTTCTGGGCTTGCTAGCCTCTCTCCACTTGTGCTGTGGAAAGGGTGGTTTTGCTCCCTGGTTGCCAAGTCCCTTTGAAGAGGTGGCCCAGGCTCTGTGGGCAACACTGCCAGCTCCTGGCAGCCTGGCACGGCCATGGCCTCCTGCGCGGGCGCCTTCTCCGTAAACTGGTCCATCTTAGAGTTCCCAAACTTTCCCCCACTGCCGCCAGCAGCCGTTTCTATAGCAACTGATGCCCTTCACAACCAGGGCGGGGTGGAGGGGGGAGTGCAGCGACCCCAAGCAGAGGAGAAAGGGGAGGTGAGCTGCCAGGATGGGGGACAGATTGACAAACCCAAAAGGGAGAGGATGGGGCCTGGTTTTATTGCTGCTGCGTTGAGGTCCTTGTCAAGCACCCTTGACCATCTTGTTTGATTTGATGTGTGATCTCCTGGTGCTGCAGACAGGAGACCGAACACACCCGGCCAAAGGCCACCAATGAGACACAGCTCTAAGGGCCAAGGAGCTGGGGATGCAGGGAAACAGCTGAGACTCATTAAGGTGTTTTCTGTGTGTGCCTCCTGTCCCCCCCGCTTCTTCCTTGAAAAAACTGCCTCCGAGGAAGGGTGTTGGCTGGTGTTGCTCGCTGTGCACTATGAGGCAAGTTACTTAAGCTCTCTGTGCTTACAGGAGAGGCGTGACTGGACAGGGTTAAATGTGGTGCACATGTGACGTTCGAGGGTGGGTGGCACTAAACCTCTCTTGCCCTTTCTTTCCAGTTGGCCATGGGCAGAGCGAAGGAGAGAGGATGGTGGTCTCGGACTTCCAAGTGTTTGTCAGAGATGTGCTGCAGCATGTGGACACCGTTCAGAAGGACTACCCTGGGGTCCCTGTCTTCCTCCTGGGCCACTCCATGGTAAGCAGGCCACAGAGAGAGGAGTTCAAAGCAAGCCTGCTTCCCAGAGGGTCACCTGACCTCCTGCTCCTCTGCCTGGATGCAATGTCCTTTTCACACACTCTATCTGTGGAGTCCCCTGCACCCCCAGCACTTAGGAGTTGAACCAGGTCCTGGAGTCCATTCCTCATGCTCAGGGCTGGAGGGATAGCAGTGAGTGGGAACATCTCATGGAGCATTCCTGAAAGCGGTTTGAGTTCCTTTCCTGTTGAGGTCTCCTAGCTCCAAGAACCAACCAAGTTTAATCTCAGATGGCACCCCCTCCCAGCATCCCCCAGGCCATTCCTTCCAGCAGGAAAGCTAGCTGGCCAGCAAGAGAGGGCTGAGAACTGCTTAGACCCAGGGCACTGCTCTGCAGGGCACCTCCTCTCTGCCTGGTTCTGTCTTTACCATCTCTTGCCTGCCTGGCCCCTGTAAATGCTGGAGATTGTATGTCTGGCTGTCAGTTTCTTCTGGGCTTCAAACAGACAAGACTGACTGCCTCTGCCACCTCCTCCTCCTGCACCATCCACATTCACTCAGTACTGGATATTATTCGTGGAACTTGAATTTTGGAATCATTACTGAACACACACACACACACACACACACACACACACACACACACACACACACACACACACATCCATTACTATAATTGGACTCTCCCCTGAAAAAAGGAAACAACTCATTTGAAGTTTGTCAGAATAGATGAATTGTGCGTCTGCTAGCTTTGGGCTTGAGACTAAAAAGCAATGTGTTGTTCCATTTGTGACCCACAAGCAGGAACCTTCTTTGTGTCTGTCTGAAATGTTTGCCCTTGGAAAACGCAGAGAAGAGAACTGTGCAACAAAAACCCCACAGAGCCAGGCACGGTGGCTCACTCCTGTAATCTCAGCACTCAGGAGGCTGAGGCAGGAGGATTGTCATGAATCTCTGGCTGTCCTGGGCTATAGAATAAGACTCTGTCTCAAATAATAATAATAATAATAATAATAATAATAATAATAATAATAATATAGGGAAGGGGGAAGGGACAGGGAGAGAGAAGAAAAGAGAGGAAGGAGGGAGGGAGGGATAGAGAAAAAGGAAGAGAAGGGAGGAAGGAGCGATGTGCCAGTGGAGGGAGCCTGCTCCAGGTCCCCCCTGGGGTTCTTGGCCAGCATGGGAACAGGTGAGGGAGTCGGGGTCACGCTGGTTAGAAGCCGGTGCCACTCTGTGCATTTTGCCTTGCAGGGCGGTGCCATCGTCATCCTCGCTGCTGCAGAGAGACCAACCCACTTCTCTGGCATGGTCCTGATCTCGCCTCTGGTTCTTGCCAATCCAGAATCGGCATCAACTTTCAAGGTAAGAGGATGTTTCGGTCTTTATGGACCCAGAAGCTTTTGGAACATGGTGCATCCCTTCACGGACGGAGTCTGTGTCAAAGGGCCCACTGCCGGTCCTGAACTTCAGACACTATTGTGTGAGGGTTTGACGTCAGGGGCTGAAGTTGAAGTCAGGTGTTTCTTCCCTCCCCCCCCCCCAGACACAAAAGAGAAGGCTTCCTGTTTGTGCATGTTGTACTGGCCAAAGTTAAGAGGGGGAAAGGTCACAGGCGTTCTCCAGCTAGCAGAGTCACGTGTGCTGACGAGTCCCACGCAAGTGTGCGCCTCTGTCACTGAGCGTTTGCCAACCTCAGCAGAAAGCGAACTCAGAATGGAGCTGCAGCTGAGGATCCTGTCCCCGGTGGCTCCATTCCATCCCTGAGCTCTGCCTGCCCGACTGGATGGGTGGATGCACGCATCGTTTTGGAATCTGGGTTTAATGTGTCACGTATGATCAGTGTCTGCCGTTGTCGCCAGAGCTCTGACCCCCTTGGACGAGGTGAATGAGGCAACGAGGCACCTAGAACTGAATCTACCCCCACCCCGGAGAGAGGAGCCAAAGCCAGTAGCCCCGAGGGACTATTGAGGTGGCCTCGGTGCAGATCTGTCCTTGGGAGGCCTGAGAACCCCATAGAGAGTGGAGCACCCAAGGAGTGCCCCAGCCCTGGCAGAGGCCGCTGTGGCCTGAGCCAGCTGTCAGGAGGCTTGGAGGGGAGTGAAGGCCAGGTGATGTGTCCCGGGTCCAGGTGCTCCAGGCAGCCTCTTCTCTCCAAATGATGACAGCGCCTCTTGTCCCCCTCCTGTCTCTCGGGACCCAGTCAGTGGGACCTGGCACTTGTCTGTGGTCCCAGGCAGCACACAAGGCACTGAGTACAGTGGCATCATGGAAGGGGCAAAGGCTGTGTGGCCTTCTCCACATCTGCCCCGGTGACTGTGATTCTGTGAGCCAAGACCAAGTTAGTCCAGGGCACTTTTCCAAGCAGAGTAAGCAAGACAGAGGTTAGAGGGGAAGGCTCTACCGTGTCCTACCGGCTTCATTCTGGAGACCTGTGGCCAGTGCGTCAAGAAGTCTCCAAACTGTGTCAGGAGTTGCCAAGTGGGAGCTGGGTGTTCACCCGCACAGTCCCAGACCAGGGAAGAGGCAAGACCGGTGTGCTAGGGGTAGGGGGGGACACTGAGGCTTGGGAAGAGGTAGTCTAGCCAGGATTAGCCATTGAGTGGTGGATGTGAGCCCCAGGGATCTGCCCCTCACAGAGAAAATAATGCAAGTTTTCCCTTAGAGACAATCCACAGAGCTTTTTAAATAAAGTGTACCACAGCAGCTGTGCCCAGAGGAGGGCCGCCAAGGTTTCCTCCCAGGGTCCCCTGGGGCTCCACCTAGGACCAGCAGTGGCCTCACCTCTGAGCTGGTGACCTTTCAGGATTGGTACTAATAGATCACCTTGTCAAATCAGGAGCTGGGGTCTCTAGGGAAACACAGGTCTCCTCTGATTAACCAAGACAAATTAGATTTCCCTTGGCCTGCCAAGGGCCAACCCCGTCCCAGTCTGTGGCTGCCTCCAGGCTTCAGCCTGTGATGCCTTTGCCTGACACAGTCAAAGGGTGGCTCACCTGCTAGGAGCATGCAGCTACACACAGCCTTGTCCTCAGACAGGCTCCCTGAGAGAGGATCACCACATCTTTATTTTTTTTTCCAGTGTAATTTTAAATAGTAAAGAATAATTCGTAGAGTTCAAATGCTAAAAGATAGGAAAGGGTATGGAGAAAAGCCTGCCTTGGGGATTGGGTCAGCAGTCATGGCTGTCAGAGCTAGCTTCCGAGATACAGTTGGTGTGCACACACACCGTTTGTTCTTCCACGTACCTTGGGGAATATTATTGCGTGTTCCTTCGGTTGGTCTGCGTGTTCTTTGAGGGGTTTGGTGTGGTTTTGTCATTTTAATTATATGTCTTGGTGGTCTTTCCCCATCAAAATCTGAACAGAGTCTCCCATGGGGACAGATCCTAGCTTAGAGCTCCCTGCAAAGCAAACATCAGGAGCTGGAGAGATGGGTCAGATGTTTAAGAGCATTGTCTGCTCACCCAGAGGTCCTGAGTTCAATCCCCAGCAAACACATGGTGGCTCACAACCATCTGTAATGAGATCTGGCACCCTCTTCTGGCCTGCAGGGATACATGCAGACAGAGCACTATAAATAATAAATAAATATAAATCTTTAAAAAAGAAAAAGAAAAGCAAACGTCAGCCCATTTCCAGTCACTTGCTCCTGTGAGCCTTAATGACTGACTGGCTGCTTGCCACCTTGTTCTCTTTTGTGGGGGTGAGGTGGGGTTCACAGGAAGGGATTCTGAGGGGTGGAGGAGGTTGGGACTCAGAATTAGAGGATGGGGTGGAGAGGAGCTTCCCCACAATGTCCTGTGACTGTTTCCCGAGCCACATGGATCTCTAGGCTCATTTATTTGCTCTGGCATGTAAGCTTGGTGGTGGGCACTGGCCTCCGGTGCATGAATGTGGACCCACACAGTGAAACCCAACAGAGGAAGAGAAATCATGTGTCCTCAGACTGCATCCTCCAGCCAGCACCCTCACCTCAGCTGGTCCCCAGATAGTACATCAGCCTTCATTTGCACATGGGTGTGCGAAGGTGACCAGCTTCACCCCTGGGATGGGAGGATGCCCAGTCACCACCATCTGCGTTTTCCACTGAGGCTGTGTTCGGTCGGACAAGCTGGGATATATTTAGCCTGAGGAAGAGACTAGGGACAAAGACAGCACCGCCCAGCCCTCTCTGCTGAGGAAGTGCTTTCACAGGGAAAATGGCAGCAGCAGGAATTTCAAGACCAAAATTGCAGAGAACAAGTTTCAGCTCCTGCTGCCCTGGCACTCCCCAACAGTCTCAGTGTCTTCTAAGATCCCTTCTTTTCTTAGGAGCCTCAAGGAAGGCAGAACTCCTAGGCAGGGCTCGGCTGGGGCTGCCAGGACCATAATCAGTGGGAACCATCTCCCCCTGCCTGAGGTCCCCGGAGTCCAGGGCTTTGAGGTGCCCTATTTTCTGGCTCTGCAGGGCCTCTAGTTAAAGTATGGAGAGGGGCTACCTCCAGGAGACCGGTCTCAGAGCACTGCTTCTCCCACACCACCTGTAAGGACAGGCAGTGACTCCTAGTTCACAGGTGAGGAAGTGAGACCTTTGTCTTCCTCAAGGTCAGCTTGATTACTGCTGAACCAGGGAGCCCCTTCTATCCAAAAATATGACCGAGGTCATCTTCCTGGGATTGGATCCTACTTCCCATCTGAACATGCCATGCATGTTTTTGTCACTGGACTCCAGTGGACTGGAAGGAATATGGGGGAGGGGGTTGCAGGTGAGTGGCCTTGCATGGGCCAGTGGGGCAGCCACCATAAGCTCTAGGTGTGACTCCCCCTCAGTCCCATGAGCACCTGCTCTCTGAGAGTTGGGAGCTCAGATTTCTAGACTTGTGTCTTGAAAGCAAGCTCTCTACCCTGGAATCATCAGAGCATGCCCCGAATCACTGGAGAAACACAAGACATTTATATTTCTATTGAACAACTGCCCAGAGAGATGCATTCCTGCCCAGAACAATCCGAAGTGACCCTAGAGAGCCTTGCCAGATCACAGATGGGCCATCCTATGGCCTCCTGAACACTGGACAGCTTTCAGGAACCACGGCAGAACGAAGGGGCAGTAATTACCTCTCACAGCAAGTTCTTCACAGGCAGGAGCTGTTAAGACCTTTTGGATCAATAAAGGCATTTATGCACATCTCTACTGTTTACGGTGATGGGCACTGCAGTTGATTCAGAACTGTCCCCTGGGTGTGACAGGGACTCAGGCCATCCCCCTCCTCCAGGCCTTGTTCATCAGGAGAGCAGCCTCGGTGGCGGGAGCGGAGTTCCTGTTTATAGGGGCTGCGTCATGGGTTCAGTGCTTCAGCCACAGAGCTAGTTGTGGGGGTGTACACCTGCCATCCCAGTTCTCTGGAAGTGGAGACAGAGGGTGGTGAGTTCAAGGCTTGCCTGAGCTACTGTGTAAGATCCTGACTCAAAGGAGCACGAAGTTGCAGGCCCCACACTTCTCCAGAGTCTCCACTAGGGGTGCTGTTTGCTTCTCATTGGATTGACCAGCAAGGATCAAGGGACAAGCGCTGCAGAGGTCCGTCTTGAGAAACACCCCAGGAGTCTCCAAGGTGGGCTTTACTGTCCACAATTGACAAATGAAGAAACAGGCTACCACGTGAACCTCCTGGGAACTTAACCAAAGGAATCCGAGTCAGCTTGTCACAGAGACATCTGCACACCCAAGTCCACCACTGCGGTCAGCCAGTGGCCAAGATATGAAACCAGCCTAGCTGCCTGTCGACAGATGACCGGATAAAGGAAATATGGTGTGTTCACACAAAGGAGTTTTACTCGGCCACAAAGAACAAAATCATGTCACTCACAGGAAAGTGGATGGACCTGGAAATCACTATGTAAAATGAAATAAACCAGACCCAGAAAGACAAATGTCACATTTCCTCTCATGTATGAGACCTGCATCACACACACACACACACACACACACACACACACACACACACACACACACTCACACATATAACACACACATACACATGCAACATAAACACATATGCACATACATATATGCACATATGCATGCATACATACACACAGGCATGCATGTATCACACATACACATGTGGATGAAAACAAATATAATGTGGAAGTGGAAAGGGCATTATTGGGGAAAAGGAATGGCCTCAGCAAGAAAAGGGAATACGGGGGAGGGGGGGCAAGTGCAACAGAGAAAAATGGGGTAAATATGGGCAAAATACATGGTAAACATGAATGGGATATCTACAGAATCCAACAGGTCTTATAATGATCATATGTTAATATATGCTAATGAAAGTTGTTAGAGATTTTCTCAAGGATTCAGCCCCAGAGTTTACACCCAAGTTGACCAAGTTGGGTCCAACTTGCCTGTTGGGATTGTGGGGAGGGTGGGCAGCTCATAGTCTCCTCTTCCTGAGCTGGGCCCACAGTTGTGTCCACGCCTGCAGAGCAGCTCGAAGATCATGAAGCGCCCTATTGAAAAGACAGCTGAAGTGGCAGTGGCTTGGATACCATATGCATTCCACCTGTGGGTGAGCACGACCCCACCCTCCATGTCTGGGGGAATCAGGAGCCTGGCCTGCTACTGTATCTGAGGCTTAGGAATGTGATCACAGCTGCTTCTAGGAGCCATCTGGGAACCTTGACCCCTCGCTCCTCCGGGTGTGGGATCTGCTGGCATGCCTTCTTTCTCTACGCCTCCTGGTCGTTTGGTCCCTGTCTGCAGCTCAGTCCCTCTGGTCCTTCATCCAGTCAGGTGGGGAAGGGCCTCTTGCAGATGCTTGATGCCCTGTGTCTCAGGAACAGCCCTCTGCCTGCCTTGAGTCCTTGGTGGAAGCAGCTACTATAGTACCTACATCTCTTTAAAGCCATGGGGTGGTGGTTGTCCAAAGACTCTCTCCCCTCTGAATGGGGCCTATTAGAAATGTTACTTAGGCCGGGCGGTGGTGGCGCACGCCTTTAATCCCAGCACTCGGGAGGCAGAGCCAGGTGGATCTCTGTGAGTTCAAGGCCAGCCTGGGCTACCAAGTGAGCTCCAGGAAAGGCGCAAAGCTACGCAGAGAAACCTTGTCTCGAAAAACCAAAAAAAAAAAAAAAAAAAAAAAAAAAAAAAAAAAAAAAAAAAAAAAGAAATGTTACTTAGAACTTACTCTGCAGGGTTAGAAAGCTGGTGACCAGAGCCGGGCTAGCATGGGAGCCTGCCCAGCAGGAGGGGCTGGACTATGTATGACTCCTACTCGGTGCACTGGGGTCGGTAAGGAGATTTCAGGAGATTCAGGCGGGATCGGCTGGGCTCTGCCAGGCAGGTCAGAACTCTTGGGGTGGCCTGGGTATCTGTGAACAGTAGTCCTCAGACATGACTGCCCTTCGTATCTTTTCCTGTTGCTGTGATAAAACATCCTGACCAAAAGCAGCTTGAGGGAAGGGGGTTTACCTCCTGCTCAGATCCAGGTTGTGGCCCGTTATGGTGAGGAAGCCGCAGCAGCAGGAGCCTGAGGGAGCTGCTTACACTGCATCTGTAGTCACAGAGCAGAGAGCGTCAAGTGAAACCTGCTTACCAGTGCTCAGTAGTGCTCGGCTCCCTTTCTCCATATTATGCAGTCCCTGGATCCTAGAAAGGGAATGTCCCCGCCCACAGTAGGCAGGTCTTCCCTCCGCAGTTATAATAACCAAGACGGTCCCTATCAGACACCCCAGGCGCCCATCTCATAGGTGACTCTAGATTCTGTCAAACTGACAACTAACACGGTCACCTCACCACACATGCGAACCCCTCTTCCATAGTTTTCCCCTCCCATGCTCGTCCAGGAATGGGGCATCTGCCCCCGGGCTGATATCGCCATTCTCTCCCCGGGGTTGGCTTGTACCCAGGTCTCCCACAGCCACCGATAGACTGAGACACTTCTGTTCTCTGGGTGGCATCCCGTGGGGCAGACCCTGACAAAAGGCTGCATCCCTGCAGGCGATGGCCCTCATCCATGTCTGTGAGTGGGCAGCCGGTCCTGTTGCTAGGACACCAGCATCTTCATCTACACAGCCAGCACTGGACATTCATTGTTAGGAGCTGGTGCTTAAGCAGCGCACTCCCCCATCCCGAGGGCTAGCACAGGAACTCCAGGGGGGCAGGAGCAACTGTGTTTCAGTGGTTACTCTGGCACCCCCCCCCCAATACAGGCCGGCCGAGGCCGGGTGTGTTCCCACCACATCTCCCCACTGGGCTTTAGGCTGCTGGGGGAAATAAAGAGGTCGCCAGGACACAGCCTCTATGTTGGGAAGGGAGGTGAGACCACAGTCCACTGTTCATCTCTGTGGGGGAACAGCCCGTTTGAAAGCAACACATCTCAGAAAGTAGTGACCTCTCCCTCAACCCCTCAGTTTTCCTTAAAAGCTTTCTTTAGCTGCCCAAATGTTCCTCGTTAATGGAGGAAGGAGCCTGCTGACTGGCAAAGAATTATTTTCCCTGTAAGTCTCCCCTGGAGGCAGATTCCCTGGCACCGGGGCCCCTCCTCCGCAGCCCCCTGTGGAACTAGAAGTGGCCCCAGCCATCCCAGTCCTTGTCTCCAACTTGAACCTCAGTGTCTGCTTGAGAGCCCCGGGGTGGAGGCCTCGGCACCTCCAGGCATCGATGCTTTGGTTTGGGAGGGGCTGGCAGCAGGTTGGGGTGTCTCTGTGCATTGAGCAGTCCTGAAGAGGACTGTGCCCAGGGCCACATGGGATCAGGTGACATGGCAGCAAGAGAGGGGTCTGGTGGTGGGTCTGTCGAAGGGCAAATGGCACTGTACGGGCTTCCTCAGTGCTGAGGCAGTCTCCGCCCCTCTATTTTGCTGTCCCTCTTAGCTGGTCCCCTCTCACTGTCTGCCCATGAATGCGGCTGAGAGCACTGATCTGTACCATAAACAGTCAGCCACTGCAGCTGCGGATGCTCCCTGCAGTGGCAGGCTGGATGATCAAGTGATCTGTCAATTGATCCATCCATTCGGCAGGAAGGATTCTGCAGTGGGTAGCCAGCTGTCCCTGACTCGTGGCTGTGGCATTGAGGGTGGGCAAAAAGTCATTTGGATCGAGCGGAAGGGGACAGTGCCTGGGACAGTGGCATCAGCACACCTGTCTTCCTGTTGCCTGGGACCTTGCTGCAACCTCTGAGAATATCAGGGATAGAGTGGGCCAACCATCAGCACACCAGGAATTGTGGAGAACAGCAGAGTATCTGGAAGTCAGTTCCGTGAAACTTTGTGGTAGTGCAAAGATTTCCCCATAGCAATACTGCTGCTGGACTCCAGTGCTCAAGGAGGCTGTGGCCCTGAACAACCCTTTTGCTGCAGTCTGAGTCCAGGGAAGGCCACAGGGCTACAGCCCACAGCTTCCTTGCACTTACTGATTGTTTTCACTTCATCCCTAGATTTTGTAGCTTTTGAAAAGCACAGCTCCCAGCTCCAGAACTCAGGCTCCCAAGAAAGCCCCTGCTTCTTGGGTTTTACAGATGTTTCCTCCAAGTGTTTGTCAGCATTCCTAGTTCCTAAGCCCTTCCCTCTCAGCTTAAGTACTGAGCTGCTGCATAAAACCCAGCTCACACACACTCACACAAATACACTAACACACACACACACACACACACACACACAACACACACACACACTCATACACAACTCTTCCACCCAGGTGGCTTCACAGAGTGAAACCTGTTAACACCCCACATGGTGTTCAGATAAGAGTCCTCCTGTGTCTACACTGGCCTGTCCACCATTGGAGTCCAGGGCTCTGGCACCCTGACACAGTAGTAGCAGCAGCAATCAACACCAGTGAGCTTTGCTGGCTGGGATACCAAGGTGCATTCAGAGTGCAGTTAGCTAAGATATTCTCAGAGGTAGGAGTTGTGGGCAGTACCCTCTAGGGACAGTCAGTTCAGAGTGCATTCCAACACAGGGTCTGTTGGGGGCAAATCAGGCCTTGCTCTGCCTGGTCCTTGGTGGCTGACTATGAGTACAGAGAAGTCAGGTTGGCTGAATGAGCCTGGGGGAGGCCTGGCTACAGCATCATCTGGAGAACATCAGTGGATGCTGTGATCATCAGAAAGAAGAATTAGAGCTCTCAGGTGCTATCATGGAGAGACAGGCAGAGAAAGGAGGGACAGTCCAAGCCACAGGACAAAAAGGACAGATGTGTCTTCACTCAGCCCTGCTGACCACTGGGAGGCCAAGGCTCCATTGTCCCAATAATTTTTTTTTGTTGTTGTTGTTTTTTTTTTTTTTACCAATTCTGGATGACGGTTAAGCCCTACTCACAAATGTAGTAAAGATCAAAAGGCAGGGCCACCTAGCACAGAGGCTCTCTGTGCACAAGCAGTTCACCCACTATCAAGAGACCAACCTGTGTGCCAAGCGCCCTCCACACTTGCTAAGAACTCACCCTCTGCCAGCTGGGTCCCAGGGTTCTGATTTCAGCATTTCACAGCTCACTTTTGAAATAGCTTCTTTCGCCCCAAGTGTCTGCACTTGCTGCAGACGTGAAATTAAACAGTCTCTCTCAGAAGGCAGACGTGCAAGATTGGGTCTTCTGCCTTCCTGGGAATATCTGAGATCCAAAGTGGGGCTGGGCTGAGGCCAGAGTCAGGCTCATCGTGTTCACTAGGCATGTATAGAATGCCAGGCTTATCACACAGAGTGGTATTAATCTCCCCTGTGGTTGGTTCATTTGGGGGGAATGACAGGGTCCCTATTGGCAGCTGTGCCAACAGAGCTCAGCATTGAGGTCCAGCCTGTGTTCCTGGCTCACGGAGCTGGGAACCAGACAGGGGGCTCCTTCCCTTTGCCACAGGACTTCCTGTTCAGGCTGGTGGCGGCTTGTTTTCCATGTGGTAGAACGTAACATGCAAGTGATTCTCTCTGATCCAAGCTGCCCTGCTTCCTTCGCTTGCTGACAACTGATCCAATGATTCTGACTCCGCTGTGTCGTTTCGGTGCCTTGGGGGAAGGGGTGCATTCAAGGGCACAGCCCCATCAGTGGCTCTCAAAAGTAATTCACAATTACATCTGCTGTGTGGTTATGTCTGCACAGGATCCAGAGCCAGAAAACAGACCCGGTGGTTGCACCAGCAGGAAAGCAGCCCTGTGTCAGGGCCCTGCATCAAGCAGCATCCCTGAGTCCTGAGCATCAAGGCCACGGCGCTCGGCTTGGGTGTCAGCTCCTTGCCCAGGTGGTACCCTAGCCCTCCAGTACGGATGGCCTGCACTCATGACTCTCGTTTTGCCTCCCTGCCCAGGTCCTTGCTGCCAAAGTGCTCAACCTTGTCCTGCCAAACATGTCCTTGGGGCGCATCGACTCCAGCGTGCTGTCCCGGAACAAGTCGGAGGTGGGTGCGGCTGGACAGAGAGGTGTTGGGAACAATAAGCAGGTGAAGGCGGGGAGGGCCCAGTGAGACCTGAACTCAGCTGGCTCCTAGGCACTCTGCTCCCATTTCTGGGTGGTGGGGAGATGGGGGACATAGTGGACATAGTGCAGTGAGAAGTGTTGTCCTTGCCTTAGGGGTTAGGGGAAGGTGGAGAATCTGAGCACCACTCCAGACAACCAGAGAACTTGATGGAGGACATGCTGTATGGTTAGGCCTCTCTTGGTTGCAAGTGACAGAAACCTAAGTCAAAGAGATTCAAGGAGCCACGGGATGGCCCAGTGATTATGAGAGCTTCCTGCTCTTGTAGAGGACCCCAGTTAGGTTCCCAGAACCCCACACTGGTGGCTCACAACTGCCTATAACTCCAGCTTCAGGGAATCTGACACCCTCTTCTGACCTCCTCCAGCACCCCCACACACACGATGTACACATAAAAATAAAAAATAAATGAAGGGATTTAAGCACAAGAGGGCATTTCCTGGTAACAGGAACTGAAGGCTTCAGGCAGAGTTGGATCAGGGATCAACATCTCTATAAGAGTCTGCCCTTTCTCTCTGTCTCTCCCCGACCAGCACCTCTGCTTGGCTTTATCCCCATCCAGGCTGTCCCCTAGTTAAGGCAAAGAAACCATTAGCCTTATTACCCGAGCAACCCAAGTGCCAAGGCAATGCCACTTCCCTAGACATCCCAGGCTGCCTGTCTGCTGTGTAAGACCTGCAGGATCTGTCCAGGAAATGGGTAGGGCTAGCCCCATCTAGACTCTGGGCTCAAAGAAAGGAAGGCAGGTGCTGCATCGTGGAGGTAGTAATTGACAGACCCCTGTCATAGGTGTGAGAAGACCTGCCTGGGGTTCCCACTGCTGGGCTAGCCTGAGAAGCTGCCCTGGGGTTCCCACTGCTGGGCTAGCCTGAGAACCTGCTGGGAGTTCCCACTGCTGGGCTAGCCTGAGAAGCTGCCCTGGGGTTCCCACTGCTGGGCTAGCCTGAGAACCTGCTGGGAGTTCTCACTGCTGGGCTAGCCTGAGAAGCTGCCCTGGGGTTCCCACTGCTGGGCTAGCCTGAGAACCTGCTGGGAGTTCCCATTGCTGGGCTAGCCTGAGAACCTGCTGGGAGTTCCCACTGCTGGGCTAGCCTGAGAACTTGCTGGGAGTTCCCACTGCTGGGCTAGCCTGAGAACTTGCTGGGAGTTTCCACTGGTAGATTGAGCCTGAAAACTTGAAGGCTTGAAGGAGCAACCCTGGACATGTGGAAGATACCAGAATTACCCTGACAACTAATCAAATTGGTTGCCACTCTTCTGCCTCCGTTTCCTTTCTTGTCTTAGGAGCTTGAATCACAGGCTCCCAAAGACCCTGGACCCCTACCCCAGAGTGGGGACTCTGACAACCCAGTGGCCTAGCCTTCTTTCCTAAGCAGTCAGACTCCGGCTTCCTGGCCAGGTTCCACCCTGGGGCACATGCAGGACCAGGGGGCAGATAATGCCGTTATCCTGCGGGAGGGTGGAGAGGCCCCTAGGCTATGAGGCCAGCTGATGTAAGAGACAGGTAAGAGGCTGGGACGTTGCTCAGTGTTGTTGAGCTTGGATGGGTGCTGGCTGGTGAGCCCAATCAAGGAGAGACAAAGAGGGGCTTCCCTTGGGAATCTGCACCCAACAGCAGGTTATCCATCTTCCTACGCAAAAGGCAAAGAGGAAGAAAGGAAAATGAAGTCATTCCAGCCCCTCCTCTTGAAGAACAGCAACTCATTTCTGAGGTCTTATGGAGGATGGAGGGTGCTGTGAAGGACCGCTCTCAGGTTCCACAACTCCCAGTTGCCACCTGTGTCCTTTGGGCCAGCTAGAGAGCTTAAGATGTCTACCTCAGGGGACATAGAACTGGAGGCGCCGGGCAGCCTGAAGATCTCAGCCTTCAAGTGGCTAGAGCCACATTCATTCCTCAGGAGAGTCTCTGCCTCCCTGCTGTCTTTGAACCTGTGCTGAGCATTAAAAATAGCTGCTCTACCCACCCAAGGGAAATGGTGAGAAGAGGCACCACCCAGCAGCATACAGCGGGAGTCTTGAGGCTCATCCTTAGGGGGCACATTGCCCATGGTGCCCTGCCCTACAGCTAGAAAAGCCTCAAAGCACCCAACAACAATGCTCCCCCGACTAGCCAGTGCAGGATGGTGGAGGACTAGAGAGAGGACTCTGCAGCTAGGGGCTAGGGGCTAGCTCAGGGGGAAGGCCAGAAGGTGGGGTCTGGGGAAGCAGGCGGCTCCCTTGGCCGGAAGACCACAGAGGTTTCCTTGGGTTTGCTGTGGCACAGTCCTCCGGCCCACCCAACACTGTTCGTGCTGCTTTACAATGGCCGGTCCTGAGTCTTGTTCCCTGTGGAGCTTCCTGAAGCAATGACCTTATTTCCACACCTTCTGGACACCATAGCCCCCTCTGTCCCCCATAACTTTGGAAGTTATGGAAGCTTGGGTCAAAAGAGAGCAAATCATTCACCCAACAGCAGTTCCTGAAGTCAGAATTTGAGCTCAGGTTCGTCTCTGGCCCGAGTGCACTTGACACTAACACACTGGGAACAAAAACAAAGCTGTCAGCACACACATACACACACACACACACACACACACACACACACACACACACACACCACAGAGAGAGCTCTTTTATTAAAATCACTGTGTGCCGCAGACAGCTGCAAGAGATACACAAATGTTTCATGGACCCTACTTCACACAACAGGAAGGAAGGTGTCCAGCCAGGTGTTGACCCTATATAAATGCATAGCCAGTCACTCCCCGCCCATGCTCATCCCATCCTTAGCCCTGACAACCATGAATATCTCTAAAATGCTAGCCGAGCTGACTCAGTGCAGCTCTTTCCAGACATGCCTGAAGTCCTTACCTCCACCCTTAGAGCCACAAGAGAGAAAAAAAAGCAAACAGTGACCAGACCAAAGGATTTGGAGCCTCCCTCGATCTCCCTGAGTGGCCCGTGTGCCTCCCTCCCTCCCTCCCTCCCTCCCTCCCTCCCTCCCTCCCTCCCTCCCTCCCTCCCTCCTGTCCTTGCTACAGTTCTGTCTGGGATCTGCCTTGCCTTGGCATGGTTGGTGCTCCTTCCCTAGAAGGTGCCATTGTGTAAACAATGTCTATGAGACCTGGAAATAGAAACAAAGCTGAGATCGGGAAGTGGCCGGGGCCAGGAAGCAGTTAAACCCAGGAGTAGACTCCTTTGGGACCTAGCATACTGGAACACTCCAGGGAGCAGGATGAAGCCTCTGGAAGGATATTGATAGTGGACTTTGTGCAGCAGGTGGGCTGGAGCCCCCAAGGCCATTATCCCCAGAGGAGACCAGCACAGATGCAGCATGAACATATTCACAAGTAGCAATATGGTAGACAAGATCAGGTTTCTTCCCCTGCCCCATGCCTTCTCAGAGTCAACACACCCTTTCTGCTACTGAACACTTCTAGGTGTGACCCTTGCCTTAGTAGTTGCTCTCACTCCTTAGAGAATAAAGCAAATCCTTGACCCAAAGCACGTGGCTAGTTCCTTTACTTGCTTCTTATTGGCCAGGATCTGGTCACATGACCACACCTAGCTGCAAGAGAGGCTGAGATGTGTGCTCTTTAGCTGGAAGGTTGTATGCCCTGCCCAATACCAAGGGCTCTATAAGGAGAGCAGGAGCTGAGGTACTGACACCAGTGGGCCTCTGGACCTCTCCGTGTCTTGGTTTCCTCTCCTGTATCGTGTGGGTAAGAAGAGCCTTGATTCCATTGTGAGGCACTGCACCCGTAGGAGGAGCTCAGACGGCAACTGTTGGTCTGCCACACATGGGGTCCTGAACGGTACCCCCAACACCAGGTTATGCCCAAGGCATGTCTTTGATAGGTACCCCAGCCCTTGCTTCCACTCTCACTTACCAGCAAGACTTGGCCGACCTCAAGCCTAGGGCTCTTCTGGTGGCCCCATAACTCTCTTCCAAGTTTCCCTGGAGACCCTGAAAGAGACCTATGGTGGCCTGGGTTCATGGCCAGCTGTCCCCACACTGCCCCTGCACTGCTCCGTCAGACTCGAGTCCTCTCTTAGCCTGCCGAACAGATGGCCTGGCTCTGTGGGGTTCTCGCCAGCTCAGCTGCAAGAAGTGTTTAATCCGTCTCGTGCAGCTCATCACAAATGGTCAGCTTGGAGGGGCTCAGATCCAGGATGTCAGAGTGACTGCAGGACAGCCTGTCCCTCCTTACATGGGTCTGGAATTGGGGCCAAAGCCTTTGGAGGGGTGGGAGCACCATCCAGGCAACAGAAGTGGGTGATCTTAAGTCGGGGCTCAGAGACCCCCAGCTTGTATCAGGCCCAGCAGCCTTCAGTTCTCCTCACTTTGGTCCCTCCATCTGGTTGTCTCAAAGTCTCTCTGCTCAGAGTCTGTCTGCAAGGAGAAAAGGAAGCAACGGGTGTCACAGCTTCACACCTATTCTGGGGAGCCTAAGAGACTCGTAAGGGGAAGGGCTTCCTGCTCCAGCCCTTCTATCTGCATGCCCATCACTCCACATAGAGACAGCCCTGGGAAGGAGGACAAACAACCCCCCACACACACCGTAACGTGCCTCAGCACCGTCAGAGCTGCTCATGCCAAATAACCTGAGTAGATGGCATGGGGCTCTTGTACTTTGTTTTATATGTATATTTTGAAACAAGGTCAATGTGACCTTGAAATTAAGCTCCTCCTACTTTGGCCTCCCAAGGGCTGGGATCATAAGCATGTGTCACCATGCATGGCTATGTTGCTGATTATATCTGTAAAAATCCACCTTAGTATTAGAAAATCTCTACAGACTTTTATGTGGACAGCCCCCCCCCCCCCTTTCCTTGGACTCCACATGGGAGAATCCGAACATGCTGTTTCTTATCTGTCCTGCACAGCCCAGCATTTCTATAGCACCGACCTTGGCCTACATCTGATAAGCATCTAGAGATGGCTGAAGCACAGGGAAGAGTGTGTGTGGGCTCTACACAAACAATATATCAAGCTCCATGAGGTGCCTGAGCATCATCTCAGACTTTGGGGATCCTGGACCCGCTCCCCAATGTGTGCTGAGTCAGAGCTGTGTGTGAAACATGTTCAGGTCCGAGTGCAGAGGTGCTGAGCACAGTTCAGACCCTCGTTCCAGGAGCTGAACACACTGCCAGTCTCCACAGGACACCCTCTCAGGAGCCCACAAGCTGACAGAATCTCCTCCTCTCAGGTCGACCTGTACGACTCCGACCCACTCATCTGCCGCGCAGGGGTGAAGGTGTGCTTTGGCATACAGCTGCTGAACGCCGTCTCCAGGGTGGAGCGTGCGATGCCCAAGTTGACGCTGCCGTTCCTGCTGCTGCAGGGTTCTGCTGACCGGCTGTGTGACAGCAAAGGTGCCTACCTGCTCATGGAATCGTCCCGGAGTCAGGACAAGACACTCAAGGTAAGGGGCAGGAGGCCATGTCCCAAGGGGTCTTGGGGGGGCCTGCCTGGCTGCGAAGCAATGGTGAGAGGTTAGAGGCAAATGAACTTTGTGGCAGCACCTGGGTCCCCAGGCCGTGGCGTCACAAAAATGAACCTCACAGAGGAGGAAACTAACCCGATGGTATGGGCAAGAAGAAAGCTGCGGCTGGGCACAGGAGACAATGTCTTATCCAAGCTGCAGGGCTCGCTGCAGTTCCCCAGTGCCCTCTGCACCTGCCACAGCTCAGAGTCCACGGGTCCTGGGGCCTCAGGACACGCAGGGACCGTGGGGTCAGGGAGTGCAGGTTCTGGGGCGCTTGGTCGAGTCTGGTCTGCAAGGGCATCTGCAGGGGTTGGCTCTGTGGTTGGAGCCCCTGAGGACAGGCCACAACTTGATGATGGGACATGTTTGACACAAGGAACAGAGTACCACTCGGTGGCGTTCAAGACAGATGCTTTCTGGGTCCAGATAGACTTACCCTTTGTCCCACTGAACTAAGAGGCACCCCAACTGAGGTGGTGAGGCCCTGCTGGGTACTAGTCAATGTGGAACCCTGACACTGAAGCATACCCACCCCCTTGCCCACATTGTTGGGCTCCTGGCCTGGGCAGATGTGAGGGTGCCACAGAATCTGGGCTATATCCTCACTGTGTTACAAAGACAGCCAGGTGACGCTTCAAAAGTGGTGGAGTCAGTATTTGAACTGAGGTCCTTGGACTTGAGTCCACAGTCCCTCCCAACCCTGCAGCACTCTGGCAGAGACTTGTGTCTTTGCAAATTGTCAAGGGCTTCTCAGTGGTGGAGCTCTTGCTTCATCGGGGGGCCCAGGGTCCCATCCTAGCTCCAGACTCGCAGGAGAATCAGCTTTTTACTCACTCAGCGGTCATCCATCGCTTCTGCAACTCCTGTTTATTGAGTTCTGACTTTGTGGAGGTCCCGAGGAGGACCTGACAAAGGCTCCCCCACTTCTGGAGCCCGTACCCTAGTAGGTGAGCAAAGAGAAAATGGATGCTCAGGATAGCTGTGGATAGGGTTCAGGGTCTGTAAGACAGAGGGATACTTGGGCACTCCCCTCCCATGAAGCAGGCAATCCAAAAACTAACAGGGAGAGTAGCCACAGAAGAACATTCCAGACCAAGCAAGGGAAGGGAGGGGGGGATGGCAGGCTCTTGGTTTTGGCACAGGGAGCAACTGTGAGAACAAGGCTGGCCCAGGGGGAGGAGCTCATAAGATAAAGCGTTCACAGCCGAGGTGAGGAAGCAAGCACGTCGCCTTCAGAGGCGAGACGCCTGAGCACAATCCCACCTCAAGAGCTAGTGCCCACGCCACATGGAGGCTTCTGGAGGATGCAAATGTACTGGAAAGCAAAATGAGCCAGGCTCAGAAAGCTAAGCGTGGCAAGCTCTTATGGACATGCAAATCCCTAAGCCTGCACTATAAACGTTCAAATTATGATTCCCAAGGCTGGGAGAGTGAGGAGGGAGACCCAGGAAGACAGGCAGGCCAGGGGCAAATGCAGTGAGGTGGCTGCGTCCTGGTGTCCTGTAGCCCATCGGCTAGCTGAAACTAGAAGAGGCATGTTGAGTGCTCTTAGACAGAGAAGTCAGGGACCGGGGGCAATGGCTGTGTTGATTGCTCCACACAATACTCAAGGATGCTTGCTCCTGGGGTTTGGGCCTGTAAGAGCAAGGAGGCTGCAGTGCCCCTCTGAGACTGGTGACCCCAGCAGACCGCAGAGAGAAATCCTAAGGCAAATGGCAAGTATGTAAGTCTCACTTCCGAAGAGGGCTGACTGGAGGGACATCCTCGTCAGCCTCGTAGTACGCGTTTCTAAGCCATGGGCGGTTACTAGACTGTTGGGGCTATAGGAGCCACTAGAAAGGGAGGGAGCTGACCAGGACAGAACAGAACCACAGTGTGTTTGAGGGCCGCTGATCTGCCTCTGGATGCTGCTGGTAAGTCCAGAGTCATCCAAACATCAAGTGTCTCTGGGTAGGGCAAGTGAGACCCCTGGAGACCTGGCCAAGGGCCACTGCTATGGGTTGTAGGGAAGAGGGGAGTAGAGATGGAGGGGGCGGTGATGGAAGTGATGGGGGCGTGAAGATGGACAGAGCTTCCTGGCAGGAAGGTTCCGGGGAATCTAAGCTGTACCAGCAACTGGAGAGCCCCTGGAACAGCACGGAATGCCCAGACTGTTGGAAAATTGTAGTTTGTGATTAGAGGCGACCCATACCTGCCTTCTCGGCTACCAGGAGCCTGAGATGGGGAGATGGCTTAGGGCTAGACATTTAGGGCTAGCCTAAACAACATGGCAGTGTCCCACCTGAAAATGAACTAGGGGGACCACTGGGAATGATTGCCGAGTGAGCTCGTCAGTGTGGCCTTGTGCGCTCCTGTGCTCTGCCTGTCCCCCACACCGGGTCTAACTCCCTGGCTCTTCTGATTGCAGATGTATGAAGGTGCCTACCACGTTCTCCACAAGGAGCTTCCAGAAGTGACCAACTCTGTCCTCCATGAAATAAATACGTGGGTCTCTCACAGGACAGCAGCAACAGGAGCCGGGTGCCCACCCTGAACGTACTGGCCAGGCAACCAGCTTGTGGTCTGGGGGAAGCAGGCAGAGGAGGGGCAGTGCCGGCTGGCTTTAAAAAAAAAAAAAAAAAAAAAAAAAAGAATCACAAATTGGAGGGACCCCCTAGTGCAATTTACTCTGAAAAAAAAAAAAGATAATTTGTCATATATAAGGCGACTGGCCACTGGCTCTACCACCCTAGGGGGTAGGCACTTTATGAAAGAGGGAGTATATTTTCCACACAGAGACTGTGTTGGAATGTCCTTTGAATCAAAAAAAAAAAAAAGAATGCAGCCTCTGCCCACCTCTCCCAGCTCCCGTGGGGTTCAGGGACTCTCTTGCAGTCCCCGGTCCCAGCCTGCAATAATCAGAGGTCTCTTTCCTCCTGTCCCAAGCCCTCTCTGACTGGCTGTTCTCTGGCATGTGATGAGGTGGCCTGTGTCCCCAGAGCGAGCTCCTTAGTGGGCTCACGTGCCCCTCCAAGGCACTTCCTCAAAACGGGCAGCCACCCTATGACCTGGTCAGCGAGGACGTCTCAGATGAAAGCCAGGCTGCTGGGAGGGAGGGTGGCCCTGCAGCTCGTCTCCCCCACACAGCTCTTCCCCCCTGCTGGGAGTGGGGTGACCCGCAGCATGTGGTATGTATTTAGGAAGGTCCCTTCTCTCAGGTCGCTAAGTACTCCATGCTGAGGAGGGTGGCTTTGAAGATAGGTGTTTAATATATACGCTATATTCTAAAGTAAAGACTATATGGAGCTTGGACCGCTTTGGAAGAACTGGTACCCCACATGGGGCCAGTCTGCCGAGGGCCCCAGTCCCCTAATTGAGGGCTAGCTGGCTCTTCTTGCACAGGGCATGGAGGACTGTGGCCTGGGCTGTCCCTCTGTCCAGAGCCGCTAGGAGTTTCCTTCCAGTAGCACAGCTACCTCTGGTGGCCCGGGAGACTCTCATGAAGCCATGGTGCTGGCTGCCCGCCCAGGGTAGCAAGAGCACTCAGTGACCACCCGCCGACGAGGACCACAGCCCTCCGCACCCCACCGCAGGTCGCAGCAGGATGGCCCACCTGGCCTCAGAGAGGCTGCCCTGGAGCAGTGAAGTCCGAGCCCCCTGACCTCTCAGGTGCCCGCCCAGAGGCCTGCCCCAGGCCTCACTTAGCGCCAGCAATAACCGGGGCTCACCGCCCTCTCGGAGCACTTTCGTCTTTACAGAGGGGCTTGCTGTTACCTCAGGGGTCTTGTTAGTGCACGGAGGACCCTGGGAAGGGGTGCTGCTGCCAGGGGAGAACTGCCCGGCTGCAGGGGGCGGAGAGTGGGCCCTTGATCCTCCAGGAAGCTGCAATCCAGGGCCCTGTGGTCTCGGAGGAGGCACCTGTCAACCTAGGCCCTGTCCTTTCTGGAGTTTATCCTGGGACCCAGGGAGGGCCCTCTGCCCTCTCCAGTGACCCTGACCATGCATGGCAGTCAGAAGCTGGGCACCTGCTACAGGCCATGAGGACACCGTCCCCCTCAGCAGGCATGAGCCCTGCATGCAGGGAAGGCAGGGCCCAGGAGCTGTGCAGTGCCCCCACTTAGCTCTGGGTCTCTTCAGAAAATAAAAAGTGGGCTAAGAGGGGCAGTCAGCACTTCCGGCTGCTCAGGGAGCCCTGGACAGCAGCTGACCGGCATGGGGTGTTTCTCTTCTCCATTGAGAAAAAAAAAAAAAAAAAAAAAAAAAAGGACCCCACTCCAGACTACTGTGCCCCGGGCCCAGATCCGTGACTCTTAAAGGAGCCACCCAGGGTTGCTCCCAGAAGCACATGCTGACAATGCCATTTTCCAAACCACATGCCAGCACCCGGGCTGGTGGCTTTCATGCGTGACTTCATTTACAGCAATGCATGTGTGTCTGGTTAAAGAATCTCTAACACTAAAGGGGTGGGGGGTGATCTGAAATTGGGACTGTCCTGTGAAACCTGAAAGAGGGGACAGGGACATGAATCCATCATGTCCTGCATGACAAAATCAGGGCCAGCACAGGGCTGTCTGTAGAGAGCTGGGCCAGCCGTGTTCAGACTCTGCCCTTGGCACTTCAGGAAGCCCGACAAGCGGCTTCGTAGTCACCTCATCACCAGGACACAGAGGGACTGGGGTGTGGGAGGAATGCTAAGACACATAAGGCTTTTCCTGAAGAGGGTGGAAGCAGCGGGGGGCCATGAGAGCCCTCCCCAGGTGACGGAGGGGGTAACCAGACGCAAGCACCTTTAAGAACTTAGCACCTTCTCCAGCAAGGCTGGACTTAGCGCCTGAAAAGCTTTTTAGGAAAGGGTGCCACCTGCAGGTAGCGGGGCATCTCAGCCACTCAGCCCCAGTTCCTCGGCAGAGACAGGTCGGGGAACAGCCTCCCTCCACCACGGGCCCCTCAGCTTCCCGGTGTCCTGGGGACCCCCATGAGAGCAGTTGGGGTGCTCTAATACCACAGGGCTCTGCTCATATCCCACCCCTAGGCCACCTCACACTTTCCCTTTCTCTCCTGATTGCTCATGTAACTATCTAGGGATCACAGTGGCTCACCGGTCTGTCACCGTCACCGCGCTCCGTCACACCCCACGTGTACTCCTAGTGGGGAACCTGTACTGGCTTAGAACTACTAAAGAAACCGATGTGCACTACAGCTCACAATAATAAACCATGTGCTTTTGGAGAGACGCGCGTCTGTCTGCCTCGCGTGCTGCGTGTCAACCCTTTTGGCTAAGCGAACCACAGGCTTATGCTGGAAGCAACACTGAAGTGTCATGGGCCAGTCAGTCACCTGGTGTGAACTCAGCAGCCCTTCCAGGGCCCAATGCCAACTGGACGCGAGGATTTTATCTTCTCCCATCCATTCTTGGGGAGGTCATGCTGAAGCGCCCCGGCCCCACCCCCGCCCCCGCCCCCGCCCCCCAATGCTCAGGCAGCCGTAACTGTTTGCTGCTCTGTTGCTGTCGTGGTGGGTGCCCAGCATGGCCAAGCCCTGTCTTTAACTCATGTCTGCTCCCTGACCAAGGGTAGTCCAGGACATCTGTCGCTGGTGTCCCGGGCACCTCCCCTTGCTCCCCATAACCTCCCTGACCTAACAGCTCTGCCTTCAGAGTGTCACCCAATTCGGACTGTCTGACTTTCCCCGGAACCTATCACTATGACTGCTAGGGAACAGCAGCCCCCTCAGGGGTCCCCACCAAGCCAGCCACTGCCAGCCTCCCCATGCCTGTCCCTGCTTTCTCCCTCACTGCCCCTGTGCCATTGGATATGACACACGGCGTGTCCTCTGGGCAGCCCTCTGTCTCCTACGTGGGTTGTGAGGTGAGAAGCGCATGTTCCATCTTGTCCAGAGGGGTCCCCGGAAATACCGTGTCCTGGGGCTGTAGATGGGGAGAGGGAATGAATGGGTGGGGGGAGGGGCAGAGGGAAAGGAAGTAAACAAACGAGCATCAGGAGTAAGAACGGGTGAGAATGAATGGGGGGGGGGCTGGAAAGGGGTGAATGAAAAACAAGGGAGGGAAGAGGGAGTGACAAAATAAAACATAAAGCAGTTCTCACCTCAAAGAGGATAAAGTTTTATAGCAGCCGAACTAAGTCATGAATCAAGGCACTTCTTAAGAACACTGAGGGAAACGTTAGGAACACAGGCATAGTGGTTTGTATAATGCTGTGGATATCGCTCTATATAAATAAAACACTGATGGCCAGTGACCAGACAGGAAGTATAGGCAGGACAAGGAGAGAGGAGAATTGGGGAAAAAGGAAGAAGGGGGGAGAGACACTGCAGCCACCAACAGGACAAACAGCATGTAAAGACGCCAGTAAGCCACCAGCCATGTGGCAAGGTATAGATTTATAGAAATGGGTTAATTTAAGATAAAAGAACAGTTAGCAAGAAGCCTGCCACGGCCATACAGTTTATAAGTAATGTAAGCGTCTGAGTGATTATTTTATATGTGGATTGTGGGACTGTGGGGCTTGGTAGAACCTGGAGAGAAGCCCTCCAGCAACAGTATAAGAAATGTCCCCATAGGCTCTGGTATTTGAATACCTGGTCTGTTGGTGGCGCTGTTTGGAGAGGCTACAGAACCCTTAGGAGGTGGCGTCTTGCTGGAGGAAGTACGTCACTATGAATGGACTAAGTCACCCCTGGTCATGGCGCTTTATCACAGCAACAAAAAGTAACTAATACAAGTGAGAGCAAACCAGGGAAGCCTCTGCCGCAGTTTTTCACTCTTACTCCGCCACCCAGCTCCTGAATTAATGCACAGAGACTTATTCTTACTTATGAATGCCAGGCCTTAGCTTGGCTTGCTTTTATTTAGCTTTTCTTAAATTATCCTGTCTACCCTTTGCCTCTGGGCTTTTACCTTTCTCTAGTCTATACACCTTTCTTTCCTTCTTACTCCGTGGCTGGCTGTGGGGCTGGGTGGCTGACCCCTGGTGTCCTTTTCTCCTTCTCCTTTTCTCACTCCTCCTTCTTCTCTCTTCTTCTCTCATTTATTCTCTCTGCCTGCCAGCTCCACCTGTTTCTCTCTCCTGCCTTGCTATTGGCTGTTCAGCTATTTATTAGACCAATCAGGTGTTTTAGACAGGCAAAGTAACACAGCTCCAGAGTTAAACAAATGCAACATGAAAGAATGCAACACATCTTTGCATCATTAAACAAATATCCAGAGCATAAACAAATGTAACACATCTCAAAATAGCATTCCACAACATTATGCTGTAGACCTTAGGTGCTATCTGGTGACACTCTTAGCTTTTGGTTGATGGAAGCTGTTGGTCTGTTAGATTAACACATTTCAAAGGGCTTTCCTGTTAATCACAAGGCTGTTTGGTCAGACACAGAGGTGGGCAAGGAATGGCCATTAAAGAGGCTAGAGATGGCCCACGATAAATTGTAATTAGGTTCGGGCCCTGCCCTGTTTCAGCCTCTCTAGAGCCTTTGAAGTTCTCATCAGTCTTGCAGAAGGTTCAGTGGCAGGGCCAGCTTCTTTCCAGGAACTTTGGTTCACAGCAATGAGGGAACGGATGAACCCCCGGGGAAGGAGAAGTGGGCGTGCGCCTTTCAAAGAACAGGATAGAAATTAGAAACTGCACCTAGTACTTCTTTATATTAGAACCAACTTGCCTGTGGCAAGGCCACAGCTGGGGATGCTGGGACATGAGGCACCAGTCAGCGAAGAGGAAGGGGGTGGGACTCAGACACGGGACATGGTGGGCTGTTGCCAGATGACCTGCAGCATGGAGGCCTGTAGAGAGAAGACATGGCGGCATAGGGAGAAGACAGAACAGTGGGCCAGGGCCCAGCCGGCAGTGTCCGACAGATGGGACAAAGCTGCTCAAGAGGTAGGTGACAGGGGTATCAGGGTCCGGGAGAGAAGAGAATGTCCACCTCTGTGACCACTGGAGGGAAGAAGACTGCCAGTCAGCCCATGATGCTCACTGTCTGTTTTCTGGAGTTCTGGTTCTGCTTCCCAGGGAGGCAGGGTTCACATGACGAATGACTGGTTGAGCCCCGTCATGGCCCCATGGGTGGTGGGGTTCTGTGGTTGGTTGGAAACCCAAGGGTGCAGTGATTTGCTACAACCACAGCTGAGGCAGAGCCACACACTTCTCTGCCCCTACAGCAAGGCCTAAAGGCCAGCGTCATGGAAAACTACTGAGGTCTAAGGACCTCCACCCTTCTCCCAGACCTGGACATATGTCCCCTCCCCAAGGACCCAAAGAAGCCCACCATAGGTGTTCTAACAGTGTACCCACAAACCCTGCAGAGAGGGAGCAACCTACACAGCCAGTCAACTTTCAGAGGTCTATTCATGTCCGACCAGAGAAGCCAGCCACTTTCCCCAGACCGCACAGGCCTTAAAACTGTTCTGTACATAACCAAAGGGCTAGGCTATGGCTCGGGAGGAGTGCAGGCCCTGGGTTCCAACACACTGAAATATAACATACAAACTGTCAGGTGAGAGACAGGTGTGTCTTCATTCTAAAACCCCATTATAGATGCTGTACAGCTCCATCCCCTCAGATCTTCAAAGAGGTCTTTAGAAACTTGCTTTTCTAAAAAGGCTCTGGCTCCTCATTTGGTCCCACAGAGAAGCAGCAGGGTGACAGTCTGGCACCTCTGCCTTCATTTTGTGACTGTGTCCCTTTGGGTCAGCTGCTCACCTCTGTACCCCAGCATATTAATCACATCCCACTTCAAATTCAAAGGCACGGAAATAGTCATTGCCCCCAAAACTGCACTGACTTTGGAATCCAGGAACTGCAGAGCCCAGAAGGATAGAATGCCCCTCCATGTCAGGCCAACCCTCAGGACAGGACAACCTCCCAAGGCACACCATCCCTCAGATGAAGGCAGTTAGCCTTGAGGGAGGGGCTGTACCCTGGAGCAAACATATTTGTCCTATAGAACCAGGTCGGTCCCCTCAAAAGAAACACTGCTCGCAGAGTCAGAGCTGAGACCATACCTTGACCAGGGCTGCTGAATGGTACACCATCAGCTGAGGCCTCCATGGCTGCTCTCAGCAGGTTACAAGCCTAATGGACCTCAGAGACCTGTTCACCCTTCTGGGTGCTCAGATGTGCACCCCCTGGTGGTTGACAGGAAGCTGTAATTGACTCAAATGGAATTCTTCAAATGGAAGGATAGCCAAAGTGTGGCCCTGATTGGTGCAAATGTCCCTTTCTGGATCTATAAGCAGGAGTGCACACTGTGCTAGGAGTGATATTGGGTTTACAAGGTCTCAGACTCTGGACCTGAGCTGTAACACTAGCCGTGGAGCTAAGCTCCCCACTCAGGAGGTGTAGCCTTGGGGCAGACGAGGGAGGCTGCATCATCTTCCTGGAACCCTGGGTAGCTGTTAAAATTGCTAGGCACAGTGCTGTGTGCTTCTGATCCTAGCAAGAGAATCATAAGTTCAGGGCTGTTCTAGGCTACATGACTAGTTTTTAAGTCACTCTAGGTATGTGTCCCAGACTCAAAAGAAACCAATCTTTAGGGGCTGGAGGGATGGCTCAGAGGTTAAGAGCACTAACTGCTCTTCCAGAGGTCCTGAGTTCAATTCCTGCAACATAATGGCTCACGGCCATCTATAATGGGATCTGGTGCCCTCTTCTGGCCTGCAGGCAGAACACTATATACATAATAAATATTTTTTTTTTTTTTCGGGGAGGAAAAGGTTTATTTGGCTTACACTTCCTGATTATAGTCCATCATTGGAGGAAATCAGAACAGGAACTCAAACAGGGCAGGAACCTGGAGGCAGGAGCTAATGCATACATAGGCCATGGAGGGGTGCTGCTTACTGGCTTGCTTCCCATGGCTTGCTCAACCTGCTTTTTTTTTCCTGGTTTTTTGAGACAGGGTTTCTCTGTGTAGTTTTGGTGTCAGCCTGCTTTTTTATAGATTCCAGGACCACTAGCCCAGAGGATAATAAATAAATCTTTTTAAAAAGAAAGAAAGAAAGAAAGAAAGAAAGAAAGAAAGAAAGAAAGAAAGAAAGAAAGAAGGAAAGAAAAGAAACCGATCTTTAAAAAAAATTACTATTAGTGGTGATAAGTTCCCATGTTCGTTTTCCTATAAACAGAACCTAAAGACACTTTGCGATGAAAAGCAATGGGACACCCTAACTGGCTAGTTTGCTTCTGAAGTATGCCTGGCTGCTCTGAACAAAAGAACTGTCAGCTCCGCTCCCTTCTGCTGGCACCAGCCATCTGGAACATTCCACAGACACCTTAAGACAACTGTACAAGTTCTCTCCCAACCAGGCCCATACGAGTGACCCAGCTCCCGAAGGCATGGCCTCAGCCAGGGCTGTGTGCGGCTGGGAGAGCTCCAGATGACCCTGTCGCCATCTCCACTAAGCCAGAGGAGGAAGGGGCACGCATGGTGGTCTTTTATTTGTACTGAAATGTGATTTTATTTGTATGTTAATAAATGAAGTTGCTTGGGGGTCAGAGCTAATAACAAGCTATAGCAGAGCTGGGCTCACAGAGCTGTACCGCTCACAGGGCTGCAGGTCCTGATAGCCACGGCTGCACGCATAGCGGCCACCACCTGCTGCTGTCCAACACAGGGGAAGAAGAGCAACCAAGACCAACGCTTGAAGAGCATCTCCTTTCCTGTGGTTTCCATCTGGGTAGACTCAGCAGAAGGGCCCTGGCCAGCTGACAGACAGCAACACTAACAGAACCTGCATGCTATCCAGGCCACCGTGGGCTAAAGCCCAGAGTGATGAATCCCCAGCCTAAGCACCTGGAGTCCTGACCCTCTGGTTTTTACAGCCTGCAGCAACCAGACTCCAGCTCTCTGCAGCCCCTGGCTCTGCCAGTCTAGCCCCTTGGGACAGCCCACTGGAGAACATGTCACTTGCTCACAATTGCTCCCTGGGCAGAGCAGGAAGGATCCCATTGCCTAACAGTAGCAAGGCTGGTGTCTCTGAAAGGATCAAGCAGCCATAACAGGCTGTCAGTCTTCTCTCAGAGATCAGGCCTCAGTTTCAGTTTCCTGAGACTTGAGCAAGCAGTTTCTGGGAGGGCCATGAACAAAAGACATAGTCCTTGCAGTAGCTCCCTTTCTGCATGTACTCTGACTGCTCAAGGTTCAGCCAGTTGATTACTGTCTGGGACCCCTCACCAGCTTAGAGCTATGTGCATGGGTCAATGTGAATGTGAGAGGCCAGCCAGCCCCCATGGCAGCTCAAGGTCAAAGCCTGGGACTTGTTTAGGCCTGCCCCCAAAATGATAACTGTAACCCCCAACCAGTAAATTCAAAGGTTATACACCCTCACCCAATCACATGATGCCAAGGCTTGTAACACCCTGCTTGGGGTTTTTCCCTTTAAATAACCCCTCACCCTGAGAGTTCAGGGCCGTCCTTCTTCACCTGGCTAGCCAGTGTGTTGGATGCGGACCAAGCCAGAGCTTGCATGTTATCAATAAGCCCCTGTGTGTTTTGCACTGGATATCGGCTCTGTGGTGGTCTTGCTCGGGGGTCTCGAATGCAGGCACAACACCCTCAGCTACTCATTCTCTGTATAACCCTGGTATTTTGCCCCACTCTGTCTCCCTCTTCCTCCTCTCTCTGCTTTCTCGCACTCTCCCGCTATGGTTTTTCTTTTCTCTCTTCTCCTGCTTCTGGACAGGTCCCATCTGCTGGCCATGTTCAATCTACTCCTTTCTCCTTCTGCCCTGGACTCTTCCAGATGCCTCTGCCTGTTCTCTCTGTCTCTCTGTCTCTCTCTGTCTCTCTCTGTCTCTCTCTGTCTCTGTCTCTGTCTCTGTCTCTCTCTCTCTCTCTCTCTCTCTCACACACACACACACACACACACACACACACACACACACACACACACACTAAACACCTTCCCCTTAACTGTACCATGGAGTGATAATGTTGTCAGTTTACATATGAGTGTTTTACCTACATGAATGTATGTATATCGTGTGTATGTCTGATGCCTCTGAAGGCCAGAAGAGGGTGCTAGATTCCCTGGAACTGGAGTTACAGATGATTGTGAACCATCATGTGGATTCTGGGAATTGGGCCTACGTCCTCTGCAAGGACAGCAAGTGTATTTAACTGCTGAGCCATCTCTCCAATCCCATAGCACTGGATATTTCAGCACAAGTTTTGGGGCCTCCCAGCACCCAGCCACTTACTGTTCTTAAATACTAAAGATTCTTTTCAGGCTTAATATCATTAAGATGGATTTCAGATGAAATGTCCTGTATCCAACTTATAAAGGAAGGAATTCAGTTGTTTAGTGATGGTTCAAGATATGATATCAAGTTACAGCTAGAGTTATTTTGTGCCTGATTGTCAGCCGATCTGATTGTACTGCCCTACCTTAGTGCTCCCACGAAGTAGGAGTTTATCTGCTTAGTGAAGTTACAAGGTGGATTGTAAGTATATGACTCTAGTTGCCTTGAGCCAGGGATGGGAGAAGCTGTGGAGGAGCGTGGTTAATCCCCTCTGTCGCTGCAAACATAGCACTTATCCAGGAATTTTCGTGTGGTCAGCATCTGACTGCTCCCGCAATAACCTGTCCTGTTGGGTTTTTATGGAGGCTTTGTTACATTGGTGTGATTTACTCAGTCATGATTTGCTAAATATCAACTTGACCTTAGACCTTTGCCTGCTCCCCCTGGGACTGGCTGAAAGTCCTAACTCTGATTTACCTTGAGCAGCCCCATCCTGAAGCTAATGGGGCCCTCAGTCAGTTGATAAGCAGACCAAAAGACACATCTCTGCAGGTTTTAGGACACTGAACAGTGATTAGAACAGAGAAATATTTGACAATATCATAAAGCACTTTGAATCTCCAGCATGAAACAGGGACAGCCTCTTGAAGGTCAGATAACTGGAAAAGTTGACAAGATGTCCACAAGGGGCTGGGCCCTCCCCCACCAATCACTAAGAAAAAGACCTACAGGCCAATACAGCCCAATTTTAGGGAGGCATTTCTCAGTTGAGGTTTCCTCCTCTCAGGTGACTTTAGCTTGTGTCAAGTTTGACACAAAACTATCCAGTTTTTGCCACGAGGTCCTTTATAAAGCCCTTAAAGCAGTGAACTGATTGTACCCTATTCCCTGAGACCCTCCTACTATACTGCAGCTCTGGGTGTGTTTTCTGTCTCCTCTCTTCCTATATCTTCCACATTTAAGTGACTACCTATAGAACTATAACAAACTTCTATATAAAACCCATGCTCTGTGGTCTGTGAATTTCATTATTTGAATTCTTGAGACAAGAATCTGAAAGTACTGACTCAGGGTTGTTTGGGTAGCTGTTGAGTTTCTGAAATCCAGAGAAAGGCTCCATCATTCTCTAAGATACCCCAATATTGCCATATCAACATTCTCGTAACCCCAGCACTGGAGGTAGAGACCATAGAGTTGGTTGTTAAAATCACCCTTGGCTGTACATCGAGTCTGAGGCCATCAGGGCTACATTTGACCTTGTCTAAAATAAATTGTCAACAGAGGCTAGACAGATGGCTCAGTTAAGAGCATGTACTGCTCTTTCAGAGGACCCAAGTTCAGTTTCCAGTGTCCAGGTTGGACATCTAACAACTGCCTGTAATTCCCTCTCCAGGGTCAAGAATGGAATTGAGAGAAAGATGAAGAAGCGATGGGGTGGGGCTTGTAGGCTCTAAGTTCAATTATTCCAAATTATTGAGTCTCTTAAAAGCCCTTTGCTAAAGTGTTAGAGCCAAGCAGGTGAATAACAATATTAAGATCAACATTTTTTTTAAGTACTTTACTTCTACTGATCAGTTTACTCCTATGAGGTGGACAACATTATCAACTTCAAAAAATGGGAGAGGAAGCTCTATAGAAATTAACAATTACCCACTCACAGGACTAGAACCATGATGGCTAGTATTATCAACTGGACACCTGAGAGGTAAGCCTTGGGAATATCTGTGAAAGGTTGTCTAGATTAGGGTTAGCCTCTGGGAATATCTGTGAGGGATTGTCTTGATTAGGTTGACTGGTGTGGGAAGACCAATTAATTGTGGGTGGGACCACTTATCCCGGACACAATGGAGAGGGCAAGTGGAGCCCAAGCAAGCACATGCTAATTCATTGCTCTCTCCTTCTAATTGCAGGTGTCACGTGACCAGTCGTTGTCAGTTCCCATTGCCTTGGCTCCCCTCTCCACATCCCAAATTCTCTGCTGTGATGGACTTTAACCTGGACCTGTGAGCTGGAACAATCCCGTTCTCCCTTAAGTTGCTCTTGACAGTAGATTTTGCGACAGCAACTGACAAACAAGACAAGGACCTTGCAGACTTGCCAAAATCTAGACTGCTGGACACCAGCCTCTGTGCTCTCAGCTCCACTGCGGTAAAGGACAGAGCTGACCTAAGAGTGGAGACAGTAAAAATGTCACACCGGAGCTTCTAGGTCTACACAGGAGGTTGAGCCAAGAGGGAAAACTAGATCATAGGAAAAGACACCCAGAGGAGAGGGTGGCTCTGGAGAGGAGTCTCACAGAATGAAGAGAGAAGGAACAGTGGCAAAACAATGTCAAGAACTGAGGTGAGGCTGGAGCGATGGCTCAGTGGTTAAGAACATATTCTGCTCTTGCAGAGGACCCAAGTTGGTTTCCAACACCCACATTGCATGGCTCACAACTGGCTGTAACTTCAGCTCCAGGGGATGAAGACTGGAAACATGCCTTTGGATAGTTACTCGGAGAATTTAAGATCATCTTTGCCAAGTTGTTTCATGGGAGTGATTTTTTTCTTCCTCCTGGATATTGAACACAGTACCTTGGTGTGCTAAATGCACTGTATCCCTGAGTTATGTCTTTCATAACTCAGTGATTTTAATTCACAACTCACTATTTCTAATTCTTAATACCCAAGCTATTGATGCAAGTTTTTGAGAATGAGGACACTTTTCTCAACTCAGATGTGCAAGACTTAGGATGCTAGACACTCACTGGTCACTGTTAGGTCTCAAAGAAACCAGGGACAAATGGCCAACTGAGATGCCTATTTAACATATCAGAGTGGAAGCTGGCCACCAGTCTCAGCATCACAAGTACCTACCACAGAGTCCTGGCTCCTCTCAGCACTTCTCACCACCCCCCTCCGATTTAAACCTTCCAGCCCCTGAGCTTTGCCCCTCACACACACACTTTCTGGTCCCTGTATAACAGCCATTTCGGGTATGCACACTCTTGGTTCTCCTCTTGGTCCTTGGCTCCTCTCTTTGTCCTTTTTATTCTTCCCTCTCTCTTCTCTTCCTCTCTCCATCTCTCCCCTACCCTCCCAGTTCAGTTTGCCGGCCATATTCAGTCTGGACTCCTCCAGATGCTTCTGGTTGTTCTCCCTTGTGTCTACAATAAAAACCTCTCCTCAGCCGTACCGGAGAGCAGTCATGTCTGCATTTTCATTCAGTCACCTGAGGTGAACCTGAGACAGTGATGCCTAAGCTCATCATTTCTGATGAAGATTAAAAACATAACATGGAGTTAAGCAAAGTGAGTGCAAAGCCTTATCAGGAGCATTAAGGGAAAAGTGAAACCCCTGATCTCAGAGGGGTTCCAAGAGGGGAAAACCCACAGAGCTGCTATCCAAGGGCTTTTTACAGGACTTATGAGAGAAATTAAACAAAGATGCAGGTGATCTTGGTTAATTCTCTGGGCTTATCATAAGTCTAACCAATGGAGGGCCCAAGACTCTGTGCATGTTTTCCTGACCCAACCAGGGGGATGATCACATGATGCTCAACCAATAAGGGAGGTGGTCACACTTTGAAGCCCCCCTGCCCTTCTCTGACTTATTTTGCTCATCTTGGTTTTCTGCTGACCATCTGCCCTGCGGGGTGTTTTACTCTCTGACCTGGCAGGTGCTGCTCGTCTTAGCCCTTTGATGGAGTAACGTAGTCAGAAGTTTTCTTGGGTCCCACCTGGCCCCCATGGACCCGAAGCTGCTTATAAAATAATCACTCAGAGGCTTAATGTTATTTATAACTGCTCAGCCATTAGCTCAGGCTTATTATTGACTAATGCTCACACTTAAATTAACCCCTAATTCTTATCTATATTTAGCCATGTGGCTTGGTACCTTTTCCCAGGTCTGCCTTGTCATCTTGCTTCCTCTGTGTCTGGCTGGTGACTCTCTTTCTGCCTCTGCCTTTCTTCTTCCTCTCTCTCTCTTGGATTTTCCTGCCTGCTACATCCTGCCCTGCCATAGGCCAATGCAGCTTTATTTATTAGCCAATGGAAGTAACACATATTCACAGCATACAGAAAGACATCCCACAGCAGAGTAATTAGACTAACCTCTCTTTGTTCTCAAGTTTACATGACCAGCTTGCAGTTCACCAAGGAGCTAACTCCTGTCACAGCTACCAAGCTGCAATCTTTTTTTGGTTCCTTCATCTTCTGCTCCTAATCCACAGTGAAGTCTGGGTGGTCTCTTTTCAGGAAGAGGAGGAAGTGTTCTGTTAGAAGCTATTATTACTTATCATCTAGTCTATTGAAATTAGATACACCAGAAATAAGAATATGTAAAAAGGCAGAGGTCCCTCAAATATGTCCCCCAGGAAAGGAGGCTTTGGGAGAACTAGCTGGCCAGCTGACACTGGCTCTGTCCCTGGAACCCCATTCTTTCTCTTCTCTGGTCAACTTGACAATCTCGCACTTGTAGTGTGAATTCTAATTGGTCTTAATAGTAAAAACCCGTAGTCAGATATCGGGATAAATGCTGAAAGATCAGAGGACAGAAGAGCAAGCCACAGCCACTTCTTACCTTGCCAACTTCTCAGCCTGAAAGGGGACTGAGTTCCTGTCTCAGTCCACCTTATATTCTTCTCTTTGTCCAGCCATATCACTTCCTGTTTCCTCCTCCCTAGTGCTGGGATTAAAGGTGTATGCCACCACTGCCTGGCTTCTATGGTTAACTAGTGTCTAGCTCCGCACTCTGATTTGTTAGAGCACAAACAAAATATCACCACACATACCCAGCTGCAAACCCTTTTATTTTTCATCTCCAGTGTTCCCAATATCACTCTCCTAACTCCAACATTCCTTTTAATGCTAATATCTGTTCATATTGCATCAGTATAGATTTTAATCCTATTTTACATAAGAGAATACTGCAGCCATGACTTTACCAAACTCATCTCATGATTAGTGGAGGACCACGATGACAGAAGGAGAAGTTTTCTAGATGCCATGAGAATTGGGTGAAGGACAGAATTAAAGTGCAGATTCCATAACGAGTAGACAGAGGTAAAGGTAGACAGACAGGAATTAGAATGAGGGATTTAACAGTTTGGAATTCCTGTGGGTAGATGTTTATGGCTTTTTTTTTAATGTTGGGAGTATGTATGGTTAATAAGTTGAAAAATATGGCCTTGAATACACTGAGTATCCAGAACAAGCAACTGGTCAAGGCAGAAGGCATCCATGCAGGTTTTTGTTTTGTTTTGAACTTGACATAGGCTTGAATCATCTGGGAAGAGGGGTAAGCTTGTACCACTACACCCATCTAACATGATTTTGTCCTTGCTTCTTTCATTCCTTTTCCCCATTATCATAATAAAGGAACAAAATACCCTTCATAACTCTGCTGACCAGGAGATGGCCTTGAAGAAATTGCATAGACACACACTGCTGTTCCAGGCTGTGTTGTTTATAAGGCTAGACGACTGGGCAGTGAGTCAAGAGTGTGAAATCGACATTCTGGGGGAGATTCAGAAGCACAAGAGGACTGGGACAGTGACTGTCTGTTTTTACATTACCTGCTTTCCTTGTGAGATAGGAATTTGTTCCCCAGGGTGCAAGAAAAAGAGTGAGCAGGCTTGCTGAAGCTTGTCACCCCATCACTTGGAGATGGAGACAGGTACATTTTTTTTTTTTTTTTTTTTTGCTGTTGTGATTTGTGTTTTGGGTTTATTTGTTTGTTTTTTCAGGACAGGGTTTCTCTGTTTGGCCCTGGCTCTGTGGACCAGGCTGGCCTTGAACTCACAGAGATCTGCCTTCCTCTGCCTCCCGAGTGCTGGAATCAAAGCTGTGCTCCACCACCACCACTTGATGCAGGTGCATTAATCTTGCTGACCTTGAGAAAGCCTGTGTCCAAAACACAATGTGTACAGCATCTGTGAACTGACATTTGAGGGAATACATGTGCTACATATATACAAGTTTGAGCATACATGTGTATGTATTCAAGGACACACACATACAAGCACACAAGTGTAAACATATAATGTGTGAGTGATCTGCACACACACTGAAGTAAAAATATTGATAAAGAAGCACAAAGTTACTTGCAGAACCAGGTAGCTTTTTGGAAAACCTGACCTTCTGTGCAGGAACATCCTGGTCATCAAGACCTAGGAGAATGAGACAGGGTGATGCTGCTGAGAACACTGGGGGGGGGTGGTCCTCTGGATGCTCTATGGTTGACAGAGCCCAGGAAGCCAAGATTTGGAGACTCTTATTATTGCTGAGTAGATTCCACTTGGTGGGCTGACAAGGTGATCCCAGCTTTGTTAGCACTGTGGGTCACCTAGATGTCTCTGCAGCATGAGACGAGGCGCCTCTCAGAAGCTGAGGCAGATGGCCCTGCACTCAGGAGCAAAGGCCACCTTGATCAATTCTACTGGCATTAACCCCCCTGCAAATCATTGCAATATGTTTTCTATGTTTGAAATAAAATAACATTGTTAAATGAGCTTTTTGTTGTTTTGAGACAGGCTCTTTATGTAGCTCTTCCTGGCCTGGTACTGTGTAGCCCATGCTGGCCTTAAATTTGAGGCCGTGTGCCTCGGCTTCCCGAGTGGCTGGGATCATCACTGCCTGCTTCTTATGGGCCTGTTTTTGTTTCCTGGCTTTTATATAGGGTCACATGTGTTTTAGGTTGGTATTGAACTTGGTATGTAGCAGAGGCTGTCCTGAACTCCTGATCCTCTCATATTGCCTCTTTGATGTTCATATCACAAACCTGTGCTGCCACACTGGTTTTATTTGACCATGGGGATTAAATCCAGTACCTTAAGCATCCTAAGCTTACCCTCTCCAAGCTGTGCTAAATGTGTCTTTTTTTCTGAACTTGCCATTTTAAAAATATGTGTATGGATGCATCTAAGGACACAACTGTATGGATGCCTGGTGACCTTGGCCATAAAATGTTGCTGGATATCCTGGAAGTGGAGTGAACTATCATGTGGGTGCTAGGAATTGAAGTTGGGTCTTCTAGAAGAGCAACCAGTGCTCTTAGTCAGTAATCCTTCTCTCCAGCCCTCTGTCTTTTTTTAAATGTAACTTGCTGTGTGCATCGTCTTTTAAAAGACAATGTGTATTTGGATCACAGAACTATCTCAAAAGGCACCCTCAGGACAGGGCTTGTTGATGGTTGATGGTCTAGATCAGCACGTCCTGTGGGCACATCTGTGGGAGACTGTCTTCACTGCTGAGGAGAGACTCAACTGTCTCACGTGCCGGGCCCTGGACTGCTATATTCGAATAGAGCAAGCTAGCTGAACAACAAGCAAAAATGGCTATATTGGGGCTTGGACCTGCCTAGGCTCAGTGTGCCGGGCTCTACTGACTCCCCATGGGAGACCTTGATTTGGGAGATGTGGGGTGGCTTGGGAGAGGGGGCTGGAGGGTGGGAGGAGGAAGGAGGTGGGATCTGAGGGTAGTATATAGAGTGATTAGAAAATTTAATAAAGAAAAATGAAAAAAATTAAATTAAAAAACAGAAAGTAAATTTAAAAAAAAGTGTAACAAAAAAAGTGCCTATATTGTCTCCCTGTTCCTGACTGTGGCAGTGATGTAAGTGATTAAATTACTTTCCCTAGATGACAGTGACCTGGATTGTAAACCGAGTAAACTCTTTCTTCCCTTGCTTTGCATCAGGATATTTTGCCACAGCTGTGGTGGAGAAACGAGGCCACCTTTCTTGGCTTTCTTATATTAATCCAGGGAGTGATTGATGATGGATCAATGGTCACCACAACTACCCAAGCCAGTGGCTCTACCATTTGTTCTCTCATTGATGAGGGATAAGGAATGCAAAGGAGTGAGCAAAGGGAAAGCTTGTTAAGGAAAAGTGAGACATGCCTAGACAAGGGATAATGCCCGGCCACATTGTGCTAAGCTTCTTCTGGGCTCCACGACTGAAACTGGACAATGAAGTTGGTTATTTCTTACTGAGATTCGTTATTTTCTGGACATAAATGTGAGCTGGCCCTGCCATGGGACGATGATGCACCATTTGCCCAGTCAATAAAGAGATGAGTCACTGGCTATCATGGTCATCCCTGTTGATTTTTTTTTTTAAGACTTATTTAGTTATTACAACATACAGTGTTCTGCCTGCATGTGTCCCTGCAGGCCAGAAGAAGTCACCAGATCTCACTACAGATGGTTGTGAGCCACCATGTGATTGCTGGGAATTGAACTCAGGACCTCTGGAAGAACAACCAGTGATCCTAACCTCTGAGCTATCTCTTCATCTCCCCACACCCCCATTCATTCTTGTTTGCTTATTTGCATGGCCATTAATTAGACCATGTTCTCTTGGTCATGTGACCAACTTGTTACCACAGACCCTTGTCCTTATTGTCCATCAGGAGCTGACTCCTAAGTCAATACTTTATTTCTACTGATTTACCTCTTAGACATATTCTCCATGATTGGGACAAATTTATCCACAAAAAGAGGTTAAATTGGTCATGTTACTGTTAAAGAATAACCAATGATAGGCAGTTTAAGCTTTAATATCATTCTTCAGGTCTCTGCCTACTTTTGCGAGTGATTCTGGACATAGAGGCACATACCGTTAAACGCGGCACTCAGGAGTCAGATGTCTGTAGTCCAAGAGTTAAAGAAGTGTAATACAGGAAGATCAGGAGTTCAAGGTCACCCTCTGCTACATAGCAAGTTCAATACCAACCCAAAATACATGAGACCCTGTACCCAAACCACAAAATAAAAACAGGCCCATAAGAAGCAGGGAGTGATAAGATACACCTATGATCCCAGCCGCTAAGAAAGCTAAGGCAGACTGCCTCAGATTTAAGGCCAGCCAAAGCAGAGCTACATAAAAGACTCTGTTGCAAAACAACACACTGGCCTCTTTGTATTCACATCACAGTCCCTTTCGGTGCTTGAATACACATGCTGGCCCCGGATCTGAGGTCACCAACCAAACAACAGGCTCAGGATGATAGGGAGGTCTGGTGGCTTGCAAATACACTCCTCGCACTTAGGTTTGCTTCAAGTCAAGGCCAGCGCCCATTTTGAATGTTTAAAAATGGGGTTTTCCAGACAGAGTTTCTCTGTACACAGAGAAAAGCCCTGCTTTTGCAGAGGACCAGAGTTCCGTTCCCAGCACCCACATCAGGCAGTTCACAATTGCCTGTAACTCCAGCTTCAAGAGGCTCCTACACATCTGGCCTCTGTGGAGATGAATGCTCACATACATAAACCTACACATAGATATATACACAGATATCTAGTGAAGTAAAATTGTTTAATACACATATATGTGAATATACTACACATGTATCATATTTTTTTCCAGCTTTCTGTGATCACACCCCCAAATGCCCTGTCGAGATGGGATGAAGAGCAGTCATTTTGAGACAGAATCTCCATCATAGCCAAGGCCAACCTGGGGCTCACTATGAAGACCAGGCTGGGCAGGAACTCTTCAGCCTCCAGAGTGCAGGGATTATAGGCATGAGCTTCTTTACCCAGCTAGGAAACAGTCTATTTGACGACACTGCCACAGGGATGAAATGAGACTGAGCATGGTGTGAACATGCAGAGTGTGTGAAGTTCTGTCTTCAATTCCAGTGAGTTGTGGAATCTAGTTTCTGACAGAGTCTCATCACAGAGACACTTTATTCTTTTTCTTTTGAGACAGATTTCACTCTCTAGTTCTGGCTTGCCTGGAACTCATCATGTAGACCAGGATGTTATCACAGAAATCCTCCTGCCTGGCTACTTTTCCTGACTATTTCTCATGAGGGAGAAGGGTGTGCCGAGGTGGGACTACATCTGGCAGGAGTCTGTTCTCACCTCCCACCATTCGGGTCCTGAGGATCAGTTTCAGGTCTTCAGGCTTGACATCTTCTCAGCCCACTCCCCACACCCACCTTTTAAAAAGGAATTGTATTTGTGTGTGCTCGTGTGCACACAGGAGTGCCTGCAAAGAGCAAAAGAGGCCTTCTACCCCCTGGAGCTGGACTTATGGTGAAAAAGAAGCACTCTTAACCACCGAGTCACCACTACAATACCAAAAGGCACATTTTCTGCATTAAAATGATGAAAATGGAGTCCAAGTCAAGTAGCCTCTAATGCTGTGCCCTACACAAGCACTGGAAAAGGACCAGCCTGGTGTTCCTGTGCACCCAACATTAATCATCCGTGAAACACAGAGCAGTAAAGACAGGAAAAAGTGCAGAGTTTTATTATGAAAAATCAGCGTTGAGTCTGTTTAAGAGGGTAACAAGGATTTATTAAGGTAATAAGAGGGGAGATACAGTCACAAACACAGAACCAAGTGAGCAGCTGTCGTCCATTTGCCCGGGAGCAAATGGATCCAGCCGTCTGAATCCACCCCAAGAAGTGTCGGCTCTGCATGGGAGAGACAGTGTGCAGCTTGACCTACTTAAGGGGCCCCTTGGCAGTGGGATCAGGATCCTTCCCTGGTGCATGTATGGGCTCTTTGGAGCCCAGTGCCTATGGTGGGACACCTCACACAGCCCTGGTTCAGGGGGAGGGGGCTTGGACCTGCTTCAACTGAATGTCAGGATCTGCTGACTCCCCTTGCCTTGTAAGAGGTGGGAATGGGGGGGGGAGACGGGGTAGGACACACTCTCCTTTCTTTTAAGAGATCAGACGCCATGCCCTAAGACTTACACCGCAAAGCTAATTGGTGGAATGAATTTCCACTACAGATTTCTCACACCATGATGGATGAGGTACTATCAATTGACAGACAAGGCCCACTGAGCCTTAACAGTGACATGCACAGCATCACACAGCTACCCAACACTGAGCTGCCTACAAAGGAGACATGAATGGCGCCACCTACACTGGAATTATCATTCTGCTATACTCTCCTACGCTTACATTTTTAACCAGCCATATTATTTTCAAAAGATAGTAGTCCAAATAGAGAACTGCCAAAAGTTGAAGAAAAGGGAGCATTATATGCTGAAGATGTGGATTAGTGTGAAGAGTGCATATCTAGTGTGCACACACCCTGGTTTGATCCCAAGTGATACATAAAACTAGTGTGAGTGAGGGAGTGCTGGAGTCAGGAGGCTCAGGATTCAAGGGCACCTCTTGCTACATCACAAATTCAAGGATAAGGTGGGGTATGTGATACACTTGTTGAGACAGACAGAGACACATACACAGAAACACTCGGGAAACCAATGCGCACTGCCTCAAATTTAAGGCCAGCACAGGCTACACAGTACCAGGCCAGGCAGAACTACATAAAGACCCTGTCTCAAAACAACAAAAAGCTCATTTAACAATGCCATTTTATTTCCAACATAGAAAACATATTGCAATGTTTGGGTGGGGGAGGGTTAATGCCAGTAGAATTGATCAAGGTAGCCTTTGCTTTCAAATGCAGGGCAATCCTCCTCAGCTTCTGTGAGGCGCCTGTCTTGTGCTCTAGAGAGGTGAGGCATCCAGGTGGCCCACAGTGCTAATCTGGGATCACCTTGTCAGTCCACCAACTGGATTCTACTCAGCAATAATAAGGGTCTCCAAATCTTGGCTTGCTGTGCTCTGTCAACCATAGAGCATCCAGAGAGGACCCCACCCCACCCCCAGAGTTCTCAGCAGCATCACCCTGTCTCATTCTCCTAGGTCTTGCTGACCAGGAGGTTCCTGCACAGAAGGTCAGGTTTTCCAAAAAGCTATCTCGTTTTTTCCAATAACTTTATGATCCTTTATCCTTATTTTTACTTCAGTGTGTATGCTGATCACTCACACATGTTTACACTTGTGTGCTTGTGCATGTGTGTCCTTGAATACATACACATGTATGCTCCAACTTGTATATATGTAGCACATGTATTCCCTTCAAATATCAATTCACTGATGCTGTACACATTGTGTTTTGGACACAGGCTTTCTCAAGGCCAGCAAGATTGATGCACCTTCATCAAATGGAGGTGGTGGTGGAGCATGCCTTTGGTTCCAGCACTCGGGAGGCAGAGAAAGGTAGATATCTGGGAGTTCAAGGCCAGCCTGGTCTCCAGAGCCAGCGCCAAACAAAGAAACACTGTCTTTGGGGGGAAAAAAAACGCAAACAAAAATCACAACAGTAAAACAAAACAAAAATAAGATGCACCTCTGTCCATCTCCGAGTGCTGGGGTGACAAGCTTCAGCAAGCCTGATCACTCTTTTTCTTGCATCCTGGGGAACGAATTCCTATCTCACAAGGAAAGCAGGTAATGTAAAAACAGACATTCACTATCCTGGTCCTCTTGTGCTTCTGAATCTCGCCCAGAGTGTCGATTTCACACTCTTGACTCACTGCCCAGTCGTCTAGCCTTATGAACAACAGAGATAGGAATAGCAGTGTGTGTCTCTGCAGTTTCTTCAAGGCCATCTCCTGGTCAGCACAGCTATGAAGGGTATTTTGTTCCTTTACTATGATAATGGGGAAAAGGAATGAAAGAAGGAAGGACAAAATCATGTTAGATGGGTGTAGCCGAGCAAGCATCCCCCACCCCACCCACAAACCCACCCAACCACCACAGTTGTTGGCACCAGGTGAAGCAGGAACCTCAGCCAACCAGGTGCTCTAACAGGGAACTGGTAAAGAAGTGCCACAAGGGGGCGGCACAACACCAGAGTTTCTGACAGGTTGCAGGGCCAACATCATACCTGCCTTTATGATGCTCTCCAAACCTTCCTCCAGACTGCCCCCCACAGGATCACCAGGGAGCACTACTCACACAGCTCCCCTGTGCCTCCCACAGGATCACCAGGGAGCACTACTCACACAGCTCCCCTGTGCCTCCCACAGGATCATCAGGGAGCACTACTCACACAGCTCCCCAGTGCCTCCCACTGGAAGAGCATTAGAAGTCCTTAGTGAACTCTTCAGTGCTGTGTGCACCCGGATGAACTTAATGCTCAGGGCAATTCAGATGTGAGTCACAGGGAAAAGAATTACTGCACATCTACACACCGGACTTTCTTCTATCAGAAAGCACTGATTCACACGGAATATGTGGTTGTTATGGGCTGCCATGCCACTGGTTTCTCAGATTTGGGCATTAAGATTTGGGGTAGGGGTTGTTTGCTTTTAAATTAGTGCCATTCCTCCTAGACTGACCTCCATCTCTCCATGTTGGAAGATGACCTTGACCACCTGATGCTCTTGTCTCCACCCTCCAATACTGGGATTTCTAGCATGTTCCACCTGGTTTTATTTCCTGCTGGGCAAGTACCCAGGGCCAAGAACCAGTGTGCATGCAAGGCCCATGGAACACTAGTCTGGTTGTTCACTTTCTATGTTTTAGAGAGAGAGAGAGATCTCACAGTGCCACCAAAGCTAGACTACTGCTCCTTATATAGCCCAGGCTGGCCTTGAATTTATGGCTCGTCTCCTGACTAAGCCCCCAGAGTCCTGGGATTATAAGCATACACCTTCATCCTAGCTCTAGCATCTAGTCTTAAGAAAAATGCACAAACTCCCTAGAACTGGCTAAATATGAGGGGTATGAGATTCTCCCGAGGGGCGAGGGAACTAAACCTTCAAGCAGTGGGGGTGAGGCTCCATCCCATAGTGTCATCAGCTACAGGTCCGGACATGGGCTGGTTGAGGCTGGTGCCTTCCATCCTGTCCCTCGGAGCTGCATAGAGAGTTAGATGAGTCCAACTTGAGGGCCGCTAGTCAGAACAGTCCTTCAAAGCAGCCTGGCTACACAGGTGACAGTCCAGGGACTGCTGCACACTGACCTGAGTGTCCTTGAGAGGGCATGGGACTGGGACAGCCTCCTTTCCCTCCCTCCTGACCAGATCACAGCTCACCAGCTTCAGAAGAAGAGCAGTATCTGGATACAGGTCATGTTTGTGGCACTCCAAAACACTCTCAGGAAAAAGACTAGGTCATCTAGAAAGGTTAAAAGAAAAAAAGAGAGAAAAAATTCAGGTTCAATGCTGTAGATCTGTAATTCCATCAGGAGGTCTTCCTCAGCTACATAGTGAGTCCCAGGCTAGCCTGAGCTACAGGTGTGACTCAGTTGGGTCAGCTCTTGCCTAGCATGCAGGGAGTCCTGGGTTTGGTCCCCAAGACCAAATAAACCAGGCTTGGTGGGGAATTCCAGTAGTCCCTACATTGGTAGGTGGAGGCAGAGGATTAAAAGTTCAAGGTCATCCACTGCTACATAGATAATTTTAAAAACAAAACCCCTCAAACACACAAAGGACAGGTGCACACCTGTATCCCCTCCGATCAGTTGGCTGAGGGCAGGAGGGTCGCCAGTCCTTGGCAGCCTGGACTACAGACAGAAAACCGGAGTCAAAACAAGAGGAGAAAAAAATAAGAAGATTCCTCATTAGACTGGTAGTTATGCCACCATGGGGTTTAAGAGTCAGTTGTTTTGGCAAAGAAAAGAAAAGGCCATGAGTATAAAGAATAGACAGTAGTGAGGGGTATGGTTAAGGACAGGGTTGGCGAACTCTACATAAGGAGTGTGTGTGTTTGTGCAGGATGCATGTGTGACCACATGTGTGTGTGTGTGTGTGTGTGTGTGTGTGTGTGTGTGTGTGTGAGAGAGAGAGAGAGAGAGAGAGAGAGAGAGAGAGAGAGAGAGAGTGTGTGTCTGTGTGTGTGGAGGGGGGCACATGTGCACCTGAGCCCACCCTGGACTGTCTGTCTGTCTGTTCTAACCCTTTGGGCACACATGTAGACCAGGAATATTCATCCAATGCTTTTGCACCTTAGGTATTTTTGTTTGTTCTATGAGACAGAGTTTCTCCGAGTTTACCTGGCTGTCTTGGAGCTCACTCTCTAAACCAGCTGTTCTAAACTCACAGAGATCTGCCTGCCTCTGCCTCCCAGTCCTGGGATTAAAGGGTGCTGCACCATCACCGGGCATTCACCTTCTTTTACGAGACAGTGTGTCTAAATGACCACAGGCCAGCAAGCTCCCACACTTGCCTCTCTTCAGCCCCAGGCCTCAGATGACATAAGGACACCGCCACATCCAGTTTTCACACACTCCTTCCTTTCTCTGTGGCACTTTAGCCATTCCCCCATCTCCCCAGACGTTGTCCAGATCTGATAGTTCAAAATGTGTAGAATTTCCATATTCTCCTTGGGATGGGATTCCACTCAGCCTGCAACTCACTCCTGCCTATACTGGCCTTGAGCTTTTCATACTTAACAGGGCACAGTGGCTAAAACTGGAATTTCTGCCTTGGGAAGTTAGAGACAAGATGATGAGGATCCTGCTCAAGGTCATCTTTGGCTACAGAGTGGCCTGCCTGGGATATAGGAGACTTTGACTAAACCACAAATGCTAACAGTGTTCCAGTGCACCTAAGAGACACTGAGGCAGCAGGACCCTCAGGAATTTAAAGCCAGTCTGGACTCTCTACCGAATTCAGTCCAGCCTGAGTTGCAGGGCAATACTCTGTATAAACACATAAACCAGCAGAGGAGCTGGGCGCTGGTGGTCCATGCCTTTAATCCTGGGATTTGGAAGGTAGAGCCAGGAAGATCTCTGTGAGTTCAAGTAAGTCTGGATTACAGAATGAGATCCAGGACAGGTACAAAAGCTACACTGAAAAACCCTGTCTCTAAACACAAACAAACAAAACAACAGACAGACAGACAAAGAAACGAAACAGCAGATGAAAACAGTTTGTAGCAAAGTAGACAGAAGCAAATGTCAGAAAATAAAGTGGACTTGTGCATGTGGCACCTTAATACACCTGTCAGGGAATGAAAGCCAATTTCCATCTTTGGTTGTAGGTCAAATGTGCTTGCTTAGCATGCGTCTGTGAGACTGTTATTATTAGGGTGGGTGATTCAAGGTTTTATGTGTGTTATTTTTTAGTTGGTCAGGATTAATATCATGTATTTATTTCAATCAATTGCAATTTTTAATTTATGTTTGCATTTTGGGTTTGCTCTTTATAGCAATCTTCAGTGTTTGGTGATTTTCTGGGGGTCCTATTTAAGACTGAACAGCTGACCTGCCTGGAAGTTGTTCATGTAGAAGAGAGGCAGAGAGAGAGAAGGAGAGACACAGAGACAGAGACAGAGAGAGATACTCACCAGTGGCTTTATATTCCTGGGGATGGGGGCAGGTGAACAATACAGTTGTCTTAGGGGGATCACAATGTGAGAGGCCAGATCTCCCTCCCATACTGGCCAGCGTCGCCTGTGAAGTCCTCCTCAGTTTTTTTCTGAGGAGATCCATTGGGTGAGGCCAGCAAAGGATCCGGTGGAATGTAATTTCCCAAGTTGTTGTCAATGGGTTGGGAAGCATGGGGTTCTGGGGTACTCTTCTCACCCCAGAGTGGAAGAAGGTCCTCTTTTCAGATTGAGCACATTAAAATGTCTGTCCTGGGACCTTAGTGGTGCTCAGAGGACAGAAGAGAAGTGACAGATGTGTTCTCCTAGTGCTGGAACACTATCAGGACTCGCTGTTGGACACAGGTGCCAGCATAGCATGATTATCAAACCAGGACCATTGTTTCCTGTCACATTAAGGATATACATATATCGATGTACCAACCACATCAGTCACACAGACTCTTCCATGCCTCGTGCTGTGGCATGTTGGCACTGTCTAAGGAGAAAGAACACACAAAACGAACCTTACCAATGTGACTGTGGGATGGACAGGGGAGGCTTCCAGAAAACTCGCCCAAAGGATGTGCAAAAGCCTGCTTACCTGTATAAGAACAAGCCACCTTAGGGATGTGAACCTCTGAGTCAGACTTGGGCTGGCAAGAGGCAGGGCCCACAGCAGGTTGCTGCCCCCTCATAAGGGTTTCTGGTTCCATCCATATCACCACACCTATCGGTGCCTCATGGTGTGGCATGTGGTAGTGAGTGTGAAATCCAGTTCCCAATGGGAATGGTGGCCTTGAAGGAGCAAGCATGGAGAGGCAGCAGGTGAGTAACTAGAGGCCAGAATTGGTGGAGAGAGAAGGCTCAGCCGGCCCTGGATTCACTCCTCAGTAGAGATTGTCCCAAGCTTTGCTCTGAGTTGGGTGTGAGGACTCAAGCAGTGTACCTTGCTGTGATGACTTTTCGGGGTTCTTGCAAAAGGTTGGCAGGATGCTACCTGTAGCATAAAAAGAGTCTTATTAATAAAAACAAACCCAGAGCCAGGTATTGGGGTGAATGCTGGAAGATCAGAGAAGCACAACAAGCCACAGCTACCTCTCCTTTCAGTTCCTCAGCTGATCCTGTTTCCTCCGACTGGAAGCCTCTGAGTTCTCATCCAAATACATCTCTGCTGAACTGTTGCTGAAAAGCCTAAAAGCTTAACCTGCCTAGTTCCTGGTCCTCATGCCTTATATACCTTTCTGCTTTCTGACATCACTTCCTGGGATTATAGGCTCACTTTCTGGGATTCAAGGCATGAGTCGCCATGCCTTGCTGTTTCCAGTGTGGCTTTAAACTCACAGAGATACAGATGAAACTCTGCTATCCATGTTATAGGACTAAAGGCGTGTGTGCCCCCATTTTCTGTCCTCTATGTCTTGGGGCTATTCTGTTCTCTGACCCAGATCAGTTTATTAGGGTGCACAACATTTTGGGGAACACAATCACCACAGCTACCCTCTATTGGAGGCCTACAGGGCTGCTTAATGTCCACAATCTGAACCTGGGAACCCATCTTGTGGCAGGTAGGACAGGCTGACTAGAAATACTCTCCCTGGGGAGAGAAGTCTCAGGTCATGGAGAAGACACTGTTCTCTGCCCAGAAACAGGGAGCAAAGGAGAGTCACTACCCAGAGGGCAATCTCTGATGTTTAGCCAGGAGGGGAAGAGGGCAAGGGACTATTGTTCCAAGAGACAGCTTAGGGCCCCTTTGCACCTCAGCCCTCCTGTCTGAGCAAGACCCTGTGGAAAGCCTGTCCTTCCCGCCTGGGATTTTACGTGGAGAGATCTGTGCTGGGGTGGACAGCTCTTCCTCTACAGGAGGGACCTATGTCCATTCTGCCTCCTGGACATCTGTCCTGGCTCCCTGTGGGGCTGTCCGATTCTCAGCCAGACCGGTCCCCAACCCGTGGCTCACAAGCCATGGAGCTGGGGCTTGACCTCTTCAGCACTTCAAAGCAGAAAGACACAGGAAGGAGACTCTTAGTGGCTTTGGAACACACAGGACTTATTGTGCTGGCCCTGCATGTCTGAGCTAACGGTGTGACTCGCTTAGGACAGCTCTTGCATAGCATGTAGGGGGCCCTTGGTTTGGACTCCAGGACCAAATAAACCAGGCTTGGTGGGGAATTCCTGGAGTCCCTATATTTGGTAAGTGGAAGCAGAAGGATTAAAAGTTCAAGGTCATCCACCCCTACATAGATAATTTAAATATCAAAAACCCTCAAACACACTGGCAGCCTGAACTACAGACAGAAAACCCAAGTCAAAACAAGAGGAGAGTAAAAAATGAGAGGATTCCTCATTAGAGGGGACTGATAGTTATGCCACTGTGGTGTTTAAGAGTCATGTGCTTTGGCAAAGAAAAGAAAAGGCCATGAGTACAAGGAATAGACAGTAGTGAGGGGTATGGCGAAGGACAGGGTGGAGAACTCTGCACAAAGAGTGTGAGTGTTTGTGCAAGGTGCATGTGTGACCACAGGTGTGTGTGTGTGTGTGTGTGTGTGTGTGTGTGTGTGTGTGTGTTCCTGTCTGTCTGTCTGTTCTAACCCTTTGTGCACACATGTAGACCAGGAATATTCATCAACTGCTTTTGCACCTTAGTTCTTTTGTTTTTTGTTTTTTGCCACAGGGTTTCTCCAAGTTTACCTGGCTGTCCTGGAGCTCGCTCTCTAGACCAGCTGTCTTTGAACTCACAGAGATATGCCTGCCTCTGCCTCCCAGTCCTGGGATTAATGGGTGCTCCACCACCACAGGATTTGACCTCCATTCGAGACAGTGTGTCTCACTGACCTCAGGCCAGCAAGCTCCCACGCTTGCCTCTCTTCAGCTACAGGCCTCAGAGGACATAAGGACACGGCCACATCCAGTTTTCACACACTCCTTCCTTTCTCTGTGGGGTTTTAGCCATTCCCCTTCTCCCCAGACCGTGTCCAGATCTGATAGTTCAAAATGTTCAGAATTTCCATATTCTTTTTGAGACGGGATTCCACGCAGCGTGCAACTCACTCCTGGCCTTGAGCTTTTCATACTTAACAGGGTACAGTGGCTAAAACTGGAATTTCTGCCTTGGGAAGTTAGAGACAAGATGATGAGGATCCTGCTCAAGGTCATCTTTGGCTACAGAGTGGCCTGCCTGGGATATAGGAGACTTTGACTAAACCACAAATGCTAACAGTGTTCCAGTGCACCTAAGAGACACTGAGGCAGCAGGACCCTCAGGAATTTAAAGCCAGTCTGGACTCTCTACCGAATTCAGTCCAGCCTGAGTTGCAGGGCAATACTCTGTATAAACACATAAACCAGCAGAGGAGCTGGGCGGTGGTGGTCCATGCCTTTAATCCTGGGATTTGGAAGGTAGAGCCAGGAAGATCTCTGTGAAGTCAAGTAAGTCTGGATTACAGAATGAGATCCAGGACAGGTACCAAAGCTACACTGAAAAACCCTGTCTCTAAACACAAACAAACAAACAAACAAAACAACAGACAGACAGACAAAGAAACGAAACAGCAGATGAAAACAGTTTGTAGCAAAGTAGACAGAAGCAAATGTCAGAAAAGAAAGTGGACTTGTGCATGTGGCACCTTAATACACCTGTCAGGGAATGAAAGCCAATTTCCATCTTTGGTTGTAGGTGGAATGTGCTTGCTTAGCATGCGTCTGTGAGACTGTTATTATTAGGGTGGGTCATTCAAGGTTTTATGTGTGTTATTTTTTAGTTGGTCAGGATTAATATCGTGTATCTATTTCAATCAAATGCAATTTTTAATTTATGTTTGCATTTTGGGTTTGCTCTTTATAGCAATCTTCAGTGTTTGGTGATTTTCTGGGGGTCCTGTATAAGACTGAACAGCTGACCTGCCTGGAAGTTGTTCATGTAGAAGAGAGGCAGAGAGAGAGAAGGAGAGACACAGAGACAGAGACAGAGACAGAGACAGAGACAGAGACAGAGACAGAGACAGAGATACTCACCAGTGGCTTTATATTCCTGGGGATGGGGGCAGGTGAACAATACAGTTGTCTTAGGGGGATCACAATGTGAGAGGCCAGATCTCCCTCCCATACTGGCCAGCGTCGCCTGTGAAGTCCTCCTCAGTTTTTTTCTGAGGAGATCCATTGGGTGAGGCCAGCAAAGGATCCGGTGGAATGTAATTTCCCAAGTTGTTGTCAATGGGTTGGGAAGCATGGGGTTCTGGGGTACTCTTCTCACCCCAGAGTGGAAGAAGGTTCTATTTTCTTTTCAGATTGAGCACATTAAAATGTCTGTCCTGGGACCTTAGTGGTGCTCAGAGGACAGAAGAGATGTGACAGATGTGTTCTGCTAGTGCTGGAACACTATCAGGACTCGCTGTTGGACACAGAAGTCAGCATAGCATGATTATCAAACCAGGACCATTGTTTCCTGTCACATTAAGGATATACATATATCGATGTACCAACCACATCAGTCACACAGACTCTTCCATGCCTCGTGCTGTGGCATGTTGGCACTGTCTAAGGAGAAAGAACACACAAAACGAGACCTTACCAATGTGACTGTGGGATGGACAGGGGAGGCTTCCAGAAAACTCGCCCAAGGGATGTGCAAAAGCCTGCTTACCTGTATAAGAACAAGCCACCTTAGGGATATGAACCTCTGAGTCAGACTTGGACTGGCAAGACGCAGGGCCCACAGCAGGTTGCTGCCCCCTCATAAGGGTTTCTGGTTCCATCCATATCACGACACCTATCAGTGCCTCATGGTGTGGCATGTGGTGGTGAGTGTGAAATCCAGTTCCCAATGGGAATGGTGGCCTTGAAGGAGCAAGCATGGAGAGGCAGCAGGTGAGTAACTAGAGGGCAGAATTGATGGAGAGAGAAGGCTCAGCCGGCCCTGGAGTCACTCCTCAGTAGAGATTGTCCCAAGCTTTGCTCTGAGTTGGGTGTGAGGACTCAAGCAGTGTACCTTGCTGTGATGACTTTTCGGGATTCTTGCAAAAGGTTGGCAGGATGCTACCTGTAGCATAAAAAGAGTCTTATTAATAAAAACAAACCCAGAGCCAGGTATTGGGGAGAATGCTGGAAGATCAGAGAAGCACAACAAGCCACAGCTACCTCTCCTTTCAGTTCCTCAGCTGATCCTCTTTCCTCCGACTGGAAGCCTCTGAGTCCTCATCCAAATACATCTCTGCTGAACTGCTGCTGAAAAGCCTAAAAGCTTAACCTGCCTAGTTCCTGGTCCTCATGCCTTATATACCTTTCTGCTTTCTGACATCACTTCCTGGGATTATAGGCTCACTTTCTGGGATTCAAGGCATGAGTCGCCATGCCTGGCTGTTTCCAGTGTGGCTTTAAACTCAAAGAGATACAGATGAAACTCTGATATCCATGTTATAGGACTAAAGGCGTGTGTGCCCCCATTTTCTGTCCTCTATGTCTTGGGGCTATTCTGTTCTCTGACCCAGATCAGTTTATTAGGGTGCACAACATTTTGGGGAACACAATCACCACAGCTACCCTCTATTGGAGGCCTACAGGGCTGCTTAATGTCCACAATCTGAACCTGGGAACCCATCTTGTGGCAGGTAGGACAGGCTGACTAGAAATACTCTCCCTGGGGAGAGAAGTCTCAGGTCATGGAGAAGACCCTGTTCTCTGCCCAGAAACAGGGAGCAAAGGAGAGTCACTACCCAGAGGGCAATCTCTGATGTTTAGCCAGGAGGGGAAGAGGGCAAGGGACTATTGTTCCAAGAGACAGCTTAGGGCCCCTTTGCACCTCAGCCCTCCTGTCTGAGCAAGACCCTGTGGAAAGCCTGTCCTTCCCGCCTGGGATTTTACGTGGAGAGATCTGTGCTGGGGTGGACAGCTCTTCCTCTACAGGAGGGACCTATGTCCATTCTGCCTCCTGGACATCTGTCCTGGCTCCCTGTGGGGCTGTCCGATTCTCTGCCAGACAGGTCCCCAACCCGTGGCTCACAAGCCATGGAGCTGGGTCTTGACCTCTTCAGCACTTCAAAGCAGAAAGACACAGGAAGGACACTCTTAGTGGCTTTGGAACACACAGGACTTATTGTGCTGGCCCTGCATGTCTGAGCTAACGGTGTGACTCGCTTAGGACAGCTCTTGCATAGCATGTAGGGGGCCCTTGGTTTGGACTCCAGGACCAAATAAACCAGGCTTGGTGGGGAATTCCTGTAGTCCCTATATTTGGTAAGTGGAAGCAGAAGGATTAAAAGTTCAAGGTCATCCACCCCTACATAGATAATTTAAATATCAAAAACCCTCAAACACACTGGCAGCCTGAACTACAGACAGAAAACCCAAGTCTAAACAAGAGGAGAGTAAAAAATGAGAGGATTCCTCATTAGAGGGGACTGATAGTTATGCCACTGTGGTGTTTAAGAGTCATGTGCTTTGGCAAAGAAAAGAAAAGGCCATGAGTACAAGGAATAGACAGTAGTGAGGGGTATGGGTAAGGACAGGGTGGAGAACTCTGCACAAAGAGTGTGAGTGTTTGTGCAAGGTGCATGTGTGACCACAGGTGTGTGTGTGTGTGTGTGTGTGTGTGTGTGTGTGGTGTGTGTGTGTATGTGTGTGTTCCTGTCTGTCTGTCTGTTCTAACCCTTTGTGCACACATGTAGACCAGGAATATTCATCAACTGCTTTTGCACCTTAGTTCTTTTGTTTTTTGTTTTTTGCCACAGGGTTTCTCCACGTTTACCTGGCTGTCCTGGAGCTCGCTCTCTAGACCAGCTGTCTTTGAACTCACAGAGATATGCCTGCCTCTGCCTCCCAGTCCTGGGATTAATGGATGCTCCACCACCACAGGATTTCACCTCCATTCGAGACAGTGTGTCTCACTGACCTCAGGCCAGCAAGCTCCCACGCTTGCCTCTCTTCAGCTACAGGCCTCAGATGACATAAGGACACGGCCACATCCAGTTTTCACACAGTCCTTCCTTTCTCTGTGGGGTTTTAGCCATTCCCCTTCTCCCCAGACCGTGTCCAGATCTGATAGTTCAAAATGTTCAGAATTTCCATATTCTTTTTGAGACGGGATTCCACTCAGCCTGCAACTCACTCCTGGCCTTGAGCTTTCCATACTTAACAGGGTACAGTGGCTAAAACTGGAATTTCTGCCTTGGGAAGTTAGAGACAAGAAGATGAGGATCCTGCTCAAGGTCATCTTTGGCTACAGAGTGGCCTGCCTGGGATATAGGAGACTTTGACTAAACCACAAATGCTAACAGTGTTCCAGTGCACCTAAGAGACACTGAGGCAGCAGGACCCTCAGGAATTTAAAGCCTGTCTGGACTCTCTACCGAATTCAGTCCAGCCTGAGTTGCAGGGCAATACTCTGTATAAACACATAAACCAGCAGAGGAGCTGGGCGCTGGTGGTCCATGCCTTTAATCCTGGGATTTGGAAGGTAGAGCCAGGCAGATCTCTGTGAGTTCAAGTAAGTCTGGTCTACAGAATGAGATCCAGGACAGGTACAAAAGCTACACTGAAAAACCCTGTCTCTAAACACAAACAAACAAAAAAACAGACAGACAGACAGACAAAGAAACGAAACAGCAGATGAAAACAGTTTGTAGCAAAGTAGACAGAAGCAAATGTCAGAAAAGAAAATGGACTTGTGCATGTGACACCTTAATACACCTGTCAGGGAATGAAAGCCAATTTCCATCTTTGGTTGTAGGTCAAATGTGCTTGCTTAGCATGCGTCTGTGAGACTGTTATTATTAGGGTGGGTCATTCAAGGTTTTATGTGTGTTATTTTTTAGTTGGTCAGGATTAATATCATGTATCTATTTCAATCAATTGCAATTTTTATTTTATGTTTTCATTTGGATTTGCTCTTTATAACAATCTTCAGTGTTTGGTGATTCTCGTGGGGGTCCAGTTTAAGACTGAACAGCTGACCTGCCTGGAAGTTATTCTTGTAGAAGAGAGGCAGAGAGAGAGAAGGAGAGACACAGAGACAGAGACAGAAAGAGATACTCACCAGTGACTTTATATTCCTGGAGATGGGGGCTAGTGAACAATACAGTTGTCTAAGGGGGATCACAACGTGAGAGGCCAGATCTCCCTCCCAGACTGGCCAGAGTTGTCTGAAAAGTCCTCCTCAGTTTTTTCTGAGGAGATCCAATGGCTGAGGCCAGCAAAGGATCCAGTGGAATGTACTTTCCCAAGTTTTTGTCAATGGGTTGGTAAGCATGGGTTTCTGGGGTACTCTTCTCACCCCAGAGTGGAATAAGATTCTCTCTTCTTTTCAGATTGAGCACATTAAAATGTCTGTCCTGGGACCTTAGTGGTGCTCAGAGGACAGAAGAGATGTGACAGATGTGTTCTCCTAGTGCTGGAACACTATCAGGACACGTTGTTGGACACCCAAGCCAGCATAGCATGATTATCAAACCAGGACCATTGTTTTCATGTCATATCAGGCAGTCACATAGATCGATGTACCATCCACATCAGTCACACAAACTCTTCTGTGTCTCATGCTGTGGCATATTGGCACTGTCGAAGGAGAAAGAACATACAAGACGAGACCTTACCAATGTGACTGTGGGATGGACAGGGGAGGCTTCTAGAAAACTAGCCCAAAGGATGTGCAAAAGCATGCTTACCTGTATAAGAACAATCCATCTTAGGAATATGGACCTCTGAGTGCAGACTTGGGCTGGTAAGAGGCAGGGCCCACAGCAGGTTGCTGCCCCCTCATAAGGCTTTCTGGTTCCATCCATATCATGACACCTATCACTGCCTCATGGTGTGGCATGTGGTGGTGAGTGTGAAATCCAGTTCCCATGGGAATGGTGGCCTTGAAGGAGCAAGCATGGAGAGGCAGCAGGTGAGTAACTAGAGGGCAGTATTGGCTGAGAGAAGACTCAGCCAGCTCTGGAGTCACTCCTCAGTAGAGATTGTCCCAAGCTTTGCTCTGAGTTGGGTGTGAGGACTCAAGTAGTGTCTCTTACTCTGATGACTTTTCGGGTTCTTGCAAAAGGTTGGCAGGATGCTACCTGTAGAATGAATCTTTTTTTTTTTTTTTTTTGGTTTTTCAAGACAGGGTTTCTCTGTATAGCTTTGCACGTTTCCTGGAACTCACTTGGTAGCCCAGGCTGGCCTCTAACTCACAGAGATCCGCCTGGCTCTGCCTCCCGAGTGCTGGGATTAAAGTCGTGCGCCACCACCGCCCGGCCTGTAACATGAATCTTAAAGAGTCTTATTAATAAAAACAAACCCAGAGCCAGGTATTGGGGTGAGTGCTGGAAGATCAGAGAAGCATAAGAAGCCACAGCTACCTCTCCTTGCCAGTTCCTCAGCTGATCCCGTTTCCTCAGACTGGAAGCCTCTGAGTCCTCATCCAAATAGATCTCTGCTGAACTGTTGTTGAAAAGCCTAAAAGCTTAACCTGCCTAGTTCCTGGTCCTCATGCCTTATATACCTTTCTGCTTTCTGACATCACTTCCTGGGATTATAGGTTCACTTTCTGGGATTCAAGGCATGAGTCGCCATGCCTTGCTGTATTGGTGTGGCTTTCAACTCACAGAGATCCAGATGAATCTCTGCTCTCCACATTATAGGACTAAAGGCGTGTGTGCCCCCATTTTCTGGTCCTATTTCTAGGGGCTGTACTCTCCTCTGGCCCATATAATTTTATTAGAGTGTACAACATTTTGGGGAACACAATCACCTCAGCTACCCTCTATTAGAGCCCTACAGGGCTGCTTAATGTCCACAATCTGAACCTGGGAACCCATCTTGGGGCAGGGAGGACAAGCTGACTAGAAATACTCACCCTGGGGAGAGGAGTCTCACGTCATGGAGAAGACCCTGTTCTCTGCCCAGAAACAGGGAGCAAAGGAGAGTCACTACCCAGAGGGCAATCTCTGATGCTTAGCCAGGCAGGGGAAGAGGGCAAGGGGCTATAGTTCCATGAGACAGCTTAGGGCCCCTTTGCACCTCAGCCCTCTCCACTCAGCAAGACCCTGTGAAAAGCCTGTCCTTCTTGCCTGGGATTTTACCTGGAGAGATCTGCGCTGGGGTGGACAGCTCTTCCTCTGCAGGAGGGGCCTGTGTCCACACTGCTTCCTGGACATCCGGCCTGGCTCCCTGTGGGGCTGTCCGATTCTCAGCCAGACCGGTCCCCAACCCGTGGCTCACAAGCCATGGAGCTGGGGCTTGACCTCTTCAGGACTTCAAAATAGAAAGACACAGGAAGGAGACTCTTAGTGGCTTTGGAACACACAGGACTTCCTGGGCTGGCCCTGCAGTGCCTAAGCTCCCCACTGCTCCTCCATGGGATCTTTGCCTCCTTTGGCCTTGCCCCGCCTCCTGCTCTCCCTGCTCCTATCAGCATCTTTGTGTCCACTTGTAGCTCAAAAATTCTGAGGTCACACTAGAGAGATTTTCTGGGATTGTTCTCTCTGAAGTGACAGTTTGATAAGTTCACAAGTGTGCCACAAGTTGGCACTTGCATCTTTACCACAAGGGACAGGAGGAGAAGCACAAATAAAATGAGGTAAGTGCACCCACCTGGTTCTGGGGGTGACTCCATGATCCCTTCCCTTTGGAGCCAGGTTCTTGCGGGAGGCTCGGCCTCTCTCTGCAGGTGGCAGGCAGCAGCAACAGAGGTTTCTGAAGCAGTTCATAATTGTTTTCCTGACCCCCTTCCAGCTGTGACGCCTCCGGGTTCGGGATGAAGCTGGGCCTGCATCCTGGGGCTGCCCATGGGTGATGGCCACTTCCTGGGTGATGGCCATATCCAGAGTGATAGCCTCTTCCTGAATGAGGTTCTCAACCTGGGTCATGGTGGCTTCTGGGGAGATGGTTGCATCCTGAATGATGGCCTCTACTTGCATGATGGTCGCTTCCTGTGATATGGTTTCATTCTTTACCATGGTCCCATCATGGTTCATGGTCTTTTCCTGGATCATGTTTGCATCATGAGTTATGGCCTCATTCTGGGTCATCTTCCCTTCCTTGATCATGGTCCTTTGTTGGGTCAAGGTGGTTTGCTGAGTGATGACCTCATCTTGGGTCAAGGTTGTCCCTTCCTGGGACAAGGTGGTATCCTGGGTGATAACCTCATCCTGAATTAATGTTGCATCATGGGTGATGACCTCATCCTGGGTCATTGTCCCTTCATGGGTCATAGCTTCATCCTCTGTCATGGTCAGTTCATGAGTTATGGCCTCATCCTGGGTCATAGTCTCTTCCTGCAATGTATCCCAAGGGGAGGAGCCTGTGGGGGTGAAATACTGAGGTGCCTCCTGGGAGCTCCAGAGTTCCTCCTGTGGACTGCAGGAGGACAAGTTGTTGTCTGTGTCACCTGGAGTCTCACTCTGGTGTGGCCTAGGAGAGGAGGTGTCCAGAAAGAGAGGTGGCTGGACACTGGCCAAGTGACAACCGAATGACCCGAACTCCGAATGTGTGAAATACTCAATGCTTTCCAGGCTGCTGCTTGTGAAGGAATCAGTCGCAGAATAGAACAGGTGGGTTAGATAGGGATGGTGCATCCTCTTTGGCTGGCAGCACAGGGCGGCAGGCATGCTCTGCCTTGTGCCACCCTGCCTGGCATTCTTCTCTTCTCTCTCCTTGGTCTTAGATGGCAAGGTGAAGGTGGGGGGAGCAGGCTCGGTAGCTCTCCATAAGGACACAGGGAAAGTGTGAAGATCTGCCAGGTTGAGGTCAAGGCCTGACCGCATGGCTCTCACGGGTTTCTTTTGGTGATGGTAGCAGTCTCCCCCAGGTGACTGGTGCTGTAGAATTAGGTAAGTGGCCATCACCTGGTTGTATTTCTGGTCTCTCAGAGACTCAACGATTTCTTCAGATTTATACCCCATGACTGTCATGGCTTTGACAATGCTAGGGCTGGGGGTGCCTGGGAGAGCCTGGGTGGAAGTAGGTGGTGACCGAGCCTCACTGCTCCTGACTATGGGGAACCTCATGATTTGGCCTATGGTGGGCCTCCGGCCAGGGTTGATGATCAGCAGTTTGACGATGACATTGTAAATGTCCATGGAAACATGTGGAGGCACCTTGAAGTTTGCGGCAAGGATGTGCTCTTTCACCCGCTCAACAGACCTAGCTCTGAAGGGAAAGTGCCCGGTGACCATGAGGAAGAGGAGCACGCCCAAACTCCACACATCAGTGGCAAGGCCATCATAGGCCTCCTCTCCAAACAGTTCTGGGGCACAGTAAAATAAAGTTCCACAGAAACCCCTAAACTTCTGCTCAGGCATGACCTTGGCCGAAAGGCCAAAATCGGCAAGCTTGGCATTACCCTTGCAGTCCAGGAGGATGTTCCCTGCCTTAATGTCTCTGTGAGCAATCGAGTTATTGTGACAGTACTGCACTGCATGCAATATCTGGATAAACAACCTTCGAGCCTCGCTCTCCTCTAAGGACCCCAGTTCCAGTATATGATGCAGCAGGTCTCCCTCTGATGCATGCTCCATCACCAGGTAGGTGGTCTCTCTGGTCTCGACCACATGAAACAATTGAACGATGTTGGCATGGGCAAGGGATTTCATGATGCTGACTTCACTGTTGATAAATGAGGCATACTTCTTCTTGTTTCTAAGAATTTTTACAACCACACAGGATACTGTGGGCACGTGAAAGGCCAATTTGACCTCTGAAAAATGTCCTTGGGCCAGGGTCATCATCATCTTATAGTCATCGGTGAAGGCCTCCTCAGCAGAGCAGTGGGCCTCCCCGGCCTGCTCCATGGTCAGGTCCTTGTTGTTAAGGCTAGAACCAAAGCCTCAATGGGGAATTTTAAACAGTCCAAATCAGGCCCAGACTGTTTATCAATACAAATTGCTACATCCAAAAGGAAAAGAAAGTCAGAATTACTTTAGACAACCTAATAGGGATGCAATGCTCAGAAAGAAAAGAAAACACCTTCCAAAGCAGCAGATAGCAGAATAAGACACAGATCGGATTGGTCGGAATCAACCAGAAACAGAGAATAAAACAAGGGGTCACAGAAGCTAAGAGACGTTTCTTTGGAAGGATAATCATCCTCTTACATGAACTCAGCACTCACTGAGAGAGAAGGCACTAATAAAATCAGATGCAAAAGCACTTGATAAGACAACAGACATCCCCAAATCCAGTGTGCCTGGGTGGGCAGATGGCTCAGGAGTTCAGAAGACCTGTATGTGGTTCTCAGGACCCAGGTCAGACGACTCACAACTGCCTTAACTCCAGCTCTAGGTGCGCCTACACCTCTGGCCTCTGAGGGCATCCATACAATGCATGCATGTGCCCATGTGGGCAGACTCACACAGACACATGCACACTCGAGGGTGCCAATACGCACACTCACAGGTAGTACAAATAACTTAAAATATTGATGCTTTTTGTATGATTTCTTTTCCATGACCTAGAAGGTCAGAAGAGGGCATCAAATCCCCTAGAAATGGAGTTTCAGGCAGTTATGGTGGGTCATGGGAGTGCTGGGAGGCAAGCCTAGGTCTTCTGTAAGAACAGTACATGCTCCTACCTGCTGGGTAATCTCTCAAACCTACCCCACCCCAAAATTAATCTGTTTGTTAAAACCAGGGGGTCCTTCTCATTGATTGGAAAATGTGGATGAAATTGAGAAATTTCTAGATACAAATTCAACTTGAGAAGAGACAATAAACAACAAGATTAAAGTATTTTTGATAAAAGACTCTGCACAGAAAAGCCCAGGACCAGGCACTTACTGATGATTCATTCCAGCCCCTAAAGAACAAATGTCAGTGCTCCTCCAAACTGCACAAAATAGAAAGGACTTAACAGTTCCAAACTCATTCATGCCTAAGCCAGGAAAGGACACTATTAAGAAAAAAAAAAAAAGGCTGTTTCCATGATGAACATGGATGTGATAGTCATTAATAATATTACTAATACTTCTCACCAAATTCCACAACACATTAATAAGGCCATAGTTGATGGTTAAAACACACTCACAAGGATCCTTACAAGGATTGCTCTGCATGCTTAGAGGACAAACACCACAATATAGAAACGGAATGAAGGGCAAGAGTGCCACAGTCAAGCCATGGGAAGCCATCCAGGATGAAACTGGGGCTCTCAACAAGGACAGACTGGAGCAGATGCTTTACCTGGGGAAAGCCAGTCCTGCAAATGTGCTGCTTGTTTTCTCTCCTCTGTGGGATTTGGGAGCAGGAGGAGGTTGTCAACTTAAAAAGGGTTTACTAGGAAAGTGGAGGGGGAAGTGGGAGAAGAAAGCATAACAGCACAGGTTAATCACATGATTGATGTGATCAAAAATGCATTACAGGTGTTCCTGTGATTGTCCTAACTAAATGGCTTCTATGTGCCATATTACCAAGAAAAGGCTTGAAATAGGAGAAATAAATGAAGAAAAACATGACAATAAAGGAAGAGGTAAAGACAAACACAGAGGGGCTGGAGAGATGATTTAGTGTTTCAGAGCAACTCCTGCTCTTTCATAGAACCCCGGTTAGGTGCCCAACAGCCACATGGTGGCTCACAACCACCTGTTACTTGAGCTTCAGCTCATCTGTCTCCCTCTTGTGACCTCCACGGGTACCAGGTATGTGGCACACAGACATACATGGAGACAAAATACTCATACCCATAAAACAAAAATATCAAAATATTCTACCTCAGGAAACATAACCTAAAAATGAATAAAAACTGGTGGGCAGTGGTGGCACATGCCTTTATTTCCAGCACTCAGGAGGCAGAGGCAGGCAGATCTCTGAGTTCAAGGCCAGTCTGGTTTACAAGTGAGTTCCAGGAAGGCCAGAGCTACGCAAAGAAACCCTGTCTTGAATTACCCCACACATCAAAAAGAATAGAAAGTCAAATAGAAGATAATAAAGAACATGAAAAAGTGAGTGGAAAAATAAAGCAAGCCAATAGACAAATTCACTGAGAACAAGAAACCAAATAAAGTCAACAGACTTGGAGAGAAACTCACAGTGTCGGGGTCCAACAGCTCCCGAAAGTCCACGTCAACTCTTTCTTTCACCAGTGCCGAACACCACCTCTCCAACCAACCAGCAGCTCCTGCACTGTAAGGACAGGAGGCAGCCTCAGCCAGAGCTGTGAGTGCACAGGTGTCTGTCATTGTGACATCACAGCAAGAAATGGACCAATGAGGGCTCAGCACAGCTCACTGGTCTGGCCAGCGGGGCAGTAGGGGCCTGAGGAGCCTGGTTACACTCAAATGGCTGTCTTCAGTGTTTCCCAGTGACCCATTTCTTCCTGCTAGGGCCATTTCCTGTGGTCCAAAAATTCCCCAAATGGTGTCACCTGGTGGGACCAGTGTCCAAACACTTGATTCTTTGTGGGCCATTGACACCCAAACCTTAACAAGGACCCTTCCACTTTAATAATTAAACAAGGAGTCCTAAGAATGGCAATGGCTCCAGAGCATTGGCCCTGCCTCAGTTACAGACTGATAGTCTCCCCTTAGTAGGTGGAGAGTGTTTTGCTCTTCATTTGGACCCTAGCCTTCTGTGACAAGTTTGTAATAACTCATCATGTCTACACTCAAAAAATTCAAGTTATATTATTTTTAACTCAGATCAATGGGTCCTATAGGATGACAGCTCCTGACTATATTGGGATGTTGTGAGAAAATAGTTTTCCCTGGCACCCCAGGACCTAGGACTAACATCTGTGGGGCTGGGAGAAAGTTGACACCATTTGTTTCAGGTCCCCATTATTCCTGAGACTTCTCACCAAAGTCCAGGATGGTTTGCTGTATAGATACTCAGATTGATGGGTCCTATAGGACTACATTGGGATGTTGTGAGAAAATACTGTTTTCCATGGCACCCAGGACCTAGGACTAACATCTGTGGGGCTGAAAGTTGACATCATTTTTTTTCCATTTACTTCAATATAGTTTATTTTCCTTTTTTTTTTCTTTTACAAATCAGCCTTGGATTCGCCTGTCCTCCCCCCTCCTGTCCCCCTGGCCCTCCTTTCCCCCATCCCACCCCCCATTCCCATCTCCTACAGGACAAAGACTCCCCCTGGGGATTCAGCTCAACTGGTAGATTAAGTCCAGGCGGGTCCAGTCCCCTTCTCCCAGGCTGAGCAAAGTGTCCCTGCATAGACCCCAGGTTCCAAACAGCCAGCTCATGAACTAAGGAAAGGTGCCGATCCCACTGCCTCATTTGTCACATGGTCCCCATTGTTCCTGAGACTTCTCACCAAAGTCCAGGATCCCAGAAGACAGTGGCCTGATATGTTCAAAATGATCAAGAAAGTACTTGTCAGCCAGAACCCTATAGACAACATGTGTAAGAGATGGAGCCCTATCCTGGCACCCTAGGCCTTCTGCTCTCAAACAAAATGCCTTAGTTTGTCCCTTATAAACAACAGAAATCGGTTGCTTGTGTGTCTGGACATTGGCAAAGCAAGATCAAGATACCAAACAAATTGAGTGTGTAACAGGGATGCTTTCTAACTCTAATTGGTACTTTGTATATTCTCACATGGTCAAGGAAAAGCATGAACTCAGTCTATCAAGCCCTTTTCTAGAGGCCACATGTTCTGCTGTATAGCAAGTCTTTAGTGCTTGGGAGTCCCCAGATCTTAATACTGTTGTTTTGTGACTGATGCTTCAACAGAGACTTGGCAGGACACAGACACAGACTCACACTTATACACACACTATACACACTACACATACACACACACACACACACACACACACACACACACACACACACACATCTCACAATTAGGCATGATACAACTAGCTGTGTCCAGCCTAAGGAGAGTCCTTCAGGGCAGCTGATGTACATTATATAGGAGCTCAATGGGAAAAAACAGGAAAGTGTTATGGGATATTTGATGGCACTGAGAAACTCAGAGACTGGTAATAAAATTACCCTTGGGTCAGGTGGTGGAGCCAGCAACTAGTTGACAGGAATTAGCCATTGAGAGGAAGGAGGGAGTAGGAATATGGATAGAGAAATGCACAGGAAGGAGCTGGGAGGGACTTAATTTGGGTCTTTATGGTTTGGGACGAGTGCAGGGACACTTTTCTCCTTGGGTCTCTGGCTAAAAAGGAAGGTCTTCTGGTTGCTTCTCGGCCTCTCATCTAGCAGATTTTCTCCCCAACATCTGATTCCTGAGTTCTTATTGGTAAATAGAACAATAGTCTTAGTTAAAACTTGCATTTAGTGGCTGTGGCTTAGCTGGTACCAGTGGGACCAGAAATGTATGGTTCTCGGGGTTTTTTGGAGGGGTGCTGCCTCTGGGGCCTCGGGGCACCGATGCAAGGCCGATAAACGGACAGAGAAACAACCAAGTCTCATAAAGGTGAGCACATGGCAATTATTAAAGCTAGGAGAGTGGAGGCAGGAGAAATAGCAGTTGAAGTTGTCTTTGGCTCCACAGTAGTCTTGAGGCTAGCCTGTGCTACAGGAGACCCTGTCTCACCAAACCAAAAAGCAAAAGCAAAGAGAAGAGCAAGGACTGCTTTTGTTTTGTACGTGATGGAGGTTCCCACTGCTTCAGAAATATCGCTTGCTGTGAGACACAGGACATGGACCCAGTGAGTGTGACATCAGCAACTGAGGTGGGAGGGCTGTGGGCAGCCTTTTCCATGTTCTTGAAGCTACGCTGCTGTCACCTCCCATCAGAAGTCATTGGTTCTGCACAGTAGATGGACCTCACAGGACCCACCCAGAACCAGCTATGTGACATGAGCCAAAGAAACTGGATGGAAGTTTACAAGAGGTCAAGAAGGATGTTTTCTGTCAAGAAAACGTTCACACCACCTGAAGGCATCACATGTTTACACATTCCACACTTAAGCACTGGCTAGCAATTCTAGCAGACTAAATCATCACACAATGAAAGGGAGACATGGGTACTGTCCAGCAATGGGCACTCAAGTACTACCTGCCAGTTCTCTATCAGGTATTAGGTTTCTGAAAGTCACAGAGGATAGGCCCTCCCTCATCATCAACACCTGGGAAATCCAGGAAGGAGACTGAAGGGCCTTGCTGTTGGACCATGAAGGTCCTACTACCCACCACCTCTCTCCAAAGATGAAAAGATTAAGATTGGAGGTGGTGGCACATGCCTTTAATGCCAGTACTTGGGAGGCAGAGGCAGGCAGACCTCTGTGAGATCAAGGCCAGCCTGGTCTATAGAGAGAATTCCAGGACAGCCAGGACCACACACAGAGAAACCCTGTCTGGATAAACAAACAAAGAAAAGATAAGGTGTTTTGTTCAAGGCCAGGTTTGGGAAAACCAGGTAAAGACTGTCCTTGTCAATGAAATGTCCCCTCCTTTTCCAAAGGGACAGGTGTTTGGGGTGGGTCTGTGGAGTGCTGGGCATGATTCCAGCACTGGGCAGTTTTGTTCCTGAACATGTTCTTTGTGCTCTTAGGCCAGCAGAACTGATCCTTTGCTTCAAAATCATGATTGTCCCCATCCTCTGTGCGTGATAGCACACAGCTTTAGTCCTGTGATCGCACACCACTTAAGTTAGAAAATGAAAATGACCCATGCAAGGACAGTTTCCATCAGACAGAAGGACAGAAGATGGTGGAGGGACAGTGTGGTAAGTCCCACCAAGGAAAGTTCTTTTCCTCCTCGAAGAACAGGTTCTTTTTAGACTCTCATTTTTTCTGTTCTTGAATTCTTTTCAGCTGCCCTCTTCCATATAATCTCATCTCTGGCCTTGCTCGGAGCCATGACTTTTGACCTGCCAGCCTAAGATAACCACCTAGGAGGAGACTTTTTCCTGAAGCACAGACACAATCTGTGCCCTTCCTTAAACACCTTCTAGGTAGGCAGTGATGATGCATGCCTTTAGTCTAGCACTAGGGAGGCAGAGTCACTCTAATTTCTTGATTGAAGGCCAATCTGGTCTATAGAATAAGTTCCAGGATACCAGTACTACACAGTGAAATCTTGTCTTGAAAAAAACAAAACACCCCCCCACGCAAAAAAAAAAAAGAACAAAAAAGGGAAAAAAGACCATCCAATGTAGCCTCTCAGTCCTTAGACTAGGAGTCCACAAAACATAGAGTGGGAGGGCTTGAAATAAAAAGGGAAGCACTGGAGACTTGGAATCAGTGGGCAGGAGTTAGTGAGATGAGAGGAATGTGTTCAAAATTCATGGGTATGTATGGAAATGTTACTGTGAGATTACTTACTCAAGATGTGCAGTTAATATAAACTAATGCATGTTTTTTAATGCATTAAAAACATGAAAAAGATAAATCAAAGTGAAAATGACATAGATCAAGAAAGAATACAAAAATAAAAATGTGAGAGTATAAAGAAAAACAAAAATAAGGACAATCATTCCTGAAACCAATAAATGAATAAATAAACAGGAACGCCACAAAAGCCATGGCCTCAGAAGGGAACTCACTCTGATGAGGTTCAACAGCTGTGCAGAGTCCTCATGAAGCTCACCAGTGTGGAGATCCACCAACCAACAGCTACCACACTGTGTGGACAGAAACCAGCCCTAGTGCGTTCTGTATATGGCCAGGTATCTATCATTCCTCACAATGGCTCCTTGTGACTTCGCAGCAAAAGATGAACTAACCATGTCTGGGCACAAATCATGCTGATTTCCTCAGTTTCTGCACTTGAGGACAGGGAAGGCAAGGTAGCAGGAACGGCAGGTGTCTAGGGCAGTAGGGACCTGAGGAAGCTGGTTACATCCAGTTCTCCCCTGTTGCCAGTGACTGACTTCTGGCAAGGCCCCCATTCCTAAGATCCACACCTTCCCCATTCAGTGACTCCTGTTCAAACCCATGATTCTTTGTGGGACATCTGCCATCAAAACCACAGGAAGGATATTTTCCACTTTAATAATAATAGAAGGAATGTTGGTCATGCCAGCAACAGGCTCCAGAGTGTTGTCCTTCAGTGGGTTGTAGACACTGATATTCATCTATTAGTGGACAGGCAGCATGGTTCCTTTTCCACTTGCTCCCTAACACTTTAATAACTATTTATTTATAAAGCTCATCATATACACACTCAAGAAAGTCAATTCCCTTCTCATTAGACGCAGACTATGGAGAAATGGATGGTGGTCTCTGGTTGACATTGGGAGTCTGTGATGGCTAATCTTGTCACCTTGAGTATATTAGGAATGAACTGAAACCCAGGCAGTGGGGCACACCTGAGAGGGATTTTCCTCTGTTAAATTATTTGAGGTGGAGACTGTCCCAAATTCTGGATCCTATGAATCAGTAGATCCACCCTATATCTGGCTCACACCTTCAGCTGGCAGAAGGAAGCTTGTACTTTTTCTGTCTGCTTGCCCTCACTCTCACTGGCAAATTCATCTAGTCTGAGCCTTCCTTTGCCAGTGTTAGAACCCACTTCTGGATTCCAGTGTGGACTGAAAACTGGGAACTCTTTAGGAACTTCCTGGAACTCCAGCACCAGATTGGGTCTGCTAAGTCACCCAGTATCTTGGTTATTGTTCTATTGCTGTGAAGAGACTCTATGACCAAGGCAGTTTGCAAAGAAAAGCGTTTAACTGGGGACTTGCTTACAGTTTCAGAGGGTTGGCCCATGACTGTCATGGTAGGCAACATGGCACAGGCAGGCATGGGCTGAGGCAGCAGTTAAGAGCTTACATTCTGATCTGCAGGACAGGGTGGGAGAGAGAGAGAGAGAGAGAGAGAGAGAGAGAGAGAGAGAGAGAGAGAGAGAGAGAGAGAGAGAGAGAGATTGAGCCTGGCCTGCACTTTTGAAACCTCAAAACACATCCCCAGTGACAAACCTCCTCCAACAATGCCACACCTCCTAATCCTTACTAAACAATATCTTAGAACCAAATACAAAAACTTAAATATATGAGTCCCTGATGGGCACCTGTGCTCTCATCCAGATAATCATTCTTAGTATCCCAGTGAGTTGATGGTTGATATATTGAAAATGAGCAAGAAAAAAAACTTGCTGAGTGGTGGTGCCCCCCACCCCATTTAATTCTAGCACTTGGGAGGCAGAGGCTGGAGGATCTTCAAGTTCAAGGACAGCCAGGGCTACATAGAGAGAACCTGTTGAACAACAAACCAAACAAACAAACAAGTCAACCAGAGTTGTCTATACAGTAAATCATCCTTTCCATAGCTGTGGTCATGGAGCCATATCCAGGCATTCAGGTTTCTTCCTGATCTCCAAAAATTCCTGAGTTTTGGTAAGTTATAAAAAAAATAGAAATTGATTACTTGTGCTTTTGGAGGTTGGCAAGTCAAGATTAAGGCACAAGCAGATTGTGGGTGGAGTGAGGGCCGCTTTCTCCTTCTACCGTGGTTCTGTGTTGTATTTTCCCACATGGTTGAGAGAGGAATTGAATTCAGTCCTTCAATATATTTTAAAAGACTGCATATTCTAACTCTTCAAAAACTAGCCTCATGTGAATGTAATGTTTCCCCCCTAAGGCCCATATCTGTCTCAAAAGGTCAATTCCTCTCTCTCTATCTATCTATCTATCTCTCCCTCCCTCCCTCCCTCCCTCCCTCCCTCCCTCCCTCCCTCCCTCCCTCCCTCCCTCCCTCTCTCTCTCTCTCTCTCTCTCTCTCTCTCTCTCTCTCTCTCATTTTTTCGAGACAGAGTTTTTCTCTGTGTAGCTTTGCGCCTTTCCTGGATCTCGCTCTGTAGACCAGGCTGGCCTCCAACTCACAAAGATCTGCCTGCCTCTGCCTCCCAAGTGCTAGGATTAAAGGTGTGCGCCACCTTTCTCTGGCCAATTCCTGTGTCTTAATGCTAACCCCAAGCATAAGGAGCCTTTCTAGTCACTGCAAGGATGTTCCTTATCTTGAAAACCCAGCCATGAAACAACTGAGGGAATTCTTGGTCATGGAGGAACTTCTGGAATCTGGATTTCCCATCTTAGCATGGTAGCTAAATTCCTATGTAAGGCCTTGAAGGAACCTGAGGATGAACCATTAGCTGGATCCCCAGAGACTGACACAGGCCATAAACCTCCTAAAACAAGCATATCCCTGCACTCTAGTGTTGCCAACCTGACTCTACTAACCCTTTCTCCACATGTGCAGGAGTGATGGGGGCTAGCACTGGGAGTCATTATTAATTTAAAATATTATTTTAAATATTTTTATTTTATGTTTGCGAGTTGTCAGGTCCAAGGAAACTCCATTTCCCCAAATTCCAGAAGAGACAAATGGCTATCTGTAGTGCCTATTAGTATACCCAAGTGCATGCTGGCCTTCAGGGTCCCCTAGTATCATGAGTACCTATTACACATTTCAAAGTCCATGCATCCTCCTAGCCTTTTTCACCTTCTCAAATTCTCTATACTCTTTCCAGCTCACAGGCTTCCTTTCCCTTGAAAGGACCAAGAAGATGCCATAATAGGCTTCTCAGTCTCCTCTTGGAGATCGGTCCTCGATTTCAGTTTCCTGAGACCTAAGCAAGCAGTTTCTGGGAGGGCTCCATTTCTGCATGTACTCTGACTGCTCAAGGTTCAGTCAGTTGTTTACTGTCTGGGACCCCTCACCAACTTAGAGCTATGTGCACGAGTCAACGACAGAGCCTGGGCCACTGAGTCAGCCCCCACAGTTTAGCCTCCATGGCAACTCAAGGACAAAGGCTGGGACTTTCCAGGCCTGCCCAAAAATGATAACTATAACCCTCAACCAGTAAATTCAAAGACTACACACCCTCACCCAATCATATGATGCAAAGCCTTGTACCAATCCTGCTTACAGTTTTTCCCTTTAAAAACCCCTCACTCTGAGAACTCAGGGCCGTCCTCCTGCACCTGCTGCATCAGAGTGTTGGACACAGATCAAGCCCAGGCTTGTTATCAATAAACCCCTGTGTGTTTTGCATCAGATATTGGCTCTGTGGTGGTCTTACTTGGGGGTCTTGTGATGCAGGCACAACATTTGGGGGCTTGTCCAGGATCCCCCACGACGCCCAGACCCCGATCTGTAGGGTTCCTAACAGGCGGGTAAGTTCCTGCGTCTGTCTGGTCTCGTCTCTGTGTGACTCTGTATTTTCACTTTCTAAGGTGCGCTAGACCTGTGGTGTGGTCCAGTCATGGTCAGTGCCTATGGCATGCAGCCAGAGGATGTGCTGGAGGGCCAGGATCATAGGGTCCTTGAAGATGTTCCGGACCCTGGAGACAGGGATATGGAAGCTCCTGAGGTCTGTTTAATTGATGGGGATGTGGAAGCCCCCGTCTGGACAATTTTTAGTGTGAGCCTGGAGGGTCACTCCCCCCAGAGCACATCAGGCTGTCATTGTTCTGGAGCTTTGTTGGTTGTCTTGTTGGGGCAAAATTTTTTCATGTATCCTTGGATAAATGATTTTTTGGTTTGAGGAATTAGCTTAAGATGTAAAAATTTGAAATCTTAAGTGTGTCATGAGTGTTTGAGTATGATATTTTGGATCTGAGGAATTAGTTTGAGGTATAAAAATATGGAACTTTAAAGTTTAAGTAAGTTGTGAGGTTTGAGTATAAGTCAAGTTTATGTGGGGGTTTATATCTAAGATGTAAAGGTTTTAGGAATGGGAATATAAAATGAAAGTTTTGGGAAGAAGGAAAGTAACTTAAGATGTGTGAAATGCAAGTTATTGGGATATGTAAAAGCAAGTTATGAAGGTCTGAGAATGAAAAGGCTTAAATAATGATAAAAGAAAATGATTTGAGATATATAAAAGAATGAAACATGTTTCAGATTTCTTTCTCTTGCTATTCTGCTGTTACGTTGAGACTCCAAAGGTTCATAGTTTTAAAAATGTCTGTCTACTCTGTAAGTATGGATGCAAATGTGACCATATGTATGTTTGGTTTTGAATGTCTGAGTTTGCATGTCCTCTGTGTTAAGGAATACAAGTTAATACTAGTCATCTGGCTATCCAGATACTAGTTTAAAGCATAAACTGTTAACTCTTATTTAATTATAATCTATTTAAAGAAGAAATAAAACAGAACCTGAGAGGTCCATTTGACTAATATATCTACAGGATAACAAATTGGCCTGGTTATTGTTACCAAACTTAGAGAGATTTTCAAGATTAGGCCTAGATTTGTTTGGCTCAGATATATTTAATAGATAATGGTCCTCAAACCCATCAAAGATCTGATGACTATGGCATTTAAATTATTTGATAAAAAGCTTACTATAACAAACCGAGACTCCCAGCTCCTAGCAATGACTCCCAAGGTCTCCAAAGAAGATACGGAACAACAACATGAGGATGCCACCTGAATTGCTGACACCACCGACCACTGGGCAAGATGCCCACACTCAACACCTGCTGCCAGGGATCAGGGCCAGAATGGACGTTATAGGCCCGGCAGCCAGGACCGATGTTGTCCTGACACCTGTCCTGCCAACGCTATGAAGACTACAGGAGCCTGGGGTGATGGTGGTCAGGGCAATGGAAAGTCTCTGCCAGTTTTTAATAGACTTGGAGGTCTGCACTCAGGTAAAATGTATCCTTCTCAGATCTCTGATGGCATTGATGACTGGGCTCCCTGTAGCTTTGTCAACTTAGCAACATCAGACAACCAGAGTCTTCCACAAGGTGGCAGCCACCTTATTCATTGATCAAGGCATTATCAAAGCTACTAGGTCTCTTTAAAAAAGAGAGAGAGAGAAACAAGTTCCAAATAAGTTCATCAATCTTTTTTTTTTTTTTTGGTTTTTCGAGACAGGGTTTCTCTGTGTAGCTTTGCGCCTTTCCTGGAACTCGATTTGGAGACCAGGCTGGCCTTGAACTCACAGAGATCCGCCTGCCTCTGTCTCCCGAGTGCTGGGATTAAAGGTGTGCACCACTACTGCCTGAATAAGTTCATCAATTTTAACTTCTGTTCCTAGTTTACATCTGTCTCAACAGGTTTCCACTTGGCTGACAGACACATCCAAGCATCATTTGCTGACGAGCCCTGAACTTGCTGAAAGCTGATGTGGACCAATCCAGCTGATATAAATGCTATCTCTTAGACAGATGCTTCTATGTTCCCTCCTCGTCTTTGACTAACATTCTGGCTTTCTAGGTGTTGGTTAAGCGGTAGCGCTTGTGGCTGGCCACCGCCTGCGGCAACCATGTCAACAGAAGAGAGCACTGGATGCTGTGGTGGTAGAAGAATCACGAGCCATGTTTGCCTTTCTAGAGCTTTATTGGGGGGGGAGAGGGAGAGAGGGAGAGAGGGAGAGAGGGAGAGAGGGAGAGAGAGAGGGGGGGGGGAGAGAGAGAGAGAGAGAGAGAGAGAGAGAGAGAGAGGGAGGGAGAGGGAGGGAGGGAGAGAGAGAGAGAGAGAGAGAGAGAAAGGGAGGGAGGGAGGGAGAGGGAGGGAGGGAGAGAGGGAGGGAGGGAGAGGAGAGAGAGAGAGAAAGAGAGAGGGAGGGAGGGAGAGAGAGAGAGGGAGGGAGGGAGGGAGGGGGAGAGAGAGAGAGAGGGAGGGAGGGAGGGAGGGAGGGAGGGAGGGAGGGAGGGAGACAGAGACCGCACAGAGGACAGAGGGAATAGGGGGGGAGTATGGAAAGAGGCCCGTGAGAGGGCATGTCTGCTTTTTAGGCTGGGAAGACGTCGCAGGCTGGTGACATAATAAGGACATAATCCTTACACCAGGTCCCTGACAACAATGTCTCAAGGTCAGCAGGAAAGTGATTCCAGAAGAGAAAATGTCACCCTTCCCCCCAGAATGTTAGATCAAAAGGAAACTTCTTGTCATAGGGAACCTGAAATAAAATAATAATTGGTCCTCATTCTTACTTCCAAGTTCCTTCAGGATAAAGAACTCTGTCAGCCATAAATCCAGTTACACTAAACTTGATAGAAGACAAAGTAGGAAGTACTCTTGAACGCATTTGGCACAGGAGACCATTTCCTAAATAAAATACCAACAGCACAGACCCTGAGCACAACAATTAATAAATGGGACCTCTTGAAACTGAGAAGCTTTTGTAGGGCAAAGACACAGTCAATAAGACAAAAAGACAGCCTACAGAATGGGAAAAGATCTTCACCATCCCCACATCTGACAGAGGACTGATCTCCAAAATATATAAAGAACTCAAGAAACTAGATATCAAAATACTGAACAATCCAATTTAAAAATGGGCTAAAGAGCTAAATAGAGAATTCTCAAAAGAAGAATCTCAAATGGCTGAAAGACATTTAAAGAAATGCTCAACATCCTTAATCATCAGAGAAATGCAAATCAAAACGACTCTGAGATACCACCTTACACCTGTCAGAATGGCTATGATCAAAAACACTAATGACAGGGCTGGAGAGATGGCTCAGAGGTTAAGAGCACTGACTGCTCTTCCCGAGGTCCTGAGTTCAATTCCCAGCAACCACATGGTGGCTCACAACCATCTGTAATGAGATCTGGTGCCCTCTGCTGGTGTGCAGGCAGAACACTGTATACATAATAAATAAATAAAATCTAAAAAAAAATGTTTAAAAAAAACCACTAATGACAGTCTATGTTGGAGAGGATGTGGAGCAAGGGGAACACTCCTCCACTGTTGGTGGGAATGCAAACTTATACAACCACTGTGGAAATCAGTATGGTGGTTTCTCAGAAAATTGAAAATCAATCTACCTCAAGACCCAGCCATACCACTCTTGGGCATATACCCAAGGAATGCTCAATCATACCACAAAGATACATGCTCAACTATGTTCATAGCAGCACTATTTGTAATAGCCAGAACCTAGAAACAACCTAGATGCCTGTCAACTGAAGAATGGATAAAGAAAATGTGGTACATATACACAATGGAGTACTACTCAGCAGAGAAAAACAATGACAGCATGAAATTTGCAGGCAAATGGATGGAAGTAGAAAATATCATCCTGAGTGAGGTAACCCAAACCTAGAAGGACAAACATGGCATGTACTCACTCATAAGTGGATGCTAGATATAAAGCAAAGAACAATCAGACTGCAACCCACAGAACCAGGGAGGCTATATAGCAAGGGGGACCCTAGAATGACTGTGGCTTATAATAAGTTTTGGGTTTACTCAATTACTGGGCAAGCCTCAATAAAACATTTCAGTGTTAGGATAAGAATTTGTACTGTATCAAGCTGAAAATAGAAATTTAAATAAATAAATAAACAAACAAATAAATAAATAAAATGAGAGAGAGAAAAAAAGATAAAAGAGAGACCAGGCCTGTCCAGCACATGCCTAAGGGGGAAAATGGCAATAGATACAGGTGTCACTACCCTAGAAAAACCTGTTAGCTAAGGGTAGGTTCCAATACCCTTGCATCCCTGGACAGGTAGGACTCACTGGTACTTGTGAAGGGGGGAATGTGAAGGGGCCCAAAATAGCTTGACCACACAGCAGCCATGATAGGCTTAGGAGCCTAGACACAGCTTCTGTGACAGGCTTACTGGCAGGCAACACACAGATCCAAGAAAAGCCTTAAGCAGATACCACCCAGGGATCCACCCAGGGGTGAGGAAGTACCTGACATCCCAAACATTCCAACCATTAGATAAGGTAGCCAGATGTCCTTGAGTCTAGCACACACCTATTTTTTTGTTTTACAGATACCCCTAGACAACTGTCAGCCAATCCTGGACCCTGGAAATCCCCTCACCCCAAGCTCGGCTATGATAAAAACTCTGCCCCACCTGAGCTCAGGGCTCTCTGCTCTCACCGCTATGTTGGACAGACAGAGGGACCAAGCTCCGGAGCTTGAAATAAAGGCTCTTTGCTTTTACATGCAGAAAAACAAAAACAAAAACAAAACAAAAAACTCTGTCAGCCATCACAGGGCTTTTGGCCCTTCTGCTTCTGCTAATCACTGTTGGCTCTTATGTCACTGATGCCTTAATTGAATGATGATTCCTGTCGGGTACCACTAAACTGACAATGCTAGAATCCCAGTATCAGCCCTTGAACCAAACATGACACACTTTCAGATGGCAACAACTGACTAAGGGAAGGCTCACTTTGACGATGATAATGGGAAATCACTTACATCCTGGTCCAATTAGTCCCCAAAATAATCTACTGCCCTGATGATAAAGTTTTTTTTACCAAAAAAGAAACATCTCCAAGATTGGGGGATGAGAGGACAAAGCAGATGCCATAACAAGCTGCTCAGTCTTCTCTCAGAGATCAGGCCTCAGTTTCAGTTTCCTGAGACTTGAGCAAGCAGTTTCTGGGAGGGCCATGAACAAAAGACATAGTCCTTGCAGTAGCTCCCTTTCTGCATGTACTCTGACTGCTCAAGGTTCAGCCAGTTGTTTACTGTCTGGGACCCCTCACCAGCTTAGAGCTATGTGCATGGGTCAATGTGAATGTGCGAGGCCAGCCAGCCCCCATGGCAGCTCAAGGTCAAAGCCTGGGACTTGTTCAGGCCTGCCCCCAAAATGATAACTGTAACCCCCAACCAGTAAATTCAAAGGTTACACACCCTCACCCAATCACATGATGCCAAGGCTTGTAACACCCTGCTTGGGGTTTTTCCTTTTAAATAACCCCTCACCCTGAGAGTTCAGGGCCGTCCTCCTTCACCTGGCTAGCCAGTGTGTTGAATGCGGACCAAGCCAGAGCTTGCATGTTATCAATAAGGCCCTGTGTGTTTTGAACTGGATATCGGCTCTGTGGTGGTCTTGCTGGGGGGTCTCGAATTCAGGCACAACACCCTCAGCTACTCATTCTCTGTATAACTCTGGTATTTTGCCCCACTCTGTCTCCCTCTTCCTCCTCTCTCTGCTTTCTCACACTTTCCCTCTTTGGTTTTTCTTTTCTCTCTCTTCTCCTGCTTCTGGACAGGTCCTGTCTGCTGGCCATGTTCAATCTACTCCTTTCTCCTTCTGCCCTGGACTCTTCCAGATGCCTCTGGCTGTTCGTTCTCTCTCTCTCTCTCTCTCTCACACACACACACACACACACACACACACACACACACACACACACACGCACACACGCACACACGCACACACGTACGCACACTAAACACCTTCCCCTTAACTGTACCATGGAGTGATAATGTTGTCAGTTTACATATGAGTGTTTTACCTACATGAATGTATGTATATCATGTGTATGCCTGGTGCCTCTGAAGGCCAGAAGAGGGTGCTAGATTCCCTGGAACTGGGGTTACAGATGGTTGTGAACCATCATGTGGATTCTGGGAATTGGGCCTACGTCCTCTGCAAGGACAGCAAGTGTATTTAACTGCTGAGCCATCTCTCCAATTCCATAGCACTGGATATTTCAGCACAAGTTTTGGGGCCTCCCAGCACCCAGCCACTTACTGTTCTTAAATACTAAAGATTCTTTTCAGACTTAATACCATTAAGATGGATTTCAGATGAAATGTCCTGTATCCAACTTATAAAGGAAGGAATTCAGTTGTTTAGTGATGGTTCAAGATATGATATCAAGTTACAGCTAGAGTTATTTTGTGCCTGATTGTCAGCCGATCTGATTGTACTGCCCTACCTTAGTGCTTCCATGAAGTAGGAGTTTATCTGCTTAGTGAAGTTACAAGGTGGATTGTAAGTATATGACTCTAGTTGCCTTGAGCCAGGGATGGGAGAAGCTGTGGAGGAGCGTGGTTAATCCCCTCTGTCGCTGCAAACATAGCACTTATCCAGGAATTTTCGTGTGGTCAGCATCTGACTGCTCCCGCAATAACCTGTCCTGTTGGGTTTTTATGGAGGCTTTGTTACATTGGTGTGATTTACTCAATCATGATTTGCTAAATATCAACTTGACCTTAGACCTTTGCCTGCTCCCCTGGGACTGGCTGAAAGTCCTAACTCTGATTTACCTTGAGCAGCCCCATCCTGAAGCTAATGGGGCCCTCAGTCAGTTGATAAGCAGACCAAAAGACACATCTCTGCAGGTTTTAGGACACTGAACAGTGATTAGAACAGAGAAATATTTGACAACATCATAAAGCACTTTGAATCTCCAGCATGAAACAGGGACAGCCTCTTGAAGGTCAGATAACTGGAAAAGTTGACAAGATGTCCACAAGGGGCTGGGCCCTCCCCCACCAATCACTAAGAAAATGACCTACAGGCGTGTCTACGGCCCAATCTTAGGGAGGCATTTCTCAGTTGAGGTTTCCTCCTCTCAGGTGACTTTAGCTTGTGTCAACTTCAACACAAAACTAGCTAGCACATCCAGTTTTTGCCATGAGGTCCTTTATAAAGCCCTTAAAGCAGTAAACTGATTGTACCCTATTCCCTGAGACCCTCCTACTATACTGTAGCTCTGGGTGTGTTTTCTGTCTCCTCTCTTCCTATATCTTCCACATTTAAGTGACTACCTATAGAACTATAACAAACTTCTATATAAAACCCATGCTCTGTGGTCTGTGAATTTCATTATTTGAATTCTTGAAACAAGAACCTGAAAGTACTGACTCAGGGTTGTTTGGATAGCTGTTGAGTTTCTGAAATCCAGAGAAAAGCTCCATCATTCTCTAAGGTACCCCAATATTGCCATATCAACATGCTTGTAACCCCAGCACTGGAGGTAGAGACCATAGAGTTGGTTGTTAAAATCACCCTTGGCTGTACATCGAGTCTGAGGCCATCAGGGCTACATTTGACCTTGTCTAAAATAAATTGTCAACAGAGGCTGGACAGATGGCTCAGTTAAGAGCATGTACTGCTCTTTCAGAGGACCCAAGTTCAGTTTCCAGTGTCCAGGTTGGACATCTAACAACTGCCTGTAATTCCCTCTCCAGGGTCAAGAATGGAGTTGAGAGAAAGATAAAGAAGCGATGGGGTGGGGCTTGTAGGCTTTTAGTTAAGTTCAGTTATTCCAAATTATTGAGTCACTTAAAAGCCCTTTGATACTGTTAGAGCCAAGCAGGTGAATAACAATATTAAGATCAACATTTTTTTTCTTAAGTACTTTACTTCTACTGATCAGTTTACTCCTATGAGGTGGACAACATTATCAACTTCAAAAAATGGGAGAGGAAGCTCTATAGAAATTAACAATTACCCACTCACAGGACTAGAACCATGACGGCTAGTATTGTCAACTGGACACCTGAGAGGTAAGCCTTGGGAATACCTGTGAAAGGTTGTCTAGATTAGGGTTAGCCTCTGGGAATATCTGTGAGGGATTGTCTTGATTAGGTTGACTGGTGTGGGAAGACCAATTAATTGTGGGTGGGACCACTTATCCCGGACACAATGGAGAGGGCAAGTGGAGCCCAAGCAAGCACATGCTAATTCATTGCTCTCTCCTTCTAATTGCAGGTGTCACGTGACCAGTCGTTGTCAGTTCCCATTGCCTTGGCTCCCCTCTCCACATCCCAAATTCTCTGCTGTGATGGACTTTAACCTGGAACTGTGAGCTGGCACAATCCCATTCTCCCTTAGGTTGCTCTTGTCAGTAGATTTTGCGACAGCAACTGAGAAACAAGACAAGGACCTTGCAGACTTGGTAAAATCTAGACTGCTGGACACCAGCCTCTGTGTTCTCAGCTCCACTGCGGTAAAGGACAGAGCTGACCTAAGAGTGGAGACAGTAAAAATGTCACACCGGAGCTTCTGGGTCTACACAGGAGGCTGAGCCAAGAGGGAAAACTAGATCATAGGAAAAGACACCCAGAGGAGAGGGTGGCTCTGGAGAGGAGTCTCACAGAATGAAGAGAGAATGAACAGTAACAAAACAATGTCAAGAACTGGGGCTGAGACTGGAGCGATGGCTCAGTGGTTAAGAACATATTCTGCTCTTGCAGAGGACCCAAGTTGGTTTCCAACACCCACATTGCATGGCTCACAACTGGCTGTAACTTCAGCTCCAGGGGATGAAGACTGGAAACATGCCTTTGGATAGATACTCGGAGAATTTAAGATCATCTCTGCCAAGTTGTTTCATGGGAGTGATTTTTTTTTCTTCCTCCTGGATATTGAACACAGTACCTTGGTGTGCTAAATGCACTGTGCCACTGAGTTATGTCTTTCATAACTCAGTGATTTTAATTCACAACTCACTAATTCTAATTCTTAATACCTAAGCTATTGATGCAGGTTTTTGAGAATGAGGACACTTTTCTCAACTCAGATGTGCAAGACTTAGGATGCTAGACACTCACTGGTCACTGTTAGGTCTCAAAGAAACCAGGGACAAATGGCCAACTGAGACACCTATTTAACATATCAGAGTGGAAGCTGGCCACCAGTCTTAGCATCACAAGTACCTATCACAGAGTCCTGGCTCCTCTCAGCACTTCTCACCACCCCCCTCCGATTTAAACCTTCCAGCCCCTGAGCTTTGCCCCTCACACACACACTTTCTGGTCCCTATATAACAGCCATTTCGGGTGCACACTCTTGGTTCTCCTCTTGGTCCTTGGCTTCTCTCTTTGTCCTTTTTCTTCTTCCCTTTCTCTTCTCTTCCTCTCTCCGTCTCTCCCCTACCCTCCCAGTTCAGTTTGCCGGCCATATTCAGTCTGGACTCCTCCAGATGCTTCTGGTTGTTCTCCCTTGTGTCTACAATAAAAACCTCTCCTCAGCCGTACCGGAGAGCAGTCATGTCTGCATTTTCATTCAGTCACCTAAGGTGAACCTGAGACAGTGACGCCTGAGCTCATCATTTCTGATGAAGATTAAAAACATAACATGGAGTTAAGCAAAGTGAGTGCAAAGCCTTATAAGGAGCATTAAGGGAATAGTGAAACCCCTGATCTCAGAGGGGATCCAAGAGGGGAAAACCCACAGAGCTGCTATCCAAGGGCTTTTTACAGGACTTATGAGAGAAATTAAACAAAGATGCAGGTGATCTTGGTTAATTCTCTGGGCTTATCATAAGTCTAACCAATGGAGGGCCCAAGACTCTGTGCATGTTTTCCTGACCCAACCAGGGGGATGATCACATGATGCTCAACCAATAAGGGAGGTGGTCACACTTTGAAGCCCCCCTGCCCTTCTCTGACTTATTTTGTTCATCTTGGTTTTCTGCTGACCATCTGCCCTGCGGGGTGTTTTACTCTCTGACCTGGCAGGTGCTGCTGGTCTTAGCCCTTTGATGGAGTAACGTAGTCAGAAGTTTTCTTGGGTCCCACCTGGCCCCCATGGACCCGAAGCTGCTTATAAAATAATCACTCAGAGGCTTAATGTTATTTATAACTGCTCAGCCATTAGCTCAGGCTTATTATTGACTAATGCTCACACTTAAATTAACCCCTAATTCTTATCTATATTTAGCCATGTGGCTTGGTACCTTTTCCCAGTTCTGCCTTGTCCTCTTGCTTCCTCTGTGTCTGGCTGGTGACTCTCTTTCTGCTTCTGCCTTTCTTCTTCCTCTCTCTCTCTCTTGGATTTTCCTGCCTGCTCCATCCTGCCCTGCCATAGGCCAATGCAGCTTTATTTATTAGCCAATGGAAGTAACACATATTCACAGCGTACAGAAAGACATCCCACAGCAGAGTAATTAGACTAACCTCTCTTTGTTCTCAAGTTTACATGACCAGCTTGCAGTTCATCAAGGAGCTAACTCCTGTCACAGCTACCAAGCTGCAATCTTTTCTTGGTTCCTTCATCTTCTGCTCCTAATCCACAGTGAAGTCTGGGTGGTCTCTTTTCAGGAAGAGGAGGAAGTGTTCTGTTAGAAGCTATTATTACTTATCATCTAGTCTATTGAAATTAGATACACCAGAAATAAGAATATTTAAAAAGGCAGAGGTCCCTCAAATATGTCCCCCAGGAAAGGAGACTTTGGGAGAACTAGCTGGCCAGCTGACACTGGCTCTGTCCCTGGAACCCCATTCTTTCTCTTCTCTGGTCAACTTGACAATCTCGTACTTGTAGTGTGAATTCTAATTGGTCTTAATAGTAAAAACCTGGAGTCAGATTTTGGGCTAAATGCTGAAAGATCAGAGGACAAAAGAGCAAGCCACAGCCACTTCTTACCTTGTCAACTCCTCAGCCTGAAAGGGGACTGAGTTCCTGTCTCAGTCCACCTTATATTCTTCTCTTTGTCCAGCCATATCACTTCCTGTTTCCTCCTCCCTAGTGCTGGGATTAAAGGTGTATGCCACCACTGCCTGGCTTCTATGGTTAACTAGTGTCTAGCTCTGCACTCTGATTTGTTAGAGCGCAAACAAAATATCACCACACATCCCCAGCTGCAAACCCTTTTATTTTTCATCTCCAGTGTTCCCAATATCACTCTTCTAACTCCAACATTCCTTTTAATGCTAATATCTGTTCATATTGCATGAATATAGATTTTAATCCTATTTTACATAAGAGAATACTGCAGCCATGACTTTACCAAACTCATCTCATGATTAGTGGAGGACCACGATGACAGAAGGAGAAGTTTTCTAGATGCCATGAGAATTGAGTGAAGGACAGAATTAAAGTGCAGATTCCATAGCGAGTAGACAGAGGTAAAGGTAGACAGACAAGAATTAGAATGAGGGATTTAACAGTTTGGAATTCCTGTGGGTAGATGTTTATGGCTTTTTTTTTAATGTTGGGAGTATGTATGGTTAATAAGTTGAAAAGTATGGCCTTGAATACACTGAGTATCCAGAACAAGCACCTGGTCAAGGCAGAAGGCATCCATGCAGGTTTTTGTTTTGTTTTGAACTTGACATAGGCTTGAATCATCTGGGAAGAGGGGTAAGCTTGCACCACTACACCCATCTAACATGATTTTGTCCTTCCTTCTTTCATTCCTTTTCCCCATTATCATAATAAAGGAACAAAATACCCTTCATAACTCTGATGCCCAGGAGATGGCCTTGAAGAAATTGCATAGACACACACTGCTGTTCCTGCCTCTGTTGTTTATAAGACGAGTGGGCAGCGAGTCAAGAGTGTGAAATCGACACTCTGGGGGAGATTCAGAAGCACAAGAGGACTGGGACAGTGACTGTCTATTTTTACATTACCTGCTTTCCTTGTGAGATAGGAATTTGTTCCCCAGGGTGCAAGAAAAAGAGTGAGCAGGCTTGCTGAAGCTTGTCACCCCAGCACTTGGAGATGGACACAGGTGCACTTTTTTTTTTTTTTTTTTTTTTTTTGCTGTTGTGATTTGTGTTTTGGGTTTATTTGTTTGTTTTTTCAGGACAGGGTTTCTCTGTTTGGCCCTGGCTCTGTGGACCAGGCTGGCCTTGAACTCACAGAGATCTGCCTTCCTCTGCCTCCCGAGTGCTGGAATCAAAGCTGTGCTCCACCACCACCATTTGATGCAGGTGCATTAATCTTGCTGACCTTGAGAAAGCCTGTGTCCAAAACACAATGTGTACAGCATCTGTGAACTGACATTTGAGGGAATACATGTGCTACATACATACAAGTTTGAGCATACACGTGTATGTATTCAAGGACACACACATACAAGCACACAAGTGCAAACATACAATGTGTGAGTGATCTGCACACACACATAAGTAAAAATAATGATAAAGAAGCACACAGTTACTTGAAGAACCAGGTAACTTTTTGGAAAACCTGACCTTCTGTGCAGGAGCATCCTGGTCATCAAGACCTAGGAGAATGAGACAGGGTGATACTGCTGAGAACACTGGGGTGGTGTCCTCTGGATGCTCTATGGTTGACAGAGCCCAGGAAGCCAAGATTTGGAGACTCTTATTATTGCTGAGTAGAATCCAGTTGGTGGGCTGACAAGGTGATCCCAGCTTTGTTAGCACTGTGGGTCACCTAGATGTCTCTGCAGCATGAGACGAGGTGCCTCTCAGAAGCTGCACTCGGGAGCAAAGGCCACCTTGATCAATTCTACTGGCATTAACCCCCTTGCAAATCATTGCAATATGTTTTCTATGTTCGAAATAAAATGGCATTGTTAAATGAGCTTTTTGTTGTTTTGAGACAGGCTCTTTATGTAGCTCTTCCTGGCCTGGTACTGTGTAGCCCATGCTGGCCTTAAATTTGAGGCCGTGTGCCTCGGCTTCCCGAGTGGCTGGGATCATCACTGCCTGCTTCTTATGGGCCTGTTTTTGTTTCCTGGCTTTTATATAGGGTCACATGTGTTTTAGGTTGGTATTGAACTTGGTATGTAGCAGAGGCTGTCCTGAACTCCTGATCCTCTCATATTGCCTCTTTGATGTTCATATCACAAACCTGTGCTGCCACACTGGTTTTATTTGACCATGGGGATTAAATCCAGTACCTTAAGCATCCTAAGCTTACCCTCTCCAAGCTGTGCTAAATGTGTCTTTTTTCTGAACTTGCCATTTTAAAAATGTGTGTATGGATGCATCTAAGGACACAACTGTATGGATGCCTGGTGACCTTGGCCATAAAATGTTGCTGGATCTCCTGGAAGTGGAGTGAACTATCATGTGGGTGCTAGGAATTGAAGTTGGGTCTTCTAGAAGAGCAACCAGTGCTCTTAGTCAGTAATCCTTCTCTCCAGCCCTCTGTCTTTTTTTAAATGTAACTTGCTGTGTGCATCGTCTTTTAAAAGACAATGTGTATTTGGATCACAGAACTATCTCAAAAGGCACCGTCAGGACAGGGCTTGTTGATGGTTGATGGTCTAGATCAGCACGTCCTGTGGGCACATCTGTGGGAGACTGTCTTCACTGCTGAGGAGAGACTCAACTGTCTCACGTGCCAGGCCCTGGACTGCTATATTCGAATAGAGCAAGCTAGCTGAACAACAAGCAAAAATGGCTATATTGGGGCTTGGAGCTGCCTAGGCTCAGTGTGCCGGGCTCTACTGACTCCCCATGGGAGACCTTGATTTGGGAGATGTGGGGTGGCTTGGGAGAGGGGGCTGGAGGGTGGGAGGAGGAAGGAGGTGGGATCTGAGGGTAGTATATAGAGTGATTAGAAAATTTAATAAAGAAAAATGAAAAAAATTAAATTAAAAAACAGAAAGTAAATTTAAAAAAAAGTGTAACAAAAAAAGTGCCTATATTGTCTCCCTGTTCCTGACTGTGGCAGTGATGTAAGTGATTAAATTACTTTCCCTAGATGACAGTGACCTGGATTGTAAACCGAGTAAACTCTTTCTTCCCTTGCTTTGCATCAGGATATTTTGCCACAGCTGTGGTGGAGAAACGAGGCCACCTTTCTTGGCTTTCTTATATTAATCCAGGGAGTGATTGATGATGGATCAATGGTCACCACAACTACCCAAGCCAGTGGCTCTACCATTTGTTCTCTCATTGATGAGGGATAAGGAATGCAAAGGAGTGAGCAAAGGGAAAGCTTGTTAAGGAAAAGTGAGACATGCCTAGACAAGGGATAATGCCCAGCCACATTGTGCTAAGCTTCTTCTGGGCTCCACGACTGAAACTGGACAATGAAGTTGGTTATTTCTTACTGAGATTCGTTATTTTCTGGACATAAATGCATAAATGTGAGCTGAGCAGATTGATGAGTGCCAAATGCTGTTTGTACATCCCCTTGGCCCTGTCATGGGATGATCATGCACCATTTGCCCAGTCAGTAAAAAGATGAGTCACTGGCTGTCATGGTCATCCCTGTTCATTCTTTTTTTTTTTTTTTTTTTAAGACTTATTTAGTTATTACAACATACAGTGTTCTGTCTGCATGTGTCCCTTCAGGCCAGAAGAAGTCACCAGATGGCACTACAGATGGTTGTGAGCCACCATGTGATTGCTGGGAATTGAACTCAGGACCTCTGGAAGAACAACCAGTGATCCTAACCTCTGAGCTATCTCTTCATCTCCCCACACTCCTGTTCATTCTTGTTTGCTTATTTGCATGGCCATTAATTAGACCATGTTCTCTTGGTCATGTGGTCAACTTGTTACCACAGACCCTTGTCCTTATTGTCCATCAGGAGCTGACTCCTAAGTCAATACTTTATTTCTACTGATTTACCTCTTAGACATATTCTCCATGATTGGGACAAATTTATCCACAAAAAAAAGGTTAAATTAGTCATGTTACTGTTAAAGAATAACCAAAGATAGGCAGTTTAAGCTTTAATATCATTCTTCAGGTCTCTGCCTACTTCTGTGAGTGATTCTGGACATAGAGGCACATACCATTAAACCCAGCACTCAGGAGTCAGATGTCTGTAATCCAAGAGTTAGAGAAGTGTAATACAGGAAGATCAGGAGTTCAAGGTCACCCTCTGCTACATAGCAAGTTCAATATCAACCTAAAATACATGAGACCCTGTACCCAAACCACAAAATAAAAACAGGCCCATAAGAAGCAGGGAGTGATAAGATACACCTATAATCCTAGCCACTAAGGAAGCTGAGGCAGACTGCCTCAAATTTAAGGCCAGCCAAAGCAGAGCTACATAAAAGACTCTGTTGCAAAACAACACACTGGCCTCTTTGTATTCACATCACAGTCCCTTTCGGTGCTTGAATACACATGCTGGCCCCGGATCTGAGGTCACCAACCAAACAACAGGTGCAGGATGATAGGGAGGTCTGGTGGCTTGCAAATACACTCCTAGCACTTAGGATTGCTTCAAGTCAAGGCCAGCGCCCATTTTGAATGTTTAAAAATGGGGTTTTCCAGACAGAGTTTCTCTGTACACAGAGAAAAGCCCTGCTTTTGCAGAGGACCAGATCCGTTCCCAGCACCCGCATCAGGCAGTTCACAATTGCCTGTAACTCCAGCTTCAAGAGGCTCCTACACATCTGGCCTCTGTGGAGATGAATGCTCACGTACATAAACCTACACATAGATATATACACAGATATCTAGTGAAGTAAAATTGTTTAATACACATATATGTGAATATACTACACATGTATCATATTTTTTCCAGCTTTCTGTGATCACACCCCCAAATGCCCTGTCGAGATGGGATGAAGAGCAGTCATTTTGAGACAGAATCTCCATCATAGCCAAGGCCAACCTGGGGCTCACTATGAAGACCAGGCTGGGCAGGAACTCTTCAGCCTCCAGAGTGCAGGGATTATAGGCATGATATAGGCATGAGCTTCTTTACCCAGCTAGGAAACAGTCTATTTGACGACACTGCCACAGGGATGAAATGAGACTGAGCATGGTGTGAACATGCAGAGTGTGTGAAGTTCTGTCTTCAATTCCAGTGAGTTGTGGAATCTAGTTTCTGACAGAGTCTCATCACAGAGACACTTTATTCTTTTTCTTTTGAGACAGATTTCACTCTCTAGTTCTGGCTTGCCTGGAACTCATCATGTAGACCAGGATGTTATCACAGAAATCCTCCTGCCTGGCTACTTTTCCTGACTATTTCTCATGAGGGAGAAGGGTGTGCCGAGGTGGGACTACATCTGGCAGGAGTCTGTTCTCACCTCCCACCATTCGGGTCCTGAGGATCAGTTTCAGGTCTTCAGGCTTGACATCTTCTCAGCCCACTCCCCACACCCACCTTTTAAAAAGGAATTGTATTTGTGTGTGCTCGTGTGCACACAGGAGTGCCTGCAAAGAGCAAAAGAGGCCTTCTACCCCCTGGAGCTGGACTTATGGTGAAAAAGAAGCACTCTTAACCACCGAGTCACCACTACAATACCAAAAGGCACATTTTCTGCATTAAAATGATGAAAATGGAGTCCAAGTCAAGTAGCCTCTAATGCTGTGCCCTACACAAGCACTGGAAAAGGACCAGCCTGGTGTTCCTGTGCACCCAACATTAATCATCCGTGAAACACAGAGCAGTAAAGACAGGAAAAAGTGCAGAGTTTTATTATGAAAAATCAGCGTTGAGTCTGTTTAAGAGGGTAACAAGGATTTATTAAGGTAATAAGAGGGGAGATACAGTCACAAACACAGAACCAAGTGAGCAGCTGTCGTCCATTTGCCCGGGAGCAAATGGATCCAGCCATCTGAATCCACCCCAAGAAGTGTCGGCTCTGCATGGGCGAGACAGTGTGCAGCTTGACCTACTTAAGGGGCCCCTTGGCAGTGGGATCAGGATCCTTCCCTGGTGCATGTATGGGCTCTTTGGAGCCCAGTGCCTATGGTGGGACACCTCACACAGCCCTGGTTCAGGGGGAGGGGGCTTGGACCTGCTTCAACTGAATGTCAGGATCTGCTGATTCCCCTTGCCTTGTAAGAGGTGGGAATGGGGGGGGGGAGACGGGGTAGGACACACTCTCCTTCATTTTAAGCGATCAGACGCCATGCCCTAAGACTTACACCGCAAAGCTAATTGGTGGAATGAATTTCCACTACAGATTTCTCACACCATGATGGATGAGGTACTATCACTTGACAGACAAGGAAGGCCCACTGAGCTTTAACAGTGACATGCACAGCATCACACAGCTGCCCAACACTGAGCTGCCTACAAAGGAGACATGAATGGCGCCACCTACACTGGAATTATCATTCTGCTATACTCTCCTATGCTTACATTTTTAATCAGCCATATTATTTTCAAAAGATAGTAGTCCAAATAGAGAACTGTCAAAAGTTGAAGAAAAGGGAGCATTATATGCTGAAGATGTGGATTAGTGTGAGGAGTGCATATCTAGTGTGCACACACCCTGGTTTGATCCCCAGGGATACATAAAACTAGTGTGAGTGAGGGAGTGCTGGAGTCAGGAGGCTCAGGATTCACGGGCACCTCTTGCTACATCACAAAATCAAGGATAAGGTGGGGATGTGATACACTTGTTGAGACAGACAGAGACACATACACAGAAACACTCGGGAAACCAATGCGCACTGCCTCAAATTTAAGGCCAGCACAGGCTACACAGTACCAGGCCAGGCAGAACTACATAAAGACCCTGTCTCAAAACAACAAAAAGCTCATTTAACAATGCCATTTTATTTCCAACATAGAAAACATATTGCAATGATTTACAGGGGGGTTAATGCCAGTAGAATTGATCAAGGTGACCTTTGCTCCCGAGTGCAGGGCCATCCTCCTCAGCTTCTGTGAGGTGCCTCCTCTCGTGCTGCAGAGAGGTGAGACATCCAGGTGACCCACTGTGCTAACAAAGCTGGGATCACCTTGTCAGCCCACCAACTGCATTCTACTCAGCAGTAATAAGAGTCCCCAAAGCTTGGCTTCCTGGGCTCTGTCAACCATAGAGCATCCAGAGTGGACCCCCCCCCCCCCAGTGTTCTCAGCAGCATCACCCTGTCTCATTCTCCTAGGTCTTGCCGACTAGGATGCTCCTGCACAGAAGGTCAGGTCTTCCAAAAAGCTACCTGGTTCTGCAAGTAACTTTGTGCTTCTTTATCATTATTTTTACTTCAGTGTGTGTGTGCAGATCACTCACACATTATATGTTTACACTTGTGTGCTTGTATGTGTGTGTCCTTGAATACATACACATGTATGCTCAAACTTGTATATATGTAGCACATGTATTCCCTCAAATGTCAATTCACAGAGGCTGTACACATTGTGTTTTGGACACAGGCTTTCTCAAGGTCAGCAAGATTAATGCACCTGCATCAAATGGTGGTGGTGGAGCACAGCTTTGATTCCAGCACTCGGGAGGCAGAGGAAGGCAGATCTCTGTGAGTTCAAGGCCAGCCTGGTCCACAGAGCCAGGGCCAAACAGAGAAACCCTGTCCTGAAAAAACAAACAAATAAACACAAAACACAAATCACAACAGCAAAAAAAAAAAAAAAAAAAAAAAAAAGGAGATGCACCTGTCTCCATCTCCAAGTGACAAGCTTCAGCAAGCCTGCTCACTCTTTTTCTTGCACCCTGGGGAACAATCTCCTGTCTCACAAAAGAAGCAGGTAATGTAAAAACAGACATTCACTGTCCCAGTCCTCTTGTGCTTCTGAATCTCGCCCAGAATGTTGATTTCACACTCTTGACTCACTGCCCACTCGTCTAGCCTTATGAACAACACAGCCTGGAACAGCAGTGTGTGTCTCTGCAATTTCTTCAAGGCCATCTCCTGGTCAGCAGATCTATGAAGGGTATTTTGTTCCTTTACTATGATAATGGGGAAAAGGAATGAAAGGAAGGAAGGACAAAATCATGTTAGATGGGTATAGCCGAGCAAGCCTCCCCCACCCCACCCACAAACCCACCCAACCACCCCAGTGGTTGGCACCAGGTGAAGCAGGGACCTCAGCCAACCAGGTACACTAACAGGGAACTGGTACAGAAGTGCCACAAGGGGGGCAGCACAACACCAGAGTTTCTGACAGGTTGCAGGGCCAGCAGCCTTCCTGCCTATCCTATTGGCACAGGTTGGGGTCTCCATGCTCTCCAAACCTTCCTCCAGACTGCCCCCCACAGGATCAACAGGGAGCATTACTCACACAGTTCCCCTGTGCCTCCCACAGGGCCAGCAGGAAGTACTTGTTGAACAGCTCCCTGGAGCCACACACAGGGGATGAACTCAATGCTCAGGCCAGTTCCAGATGTGAGTCACAGGGAAAAAAAAATACTGCACATCTAGACACCGGACTTTTTTCTCTCTATAAGAAAGGTCTTCTGATTCATACGGAATATGTGGTTGTTATGGGCTGCCATGTCACTGTTTTCTCAGATTTGGGCATTAAGATTTGGGGTAGGGGTTGTTTGCTTTTAAAATAGTGCCATTCCTCCTAGACTGACCTCCAACTCTCCATGTTGGAAGATGACCTTGACCGCCTGATCCTCTTGTCTCCACCCTCCAATACTGGGATTCCCAGCATGCTCCACCTGGTTTTATTTCCTGCTGGGCAAGAACCCAGGGCCAAGAACCAGTGTGCATGCAAGGTACATCAAGAACTAGTCCTGTTGTTCGACTTCTGTGTTTGAGAGAGAGACAGAGAGAGAGAGAGAGAGAGAGAGAGACAGAGAGACAGAGAGACAGAGAGAGACAGAGAGAGACAGAGAGAGAGAGACAGAGAGAGAGAGACAGAGAGAGAGAGATATCTCACATTGCCACCAAAGCTAGACTACTGCTTCTTATATAGCCCAGGCTGGCCCTGAATTTATGGATAGTCTCCTGTCTAAGCCTCCAGAGTCCTGGGATTATAAGCATACACCCTCACCCTGGCTCTAGCATCTAGTATTAAGAAAAACGCACAAACTCCCTAGAACTGGCTAAATGTGAGGGGTATGAGATCTCCCAAGGGGTGAGGGGACTAAACCTTCAAGTAGGGGGGTGCAGCTCCATCTCATAGTGTCATCAGGTACAGGTCTGGACATGGGCTGGTTGAGGCTGGTGCCTTCCATCCTGTCCCTCGGAGCTGCATAGAGAGTTAGATGAGTAAAACTTGAGAGCCGCTAGTCAGAACAGTCCTTCAAAGCAGCCTGGCTACACAGGTGACAGTCCAGGGACTGCTGCATACTGACCTGAGTGTCCTTGAGAGGGCATGGGACTGGGACAGCCTCCTTTCCCTCCCTCCTGCCCAGATCACAGCTCACCAGCTTCAGAAGAAGAGTGGTATCCGGACACAGCTCGTGTTTGTGGTACTTCAAAAGACACTCAATAGGAAAACTAGATTATCTAGAAAGGTTAAAAGAAAAAGAGAGAAAAAGTTCAGGGTCAAGGGTGTAGATCTGTAAATCCATCAGGAGGTCTTTCTCAGCTACATAGTGAGTCCCAGGCTAGCCTGAGCTACAGGTATGACTCAGCTCTTGCCCAGCATGCAGGCGCCACCACCACCATCAGCTTTCACCTTCTTTTTCGAGACAGGGTGTCTCAATGACCTCAGGCCAGCAAGCTCCCACACTTGCCTCTCTTCAGCCCCAGGCCTCAGATGACATAAGGACACAGCCACATCCAGTTTTCACACACTCCTTCCTTTCTCTGTGGGGTTTTAGCCATTCCCCCATCTCCCCAGACCGTGTCCAGATCTGATAGTTCAAAATGTTCAGAATTTCCATATTCTTTTTGAGACGGGATTCCACTCAGCCTGCAACTCACTCCTGCCTATACTGACCTTGAGCTTTTCATACTTCACAGGGCACAGTGGCTCAAAACTGGAATTTCTGCCTTGGGAAGTTAGAGACAAGAAGATGAGGATTCTGCTCAAGGTCATCTTTGGCTGCAGAGTGGCCTGCCTGGGATATAGGAGACTTTGACTAAACCACAAATGCTAACAGTGTTCCAGTGCACCTAAGAGACACTGAGGCAGCAGGATCCTCAGGAATTTAAAGCCAGTCTGGACTCTCTACCGAATTCAGTCCAGCCTGAGTTGCAGGGCAATACTCTGTATAAACACATAAACCAGCAGAGGAGCTGGGCGGTGGTGGTCCATGCCTTTAATCCTGGGATTTGGAAGGTAGAGCCAGGCAGATCTCTGTGAGTTCAAGTAAGTCTGGATTACAGAAAGAGATCCAGGACAGGTACAAAAGCTACACTGAAAAACCCTGTCTCTAAACACAAACAAACAAACAAACAAAAAAACAGACAGACAGACAAAGAAACGAAACAGCAGATGAAAACAGTTTGTAGCAAAGTAGACAGAACCAAATGTCAGAAATGAAAATGGACTTGTGCATGTGGCACCTTAATACACCTGTCAGGGAATGAAAGCCAATTTCCATCTTTGGTTGTAGGTGGAATGTGTTTCCTTAGCATGCGTCTGTGAGACTGTTATTATTAGGGTGGGTCATTCAAAGTTTTATGTGTGTTATTTTTAGTTGGTCAGGATTAATATCATGTATCTATTTCAATCAATTGCAATTTTTAATTTATGTTTGCATTTTGGGTTTGCTCTTTATAGCAATCTTCAGTGTTTGGTGATTTTCTGGGAGTCCTGTATAAGACTGAACAGCTGACCTGCCTGGAAGTTGTTCATGTAGAAGAGAGGCAGAGAGAGAGAAGGAGAGACACAGAGACAGAGACAGAGACAGAGACAGAGAGAGATACTCACCAGTGGCTTTATATTCCTGGGGATGGGGGCAGGTGAACAATACAGTTGTCTTAGGGGGATCACAATGTGAGAGGCCAGATCTCCCTCCCAGACTGGCCAGCGTCGCCTGTGAAGTCCTCCTCAGTTTTTTTCTGAGGAGATCCATTGGGTGAGGCCAGAAAAGGATCCGGTGGAATGTAATTTCCAAAGTTGTTGTCAATGGGTTGGGAAGCATGGGGTTCTGGGGTACTCTTCTCACCCCAGAGTGGAAGAAGGTCCTCTTTTCAGATTGAGCACATTAAAATGTCTGTCCTGGGACCTTAGTGGTGCTCAGAGGACAGAAGAGATGTGACAGATGTGTTCTCCTAGTGCTGGAACACTATCAGGACTCGCTGTTGGACACAGAAGCCAGCATAGCATGATTATCAAACCAGGACCATTGTTTCCTGTCACATTAAGGATATACATAGATCCATGTACCAACCACATCAGTCACACAGACTCTTCCATGCCTCGTGCTGTGGCATGTTGGCACTGTCTAAGGAGAAAGAACACACAAAACGAGACCTTACCAATGTGACTGTGGGAGGGACATGGGAGGCTTCCAGAAAACTCGCCCAAAGGATGTGCAAAAGCCTGCTTACCTGTATAAGAACAAGCCACCTTAGGGATATGAACCTCTGAGTCAGACTTGGGCTGGCAAGAGGCAGGGCCCACAGCAGGTTGCTGCCCCCTCATAAGGCTTTCTGGTTCCATCCATATCACCACACCTATCAGTGCCTCATGGTGTGGCATGTGGTGGTGAGTGTGAAATCCAGTTCCCAATGGGAATGGTGGCCTTGAAGGAGCAAGCATGGAGAGGCAGCAGGTGAGTAACTAGAGGCCAGAATTGGTGGAGAGAGAAGGCTCAGCCGGCCCTGGATTCACTCCTCAGTAGAGATTGTCCCAAGCTTTGCTCTGAGTTGGGTGTGAGGACTCAAGCAGTGTACCTTGCTGTGATGACTTTTCGGGGTTCTTGCAAAAGGTTGGCAGGATGCTACCTGTAGCATAAAAAGAGTCTTATTAATAAAAACAAACCCAGAGCCAGGTATTGGGGAGAATGCTGGAAGATCAGAGAAGCACAACAAGCCACAGCTACCTCTCCTTTCAGTTCCTCAGCTGATCCTGTTTCCTCCGACTGGAAGCCTCTGAGTTCTCATCCAAATACATCTCTGCTGAACTGCTGCTGAAAAGCCTAAAAGCTTAACCTGCCTAGTTCCTGGTCCTCATGCCTTATATACCTTTCTGCTTTCTGACATCACTTCCTGGGATTATAGGCTCACTTTCTGGGATTCAAGGCATGAGTCGCCATGCCTTGCTGTTTCCAGTGTGGCTTTAAACTCACAGAGATCCAGATGAAACTCTGCTATCCATGTTATAGGACTAAAGGCGTGTGTGCCCCCATTTTCTGGCCTCTATGTCTTGGGGCTATTCTGTTCTCTGACCCAGATCAGTTAATTAGGGTGCACAACATTTTGGGGAACACAATCACCACAGCTACCCTCTATTGGAGCCCTACAGGGCTGCTTACTGTCCACAATCTGAACCAGGGAACCCATCTTGGGGCAGGGAGGACAGGCTGACTAGAAATACTCTCCCTGGGGAGAGAAGTCTCACGTCATGGAGAAGACCCTGTTCTCTGCCCAGAAACAGGGAGCAAAGGAGAGTCACTACCCAGAGGGCAATTTCTGATGTTTAGCCAGGAGGGGAAGAGGGCAAGGGACTATTGTTCCAAGAGACAGCTTAGGGCCCCTTTGCACCTCAGCCCTCCTGTCTGAGCAAGACCCTGTGGAAAGCCTGTCCTTCTTGCCTGGGATTTTACCTGGAGAGATCTGTGCTGGGGTGGACAGCTCTTCCTCTACAGGAGGGACCTATGTCCATTCTGCCTCCTGGACATCTGTCCTGGCTCCCTGTGGGGCTGTCCGATTCTCAGCCAGACCGGTCCCCAACCCGTGGCTCACAAGCCATGGAGCTGGGACTTGACCTCTTCAGCACTTCAAAGCAGAAAGACACAGGAAGGACACTCTTAGTGGCTTTGGAACACACAGGACTTATTGTGCTGGCCCTGCATGTCTGAGCTAACGGTGTGACTCGGTTAGAACAGCTCTTGCATAGCATGTAGGGGGCCCTTGGTTTGGACTCCAGGACCAAATAAACCAGGCTTGGTGGAGAATTCCTGGAGTCCCTATATTTGGTAAGTGGAAGCAGAAGGATTAAAAGTTCAAGGTCATCCACCCCTACATAGATAATTTAAATATCAAAAACCCTCAAACACACTGGCAGCCTGAACTACAGACAGAAAACCCAAGTCAAAACAAGAGGAGAGTAAAAAATGAGAGGATTCCTCATTAGAGGGGACTGATAGTTATGCCACTGTGGTGTTTAAGAGTCATGTGCTTTGGCAAAGAAAAGAAAAGGCCATGAGTACAAGGAATAGACAGTAGTGAGGGGTATGGCGAAGGACAGGGTGGAGAACTCTGCACAAAGAGTGTGAGTGTTTGTGCAAGGTGCATGTGTGACCACAGGTGTGTGTGTGTGTGTGTGTGTGTGTGTGTGTGTGTGTGTGTGTGTGTGTTTTGTGTGTGTGTATGTGTGTGTTCCTGTCTGTCTGTCTGTTCTAACCCTTTGTGCACACATGTAGACCAGGAATATTCATCAACTGCTTTTGCACCTTAGTTCTTTTGTTTTTTGTTTTTTGCCACAGGGTTTCTCCAAGTTTACCTGGCTGTCCTGGAGCTCGCTCTCTAGACCAGCTGTCTTTAAACTCACAGAGATATGCCTGCCTCTGCCTCCCAGTCCTGGGATTAATGGGTGCTCCGCCACCACAGGATTTGACCTCCATTCGAGACAGTGTGTCTCACTGACCTCAGGCCAGCAAGCTCCCACGCTTGCCTCTCTTCAGCTACAGGCCTCAGATGACATAAGGACACCGCCACATCCAGTTTTCACACACTCCTTCCTTTCTCTGTGGGGTTTTAGCCATTCCCCCTCTCCCCAGACCGTGTCCAGATCTGATAGTTCAAAATGTTCAGAATTTCCATATTCTTTTTGAGACGGGATTCCACTCAGCCTGCAACTCACTCCTGCCTATACTGGCCTTGAGCTTTTCATACTTAACAGGGCACAGTGGCTAAAACTGGAATTTCTGCCTTGGGAAGTTAGAGACAAGATGATGAGGATCCTGCTCAAGGTCATCTTTGGCTACAGAGTGGCCTGCCTGGGATATAGGAGACTTTGACTAAACCACAAATGCTAACAGTGTTCCAGTGCACCTAAGAGACACTGAGGCAGCAGGACCCTCAGGAATTTAAAGCCAGTCTGGACTCTCTACCGAATTCAGTCCAGCCTGAGTTGCAGGGCAATACTCTGTATAAACACATAAACCAGCAGAGGAGCTGGGCGGTGGTGGTCCATGCCTTTAATCCTGGGATTTGGAAGGTAGAGCCAGGCAGATCTCTGTGAGTTCAAGTAAGTCTGGATTACAGAATGAGATTCAGGACAGGTACCAAAGCTACACTGAAAAACCCTGTCTCTAAACACAAACAAACAAACAAACAATAAAACAGACAGACAAAAAAACGAAACAGCAGATGAAAACAGTTTGTAGCAAAGTAGACAGAAGCAAATGTCAGAAAAGAAAATGGACTTGTGCATGTGGCACCTTAATACACCTGTCAGGGAATGAAAGCCAATTTCCATCTTTGGTTGTAGGTGGAATGTGTTTCCTTAGCATGCTTCTGTGAGACTGTTATTATTACGGTGGTCATTCAAAATTTATGTGTGTTATTTTTTAGTTGGTCAGGATTAATATCATGTATCTATTTCAATCAATTGCAATTTTTAATTTATGTTTGCATTTTGGGTTTGCTCTTTATAGCAATCTTCAGTGTTTGGTGATTTTCTGGGGGTCCTGTTTAAGACTGAACAGCTGACCTGCCTGGAAGTTGTTCATGTAGAAGAGAGGCAGAGAGAGAGAAGGAGAGACACAGAGACAGAGACAGAGACAGAGACAGAGACAGAGACAGAGAGAGATACTCACCAGTGGCTTTATATTCCTGGGGATGGGGGCAGGTGAACAATACAGTTGTCTTAGGGGGTTCACAATGTGAGAGGCCAGATCTCCCTCCCAGACTGGCCAGCGTCGCCTGTGAAGTCCTCCTCAGTTTTTTTCTGAGGAGATCCTTTGGGTGAGGCCATCAAAGGATCCGGTGGAATGTACTTTCCCAAGTTTTTGTCAATGGGTTGGGAAGCATGGGGTTCTGGGGTACTCTTCTCACCCCAGAGTGGAATAAGGTTCTATTTTCTTTTCAGTTTGAGCACATTAAAATGTCTGTCCTGGGACCTTAGTGGTGCTCAGAGGACAGAAGAGATGTGACAGATGTGTTCTCCTAGTGCTGGAACACTATCAGGACACGTTGTTGGACACAGAAGCCAGCATAGCATGATTATCAAACCAGGACCATTGTTTCCTGTCACATTAAGGATATACATAGATCCATGTACCAACCACATCAGTCACACAGACTCTTCCATGCCTCGTGCTGTGGCATGTTGGCACTGTCTAAGGAGAAAGAACACACAAAACGAGACCTTACCAATGTGACTGTGGGATGGACAGGGGAGGCTTCCAGAAAACTCGCCCAAAGGATGTGCAAAAGCCTGCTTACCTGTATAAGAACAAGCCACCTTAGGGATATGAACCTGTGAGTCAGACTTGGGCTGGCAAGAGGCAGGGCCCACAGCAGGTTGCTGCCCCCTCATAAGGGTTTCTGGTTCCATCCATATCACGACACCTATCAGTGCCTCATGGTGTGGCATGTGGTGGTGAGTGTGAAATCCAGTTCCCAATGGGAATGGTGGCCTTGAAGGAGCAAGCATGGAGAGGCAGCAGGTGAGTAACTAGAGGCCAGAATTGGTGGAGAGAGAAGGCTCAGCCGGCCCTGGAGTCACTCCTCAGTAGAGATTGTCCCGAGCTTTGCTCTGAGTTGGGTGTGAGGACTCAAGCAGTGTACCTTGCTGTGATGACTTTTCGGGGTTCTTGCAAAAGGTTGGCAGGATGCTACCTGTAGCATAAAAAGAGTCTTATTAATAAAAACAAACCCAGAGCCAGGTATTGGGGTGAATGCTGGAAGATCAGAGAAGCACAACAAGCCACAGCTACCTCTCCTTTCAGTTCCTCAGCTGATCCTGTTTCCTCCGACTGGAAGCCTCTGAGTTCTCATCCAAATACATCTCTGCTGAACTGCTGCTGAAAAGCCTAAAAGCTTAACCTGCCTAGTTCCTGGTCCTCATGCCTTATATACCTTTCTGCTTTCTGACATCACTTCCTGGGATTATAGGCTCACTTTCTGTGATTCAAGGCATGAGTCGCCATGCCTGGCTGTTTCCAGTGTGGCTTTAAACTCACAGAGATCCAGATGAAACTCGGCTATCCATGTTATAGGACTAAAGGCGTGTGTGCCCCCATTTTCTGGCCTCTATGTCTTGGGGCTATTCTGTTCTCTGACCCAGATCAGTTTTTTAGGGTGCACAACATTTTGGGGAACACAATCACCACAGCTACCCTCTATTGGAGCCCTACAGGGCTGCTTAATGTCCACATTCTGAACCTGGAACCCATCTTGGGGCAGGTAGGACAGGCTGACTAGAAATACTCTCCCTGGGGAGAGAAGTCTCATGTCATGGAGAAGACCCTGTTCTCTGCCCAGAAACAGGGAGCAAAGGAGAGTCACTACCCAGAGGGCAATCTCTGATGTTTAGCCAGGAGGGGAAGAGGGCAAGGGACTATTGTTCCAAGAGACAGCTTAGGGCCCCTTTGCACCTCAGCCCTCCTGTCTGAGCAAGACCCTGTGGAAAGCCTGTCCTTCTTGCCTGGGATTTTACCTGGAGAGATCTGTGCTGGGGTGGACAGCTCTTCCTCTACAGGAGGGACCTATGTCCATTCTGCCTCCTGGACATCTGTCCTGGCTCCCTGTGGGGCTGTCCGATTCTCAGCCAGACCGGTCCCCAACCCGTGGCTCACAAGCCATGGAGCTGGGGCTTGACCTCTTCAGCACTTCAAAGCAGAAAGACACAGGAAGGACACTCTTAGTGGCTTTGGAACACACAGGACTTATTGTGCTGGCCCTGCATGTCTGAGCTAACGGTGTGACTCAGTTAGGACAGCTCTTGCATAGCATGTAGGGGGCCCTTGGTTTGGACTCCAGGACCAAATAAACCAGGCTTGGTGGGGAATTCCTGGAGTCCCTATATTTGGTAAGTGGAAGCAGAAGGATTAAAAGTTCAAGGTCGCCGGGCGTGGTGGCACACGCCTTTAATCCCAGCACTCGGGAGGCAGAGCCAGGCGGATCTCTGTGAGTTCGAGGCCAGCCTGGGCTACCAAGTGAGCTCCAGGAAAGGCGCAAAGCTACACAGAGAAACCCTGTCTCGAAAAAACCAAAAAAAAAAAAAAAAAAAAAAAAAGTTCAAGGTCATCCACCCCTACATAGATAATTTAAATATCAAAAACCCTCAAACACACTGGCAGCCTGAACTACAGACAGAAAACCCAAGTCAAAACAAGAGGAGAGTAAAAAATGAGAGGATTCCTCATTAGAGGGGACTGATAGTTATGCCACTGTGGTGTTTAAGAGTCATGTGCTTTGGCAAAGAAAAGAAAAGGCCATGAGTACAAGGAATAGACAGTAGTGAGGGGTATGGCGAAGGACAGGGTGGAGAACTCTGCACAAAGAGTGTGAGTGTTTGTGCAAGGTGCATGTGTGACCACAGGTGTGTGTGTGTGTGTGTGTGTGTGTGTGTGTGTGTGTGTGTGTGTGTGTGTGTTCCTGTCTGTCTGTCTGTTCTAACCCTTTGTGCACACATGTAGACCAGGAATATTCATCAACTGCTTTTGCACCTTAGTTCTTTTGTTTTTTGTTTTTTGCCACAGGGTTTCTCCAAGTTTACCTGGCTGTCCTGGAGCTCGCTCTCTAGACCAGCTGTCTTTAAACTCACAGAGATATGCCTGCCTCTGCCTCCCAGTCCTGGGATTAATGGGTGCTCCGCCACCACAGGATTTGACCTCCATTCGAGACAGTGTGTCTCACTGACCTCAGGCCAGCAAGCTCCCATGCTTGCCTCTCTTCAGCTACAGGCCTCAGATGACATAAGGACACGGCCACATCCAGTTTTCACACACTCCTTCCTTTCTCTGTGGGGTTTTAGCCATTCCCCCTCTCCCCAGACCGTGTCCAGATCTGATAGTTCAAAATGTTCAGAATTTCCATATTCTTTTTGAGACGGGATTCCACTCAGCCTGCAACTCACTCCTGCCTATACTGGCCTTGAGCTTTTCATACTTAACAGGGCACAGTGGCTAAAACTGGAATTTCTGCCTTGGGAAGTTAGAGACAAGATGATGAGGATCCTGCTCAAGGTCATCTTTGGCTACAGAGTGGCCTGCCTGGGATATAGGAGACTTTGACTAAACCACAAATGCTAACAGTGTTCCAGTGCACCTAAGAGACACTGAGGCAGCAGGACCCTCAGGAATTTAAAGCCAGTCTGGACTCTCTACCGAATTCAGTCCAGCCTGAGTTGCAGGGCAATACTCTGTATAAACACATAAACCAGCAGAGGAGCTGGGCGGTGGTGGTCCATGCCTTTAATCCTGGGATTTGGAAGGTAGAGCCAGGCAGATCTCTGTGAGTTCAAGTAAGTCTGGATTACAGAATGAGATTCAGGACAGGTACCAAAGCTACACTGAAAAACCCTGTCTCTAAACACAAACAAACAAACAAACAATAAAACAGACAGACAAAAAAACGAAACAGCAGATGAAAACAGTTTGTAGCAAAGTAGACAGAAGCAAATGTCAGAAAAGAAAATGGACTTGTGCATGTGGCACCTTAATACACCTGTCAGGGAATGAAAGCCAATTTCCATCTTTGGTTGTAGGTGGAATGTGTTTCCTTAGCATGCTTCTGTGAGACTGTTATTATTACGGTGGTCATTCAAAATTTATGTGTGTTATTTTTTAGTTGGTCAGGATTAATATCATGTATCTATTTCAATCAATTGCAATTTTTAATTTATGTTTGCATTTTGGGTTTGCTCTTTATAGCAATCTTCAGTGTTTGGTGATTTTCTGGGGGTCCTGTTTAAGACTGAACAGCTGACCTGCCTGGAAGTTGTTCATGTAGAAGAGAGGCAGAGAGAGAGAAGGAGAGACACAGAGACAGAGACAGAGACAGAGACAGAGACAGAGACAGAGACAGAGAGAGATACTCACCAGTGGCTTTATATTCCTGGGGATGGGGGCAGGTGAACAATACAGTTGTCTTAGGGGGTTCACAATGTGAGAGGCCAGATCTCCCTCCCAGACTGGCCAGCGTCGCCTGTGAAGTCCTCCTCAGTTTTTTTCTGAGGAGATCCTTTGGGTGAGGCCATCAAAGGATCCGGTGGAATGTACTTTCCCAAGTTTTTGTCAATGGGTTGGGAAGCATGGGGTTCTGGGGTACTCTTCTCACCCCAGAGTGGAATAAGGTTCTATTTTCTTTTCAGTTTGAGCACATTAAAATGTCTGTCCTGGGACCTTAGTGGTGCTCAGAGGACAGAAGAGATGTGACAGATGTGTTCTCCTAGTGCTGGAACACTATCAGGACACGTTGTTGGACACAGAAGCCAGCATAGCATGATTATCAAACCAGGACCATTGTTTCCTGTCACATTAAGGATATACATAGATCCATGTACCAACCACATCAGTCACACAGACTCTTCCATGCCTCGTGCTGTGGCATGTTGGCACTGTCTAAGGAGAAAGAACACACAAAACGAGACCTTACCAATGTGACTGTGGGATGGACAGGGGAGGCTTCCAGAAAACTCGCCCAAAGGATGTGCAAAAGCCTGCTTACCTGTATAAGAACAAGCCACCTTAGGGATATGAACCTGTGAGTCAGACTTGGGCTGGCAAGAGGCAGGGCCCACAGCAGGTTGCTGCCCCCTCATAAGGGTTTCTGGTTCCATCCATATCACCACACCTATCAGTGCCTCATGGTGTGGCATGTGGTGGTGAGTGTGAAATCCAGTTCCCAATGGGAATGGTGGCCTTGAAGGAGCAAGCATGGAGAGGCAGCAGGTGAGTAACTAGAGGCCAGAATTGGTGGAGAGAGAAGGCTCAGCCGGCCCTGGAGTCACTCCTCAGTAGAGATTGTCCCGAGCTTTGCTCTGAGTTGGGTGTGAGGACTCAAGCAGTGTACCTTGCTGTGATGACTTTTCGGGGTTCTTGCAAAAGGTTGGCAGGATGCTACCTGTAGCATAAAAAGAGTCTTATTAATAAAAACAAACCCAGAGCCAGGTATTGGGGTGAATGCTGGAAGATCAGAGAAGCACAACAAGCCACAGCTACCTCTCCTTTCAGTTCCTCAGCTGATCCTGTTTCCTCCGACTGGAAGCCTCTGAGTTCTCATCCAAATACATCTCTGCTGAACTGCTGCTGAAAAGCCTAAAAGCTTAACCTGCCTAGTTCCTGGTCCTCATGCCTTATATACCTTTCTGCTTTCTGACATCACTTCCTGGGATTATAGGCTCACTTTCTGTGATTCAAGGCATGAGTCGCCATGCCTGGCTGTTTCCAGTGTGGCTTTAAACTCACAGAGATCCAGATGAAACTCGGCTATCCATGTTATAGGACTAAAGGCGTGTGTGCCCCCATTTTCTGGCCTCTATGTCTTGGGGCTATTCTGTTCTCTGACCCAGATCAGTTTTTTAGGGTGCACAACATTTTGGGGAACACAATCACCACAGCTACCCTCTATTGGAGCCCTACAGGGCTGCTTAATGTCCACATTCTGAACCTGGAACCCATCTTGGGGCAGGTAGGACAGGCTGACTAGAAATACTCTCCCTGGGGAGAGAAGTCTCATGTCATGGAGAAGACCCTGTTCTCTGCCCAGAAACAGGGAGCAAAGGAGAGTCACTACCCAGAGGGCAATCTCTGATGTTTAGCCAGGAGGGGAAGAGGGCAAGGGACTATTGTTCCAAGAGACAGCTTAGGGCCCCTTTGCACCTCAGCCCTCCTGTCTGAGCAAGACCCTGTGGAAAGCCTGTCCTTCTTGCCTGGGATTTTACCTGGAGAGATCTGTGCTGGGGTGGACAGCTCTTCCTCTACAGGAGGGACCTATGTCCATTCTGCCTCCTGGACATCTGTCCTGGCTCCCTGTGGGGCTGTCCGATTCTCAGCCAGACCGGTCCCCAACCCGTGGCTCACAAGCCATGGAGCTGGGGCTTGACCTCTTCAGCACTTCAAAGCAGAAAGACACAGGAAGGACACTCTTAGTGGCTTTGGAACACACAGGACTTATTGTGCTGGCCCTGCATGTCTGAGCTAACGGTGTGACTCAGTTAGGACAGCTCTTGCATAGCATGTAGGGGGCCCTTGGTTTGGACTCCAGGACCAAATAAACCAGGCTTGGTGGGGAATTCCTGGAGTCCCTATATTTGGTAAGTGGAAGCAGAAGGATTAAAAGTTCAAGGTCGCCGGGCGTGGTGGCACACGCCTTTAATCCCAGCACTCGGGAGGCAGAGCCAGGCGGATCTCTGTGAGTTCGAGGCCAGCCTGGGCTACCAAGTGAGCTCCAGGAAAGGCGCAAAGCTACACAGAGAAACCCTGTCTCGAAAAAACCAAAAAAAAAAAAAAAAAAAAAAAAAAAAAAAAGTTCAAGGTCATCCACCCCTACATAGATAATTTAAATATCAAAAACCCTCAAACACACTGGCAGCCTGAACTACAGACAGAAAACCCAAGTCAAAACAAGAGGAGAGTAAAAAATGAGAGGATTCCTCATTAGAGGGGACTGATAGTTATGCCACTGTGGTGTTTAAGAGTCATGTGCTTTGGCAAAGAAAAGAAAAGGCCATGAGTACAAGGAATAGACAGTAGTGAGGGGTATGGCGAAGGACAGGGTGGAGAACTCTGCACAAAGAGTGTGAGTGTTTGTGCAAGGTGCATGTGTGACCACAGGTGTGTGTGTGTGTGTGTGTGTGTGTGTGTGTGTGTGTGTGTGTTCCTGTCTGTCTGTCTGTTCTAACCCTTTGTGCACACATGTAGACCAGGAATATTCATCAACTGCTTTTGCACCTTAGTTCTTTTGTTTTTTGTTTTTTGCCACAGGGTTTCTCCAAGTTTACCTGGCTGTCCTGGAGCTCGCTCTCTAGACCAGCTGTCTTTAAACTCACAGAGATATGCCTGCCTCTGCCTCCCAGTCCTGGGATTAATGGGTGCTCCGCCACCACAGGATTTGACCTCCATTCGAGACAGTGTGTCTCACTGACCTCAGGCCAGCAAGCTCCCATGCTTGCCTCTCTTCAGCTACAGGCCTCAGATGACATAAGGACACGGCCACATCCAGTTTTCACACACTCCTTCCTTTCTCTGTGGGGTTTTAGCCATTCCCCCTCTCCCCAGACCGTGTCCAGATCTGATAGTTCAAAATGTTCAGAATTTCCATATTCTTTTTGAGACGGGATTCCACTCAGCCTGCAACTCACTCCTGGCCTTGAGCTTTTCACACTTAACAGGGTACAGTGGCTAAAACTGGAATTTCTGCCTTGGGAAGTTAGAGACAAGATGATGAGGATCCTGCTCAAGGTCATCTTTGGCTACAGAGTGGCCTGCCTGGGATATAGGAGACTTTGACTAAACCACAAATGCTAACAGTGTTCCAGTGCACCTAAGAGACACTGAGGCAGCAGGACCCTCAGGAATTTAAAGCCAGTCTGGACTCTTTACCGAATTCAGTCCAGCCTGAGTTGCAGGGCAATACTCTGTATAAACACATAAACCAGCAGAGGAGCTGGGCGGTGGTGGTCCATGCCTTTAATCCTGGGATTTGGAAGGTAGAGCCAGGCAGATCTCTGTGAGTTCAAGTAAGTCTGGTCTACAGAATGAGATCCAGGACAGGTACCAAAGCTACACTGAAAAACCCTGTCTCTAAACACAAACAAACAAACAAACAAACAAACAATAAAACAGACAGACAGACAAAGAAACGAAACAGCAGATGAAAACAGTTTGTAGCAAAGTAGACAGAAGCAAATGTCAGAAAAGAAAATGGACTTGTGCATGTGACACCTTAATACACCTGTCAGGGAATGAAAGCCAATTTCCATCTTTGGTTGTAGGTGGAATGTGCTTGCTTAGCATGCATCTGTGAGACTGTTATTATTAGGGTGGGTCATTCAAGGTTTTATGTGTGTTATTTTTTAGTTGGTCAGGATTAATATCGTGTACCTATTTCAATCAATTGCAATTTTTATTTTATGTTTTCATTTGGGTTTGCTCTTTATAACAATCTTCAGTGTTTGGTGATTCTCATGGGGGTCCAGTTTAAGACTGAACAGCTGACCTGCCTGGAAGCTATTCTTGTAGAAGAGAGGCAGAGAGAGAGAAGGAGAGACACAGAGACAGAGACAGAAAGAGATACTCACCAGTGACTTTATATTCCTGGAGATGGGGGCACGTGAACAATACAGTTGTCTAAGGGGGATCACAATGTGAGAGGCCAGATCTCCCGCCCAGACTGGCCAGAGTTGTCTGAAAAGTCCTCCTCAGTTTTTTCTGAGGAGATCCAATGGCTGAGGCCAGCAAAGGATCCAGTGGAATGTACTTTCCCAAGTTTTTGTCAATGGGTTGGTAAGCATGGGGTTCTGGGGTACTCTTCTCACCCCAGAGTGGAATAAGGTTCTCTCTTCTTTTCAGATTGAGCACATTAAAATGTCTGTCCTGGGACCTTAGTGGTGCTCAGAGGACAGAAGAGATGTGACAGATGTGTTCTCCTAGTGCTGGAACACTATCAGGACACGTTGTTGGACACAGAAGCCAGCATAGCATGATTATCAAACCAGGACCATTGTTTCCTGTCACATTAAGGATATACATAGATCCATGTACCAACCACATCAGTCACACAGACTCTTCCATGCCTCGTGCTGTGGCATGTTGGCACTGTCTAAGGAGAAAGAACACACAAAACGAGACCTTACCAATGTGACTGTGGGATGGACAGGGGAGGCTTCCAGAAAACTCGCCCAAAGGATGTGCAAAAGCCTGCTTACCTGTATAAGAACAAGCCACCTTAGGGATATGAACCTGTGAGTCAGACTTGGGCTGGCAAGAGGCAGGGCCCACAGCAGGTTGCTGCCCCCTCATAAGGGTTTCTGGTTCCATCCATATCACGACACCTATCAGTGCCTCATGGTGTGGCATGTGGTGGTGAGTGTGAAATCCAGTTCCCAATGGGAATGGTGGCCTTGAAGGAGCAAGCATGGAGAGGCAGCAGGTGAGTAACTAGAGGCCAGAATTGGTGGAGAGAGAAGGCTCAGCCGGCCCTGGATTCACTCCTCAGTAGAGATTGTCCCAAGCTTTGCTCTGAGTTGGGTGTGAGGACTCAAGCAGTGTACCTTGCTGTGATGACTTTTCGGGATTCTTGCAAAAGGTTGGCAGGATGCTACCTGTAGCATAAAAAGAGTCTTATTAATAAAAACAAACCCAGAGCCAGGTATTGGGGTGAATGCTGGAAGATCAGAGAAGCACAACAAGCCACAGCTACCTCTCCTTTCAGTTCCTCAGCTGATCCTGTTTCCTCCGACTGGAAGCCTCTGAGTTCTCATCCAAATACATCTCTGCTGAACTGCTGCTGAAAAGCCTAAAAGCTTAACCTGCCTAGTTCCTGGTCCTCATGCCTTATATACCTTTCTGCTTTCTGACATCACTTCCTGGGATTATAGGCTCACTTTCTGTGATTCAAGGCATGAGTCGCCATGCCTGGCTGTTTCCAGTGTGGCTTTAAACTCACAGAGATCCAGATGAAACTCTGCTATCCATGTTATAGGACTAAAGGCGTGTGTGCCCCCATTTTCTGGCCTCTATGTCTTGGGGCTATTCTGTTCTCTGACCCAGATCAGTTTTTTAGGGTGCACAACATTTTGGGGAACACAATCACCACAGCTACCCTCTATTGGAGCCCTACAGGGCTGCTTAATGTCCACATTCTGAACCTGGAACCCATCTTGGGGCAGGTAGGACAGGCTGACTAGAAATACTCTCCCTGGGGAGAGAAGTCTCATGTCATGGAGAAGACCCTGTTCTCTGCCCAGAAACAGGGAGCAAAGGAGAGTCACTACCCAGAGGGCAATCTCTGATGTTTAGCCAGGAGGGGAAGAGGGCAAGGGACTATTGTTCCAAGAGACAGCTTAGGGCCCCTTTGCACCTCAGCCCTCCTGTCTGAGCAAGACCCTGTGGAAAGCCTGTCCTTCTTGCCTGGGATTTTACCTGGAGAGATCTGTGCTGGGGTGGACAGCTCTTCCTCTACAGGAGGGACCTATGTCCATTCTGCCTCCTGGACATCTGTCCTGGCTCCCTGTGGGGCTGTCCGATTCTCAGCCAGACCGGTCCCCAACCCGTGGCTCACAAGCCATGGAGCTGGGGCTTGACCTCTTCAGCACTTCAAAGCAGAAAGACACAGGAAGGACACTCTTAGTGGCTTTGGAACACACAGGACTTATTGTGCTGGCCCTGCATGTCTGAGCTAACGGTGTGACTCAGTTAGGACAGCTCTTGCATAGCATGTAGGGGGCCCTTGGTTTGGACTCCAGGACCAAATAAACCAGGCTTGGTGGGGAATTCCTGGAGTCCCTATATTTGGTAAGTGGAAGCAGAAGGATTAAAAGTTCAAGGTCGCCGGGCGTGGTGGCACACGCCTTTAATCCCAGCACTCGGGAGGCAGAGCCAGGCGGATCTCTGTGAGTTCGAGGCCAGCCTGGGCTACCAAGTGAGCTCCAGGAAAGGCGCAAAGCTACACAGAGAAACCCTGTCTCGAAAAAACCAAAAAAAAAAAAAAAAAAAAAAAAAAAAAAAAGTTCAAGGTCATCCACCCCTACATAGATAATTTAAATATCAAAAACCCTCAAACACACTGGCAGCCTGAACTACAGACAGAAAACCCAAGTCAAAACAAGAGGAGAGTAAAAAATGAGAGGATTCCTCATTAGAGGGGACTGATAGTTATGCCACTGTGGTGTTTAAGAGTCATGTGCTTTGGCAAAGAAAAGAAAAGGCCATGAGTACAAGGAATAGACAGTAGTGAGGGGTATGGCGAAGGACAGGGTGGAGAACTCTGCACAAAGAGTGTGAGTGTTTGTGCAAGGTGCATGTGTGACCACAGGTGTGTGTGTGTGTGTGTGTGTGTGTGTGTGTGTGTGTGTGTGTTTTGTGTGTGTGTATGTGTGTGTTCCTGTCTGTCTGTCTGTTCTAACCCTTTGTGCACACATGTAGACCAGGAATATTCATCAACTGCTTTTGCACCTTAGTTCTTTTGTTTTTTGTTTTTTGCCACAGGGTTTCTCCAAGTTTACCTGGCTGTCCTGGAGCTCGCTCTCTAGACCAGCTGTCTTTAAACTCACAGAGATATGCCTGCCTCTGCCTCCCAGTCCTGGGATTAATGGGTGCTCCGCCACCACAGGATTTGACCTCCATTCGAGACAGTGTGTCTCACTGACCTCAGGCCAGCAAGCTCCCATGCTTGCCTCTCTTCAGCTACAGGCCTCAGATGACATAAGGACACGGCCACATCCAGTTTTCACACACTCCTTCCTTTCTCTGTGGGGTTTTAGCCATTCCCCCTCTCCCCAGACCGTGTCCAGATCTGATAGTTCAAAATGTTCAGAATTTCCATATTCTTTTTGAGACGGGATTCCACTCAGCCTGCAACTCACTCCTGGCCTTGAGCTTTTCACACTTAACAGGGTACAGTGGCTAAAACTGGAATTTCTGCCTTGGGAAGTTAGAGACAAGATGATGAGGATCCTGCTCAAGGTCATCTTTGGCTACAGAGTGGCCTGCCTGGGATATAGGAGACTTTGACTAAACCACAAATGCTAACAGTGTTCCAGTGCACCTAAGAGACACTGAGGCAGCAGGACCCTCAGGAATTTAAAGCCAGTCTGGACTCTTTACCGAATTCAGTCCAGCCTGAGTTGCAGGGCAATACTCTGTATAAACACATAAACCAGCAGAGGAGCTGGGCGGTGGTGGTCCATGCCTTTAATCCTGGGATTTGGAAGGTAGAGCCAGGCAGATCTCTGTGAGTTCAAGTAAGTCTGGTCTACAGAATGAGATCCAGGACAGGTACCAAAGCTACACTGAAAAACCCTGTCTCTAAACACAAACAAACAAACAAACAAACAAACAATAAAACAGACAGACAGACAAAGAAACGAAACAGCAGATGAAAACAGTTTGTAGCAAAGTAGACAGAAGCAAATGTCAGAAAAGAAAATGGACTTGTGCATGTGACACCTTAATACACCTGTCAGGGAATGAAAGCCAATTTCCATCTTTGGTTGTAGGTGGAATGTGCTTGCTTAGCATGCATCTGTGAGACTGTTATTATTAGGGTGGGTCATTCAAGGTTTTATGTGTGTTATTTTTTAGTTGGTCAGGATTAATATCGTGTACCTATTTCAATCAATTGCAATTTTTATTTTATGTTTTCATTTGGGTTTGCTCTTTATAACAATCTTCAGTGTTTGGTGATTCTCATGGGGGTCCAGTTTAAGACTGAACAGCTGACCTGCCTGGAAGCTATTCTTGTAGAAGAGAGGCAGAGAGAGAGAAGGAGAGACACAGAGACAGAGACAGAAAGAGATACTCACCAGTGACTTTATATTCCTGGAGATGGGGGCACGTGAACAATACAGTTGTCTAAGGGGGATCACAATGTGAGAGGCCAGATCTCCCTCCCAGACTGGCCAGAGTTGTCTGAAAAGTCCTCCTCAGTTTTTTCTGAGGAGATCCAATGGCTGAGGCCAGCAAAGGATCCAGTGGAATGTACTTTCCCAAGTTTTTGTCAATGGGTTGGTAAGCATGGGGTTCTGGGGTACTCTTCTCACCCCAGAGTGGAATAAGGTTCTCTCTTCTTTTCAGATTGAGCACATTAAAATGTCTGTCCTGGGACCTTAGTGGTGCTCAGAGGACAGAAGAGATGTGACAGATGTGTTCTCCTAGTGCTGGAACACTATCAGGACACGTTGTTGGACACAGAAGCCAGCATAGCATGATTATCAAACCAGGACCATTGTTTTCATATCATATCAGGCAGTCACATAGATCGATGTACCATCCACATCAGTCACACAAACACTTCTGTGTCTCATGCTGTGGCATATTGGCACTGTCGAAGAAGAAAGAACATACAAGACGAGACCTTACCAATGTGACTTTGGGATGGACAGGGGAGGCTTCTAGAAAACTCGCCCACAGGATGTGCAAAAGCATGCTTACCTGTATAAGAACAAGCCATCTTACGAATATGGACCTCTGAGTGCAGACTTGGGCTGGTAAGAGGCAGGGCCCACAGCAGGTTGCTGCCCCCTCATAAGGGTTTCTGGTTCCATCCATATCATGAAACCTATCACTGCCTCATGGTGTGGCATGTGGTGGTGAGTGTGAAAACCAGTTCCCATGGGAATGGTGGCCTTGAAGGAGCAAGCATGGAGAGGCAGCAGGTGAGTAACTAGAGGGCAGTATTGGCTGAGAGAAGACTCAGCCAGCTCTGGAGTCACTCCTCAGTAGAGATTGTCCCAAGCTTTGCTCTGAGTTGGGTGTGAGGACTCAAGTTCTGTCTCTTGCTCTGATGACTTTTCCGGGCTCTTGCAAAAGGTTGGCAGGATGCTACCTTTAGAATGAATCTTTTTTTTTTTTTTTTTTTTTTTTTTTGGTTTTTCAAGACAGGGTTTCTCTGTATAACTTTGCACCTTTCCTGGAACTCACTTGGTAGCCCAGGCTGGCCTCTAACTCACAGAGATCCGCCTGGCTCTGCCTCCCGAGTGCTGGGATTAAAGTCGTGCGCCACCACCGCCCGGTCTGTAACATGAATCTTAAAGAGTCTTATTAATACAAACAAACCCAGAGCCAGGTATTGGGGTGAGTGCTGGAAGATCAGAGAAGCATAAGAAGCCACAGCTACCTCTCCTTGCCAGTTCCTCAGCTGATCCCGTTTCCTCAGACTGGAAGCCTCTGAGTCCTCATCCAAATAGATCTCTGCTGAACTGTTGTTGAAAAGCCTAAAAGCTTAACCTGCCTAGTTCCTGGTCCTCATGCCTTATATACCTTTCTGCTTTCCGACATCACTTCCTGGGATTATAGGCTCACTTTCTGTGATTCAAGGCATGAGTCGCCATGCCTTGCTGTATTGGTGTGGCTTCCAACTCACAGAGATCCAGATGAATCTCTGCTCTCCACATTATAGGACTAAAGGCGTGTGTGCCCCCATTTTCTGGTCCTATTTCCAGGGGCTGTTCTCTCCTCTGGCCCATATAAATTTATTAGAGTGTACAGCATTTTGGGGAACACAATCACCACAGCTACCCTCTATTGGAGCCCTACAGGGCTGCTTACTGTCCACAATCTGAACCTGGGAACCCATCTTGGGGCAGGGAGGACAAACTGACTAGAAATACTCTCCCTGGGGAGAGAAGTCTCACGTCATGGAGAAGACCCTGTTCTCTGCCCAGAAACAGGGAGCAAAGGAGAGTCACTACCCAGAGGGCAATCTCTGATGCTTAGCCAGGCAGGGGAAGAGGGCAAGGGGCTATAGTTCCATGAGACAGCTTAGGGCCCCTTTGCACTTCAGCCCTCTCCACTCAGCAAGACCCTGTGAAAAGCCTGTCCTTCTTGCCTGGGATTTTACCTGGAGAGATCTGCGCTGGGGTGGACAGCTCTTCCTCTGCAGGAGGGGCCTGTGTCCACACTGCTTCCTGGACATCCGGCCTGGCTCCCTCTGGAGCTGTCCGATTCTCAGCCAGACCGGTCCCCAACCCGTGGCTCACAAGCCATGGAGCTGGGGCTTGACCTCTTCAGGACTTCAAAATAGAAAGACACAGGAAGGAGACTCTTAGTGGCTTTGGAACACACAGGACTTCCTGGGCTGGCCCTGCAGTGCCTAAGCTCCCCACTGCTCCTCCATGGGATCTTTGCCTCCTTTGGCCTTGCCCCGCCTCCTGCTCTCCCTGCTCCTATCAGCATCTTTGTGTCCACTTGTAGCTCAAAAATTCTGAGGTCACACTAGAGAGATTTTCTGGGATTGTTCTCTCTGAAGTGACAGTTTGATAAGTTCACAAGTGTGCCACAAGTTGGCACTTGCATCTTTACCACAAGGGACAGGAGGAGAAGCACAAATAAAATGAGGTAAGTGCACCCACCTGGTTCTGGGGGTGACTCCATGATCCCTTCCCTTTGGAGCCAGGTTCTTGCTGGAGGCTCGGCCTCTCTCTGCAGGTGGCAGGCAGCAGCAACAGAGGTTTCTGAAGCAGTTCATAATTGTTTTCTTGACCCCCTTCCAGCTGTGACGCCTCCGGGTTCGGGATGAAGCTGGGCCTGCATCCTGGGGCTGGCCATGGGTGATGGCCACTTCCTGGGTGATGGCCATATCCAGAGTGATAGCCTCTTCCTGAATGAGGTTCTCAACCTGGGTCATGGTGGCTTCTGGGGAGATGGTTGCATCCTGAATGATGGCCTCTACTTGCATGATGGTCGCTTCCTGTGATATGGTTTCATTCTTTACCATGGTCCCATCATGGTTCATGGTCTTTTCCTGGATCATGCTTGCATCATGAGTTATGGCCTCATTCTGGGTCATCTTCCCTTCCTTGGTCATGGTCCTTTGTTGGGTCAAGGTGGTTTGCTGAGTGATGACCTCATCTTGGGTCAAGGTTGTCCCTTCCTGGGACAAGGTGGTATCCTGGGTGATAACCTCATCCTGAATTAATGTTGCATCATGGGTGATGACCTCATCCTGGGTCATTGTCCCTTCATGGGTCATAGCTTCATCCTCTGTCATGGTCAGTTCATGAGTTATGGCCTCATCCTGGGTCATAGTCTCTTCCTGCAATGTATCCCAAGGGGAGGAGCCTGTGGGGGTGAAATACTGAGGTGCCTCCTGGGAGCTCCAGAGTTCCTCCTGTGGACTGCAGGAGGACAAGTTGTTGTCTGTGTCACCTGGAGTCTCACTCTGGTGTGGCCTAGGAGAGGAGGTGTCCAGAAAGAGAGGTGGCTGGACACTGGCCAAGTGACAACCGAATGACCCGAAGTCCGAATGTGTGAAATACTCAATGCTTTCCAGGCTGCTGCTTGTGAAGGAATCAGTCGCAGAATAGAACAGGTGGGTTAGATAGGGATGGTGCATCCTCTTTGGCTGGCAGCACAGGGCGGCAGGCATGCTCTGCCTTGTGCCACCCTGCCTGGCATTCTTCTCTTCTCTCTCCTTGGTCTTAGATGGCAAGGTGAAGGTGGGGGGAGCAGGCTCGGTAGCTCTCCATAAGGACACAGGGAAAGTGTGAAGATCTGCCAGGTTGAGGTCAAGGCCTGACCGCATGGCTCTCACGGGTTTCTTTTGGTGATGGTAGCAGTCTCCCCCAGGTGACTGGTGCTGTAGAATTAGGTAAGTGGCCATCACCTGGTTGTATTTCTGGTCTCTCAGAGACTCAACGATTTCTTCAGATTTATACCCCATGACTGTCATGGCTTTGACAATGCTAGGGCTGGGGGTGCCTGGGAGAGCCTGGGTGGAAGTAGGTGGTGACCGAGCCTCACTGCTCCTGACTATGGGGAACCTCATGATTTGGCCTATGGTGGGCCTCCGGCCAGGGTTGATGATCAGCAGTTTGACGATGACATTGTAAATGTCCATGGAAACATGTGGAGGCACCTTGAAGTTTGCGGCAAGGATGTGCTCTTTCACCCGCTCAACAGACCTAGCTCTGAAGGGAAAGTGCCCGGTGACCATGAGGAAGAGGAGCACGCCTAAACTCCACACATCAGTGGCAAGGCCATCATAGGCCTCCTCTCCAAACAGTTCTGGGGCACAGTAAAATAAAGTTCCACAGAAACCCCTAAACTTCTGCTCAGGCATGACCTTGGCCGAAAGGCCAAAATCGGCAAGCTTGGCATTACCCTTGCAGTCCAGGAGGATGTTCCCTGCCTTAATGTCTCTGTGAGCAATCGAGTTATTGTGACAGTACTGCACTGCATGCAATATCTGGATAAACAACCTTTGAGCCTCGCTCTCCTCTAAGGACCCCAGTTCCAGTATATGATGCAGCAGGTCTCCCTCTGATGCATGCTCCATCACCAGGTAGGTGGTCTCTCTGGTCTCGACCACATGAAACAATTGAACGATGTTGGCATGGGCAAGGGATTTCATGATGCTGACTTCACTGTTGATAAATGAGGCATACTTCTTCTTGTTTCTAAGAATTTTTACAACCACACAGGATACTGTGGGCACGTGAAAGGCCAATTTGACCTCTGAAAAATGTCCTTGGGCCAGGGTCATCATCATCTTATAGTCATCGGTGAAGGCCTCCTCAGCAGAGCAGTGGGCCTCCCCGGCCTGCTCCATGGTCAGGTCCTTGTTGTTAAGGCTAGAACCAAAGCCTCAATGGGGAATTTTAAACAGTCCAAATCAGGCCCAGACTGTTTATCAATACAAATTGCTACATCCAAAAGGAAAAGAAAGTCAGAATTACTTTAGACAACCTAATAGGGATGCAATGCTCAGAAAGAAAAGAAAACACCTTCCAAAGCAGCAGATAGCAGAATAAGACACAGATCGGATTGGTCGGAATCAACCAGAAACAGAGAATAAAACAAGGGGTCACAGAAGCTAAGAGACGTTTCTTTGGAAGGATAATCATCCTCTTACATGAACTCAGCACTCACTGAGAGAGAAGGCACTAATAAAATCAGATGCAAAAGCACTTGATAAGACAACAGACATCCCCAAATCCAGTGTGCCTGGGTGGGCAGATGGCTCAGGAGTTCAGAAGACCTGTATGTGGTTCTCAGGACCCAGGTCAGACGACTCACAACTGCCTTAACTCCAGCTCTAGGTGCGCTTACACCTCTGGCCTCTGAGGGCATCCATACAATGCATGCATGTGCCCATGTGGGCAGACTCACACAGACACATGCACACTCGAGGGTGCCAATACGCACACTCACAGGTAGTACAAATAACTTAAAATATTGATGCTTTTTGTATGATTTCTTTTCCATGACCTAGAAGGTCAGAAGAGGGCATCAAATCCCCTAGAAATGGAGTTTCAGGCAGTTATGGTGGGTCATGGGAGTGCTGGGAGGCAAGCCTAGGTCTTCTGTAAGAACAGTACATGCTCCTACCTGCTGGGTAATCTCTCAAACCTACCCCACCCCAAAATTAATCTGTTTGTTAAAACCAGGGGGTCCTTCTCATTGATTGGAAAATGTGGATGAAATTGAGAAATTTCTAGATACAAATTCAACTTGAGAAGAGACAATAAACAACAAGATTAAAGTATTTTTGATAAAAGACTCTGCACAGAAAAGCCCAGGACCAGGCACTTACTGATGATTCATTCCAGCCCCTAAAGAACAAATGTCAGTGCTCCTCCAAACTGCACAAAATAGAAAGGACTTAACAGTTCCAAACTCATTCATGCCTAAGCCAGGAAAGGACACTATTAAGAAAAAAAAAAAGGCTGTTTCCATGATGAACATGGATGTGATAGTCATTAATAATATTACTAATACTTCTCACCAAATTCCACAACACATTAATAAGGCCATAGTTGATGGTTAAAACACACTCACAAGGATCCTTACAAGGATTGCTCTGCATGCTTAGAGGACAAACACCACAATATAGAAACGGAATGAAGGGCAAGAGTGCCACAGTCAAGCCATGGGAAGCCATCCAGGATGAAACTGGGGCTCTCAACAAGGACAGACTGGAGCAGATGCTTTACCTGGGGAAAGCCAGTCCTGCAAATGTGCTGCTTGTTTTCTCTCCTCTGTGGGATTTGGGAGCAGGAGGAGGTTGTCAACTTAAAAAGGGTTTACTAGGAAAGTGGAGGGGGAAGTGGGAGAAGAAAGCATAACAGCACAGGTTAATCACATGATTAATGTGATCAAAAATGCATTACAGGTGTTCCTGTGATTGTCCTAACTAAATGGCTTCTATGTGCCATATTACCAAGAAAAGGCTTGAAATAGGAGAAATAAATGAAGAAAAACATGACAATAAAGGAAGAGGTAAAGACAAACACAGAGGGGCTGGAGAGATGATTTAGTGTTTCAGAGCAACTCCTGCTCTTTCATAGAACCCCGGTTAGGTGCCCAACAGCCACATGGTGGCTCACAACCACCTGTTACTTGAGCTTCAGCTCATCTGTCTCCCTCTTGTGACCTCCACGGGTACCAGGTATGTGGCACACAGACATACATGGAGACAAAATACTCATACCCATAAAACAAAAATATCAAAATATTCTACCTCAGGAAACATAACCTAAAAATGAATAAAAACTGGTGGGCAGTGGTGGCACATGCCTTTATTTCCAGCACTCAGGAGGCAGAGGCAGGCAGATCTCTGAGTTCAAGGCCAGTCTGGTTTACAAGTGAGTTCCAGGAAGGCCAGAGCTACGCAAAGAAACCCTGTCTTGAATTACCCCACACATCAAAAAGAATAGAAAGTCAAATAGAAGATAATAAAGAACATGAAAAAGTGAGTGGAAAAATAAAGCAAGCCAATAGACAAATTCACTGAGAACAAGAAACCAAATAAAGTCAACAGACTTGGAGAGAAACTCACAGTGTCGGGGTCCAACAGCTCCCGAAAGTCCACGTCAACTCTTTCTTTCACCAGTGCCGAACACCACCTCTCCAACCAACCAGCAGCTCCTGCACTGTAAGGACAGGAGGCAGCCTCAGCCAGAGCTGTGAGTGCACAGGTGTCTGTCATTGTGACATCACAGCAAGAAATGGACCAATGAGGGCTCAGCACAGCTCACTGGTCTGGCCAGCGGGGCAGTAGGGGCCTGAGGAGCCTGGTTACACTCAAATGGCTGTCCTCAGTGTTTCCCAGTGACCCATTTCTTCCTGCTAGGGCCATTTCCTGTGGTCCAAAAATTCCCCAAATGGTGTCACCTGGTGGGACCAGTGTCCAAACACTTGATTCTTTGTGGGCCATTGACACCCAAACCTTAACAAGGACCCTTCCACTTTAATAATAAAACAAGGAGTCCTAAGAATGGCAATGGCTCCAGAGCATTGGCCCTGCCTCAGTTACAGACTGATAGTCTCCCCTTAGTAGGTGGAGAGTGTTTTGCTCTTCATTTGGACCCTAGCCTTCTGTGACAAGTTTGTAATAACTCATCATGTCTACACTCAAAAAATTCAAGTTATATTATTTTTAACTCAGATCAATGGGTCCTATAGGATGACAGCTCCTGACTATATTGGGATGTTGTGAGAAAATAGTTTTCCCTGGCACCCCAGGACCTAGGACTAACATCTGTGGGGCTGGGAGAAAGTTGACACCATTTGTTTCAGGTCCCCATTATTCCTGAGACTTCTCACCAAAGTCCAGGATGGTTTGCTGTATAGATACTCAGATTGATGGGTCCTATAGGACTACATTGGGATGTTGTGAGAAAATACTGTTTTCCATGGCACCCAGGACCTAGGACTAACATCTGTGGGGCTGAAAGTTCACATCATTTTTTTCCATTTACTTCAATATAGTTTATTTTCCTTTTTTTTCTTTTACAAATCAGCGTTGAATTCACCTGTCCTCCCCCCTCCTGTCCCCCTGGCCCTCCTTTCCCCCATCCCACCGCCCATTCCCATCTCCTACAGGACAAAGACTCCCCCTGGGGATTCAGCTCAACTGGTAGATTAAGTCCAGGCGGGTCCAGTCCCCTTCTCCCAGGCTGAGCAAAGTGTCCCTGCATAGACCCCAGGTTCCAAACAGCCAGCTCATGAACTAAGGAAAGGTGCCGATCCCACTGCCTCATTTGTCACATGGTCCCCATTGTTCCTGAGACTTCTCACCAAAGTCCAGGATCCCAGAAGACAGTGGCCTGATATGTTCAAAATGATCAAGAAAGTACTTGTCAGCCAGAACCCTATAGACAACATGTGTAAGAGATGGAGCCCTATCCTGGCACCCTAGGCCTTCTGCTCTCAAACAAAATGCCTTAGTTTGTCCCTTATAAACAACAGAAATCGGTTGCTTGTGTGTCTGGACATTGGCAAAGCAAGATCAAGATACCAAACAAATTGAGTGTGTAACAGGGATGCTTTCTAACTCTAATTGGTACTTTGTATATTCTCACATGGTCAAGGAAAAGCATGAACTCAGTCTATCAAGCCCTTTTCTAGAGGCCACATGTTCTGCTGTATAGCAAGTCTTTAGTGCTTGGGAGTCCCCAGATCTTAATACTGTTGTTTTGTGACTGATGCTTCAACAGAGACTTGGCAGGACACAGACACAGACTCACACTTATACACACACTATACACACTACACATACACACACACACACACACACACACACACACACACATCTCACAATTAGGCATGATACAACTAGCTGTGTCCAGCCTAAGGAGAGTCCTTCAGGGCAGCTGATGTACATTATATAGGAGCTCAATGGGAAAAAACAGGAAAGTGTTATGGGATATTTGATGGCACTGAGAAACTCAGAGACTGGTAATAAAATTACCCTTGGGTCAGGTGGTGGAGCCAGCAACTAGTTGACAGGAATTAGCCATTGAGAGGAAGGAGGGAGTAGGAATATGGATAGAGAAATGCACAGGAAGGAGCTGGGAGGGACTTAATTTGGGTCTTTATGGTTTGGGACGAGTGCAGGGACACTTTTCTCCTTGGGTCTCTGGCTAAAAAGGAAGGTCTTCTGGTTGCTTCTCGGCCTCTCATCTAGCAGATTTTCTCCCCAACATCTGATTCCTGAGTTCTTATTGGTAAATAGAACAATAGTCTTAGTTAAAACTTGCATTTAGTGGCTGTGGCTTAGCTGGTACCAGTGGGACCAGAAATGTATGGTTCTCGGGGTTTTTTGGAGGGGTGCTGCCTCTGGGGCCTCGGGGCACCGATGCAAGGCCGATAAACGGACAGAGAAACAACCAAGTCTCATAAAGGTGAGCACATGGCAATTATTAAAGCTAGGAGAGTGGAGGCAGGAGAAATAGCAGTTGAAGTTGTCTTTGGCTCCACAGTAGTCTTGAGGCTAGCCTGTGCTACAGGAGACCCTGTCTCACCAAACCAAAAAGCAAAAGCAAAGAGAAGAGCAAGGACTGCTTTTGTTTTGTACGTGATGGAGGTTCCCACTGCTTCAGAAATATCGCTTGCTGTGAGACACAGGACATGGACCCAGTGAGTGTGACATCAGCAACTGAGGTGGGAGGGCTGTGGGCAGCCTTTTCCATGTTCTTGAAGCTACGCTGCTGTCACCTCCCATCAGAAGTCATTGGTTCTGCACATTAGATGGACCTCACAGGACCCACCCAGAACCAGCTATGTGACATGAGCCAAAGAAACTGGATGGAAGTTTACGAGAGGTCAAGAAGGATGTTTTCTGTCAAGAAAACATTCACACCACCTGAAGGCATCATGTGTCTACACATTCCACACTTAAGCACTGGCTAGCAATTCTAGCAGACTAAATCATCACACGATGAAAGGGAGACATGGGTACTGTCCAGCAATGGGCACTGAAGTCCTACTTGCCAGTTCTCTATCAGGTATTAGGTTTCTGAAAGTCACAGAGGATAGGCCCTCCCTCATCATCAACACCTGGGAAATCCAGGAAGGAGACTGAAGGGCCTTGCTGTTGGACCATGAAGGTCCTACTACCCACCACCTCTCTCCAAAGATGAAAAGATTAAGATTGGAGGTGGTGGCACATGCCTTTAATGCCAGTACTTGGGAGGCAGAGGCAGGCAGACCTCTGTGAGATCAAGGCCAGCCTGGTCTATAGAGAGAATTCCAGGACAGCCAGGACCACACACAGAGAAACCCTGTCTGGATAAACAAACAAAGAAAAGATAAGGTGTTTTGTTCAAGGCCAGGTTTGGGAAAACCAGGTAAAGACTGTCCTTGTCAATGAAATGTCCCCTCCTTTTCCAAAGGGACAGGTGTTTGGAGTGGGTCTGTGGAGTGCTGGGCATGATTCCAGCACTGGGCAGTTTTGTTCCTGAACATGTTCTTTGTGCTCTTAGGCCAGCAGAACTGATCCTTTGCTTCAAAATCATGATTGTCCCCATCCTCTGTGCGTGATAGCACACAGCTTTAGTCCTGTGATCGCACACCACTTAAGTTAGAAAATGAAAATGACCCATGAAAGGACAGTGTCCATCAGACAGAAGGACAGAAGATGGTGGAGGGACAGTGTGGTAAGTCCCACCAAGGAAAGTTCTTTTCTTCCTCAAAGAACAGGTTCTTTTTAGACTCTCATTTTTTCTGTTCTTGAATTCTTTTCAGCTGCCCTCTTCCATATAATCTCATCTCTGGCCTTGCTCGGAGCCATGACTTTTGACCTGCCAGCCTAAGATAACCACCTAGGAGGAGACTTTTTCCTGAAGCACAGACACAATCTGTGCCCTTCCTTAAACACCTTCTAGGTAGGCAGTGATGATGCATGCCTTTAGTCTAACACTAGGGAGGCAGAATCACTCTAATTTCTTGATTGAAGGCCAATCTGGTCTATAGAATAAGTTCCAGGATACCAGTACTACACAGTGAAATCTTGTCTTGAGAAAAACAAAACACCTCCCCCCACGCAAAAAAAAAAAAAAGAACAAAAAAGGGAAAAAAGACCATCCAATGTGGCCTCTCAGTCCTTAGACTAGGAGTCCACAAAACATAGAGTGGGAGGGCCTGAAATAAAAAGGGAAGCACTGGAGACTTGGAATCAGTGGGCAGGAGTTAGTGAGATGAGAGGAATGTGTTCAAAATCCATGGGTATGTATGGAAATGTTACTGTGAGATTACTTACTCAAGATGTGCAGTTAATATAAACTAATGCATGTTCTTTAATGCATTAAAAACATGAAAAAGATAAATCAAAGTGAAAATGACATAGATCAAGAAAGAATACAAAAATAAAAATGTGAGAGTATAAAGAAAAACAAAAATAAGGACAATCATTCCTGAAACCAATAAATGAATAAATAAACAGGAACGCCACAAAAGCCATGGCCTCAGAAGGGAACTCACTCTGATGAGGTTCAACAGCTGTGCAGAGTCCTCATGAAGCTCACCAGTGTGGAGATCCACTAACGAACAGCTACCACACTGTGTGGACAGAAACCAGCCCTAGTGCGTTCTGTATATGGCCAGGTATCTATCATTCCTCACAATGGCTCCTTGTGACTTCGCAGCAAAAGATGAACTAACCATGTCTGGGCACAAATCATGCTGATTTCCTCAGTTTCTGCACTTGAGGACAGGGAAGGCATGGTAGCAGGAACGGCAGGTGTCTAGGGCAGTAGGGACCTGAGGAAGCTGGTTACATCCAGTTCTCCCCTGTTGCCAGTGACTGACTTCTGGCAAGGCCCCCATTCCTAAGATCCACACCTTCCCCATTCAAGTGACTCCTGTTCAAACCCATGATTCTTTGTGGGACATCTGCCATCAAAAACCACAGGAAGGATACTTTCCACTTTAATAATAATAGAAGGAATGTTGGTCATGCCAGCAACAGGCTCCAGAGTGTTGTCCTTCAGTGGGTTGTAGACACTGATATTCATCTATTAGTGGACAGGCAGCATGGTTCCTTTTCCACTTGCTCCCTAACACTTTAATAACTATTTATTTATAAAGCTCATCATATACACACTCAAGAAAGTCAATTCCCTTCTCATTAGACGCAGACTATGGAGAAATGGATGGTGGTCTCTGGTTGACATTGGGAGTCTGTGATGGCTAATCTTGTCACCTTGAGTATATTAGGAATGAACTGAAACCCAGGCAGTGGGGCACACCTGAGAGGGATTTTCCTCTGTTAAATTATTTGAGGTGGAGACTGTCCCAAATTCTGGATCCTATGAGTCAGTAGATCCACCCTATATCTGGCTCACACCTTCAGCTGGCAGAAGGAAGCTTGTACTTTTTCTGTCTGCTTGCCCTCACTCTCACTGGCAAATTCATCTAGTCTGAGCCTTCCTTTGCCAGTGTTAGAACCCACTTCTGGATTCCAGTGTGGACTGAAAACTGGGAACTCTTTAGGAACTTCCTGGGACTCCAGCAACAGATTGCGTCTGCTAAGTCACCCAGTGTCTTGGTTATTGTTCTATTGCTGTGAAGAGACACTATGACCAAGGCAGTTTGCAAAGAAAAGCGTTTAACTGGGGACTTGCTTACAGTTTCAGAGGGTTGGCCCATGACTGTCATGGCAGGCAACATGGCACAGGCAGGCATGGGCTGAGGCAGCAGTTAAGAGCTTACATTCTGATCTGCAGGACAGGGTGGGAGAGAGAGAGAGGAGAGAGAGAGAGAGAGAGAGAGAGAGAGAGAGAGAGAGAGAGAGAGAGGGAGGGAGGGAGGGAGGGAGGGGGGAGGGAGGGGAGAGAGAGAGAGAGGGAGGGAGAGAGAGAGGGAGGGAGGGAGGGAGGGGGAGAGAGAGAGGGAGGGAGGGAGGGAGACAGAGACCGCACAGAGGACAGAGGGAATAGGGGGGGAGTATGGAAAGAGGCCCGTGAGAGGGCATGTCTGCTTTTTAGGCTGGGAAGACGTCGCAGGCTGCTGACATAATAAGGACATAATCCTTACACCAGGTCCCTGACAACAATGTCTCAAGGTCAGCAGGAAAGTGATTACAGAAGAGAAAATGTCGCCCTTCCCCCCAGAATGTTAGATCAAAAGGAAACCTCTTGTCATAGGGAACCTGAAATAAAATAATAATTGGTCCTCATTCTTACTTCCAAGTTCCTTCAGGATAAAGAACTCTGTCAGCCATAAATCCAGTTACACTAAACTTGATAGAAGACAAAGTAGGAAGTACTCTTGAACGCATTGGCACAGGAGACCATTTCCTAAATAAAACACCAACAGCACAGACCCTGAGCACAACAATTAATAAATGGGACCTCTTGAAACTGAGAAGCTTTTGTAGGGCAAAAGACAGAGTCAATAAGACAAAAAGACAGCCTACAGAATGGGAAAAGACCTTCACCAACCCCACATTTGACAGAGGACTAATCTCCAAAGTATATAAAGAACTCAAGAAACTAGACATCAAAATACTGAACAATCCAATTAAAAAACGGGCTAAAGAGCTAAACAGAGAATTCTCAAAAGAAGAATCTCAAATGGCTGAAAGACATTTAAAGAAATGCTCAACATCCTTAATCATCAGAGAAATGCAAATCAAAACGACTCTGAGATACCACCATACACCTATCAGAATGGCTATAATCAAAAACACTAATGACAGGGCTGGAGAGATGGCTCAGAAGTTAAGAGCACTGACTGCTCTTCCCGAGGTCCTGAGTTCAATTCCCAGCAACCACATGGTGGCTCACAACCATTTGTAATGAGATCTGGTGCCCTCTGCTGGTGTGCAGGCAGAACACTGTATACATAATAAATAAATAAAATCTAAAAAAAAAAAATGTTTAAAAAAAACCACTAATGACAGTCTATGTTGGAGAGGATGTGGAGCAAGGGGAACACTCCTCCACTGTTGGTGGGAATGCAAACTTATACAACCACTGTGGAAATCAGTATGGTGGTTTCTCAGAAAATTGAAAATCAATCTACCTCAAGACCCAGCCATACCACTCTTGGGCATATACCCAAGGAATGCTCAATCATACCACAAAGATACATGCTCAACTATGTTCATAGCAGCACTATTTGTAATAGCCAGAACCTAGAAACAACCTAGATGCCTGTCAACTGAAGAATGGATAAAGAAAATGTGGTACATATACACAATGGAGTACTACTCAGCAGAGAAAAACAATGACAGCATGAAATTTGCAGGCAAATGGATGGAAGTAGAAAATATCATCCTGAGTGAGGTAACCCAAACCTAGAAGGACAAACATGGTATGTACTCACTCATAAGTGGATACTAGATATAAAGCAAAGAACAATCAGACTGCAACCCACAGAACCAGGGAGGCTATATAGCAAGGGGGACCCTAGGATGACTGTGGCTTATAAGAAGTTTTGGGTTTTTCAATTACTGGGCAAGCCTCAATAAAACATTTCACTATTAGGATAAGAATTTGCACTGTATCAAGCTGATAATAGAACTTTAAATAAATAAATAAATAAATAAATAAATAAATAAATAAATAAATAAATAAATGAGAGAGAGAACAAAAAGATAAAAGAGAGGCCAGGCCTGTCCAGCACATGCCTAAGGGGGAAAAATGGCAATAGATACAGGTGTCACTACCCTAAAAAAACCTGTTAGCTAAGGGTAGGTTCCAATACCCTTGCATCCCTGGACAGGTAGGACTCACTGGTACTTGTGAAGGGAGGAATGTGAAGGGGCCCAAAATAGCTTGACCACACAGCAGGCATGACAGGCTTAGGAGCCTAGACACAGTTTCTGTGACAGGCTTACTGGCAGGCAACACACAGATCCAAGAAAAGCCTTAAGCAGATACCACCCAGGGATCCACCCAGGGGTGAGGAAGTACCTGACATCCCAAACAGTCCAACCATTAGATAAGGTAGCCAGATGTCCTTGAGTCTAGCACACACCTATTTTTTTGTTTTACAGATACCCCTAGACAACTGTCAGCCAATCCTGGACCCTGGAAATCCCCTCACCCCAAGCTCTGCTATGATAAAAACTCTGCCCCACCTGAGCTCAGGGCTCTCTGCTCTCACCGCTATGTTGGACAGACAGAGGGACCAAGCTCCGGAGCTTGAAATAAAGGCTCTTTGCTTTTACATGCAGAAAAACAAAAACAAAAACAAAACAAAACAAAACAAAAAACTCTATCAGCCATCACAGGGCTTTTGGCCCTTCTGCTTCTGCTAATCACTGTTGGCTCTTATGTCACTGATGCCTTAACTGAATGATGATTCCTGTCTGGGTACCACTAAACTGACAATGCTAAAATCCCAGTATCAGCCCTTGAACCAAACCCATGACACACTTTCAGATGACAACAACTGACTAAGGGGAGGCTCACTTTGACGACGATAATGGGAAATCACTTACATCCTGGTCCAATTAGTCCCCAAAATAATCTACTGCCCTGATGATAAAGTTTTTTACCAAAAAAGAAACATCTCCAAGACTGGGGGATGAGAGGACAAAGCAGATGCCATAACAGGCTGCTCTGTCTTCTCTCAGAGATCAGGCCTCAGTTTCAGTTTCCTGAGACTTGAGCAAGCAGTTTCTGGGAGGGCCATGAACAAAAGACATAGTCCTTGCAGTAGCTCCCTTTCTGCACGTACTCTGAGTGCTCAAGGTTCAGCCAGTTGTTTACTGTCTGGGACCCCTCACCAACTTAGAGCTAGTGCATGGGTCAATGTGAACGTGCAAGGCCAGCCAGCCTTCATAGCAGCTCAAGGACAGAGCCTGGGACTTGATCAGGCCTTCCCAAAAATAACTGTTAACCCCCAACCAGTAAATTCAAAGGCTACACACACCCTCACCCAATCATACGATGCAAAGGCTTGTACCACCCTGCTTTCGGTTTTTCCCTTTAAAAACCCCTCACGCTGAGAGCTCAGGGCCGTCCTCCTCCACTGTTGCATTTGAGTGTTGGACGTGGACCAAGCCAGAGCTTGCTTATTATCTATAAACCCCTGTGTGTTTTGCATCAGATATTGGCTCTGTGGTCGTCTTGCTTGGAGGTCTTGCAATGAGGGCACAACATCTCCTGCTTGCAACACTCAGGTTTCTGAGTGGGCACGTGTGCTGTGTTTGGGGAACTCATTTCCACTCTAACCCACAGCCTGGCTCTTGGTAACCTGACTGCAGTATCAATAAACCTGGAGAATATGGATTCCAGGGCACTTGGAATTCCTTCGCTTGTGTTATTAATATCTGATGGAAAATGGAAACTTTCTGATTTCAAATAACATCTGTTCAAAAGACGGACTTGATGGAAGAAATAACCACACACGGGAAGAAATGCATGTTGTTTTAAAGCTTTCCCTTTACCTTATGCAACATCCTGACCTGGTGTGGCCTGAGTCCCTGTCCTCCCTGTCCCTGTGGTTTCAAAGTATACACTGAAAGATGCAAGTCACTGCCACACCCCTGCTTGACTGGAGCCTCCCGGCAGACGGCTCCTGCGTATGCTTCACAAACACCCAGGCCTGCCACAGTCCAGGGGTGGCCCCAGCCTTCTCAGATAAGCACACACTGAACTCATCTCCCCAGCCTGGAGCTCAGTAGCAACCCAGGCCCTGCTGGTAGGGACAGGCACAAAGGCAGAGCCAGTGAGAGCCAGTGAGACCCCCCCCCCATCCATCCTCTCCCTGCCCCGTCCCCCCAAACCCTTGCCTATGGTGGGTTCTGGAGCACCTGCCTTCCATCTTTGCGACACTCTGCTTGAAAACCTGACTGAAGGCAACGTGGCCCAGCTTGCGGCTTCAGATCTTCCTCCATATGACCAACATACAAGAGCAAAACATATGAAAAGACATTGGTGAAGGAAAGGAGGGAAATCTAGAAAGTTCTGGAGACACAAAGACAGGGCGCTCTTTAACATTTTAGGGTAACATGCACGGCTGGTTGTTCAGGACTGGAGCCAAAGCAGGGGTCTATGTGGGTGAGGGGGGTCATGGTCCGTAGACCCGAGGGCATCCAGGGAATTGGTATTTGTCTAACGTCTTGGTCTGTGTCGTTAGGTCGTGGAGTCAGACCTGCTGTGGTTACGTGGCAGGGGCAAAGGCCTACTGGCTCAGAACCTGTTCTCGAAGCCTCTGGGTCACCCTTTGTGGAGTGTCCTGCCGAGACTGCCCAAACCCCCAACCTACAGTCCCCAGCTTCTCCTCCTTACCAGCTCCACTCCCCAAAGCTGTCCTCCCAAGCGGTACCCCAAGACAGGAATAGGTCTCCACAGTGAATTCAAGCTTTATTGCCATACACACTTCCTGCTTCCTATCCAACCCTGTACATGGAAACAGTCAAAGCCAGCCAGGGCTGGGTGAGGGCCAGGAGGGACTAGGTGGGGTCCTGGGCGAGAGGGGACTGAGTTCAAAGCCTACCATACTCCAGCTTTCCCTGAGTGGTGCCAGCCCCAAGTCTCGGGGCTTATTTGTGCACTAGGAGAGGAGGCTCGTCCCAGGGACACCTTGTGAGGTTCCCAGGAGCCCAGTGAGTGCCCTCTGTCCACTGTAATGCCACCAAGCATGCGAGAGCAGCAGCTGCTGCATGTACACACTGCACGTCACCGAGGGAGCCCCGGCTGCAGGGCTGCCAGTCGGCCAGGGCTCAGCAGTCTAAGCCAATGGACACGAGCAGGTCCTCGAGGGCCCGCAGCCGCTGCTGCGCCTCTTCAATGGCACTGTAGGTCTGGACTGTGCTGGCCACATGGAAGCGGATGTCATCAACAAGTGGAATGGAGTCTGTTTCTTGCCGGGCGGCCACAGCGGCCGCCTCTTCCCGCACCGCCTCCACAAAGTCCTCTCGCTCCACCAGCTACAGAAGAACAAGGCTCAAGGCAGGCTGCCTCCCAGCACAGGCTGTGTCCTGCCCCTCACAGCCTCCCTTCCCCTCTCTGCACCCCTGCCCACCTTCTCAATGACCTTGGCCATGTACTCAGTACACTGGTCCTCCAGCCGAGCCAGGCGAAACAGCTTGGCTATGCGCCAGATACCCACCACGTTGTCCTCCTCCAGCAGCTGGGCCAGGCTGCGGCCACAAAGCCGCTTCAGGCCAGGTAGAAGGTACATGTCAGCCACACTGAGCACGTCATAGACCAACTCAGGGGGCAGCTGTGGAACAAGAAGACATAGGGATACCAGTGATCACCAAGGGCTCCAAGGGCCCAGGGTGGAGGGAGGCCCCAGTGGGATATAAGTGACACAGCTCTGGAGCCTAGCCCAGGTCTTTGAGGGTGCAATGCATGGAAGAGATTGGGGGGAGAGGGTCCCATGCCTAAGGCAGACCAGTGCTTAGGGCTGGAGCCCTTCCAGGTGAAGCAGCGTGGGTTCAGTCCTAGACTTGAGCTCTTCACACCCAGCTGTGGGGTTCTAGGTGAGTCCCTCCACCTCTGTGCCTGCCTCCTCATCTGCGGAGTAGAGATACTCATGTCTGCCTTAAAAAAACTGTTAGTAAAGTGAGCTGGGGATTCCCGTTTCTAGTCCACAAGCATGGGCACGGCTCCTTCCACTTGAGAGACCACACAGATGTGAGCAGGGGACAGCTAAGGCCTTGGCTGAGAAAGACCAAGGGTCCGGCTTCAGCCTGACCTCGGGTGGCTCAGGGATCGAGCCTTCAGAATGCCACCCTGCCATCTAATTGACCTGTGGTCATATGGTCACGTGCACAAGCTTCAAGGAAATGCATTTCTCTTCCATCTTCTTAGGGGGTACACCAAAGCACTGAGCGGGTATGTAACTAAGATCCCAGAGCTCCCAGAGACTAATCTCCTGTTGGACTGTGTCCAGAAGCCAATCCCCACTCTGAGCTAGTACGAATGTTCTTGGGGAACAAAGCTTCTTCACGGGGGAGCTTGTGACTCAGGATGACAGAGTCAACCACAGAGTGAGTGGCAGATGATGAGAAAGGAAGTGAGGGAGCAGGCCGAAGGGAGGCCAAAGGCAGAACCTAACAGAGGGGCAGGCTGACAGGAGCTGGAGGGCCAGGACAGGCGTCAACAGGAAGTGATGCAGGTACACACATTCCTGTGGCTCCACCTCAGTTGTAGAGGACAAAGCCAGGACAGGATGGGAGCCATAGCCTGAGAGTCAGGGCCACCATTCCTACAAAGAACTTTCCTGGAGCACAGCATGCCCAGCTGAGTAGCCCTGTAGATACGACATGGCCCACCAGGCCCAAAACCTTACCTTCTGAGGAAAGGTCTGCAGGAACCTTTCCTGGAGAAGCCAGACAGAGGGACACCTGGGTCCCCAACAAGCCACCTGGTCTCTCAAGACCAACGGAAAGTACACTTCTCTCCTGCATGCTGCCCTGCTACCATGCTGTGCACATATACACCAACACAGGGGACCTTGGCACTGTCCACTGCCACTCATAGGGCCTGAGTCAAGAACTCTAGGGCAGCTAAGGGCAGGAATGACCCAAGAGCCCAGAACCCCACGGACCTTGACAGCCCAGGGCTCCGTTCCCCACTGCCCTCCCACTGGGTGCCGCACCTCGGTATGGTCACTGTATACATAGTACAGCACATGAGTGAAGATCTCTGGGGAGATGCCATGCAGGGTGACAACTGGGGGCTCCCCAGAGGCTGCAGGTTCCTCGCTCTCTCGAAAGTGGTCATCCAGCAGGGCCCGGAAGTAGTCGCTGCGGCCACAGAAGAAAGCCTGAGGGAGAAGAGTTCAGAAAGTACCAGGGCTGGCATCTGTCCCCAGGGAGCTAACCCGAGTAGGGATAGGAGGGGGACAGGCACCTTGTGGCAGAGGAAGCTGGAGTCGGCCACTCGGAAGCAGATATCAGGGCAGCTGCTGAAGCCATCGGGACAGGGGAAGGGCAGCTCTCCTAGGTCACCCTGGCAGAGGAAAAGCACCCATCAGAGCAAAGCTGTTCGTGAAAGGGAAGCAGCTTCCCGGGCTGGCCTAGGAGGGGAACCCAACTCTGTGGGGCTTTACCCGCCACAGCCCCACCCCTAGACACCCTTCCTGCCCATCAGGCCAGCATGCCCTTCAGTACCCGCAACTCAGGTGGCAGGGCACAGCCAGCCAGCAGTGCCATATCCTCCCGCAACCGGGGATCTGCTGGAGGGGGCTCAATTGTCAGCACCTTCACACATGTGCCAGGCTTGGAAGCCACTGAGGGAGAGGACAGCAGGGGTTTAGAGGGCTCCACCAGCACTACTGGCTGCAACCCAAGACCACGGCCTGAGACCCCTGTACACACCGAATTCGGACACCTTCTCACATTTAGCCTCCAGGTCCTCGAGCAGGTCCCACAGCTGGCACTGCTTGGCCAGGCGTTCGCAATCGCTAACATGCTCCACACCGATGTCTAGGCGGCCTGGGGGTACAGGGGGCTGGGTCAGGACCCGAGAGTGATTCCTACTCAATGCCCGGGGTTTCTTCATCCAGAAGGACCTAAGACCTGTTCAGTTTGTGGATGGGAGGTGTTCTTTCCAAGCAAGCAAGTCAGGCTGGCACCCTGCCGGAGTCAGGATGCTTGCGTGCCGGACACACCCCTCCTCCCCGACGGTGAGTAGCTTAGAAGGGGCACGTCAGCTCAGGGCCACCTTGGGTGTATTGCGGTCCCAGCCCAGGGGGGTCAGTCACCTGTATACAGGTACTGCAGCAGAGCCCCAAAGGCCACCGGGTTGATCTGTGGGCAGAGCAGAAATTAGAGATCAGAGGCCACCACCCAGCACGAGCTAACTGCTCGCCCAGAAGTTAGCACTCTCCCTTAAGGCGGACAGACGCACCAGCGGGTGCCTGAGAACCACAACGCTCTTGCCCTTCCACTTGGTGTCCAGCATGTTGGCGAAGTAAGTGCTGCGCGCACCTAGGACACAGCGATGCGCTCGGAACGGCTTTCCGTGCACCACGAAGACCACATCACTGTGGATGCCCTGTTCCAGGAGCCTGGGGAAAGCCAGGAAGGGATGCATCACTCGGGCAAATGCGGGTGCATCAAAACCCCTCAACACACCCCGCCCATCCGAACCCACTGAAGAGTGCGCAGCAACCCCACCAACGATGCAAGCTCCGCCCCCAGCTCACCGCTGCAGGAAATCGTCGTAGTAATCCCGCCTCCTGCAGGATGCGGTGACCTGTTTGTAGTCGCGCAGTGCACGGCGAATGGGGTCACTCAGCGCCCCATAGAGACACCGCTCTCCGTCGAAAGTGTTGGCCTCACAGCGGGCGCCTATGATGCAATGCTCACCAGTCAAAGTTAAGGGACACTGATCTCTGGCCTCCCCTCCTCCCCAGCTCCCATGGGTAGAGTCCAGAAAGCCCTTGAGGCCCCCTCCTTCCTTCCCAAGGTGTCCCAGGCAACCCTTGAGTCCTTGTGAAGGCCAAGGGCACACTTAGATGTAGGCATATTCACGAGTACATATCAGACGATTCGCAGCCTAAGTACAGACTGGATGGCTGGTCCGGTATACATCCATCTCGATGACTAGCAGATCTCTGCCCCAAATGAACACTAGTGGGGCACATGAGCACCTTGGTCTGCGACAGCTGCCATTATTACAAAACAGAACCAAGGGTGACAATGGTGGTGGCTGCCACACGGGGAGGCTGTGCAGGCCAGTACGGTGGCTAAGCACAGGGACTTGAATTAAGTGAGAGGTGCACAGATCTAGGTAGGAACTCCAGTCTAAGCAGGAGGTACTGTAACTGTAAAGACCTGAGGTAGGAGATGGCTCCGTCCAGTGGGGCACTAAGGGACCGGTTGTTGACGGGCAGCCAGTAGGTGGAAGACCTAAGGAGTGGGTCCTGTGGAGTTTCACAGGCAAGTCCAGTTTTATCCTTTTGTTTTGTTCTTTTAAACAAGGTCACACAATGTAGCCCTGGTTGGCTCTGAACTTGAGAGATAATCCTCCTGACTCAACTCTCTTCTCTCCCAGTGATTGAACTACAAGTGTGAGCAACTATGCCCAATTGCTTTCTCCCCAAACACTGCTGAACTCCGTTCAGCTCTACTGTGGAAAAGATCCTCCTGCCTGCAATATGAGGATCAGACTGTAGGTGGGGCAAGAGATCAGTTTAGCAGACCAACGGTGGTATGGACCAGACACAGCCCTGGGACAGCTCTGGGTGTCAAAGGTGACATGGGAAAGTGGACAGAGAGTGAGAGGGTACCATTTGTTGACTTTGGGGTGTTAACAGGAAGTCAAGGGTGCATGCAAATGTGTAGCAAGGTCTCAGAGCTTACAGTCAGGCCCTGACCCTCTCTCACCGTTAGCCAACAGGTAGCGCACCAACTCCTCATGCCCACAGAGGCAGGCATAGTACCTAGGTTTAAAAGGGGGCAGCTGTCAGCAGGGCAGACCCACCCTACCCCACCCAGCTACCCCGCAGCTCACACTCACAAAGGGGTGCTGTCCCATTTGTCCCGCACGTTCACCTCCACGTCTCGTTGCTCCAGCAGGTACCTGGGCAGGAAGTTCAGAGCCTGGGGTCAGAACTGCTTCTGATCTGGGAGAGGAGACCAGGTAGGGGAAGGAGGCCACATTTCTCTGGGCTAGGGACCCCTCTGAGAAGGGTGAGACCTGGGAGTGCACAGGCCTGCAAGGATCAGCAACTGCGAGCTGGGTGGTAGCTTCAGGGACAGAGGCCACGCCCAAGTTAAGAAGGCTGAGAATTTGGTCTTGTAATATTTGGGAGAGAGAAGGTGATGGGGCCCCTACTTCAGCCTGGGGAGGTGAAGGCAGAGAAGCCAGAGAAAAGCTGGTGCAGGCACTCTGGGAGTGGAGAGCAGGAGACAGGGGCAGATCTAGAGAAGAAGTGGAAAGAACAATTGTTAAGATGCTGAGGAGAAGAGGTCAAGAACTAGGAAGCCATCACTGGGACGCGGCAGCCCAAGGAGGATATCAAGGCAGGACCTGGGTTCTCAGAGTTGCAGTTACATTGAGGGAGGAGTCATTAGCTCTGAGGTGGCATCTGGTGTTGGGGACAGGCCTAAGGAGGCTTTGGGACAGAGCTGCAGCCTGGCCTCCTCTGATGAGAGCCAGGAGAATTTGGAAAAAAAGGGCTCGATCAGCTTCGGGAGCCCCACGGCGCCTGCCCCGCACACCCATGCCCGACGCACCCTGCGGACACCCGCCCGCCTTCTGCACTGCAGGTCCTCACCGCACACGGCCCACGTCTCCCTTTCTGCAGCTGGCAAACAGGTCGCTGGTGTCCATGGCGAGGGAGGATGGACCCCCGGCCGAGCGATGTCGGGGAGACCTCTGTGCCGGGCCGGATGTAAACACTCACTGCCCCGCCCCTCGCGGCTCCGCCTCGCAATGCCCGACTGCGGCTCCGCAGCGGCGCCTGGCGTCCGGAGGACCCGCCCGGCCTGAACCCCGCTTCCGCGTCCAGAACGCTTCTCACCAAGGCCCCACCCACTAAACTTAACCACGCCCACTTAGCCTTAAGGGGACCTCTCGCCTGGACTCCACCCACTCGTCTAGAGGACAGCTCAAACCTTCAGGTTCCGCCCATTCGTCCGGGGGGAAAGCTCACTACCTAAACCCCACTTCGACAGAAGAGCCTCCCCCGCAGGGAAGTCCGCTCCAGGCCCCGCCCACCTTGCAGGGGTTCAGCCCTGAGGACACCTCCCCCCGCCCTAGCACGCAGACCCTTAACCACGCCCATCCATCCTGAGACCTGCGCTGCTCAGGCCCCGCCCACAAGGCCGGGGCCTCGCCCACTAGGACCTTTCCGTGACTGCTCCAGCCCGCTTGGGTTCCACCCAGAAGACAATACACTCCCTAGACGCTGCCCACGGCCCTAGCCACGCCCACAAGCTCCAAGCAGTGCCAGCCCACCCGCTCTTGACCCCACCCACCCACCCGGATGACCTCGCGTGCCCCGCCTATGTTCTCCCCTGCCCACCCCCCGGAAGCAAGAAACAGGCGTGGAGGCGGAGCGGCCCGCGCGTCTTGGCGGCTTTAATGGAGTCCGGGCGCGGGGAGCGGGCCGCCCTCGGGCAGCGCTCGGGGCCGGGCGGGACGGGGTGGGAGCTGCGCCCGCGGTCGCCTGCTGCGGTGGGGAAGCAAAGTGGCCCTGCGCGGAGGGCCGGGAGGGGCACGGGGCCGCGGCGTCGGGTAGTCCCGCGCAGTGGGCGCGTGGCCGGGCGCTCACAGGTGTGTGTCCTCTTCGAACATGTCCGAGTCCTCAGGGTCGCGCTTGCTGCCCATGAGCGCGCTCCAGCTGCTCGGGCCATTGATGGCCCCACCGCCGTTCAGGCTGGGCGGCTTCTCCTGCATCTCTGACTGGCTGTCGCTGGCCACGTCCAGCGTGGGGTTGTCGTGGCAGCCGTTCTCCACAAAGCGCAGCTCCTCGCCGTGCGACTGCGGCAGCGGGAGAGCGAGCTGGGCACAGGCGGCGGCTGGCCACGCCCCCAGGGTGCTCTCTGGGGCCCAGTAGACAAGTTCCTGCAGCTCTAGCCTTAATTCTCTGCCCTGTTAAAACTGTGACCTCCCTGGTGTCACCTGATCCCTCCCAACAGCCCACTGTAGATAAGAGACTCCCTGAAACTCAGAGCACACGAGCTGGGCGGGGGGATGACCAGGGCCTGTCCCCTTTCCCTATCGCAGATTACAGGAGCTCTTGGCTCCAGGACACTGACTCAAAATGTGCACCTGCTCTCAAGCCCTGAAGCGAGGGACACTGGGGGGTAGGAAGAGCTGGAGAAGAGGAGGGGACCCCTGGTGAGACCGGCACCCCTTCACTGTGTACCTTCTCACAAAGAAAGCCACAGTAGTACCAGCCTCAGAGAGAGGTAGACGCAGGCCCCAGCCTGGCAGTAATCACAACTGAGTTGGTACAGGTCACCAGGTGAGGCTGCTGAGTAGCACTGGCTGATCCTGGCAGCGCCCCACCCTTACCAAGCCCGACCTGGCCTACTCACCACGTGTTTCAGCTTGGGCAGCCGACGCTGCCAGCAGTTGTAGAGTAGGCCAAGCACAATGATGATGAAGCAGATGACACCAATGATCACCAGCACCACAAAAAGTGTCCCGTAGTCACTGCGCACCTGGGTGGCCCGCGCCTGGCAGCTGCTGGTGGTGGAGTAGTTCTGGATGCCAATCTGGGGGTGGGGGTGGGGGCGGGATAGGGCCTCAGCAAAAGTCCTGAGAGCTACTAACATTACAGGTGTGGAGTTGGAACCGCTGGCAGGCCTGAGGCCTGGGACCTGGACCTGTGTGGACGGGCATTCTATTCTGTCCCTATTGGTTCATCTAAGAATAGCCCCCAAGTTCTCCCAGTGACCACATCTCAGTCCCCTCATATCCTCGCGGATTTCTGCCATGCCCAGCACTGAGACTGTTCACCACAGACTGTTCTGATGAGAGTTGTGGCCCAAATAGATGAGGCCCCACACCTGTCCCCATCAATTACACAAAGCAAAAAGGTCTCTGGGGGACACTCAAGTCCACCCTTCAGTCGGTGCCCGAAGCACAGCTTCCACTTTAGGGGTAGGTGGTGTCATTCAGGCAGCCTAGCATCATTGGGGGCCATGTGGAGATGCCAGCTGCAGCCCACAACAGGGGTGCCCAGCTTCTTCCCTTTCCCAGTGGTAAGATGACAGGTGGCATGTGCCTCCTGCTGCAGGCTGCTCTGGCTGGGCTGGGCAAAGCTCCCTACAGACCAGCTTCAGGTGAAAAGGGGACCAAGGAAGATGGGGGTTATCGGGGAGCTCTGGGGCAGAGGCCCGGCTTCAGCTCTTCCCTGCACTATGGGAAACCTTGCCAGTGTCCATTGTCCTTCTCTGGTCACGAGCCCAGATTTTCAAGGCTGACAAGAGCTTTGGGAGTCATCCAGGCAGTGCAGCAGCTTTCTATCAGGCAGGCTTGGTCCTTACTACCTGGGTGACCTCAGGCAAGGCATCTGACCTCCCTGGGCTTCAGCGCTCCCTTCTCATTTAATCCTTAAACCTCGAGGAGGGGAAGAAGGGACCAAGGGAGAATCCAGTGTAGTCTGGACCTTGTAAACCTGGTGTATAGCCCAGAAACACATAGCACCTTTGCAGTGTGACATCTTGGGTATTGTCAAACACTGCAGAGACCCTCCAAAGACTGCACAGGTCATGGGTCAGGAGAGAAAGCAGGGGCAGGGGTGAGGATCAGGAATATTTGGATATCTGGACCTCCAGTTTCTATGTTCTGTAGTCAGCTGGGGCCAGAAGACCACACCTGATCAGAGCCACCTCTAACAAGGGAGGGATGTTTCCCAGTTCCAGACATTCCCCACCACCCCAGGTCCCCCTGGAGGGGCATTGGTAGGGGCAGGGCCTATCTTGTTCCCCCTCCATTAGGTCCTGCATGATACTTCAGACACTGTCCTACTTAACCCCGCTCCCCCAGCCATGCTCCCACTATGGCCTGCAGGTGTGCGGTCCTCCTTCTCAGTTGGTTGCCTTCACGTGCTCTTCCTATCTGGGGATGGCCAGGGCCCTCAGGCACACCCCTGTCCTGGAGCAGGCTATGAATTCTTTCAGCACTTTTGAGAGTCAGGGATGGGAAAGGATGATGTAGCGGCTGCCAAGTCAAGTCCCTGCATGCTTACCTCCTCCAGACTCCTGCGGATGCCACTGAGCATGGAAAGGACATCTTGAGTGGGTACCACCCCTGCAGGAGAAATGCCATCATCGCCACAGCACCCCTGAGGTGTCTCCATATCACCCAACCCCCTCCTAGGGCAGCCTGTCTGAGCTTCTGGTTCTAATCATGCCCATGTATGTTCCTGCTGACCTACTTCCCACCGAGTTGATTCCCTGGAACACCATAGGACAGGTGTGATGCTAGAAGCATCTGCAGCCCAAGGGTCCCCTCTCACAGTGTGTGGTGTCCATACCTGTCTCCTCATCACCAGAACCCAGGCATCACTCCACCCGGAGTCCTACACACTAGCATGCCCCCTCTGGGGTTCCTAGCTCTTACAACCATATCTGTTCTTTCCTGAGCCCCCAGTTTGAGCCTGTGGAGGGACACCTCTCCCGTCTCCTCCTCACCCTGCTCGCCCACAAGTGTCATCAGCAGGTGCTGCTCTTTCTCACTGGGCTTGCTCAGAGAGATGTGCCAGTCCCCACGCTGGCCACTGCGGTGGCGTGGCAGGACCTCCTCCACCAAGGATAGGAGCTGAAGTCCCCGATGCCGCCGGAACACTTCCTAGGGGTTCAGAGGGACCAAGCTCAAGGAAGGGTGGTAGCCTGACCCCATCTGCCCTCAACCCATCTCCCAAAGGCCTAGATGGTCCTCTGGCTAGCCTGGTCGGCTCTGGGACCACCCGAGAGCAGGAGATAGGCAGAGACAGCCTGTTGGTTCACTTCCATCTGCAGGTACCATGGTGTGAGCCTGTCCCAGGGCCACTCAGGTGGAGGGGACATGGATTTGTCCACAGACAATGACAAACCTTTAACTGGGGTTTGCAGTGCCCAGGCCTCTGGAAGCACTGCCCACGATGTCCATGGCAAGTGCAGTTCTGCGGAGGACACAACACTAAGTCCCCACAGCCACCAGAGAGCAGGGAGCCTGGCAACAGTGGATGGGGCTCCTCCGCTGGTCATCTCACCACGTGGCCAGCACTGAGCCTTGAGAGTGATGGGGGTGCTTTTACAACAGGGATTGGAAAGCCAATAGAGATGGCCAAGAGGACCCTGGGAACTGGCCGAGGTATGGGGCGCGGCGAGGCGGCTTCTTTCCCCTCAGACTGTCTACCTCACCGTTTAGATGATCGTGTCAAATATAATTACACAATGTAACATGAAGACGAACCCAGCCCTCCACAGGAACTTAGTGTAGCGGGACTAGAGGCCAGGCTGCTGCCACAGGGTTCATGCCTACTGTTTGTAAAAAGAGCCCCTCCTTGGGTCCTCAGATCCTCTTCAGCAGTTTCTTCCTCTTGTATATGGAAAACCTCGGCTCCATTTCTTCCAAGAGCCCCATTTCTTTCCCCCAAAGGGAAAGAGACCCCTTTCCCAGATGCTCAGTTCCCCAGGGTGCCGTGGGAGCTGGGCTGTCAGAAGAGATCTCAACAGCCACCCTGGGTGATACCGGAGGCAGAGATGAACTGCTACTCTTGGGTTCCTGACTAGGATAAGGACCTATCCCTCGGTTGTCATGCCAACCTGAAATCCACCAGGTTGACTTTCATGCTGGGCTTGTTCCTTGTTTTTATCGTGAATGCCCAGTGCAGCTCAGGTCTAGATACTCTCTCGCTTCCTGGTCCGCAGTTCTGTCCCACAACAGTCAGACAAGCCCAGGATCAAGTGGTCAGTGTCTTCACTGATATGGGAGGGCAGGACAGGCTTCTCCCTGCCTGTTCTGGGACTCAGAAGCCCTCACTTGCTCTGCCACACATGTACCACCCCTTACAGTGTAGCAAAGTCTCCCGGACTCCCGAGTTAGCTAGGAAAGATAAAGCCCTGGCTTTGTAACTAAATGCACCAGGGTTCAAATCCTGCGGTTTCTTAGCTCTGCCCTTCAGCAACATTCTGAACCTCAGTTTCTCCATCTGAGATATGGGCTACCTAACGCCCTGGAGTCACTCAATCAAATTCTGGAACAATAGCTGTCCCTCTGGGTCAGCCTTGCTTGTAATCCAGCCCTCCGCACTAAAGCAGGAACTCTCTGGTCCTCCCTGACGACTACCAAACGTCTCTTTTTCCGGTACTTCTTGTGCCAGGCAAAAGATCAGATCCTTCATCTCTAAAGCAAAGATTCTCTTGCCTTCTAGAACGCCAAGGTCAGCTTGGCATTTACTGCTTCACCATTCTGTGCCTGCGCCTACTGATCTCTGCTGGCTCCCTTCCTGCCTCCTATGTCTTAGGTAGAAACTAAGAGAAACTGGCTTTATAGTCTGCACCACTCCTCCAGATCTCAAATGCAAAATTCTGAAACCGTAGCTGCATCTTGTAAAACCGTCTCTGAGGGACAGCAGGTACATTCCTCCCCATCTTTTCCTGGAGACAAGAAGCTGAGTGTGGCCCACCACTTTTGACACACACTGCCCCATTCTCTTCAAATACAGGTCAAAAGGAAATACTGGATTACTGGATGAGAGAGAGATGAAGTCTACACATGGTGCTTGGAGATGGATACACCAATAGCAAACCGTCTCACTGCCTGGGGAAGTGCATCTTCTCTTTTCTGTTTTGTTTTCTAACCCCCACCCCATGCTGGAGATAACCCAAGGTCTTGAGTGTGCTGAGCAGCACCACAGAGCCACACCCTAGCCCTGGGAGTTCATGTTTTCAAGAGAGTAAAACAGAGTGCCTCTGACCATGAGGCTGTCCAGCACTACTGTATGGAGAGTTTTCTGTCCTGTACTCCACAGCTAATGAGCACTGGTGTTCATGTAAGCATATCTTTATGTTCGTGTAAGCATATAATTATGGAGACGCCCAATCTCTGGCCTGCCTTGGCTCCCAGAATACTGAATATGTTCTTCATATTTCTAGTAGGCCTGTCTAGTCACCTGAGGAGGAAGGACTTAATACCACTGACATTAGAGACTTCCAAATGAAATAGCCCAGGCAGCCCACCAGCCTAGGAGCCACAGTCCTGGCTAGCATTATCAGCCTGATACAGCCTTGGGTATGAGAGGATGAACCGCAGTTGAGGAATTGCCTAGAACAGGTTGGTCTGTAGGCATGTTTGTGAGAGATTGTCTTATTGATTGATGCAGGAGGGCCCAGCCACTGTGGGCTGCACCCTTCCCCGGGAAGGTGGTCCCGGGCTGGATTTAACCTTGTTAAATATGAACCTGGGGGGTGGGGGGAGGCATGCAGCAGGCAGTGTTCCTTCATGGGTTCTGCTTTGGGTTCCTGCTTTATTTAGTTCATGCCCTAACTTTCCCCCAATGACAGACTGTTGCTTTTTGTCTGAATGTTTTATCACCCCAACAGAGTAAGATAGGACACCATCTTGATCACATGAAGGTTCCATATCCCATCGGGAGCCCATAAATGGCTGGCTCAGTGACTGATGGCCTAGCACATGAGCTATGCAAGGCTTTGAGGGCATTTCTGCCTCTGTTTGTCTGTCTGTCTGTCTGTCTGTCTGTCTGTCTGTCTGTCTCTCTCTCTCTCTCTCTCTCTCTCTCTCTCTCTCTCTCTCTCTTCCCCCCCCCCCAGAGAGTTATGAACAAACGCCAACAGATGTTGTTTATAAAAAAGCTCAAGAAGAGATAAAGTGACTGGGGTGGGGTAAACATCCTTTCTGAGACTGCATCTCACTATGTAGCCCAAACTGGCTTTGAACCTCTGATTCCCCTGTCTCGGCGGCCACAGTGCTGGTATTGCAGGCATGTGGCACTGTACCCCACATGAAAACAACTCTTTAAAAAAGATATGGTTGGACGACAGTGGTACTTGGCTGCAGTCCCAGCACGTGGAAGGTGGGTGTGGGAGGTTTGATCGAACCCAGAGATTCTAAGCTATCCTAGCTGATATAGCAAGATCTGTCTTGACAAAACCCTACAGACAAAAGAACAGGTCTTGATCTCATTAGAGAATAAGGCATGTAGTGCACAGGAAGAAAAAGTCCCTTCAAACTGAGACGAGGGAGGGGCCAAGGATGCAGCTCAATTGGTAAAGTGTTTACCTAGCATGCATGAGACCTTGAGTCTGATCCCTAACACTGAATAAAACCAGGCCCTCGGGAGGCAGAGGCAGGCGGATCTTTGTGAATTCGAGGCCAGCCTGGTCTATAGAGCGAGACCCAGGAAGGGCACAAAGCTACACAGAGAAACCCTGTCTCGAAAAACAAACAAACAAACAAACAAACAAACAAAAAAAAAAAAACCAGGCCCTGCAATCCCAGTACTGGAGAGGTGGAGGCAGGAGGATCAGAGTTCAAACTTACCCTTGGCTACATAAGTATGTTTGAGGTCAGCCTGGGCTAGAAAGAAAAAAACAAAACCCAAAACTCTAGGAAGCAAGGAAGAAAAGAGCCCTAGAATTTTTAAGTAGGAAAGACTTCTTTTTGGTTTTCCCTAAGTGGTAGGTGCTGGCTCAGCTCAGGACTGGGCTGGCCTCTCACAGCCCCACTGTGGCACCTCCCTCTGCCCCTCTGGCCCTTCCATGTGGCCAGCTCAGCACTCACACAGTCTACGTTCTCCGTCATGTTCAGGATGATGTAGTTCTTCCCAGCCAGGTTGCTCCAATCCTTGCAGATCACCTGTGCAGGAAACAGAAAGCAAGACCCGGAGGCCTCAGGAGAGACCTCAGAAGAGACCGCTGGAGAGACCTCTGGAGAGACCTCTGGAGAGCAGGAGGAGGTGCAGGCCTGAGGTCTGAAGACAACGATGTCCTCCTGAGCTGCCATGCCAGGGAACCCACCCCAAGACTAAACGGGGTCATAAATGAAGAGAGAGGCTTGGCCTGTCCAGATGCTTCACTGTTTGTGATGTCCTTTTGCCCTTGAACTTCTGGGGACTGAACACACACACACACACACACACACACACACACACACACACACACACACACACACCCAGCCTGTGTGTATGAACAATGACTTGGGTACGTGAGTGCTAACAGTTGAGGCGGGAAAGGTGTGGTCAGCCCCCACCACATCGCTCTGCTGCTGACAGCCTGAGGACCCTGGGGACAGTAGATATCCTTACACAGAGGGTAGCTTGCACCTCTGGCTTACCTGAGTAGAGTCCCACGGTGTTAGTGAGTGAGCTTCGGCTGCCAGGCCCTCCAGGGGCTTCTCACTGAGACCTTCTTGTCCCCAGGTAGCAGAGGAAGGGGTTGATTCTGTGTCTTGGGGTCCAGGTGGGAAAGAGTCTGGGGTGCTGGGGTAAAGGTGACCCTCACTGGAGACCTCAGTCCCACGTGGAGCCACTGTCTGTGGGAATGAGGAGGGTGGCAGTGCCCCCTGCTGGCCATCTAAGCTAGCTGCTCCCAGGGTGGCCTCCTCACCAGCTCCCTGGGTGACCTCAGACTGTACCCCCAGCCCCCCAGCCGGCCACTCAGTGCCCCCAAACTCCTGGCTATAGTTCTGATCCCCCAGGGCCACTGTACTTGGGGTAACTGACGGCATTGAGAAAGTAGGCTTCACATTGCTCTCCACCTCCATGCCTGATGTGGCCCGGTCCCCAGAATCCTCCTGCCTGTGTCTGTTGGCCCCAGGACCCTGGCTGCTGGGGCTGCTGACACTAGGTGAAGAGTCGTGGGCCTGCATGGTGGTTCCTTCTGGGGACCCGCTCACGGGGAGCAGTTCTTCCTCCTCCTCTGCTTCTTCCTTCTCCCTCTCCTCTTCTTCCTTTTCCTCCTCCTCCTCTTCTTCCTCCTCTTCCTCTTCCTCTTCCTCCTCCTCCTCCAGAGGCATATGCCAGGGAGGCTCAGCAAGATCCGTCTTGGGCAGGATGGAGGGGAGGTTTGGCAGGTCTTGAACCTGGCCTGGATCTTCCATGGAAGCCACCTTCTCGGTCAGGTCTGGGAAGACATAGTCTAAGGAAAGATGGAGAGCTAGCTCACAGACTTCATCAGAGTAAAAGAAGAGTGGTGTTGCCATGGGGATGGAAGGATACAGGGATGCCAGATGATGGGCAGTGTTGGAGAATGGGAAGTGAGCTGGGGAGGAGAATGAAGCCAGCCCACCACCGGGACACAGGGAGCTGGCTGTTCACGCTTCCCCTTATAGTAATAAAAATATAATATAAATTTAGGGGCTAGAGATGTGGCTTGGTGTTAAGAGCACTGGTTCAATACCCAGACTCACACTGCAGCTTCCAACCATCTAGAACTCCAGTTCCAGAGGAGCCGACATGTTCTTCTGCCCTTCAAGGGTACTGCATGCACGTGGTGCACAGACATAAGTGCAGGCAAAACACTCACACATGTAGTGGTATTTGCTCGGCCCATGCCCTTGGGCTATATGGCCCAAAGGAGGCGGTGCTTCCCGTCGTTATACATGAGCTCTCATAAGGGGTTGGAGAAGGGTCACATGCCCTGCTCCCTGCTCCTGCTTGCAAGGTGGATTCACTCGGATTCGCTCCTGGTCAGATCAGAGGACGACTTCTGTCTACTCCTTTCTGTAACCTTGAGTGAGTGAATCCACCTTGCAAGCAGGAGCAGGGAGCAGGGCATGTGACCCTTCTCCAACCCCTTATGAGAGGTCACTTACAAGGCCAGGAAGTACTGCCTCCTTTGGGCCCCATGTAGCCCAAGGTCATGGGTGGAGCAAATACCACTACACAGATATATAAAATCTCCCAAACAAAACAAGATGAGACTGAAGGAAACAGGTTACAGTAACGTATTAGTCACTTTCGTCATGACCAGAAGAAATCTAAAGGAAGATTTGTTCTGACTCATAATTTGAAGGGGTACAGACCATCATGGCAAGGGGTTCATGGCAGTGAGAGTCTCCGTAGTAATGGGACCTGTGTTTGAAGGTACAGCACCCACATAAAAAGATAGGTGTAGGGCTGGAGAGATGGCCCAGAAGTTAAGAGCACTTGCAGCTATTCCAGAGTACAGCAGTTCAGTTCCCAGCCCCCACATCGGGGGCTTACAACTGCCTGGAAGTCAAGTTCCAGAAGATACAACGCCCTCTTCTGGCCCCTGTGGGCACTGCACATGTGGTATACATACATACACTCAAGCGCGCACACACACACTCACTTATAAAAATAAATCTTTTTTTAAAGGCCAAATTTGATGATGCTCATCTGTAATTCCAGGCTGGGGAGGCAGAGATAGGTAGATTCCTGGTGCTCACTAGTGTGGTGGTATTGTGTTCCCCAAAATATTGTGTACTCTAATAAACTTATTTGAGGTCAGAGAACAGAAAAGCCACTAGATACTTAGGATAGGCAGTGGTAGCACATGCCTTTAATCCTAGCATTCCAGGGGCAGAAATCCATCTGTTCAAGGATACAGCCAAGCATGGTGACTCACGCCTTTAATCCCAGGGAGTGATGGTAGAAAGCAGGTTCGCTCTTATTAATAAGACTCTTTAAGATTCCTGCTACACACTAGCCATTCAACCTAGCCTAGCCAAGTAATTGAGCTCTGGATTCAGAAACCCCACCTCAAAAGAGGAAAAGGAGATAATAAGGTGGAGAATGATTGAGGAAGACACCCAATATTAACATCTGGCCTTCACATGCACATATGTACCAAATGTACACATATGAACATGTATCCATAGTGTCTCTCTCTCTCTCTCTCTCTCTCTCTCTCTCTCTCTCTCTCTCTCTCTCTCTCTCTCTCTCTCCTCTCTCTCTTCTCTCTCTCTCATGGGGTTGGGGAAGGACCCAGACTTCACACATGCTCATCATGAGCTCTACCACCGAGCTATGTTCCCAGACCAGGAAGTTTGTTCTGAACTAGGAATTTTATGCACAGCTAAACTATCTTTCAATTATGGTTGCCAAATAAAGGCATTTCATACATGCAAGGACTTAAATGTTTTACTCTCCATGAATTCTCAGAGAGTTATTCGAGGGTGTCTTCTGGGGGAAAAAGAGACATGGGAAATTAAGAAACACAAGAAGACTGTCAATACAATAAATCTCAGAATAGAAGTGGTACTGTAGGTCTAGGAAGCAGTTGGTAAAAATAGAACAAGAATCTAGAGAGAGCTGAGAAGAACAATTGCCAAAACAAAAAAAGTTGTTTCCTTGTAGTAAAAAGCATGACTTATATGGTGGCTCGCTCCTGTAATGCTACCATGAGGCAGGAAGACTGCCATGAATTTGAGGCCAGCCTAGGTCACACAGTAAGTTCCAGGCCGGCTTAAGCTACAGAATTAGACCGTTTCAAAAAACAAAATAGCAACAAAGAAGGTCCGGCTTAGAATCTGAGCCATCTTAGCAACAATGGGAAGCCCCGTGAGACACATACGAGCAATTAGAATATCCTGGCTGCTGTTTCTTATGTGTGTGTTCTAAGAAGTGGAGCCTTGGTCCCTCAAGGCCCTCCTCCTCCAGCTTTGCACAGCACACAGCCTGGAGAGAAGGTAGCCAGCTCCCCACACAAGGAGGCATCTATGACCTCCAGGGGACAGGGACCACACACCCACGGAGGAAACCCATGGCACCCCTGAAACCAAGCAGCCTAGTGTTGCCTTTGTAAAGCACAAACGAACCATGAGGACTCACAAGACATTTGGGGAAACCAGCCCCAAGAAACAGCGGTGAGCGAGCCAAGCAGCGGCCTGGAGAACGGCGTGAACACAGCAAACAGGAGACAATGAGAAGGTCGTATTCAGTTTCCAGAGACCCAAGAGGAAGCAACCCCTCAAAAACATGAACATGAAAGAATAAAAGTGCCTTACTACAGCCAGGCATAGTGGATACTCTTGTAATGCAGTACTCCAGAGTTAGAAGCTGGCAGATCCTAAGTACAAGCTAAAGAGCAAGTTCAAGGCCAGCCTAGGCCTTGAGAATAAGCAAATAAATAGCTTAAAAACAAAAGCAAAACAAAACAAAAAAAACTGTATGCCAAGTGTTACAAAACATGCCTATTGAGGCAGGATTGCCATTAGTTTGAGGCCAGCCTAAGCTATATAGAAAGACCCTATCTTAAAACAAAACAAAACTTCGATACAATCAAGAACTTACAATTGTTAGACCTATTGAAAACTACGATGCAATGTATCAACCATAACTGAAGTGGCTGGAGGGCCGCTTCATAGGAATCCTGGGGAGTAGTCTGAGGGTGTGTTGGCTGCTTAGGGAAACATCACCAAGTCCTCACAAGAGCCCACTGGGATGATCCAGCCTGACAGATCAAAGTACAGGTCAGGGAACTCACTGCAGTGCCTCAGGAGACACAGAGCAGAGAGAGTGAGTGTGGGGAGAGAAGGGAAGATTCAGGACAGGCCCCTTGGAGGCAGAGCTGATGCAGAATGCCAGCTTAGCAGATGACAGACATCAGCACTGTGGCCCCGACAGAGCTGCTGAGTCCAGAGCGGGGTTCAAAAGAGCCTTCCGGGAATACTTGAGGCAGCCAGTGGGTAGCAGGGCAGTAACCTCATTAGGGGGAGCCCTCCTCACCAGAGTTCCATCAGGTGAGGAAGTCCTCAAGGGGGCTTCGTGACTAAAGTAATCCCCAAATGGGGTAGGTGGGGAGCATGGAACCCAAAGTAGCCGTGCCTACCCACAGTCGACTCTCACACTCGCAGGCCCATTCATGCTCGATGTGGAGGCCTCATGAGGCACCCGAGTCCCCTCCCCACTCTGAGAATATATAAGCCGTTAACAACTGCTGGGGGAGGGAGACTCTTATTCCCTGGTGTTTCCTGTAAGTTACCCGATTAAACTCAGCAGGACTTGGGTGGCTACATTTCTCTGCTCTGTTGGCTCACTCGGGAACAGGGTCACAAATAAACCAGAGCTGAGTTTGGGGGAGGGCAGTAGCACTGTCTCTGCCATGGGTGACGACATAGGTAAACTGAGGCCGCTCCCTAAGAGGGGGACATTCTGAGGAATCCCAGGGTGAATGTCTTCCTCCATGTTGCATGGGGTGATGTGGCCCCTTGATGGCTGGGGTCCGCCCCCCCAACAGATAATGACTAGAGCGAATACTGTGATCCCTGACAGTAGCGTGAATGAGATGGGAACCTGGGCAGTCTGCGGCCACGGAATGCCTGTGCTATGTTCAGACAGGCCATGGAAGCTACCCATCTGCCCAGAAAGGACTGTCCTGCCTACGGAGAGAAGGACGGCAGGGAAAGGACACACGGATATTGTCGTCTGCGACAGCCTCTGATTTGTCACAAAGGGTGGGGGGTGGGAGGGGGGGGTGTGCCCAAGAAATCTGTACACATGGTGAGACACAACACAGAGGGAGTATGGATTAGATCTGTGCTAAGAGCTCTTCCTGAGAACTGTCGGGGAGAACCAGTGAAGAGGAGAGGAAGAGCCGAGGGAGAGAAGACAGCCCACAGGTCCAACCTCTACTACAGAGGAAGGGAAAAATCTAAGAATCAGCACGCAGACAGGGCCTTACTAACGGCTTCCAGGAATCTTTGGGGCTTATGGGCTGTGCTGCCTCTGGACTGCGGGATTCAGGAAGGACTCTTACATCAAAGAGTTCCTCACAGGCTGGCTTGTGAGGTGGCTGGAGGAGGCATGGGTGCTGTGGAACCTGAATAATGTAGCCACTATGCATCCCTCCAGACAAAAGCAAGATGACTTGAAGCCATGCAAGGCTAACCGGTCCCTGGCAGACACTTAGTATTACTACTAGCTGAGGTCTCTGTGAATACCGGACTCTGAGAGACAAGAGGGGAAAGACAGACTTTCCCGGGGGAATCGGGTCTGAAAGGCGTTTGATGGCATGAGAGGGCTGAATAGGTCCGTGGTCACAGGAGAGTTAAGAAGCTGATTCAGCAGTGTGCTGGGCAGTCTCTGTCAACTTGACACAAATTAAGAGTCACGTGGGAAGCAGGAACCTCAACTGAGGAAATGCCTCCACCAGATTGCTCTGTGGTCATGTCTGTGGGGCATTTTCTTGATTAATGATTGATGTGGGAAGGCCCCGCCCACTGTGAGCAGTGCCACCCCAGGCTGGCGGTCCTGGGCTGTGTAAGAAAGCAGGCTGAGCCAGCCATGGGGGACAAGGCAGTAAGCAGCTTCCTCCGTGGTTCCTGCCCTAACGTCCCTCAAGGATGGACTGTGATGTAAAGGCGTAAGCCAATTAAACCCTTGCTTCCCCAGTTTGCTTGTGGCCATGGCGTTCATCACTGCAAGAGAGAGTAGACCAAGACAAGTTGGGACCTCACGAACTGGTTTTGCTGCGCCCCCACAGTGGAGCGAGATCCTTATGAGGTAGGAGAGGCTCTGGCAGAGCTGAAAGACTTAGACTGCAGTGAAAATCGGGTTTGTAAAAACGCTAAAGCTTCAAGAGGGGATGCCTATGGCAAAGGATGAAAGGATCGTGGAAAGGAGAGGTGGAGATGGTGCAGACACTTGCCTAGGAGGCACAAGGCTCTTCCATGCCAGCACGGCAAAGAACTAGCCAAATAAAAAAACAAGTAACTGTGATGACTAGCCAGAGGAAGAGCTGCAAACACAGCACGCGGTCGCCCTCTAGGGCCACATCTGTGAACTGCAGCAGCTCCAGGCCGGCTCCAACTGTCCTGGTCCATCTGCTCCAGGCACCTGAATTCAGATTACTAGAGTCCCTGCAGCAGCCCCTCAGGCTGAAGCCAAAATCCAAAAGCCTACCTGAGGTTGAGACACATCAGAGTACCCAAGGCACCCAGATGCAGCCACAGCCGACAACTAGGGACTGCCCAGGAGACAAAGGGCCGTTCCCCAGCGAGCCTGTGCCCAAGAAGTCATCCTCAGAGTGGGGGCCACTGAAGAGAGGTGAATGATCTCTCAGACTTGAACCACCCCAACAAGATCAAGCTAGGTCACAAGACACAGCGGCCCAGAACGATCGGACACTTCCTAAATGGCACCGAGGCTACCCGACTTTCTTCTGGTATGCAAGGGAACAATGCTGTAAAATTACAGCGCCACCTGGTGGCTTTAGTTTGAAACTAACTGTTCCCTAGGTCCTAGACAACGTGGTTTCCAAATCCTGCAGACTGAAGACTTGCTTCTCAGATGAAGAAGAGCCCAGGAGTGGAAAACATGGCCTGAGTGTGAAGAAGCTTGTCAGCACTGTGGCGCTCCAGCTTCTGTGGAGTTAAAGACACTTCAGAGTCATTTTGTTCAACACCCAGACTCAGGACCCACACAAGAAGGGGCGTGACCAACTGTCATTTTCCCGTCCACCGGTGGAAAGCTGGGGCTGTCATTGAAGAGGCTGCTTTAGAGGTCCAGGCAGGAGCCATAATTCTAGGAGTCCTCACCTCAGGAAATGACCTGGGGTCTATGTACCCCACACCCACCCTCCATGGTGGGATAGTGTTCCTGAGATGACCACATAGCTTAACAAATGAGAGGGAGTCTGGGACAGCTCATCTTACATGCCAACCTGATGGGATTTAGAACCACCATGGAAATAAACCATGTCTGGGGAGGGGGAGTTTCTCGATTGGGTTAAATGAGTGGGAAGACCCATCGTTAATGTGGCCAAACTCTCCCATGGCAGGAGTCCCAGACTGCATAAAAAGGAAAGAGTGAACTGAGCTGAAGCATTCCTGGGCGTACGGCAATGTGACCAGCTGTTCTAGCCTCCCGACACCGTGTCCTCTCCACCATGACGGGCTGCAACCTCTGAATGTGGGTCACCATAAACCCTCCCTTCCTTCATGTTGCCTTTGTGAGGCATTTTCTTATCACAACAGGAAAAGCAGTGAACGCCTGCCTTCGCCTTCCCAGAAATCTCCTGGAGTCACACTGCACACCCCTTGTGCCCCACTGAAAGAGAGCAGTGGCTGCAGGGGCAGCTGTGACGGTCACCACTAGGTTCCAGCCACACGAGCCTCTAACACTGAAAGCCTCACCGGGCCTCCTTTAAAAAGTCTTTCTCTCCTGCTGCCTTTCTTTCTTCCTACCTTCTTTACCCCAACTGGGACGCTTTGCAGCTTAGGCCAATTTCTTTTTTACTCACTGAGAACCTCCCGTTAAGTGTCCTGCGGGGAGGAATGTTCATATTCTCCAAGTTGCTTCCAATTTTACCATCCTTATCCTGAGGCCAAGGGACTAGACTTTCTCTTATCCTCAAGCTTCCCTGTGGATATTCCTGTCCTTGGAAAGCCCGTGGGGTTTTCTGCTTTTGTTGTTTTTTTTTCAAGGCAGGGTTTCACTGTATAGCCCTGACTCTCCTAGAACTCACTCTGTAGACCAGGTTGGCCTTGAACTCAGAGATCTGCCTGTCTCTGCCTCCTGAGTGCTGGGGTTAAAGGCGTGCACCCCCACACCCGAATGAACACAGTTGAATCTAAGAGCTCTTTCTGAGAGCAGAGACCCAACAGTGCCTGCCCAGTGAGTTCTGACCTTTGTGTGTGAGGCACCAGATGAGGGGTCCCTGGGGCAGAAGAGCAGGCTCCACAGGGCAGCTCCCAGAGATCCTGCGGGCTGGCTCACTGGCACCCAGCACGTGCTCTGTGAACTCTGCTCTCCTCAAACGGCTTGCTCCTCTGCTCCTTTCTATTTCTGTCTTTTAACCTCACCACTGAGCTGGTGTTTGCTTTCTAAATATATCGTGCTGTATGTCTCTCCTCAGCTTCATCCGAGCTTTGTACGAGTCCCGCCTTCAATGTACTATGGCCACTGGACCTCTTTTGTCCCTCTCCCTAGGGCAGAGTGTCTGCACTAAACACATTCGGCGTTAGCTGAAATATTAATAGACTGACCTCCCTATTCAAGGCCTGGAATTAAAACAGGCAACAGGGCCAGAGACCTTGAAAGTTCACTTTAAATGTCCTTTCTGGTTAATGTCAAATCCCTGAAAATTGTCCCCTTAGTGCACCTGCCAGCCAGCCATTCAAGCGAGTGTTAAAACGAAAACACCCAAAAGCCAAGAGAGATGTGTGTAGAACATAGGGGCAAAGGAGAGAGGCCATCAGTACGACTCAGCTGACTTTCTAATGACCAGCCTCAACAGTATTTGAGGAAAGAGAAGCCAAGGCTGGGTTTTCACTTAGTGGTGTGCTGGCCTCACACGCAGGAGGTCCCAGGCTCCAAGCCCAGCACAGAAAAGAAAAAAGCCTATAGCAACTAGATGGATCGATGGGTGAAGGCACGGGCCACCAAGCCTGGGTTTTATTCCCAGGACCACGAGGTAGGGGAAGAGAACTGACGCCAGAAAACTGTCTTCTGACCTCCACATGCACAGAAACATGCTCACATACAGGTGAATATGCAAAATACACACGTGTACACAAAATAAATATGTAAAATATGTAATACAATTTAAAAGAAATCTAAACCTGGAACTCTAGCCCCCTAGAGCCAATCAAGGGGCCACACCTATGTTTTCAGGATCTACCACAGCTCAGTTCACACAGTGAAAGCTTAGAGCCCACAGATAGGGTCTCTTGGGAAACTGAGGCAGGAGAATTGCTAGAGTTCAAGACCAGTCGGGGATACTGAATGAGACCCTGACTCAAAAACAAAGCCTCGCACCCTCCAGCTCCCTGCAGTGGAAGGCGGGGTGCTGGCGAAGAGTGAAGCACCTTGCTGGACCCCGGGACACCATCAGCCCTCACTGCGAAGTTCCAGGAGTGCTTGCTGGCCCAGGACAGTGATGCTCATGATTAGACCCCGGAGGTGTGTGTACCACAGCTGTTTAGTGCCAAAGCCTTTAAAAAAATCTATTTCCTATAAGGGAAAAAAAGTCTGAAGGGACACCAACACGATATTGTTCGGTAACTTTAGGTGATAAGAATGTGGGCCAATTCTATTTTCTTCTTTTATTTGCATTTTAAAGGATTTATATGCTAGTATTTATTACAAGCATAAACATGAAGAGCTTTATTCCTGCGGTCGGGGTACAAGTGTTCCTTCAGTGCCCGGCAGCTGGCTCTGCCTTATGGGCCTGTCCATCCCAGTGAACGGACTCACGCGGGTACAGTAACTGCAAGCTCAGACCGCGCAGCAGCAGCTATGGCTCGGCGAGGATTTGTGGTAGGAAACCACCTCCAGGCCCCAGCAGACAGCTGCCTTGGCGTCTGGTTTCTACAAGCTCCACTCCAGGCAGGCGTAATTAACGAAGTCTAGTAAGAACGATTCCATCTAGGGAAGGGTGGCTGATTTGAGATTTAGCTCTGCTGCCTCTTCTCGGGGTAATGTAGTGCCACTTTTAAATCTCTGACCTAGTTTCCTTAGCTATAAAACAGTGATAGTGGCTGCCCTGCTTCTGCAATCCATGAGCTGCTCAGAGTGAAAGCCCTTAGGAATCACGGGTCTGCCCAAGGCCCTGCTGCTCATGCCCTCTCCGCTGCCCCTCTTTCTGTGAGTGTGATTCCACTTCTCCTCTGGGGACACATCTCCCCTCTTCTTGGAGTTAAGGGACCCCCCACCCACCGGCTTTAGGGGTAGCTTACCCCAACCCTTGCCATTCAGAGAATTCTGGTCTTGGGACAGGACAGGCAAAGTTTCAGGACCCAATCTGAACCAACCTGACTCTCTTCTGGTCCTGGGAATGCAGCGCTCACTTTCTATGGTGGTCACTAAGGGACAGTGACTTTTCTGGGCAGTCTACCCAGAGTGAAGCCAATAGAACAAGATGGAGAAGGGTGGTCCAGACAGCCCAGGATGGCAAATTGCGTCTCCTGCTGGTACTGCGAGCCTGTTTCTTGTTCCATAGGCCCACAGAGTCCCTTTTCCATAGAAGCCTGTGATTCTGTGTGAATGGGATTTCCCTGACCTGTTGGCCTCCAGGGGTCATCCATCCCTTCTCTGGCAGGATTCTGAATTCTTCCCTGGGACCGTCTCAGAAGCAGGTCCTGTCTCAGAATAGGAAGTGCACACAGGGTGACAGCCAGGGCAGTCTTGGGATGTGCCATGGTCTGCATAACCCCTCTGAAACTCACTTTGACATTTATTGTCCAGAAGCCAGCTGTGGGTGTTGTACACCTGTAACCATAGCATTTAGGAGGCTGAGGCAGGAGGATTGAGTTCTAGCAGTGTGGGCTACCTACGGGGAGGGAGAGGGTTTAATTGTGGTTATGACAGTACTAATGAGCCTTTAATAAACCATTAGGGCTGGAGCTCCCCCTTCTGGATGGCTTAGTGTCATTAGCACACATTAGTGTCACACAGCAGCTCAGGCCTGCCCCTCTCCAGCTTTGTTCTGCCACAGGACCATGAGGCCCAAAGCCCTCCCAGGTGTGGCCTTCCACCATGGAGGTCTGGCTTCCAGAACCTTCTAATCCTACAACAGAAAGCAGCTAAGGCTGGACAAAACAACAGCAATTGTTTATCACTCGCTTTAACGCCACCTCGAGCTCGCTGGGGGTGTGGATACGTTCACACCCCCACCCCACCCCACTTTGTTGTCTGCTCTTCTGGAAGGACAGCGGCCGAAAGAGCCGCTCTGAGACAGCTCACCTCCTCAAGCCTGGGGTGTAGGACTCTGACTCCTCAGGTGCAAGAGCGGAACAAAGCAGTGGTGGTGAGTGATACACTGCCCTTTGGATCCTCCTGAATATCAGCCTGCCTACCCCCTGCCAGCCTAGACCCTACCTCTCTTCCCACCTCATCCCTCTCACAGAAATGCCCGGCCAGGCAGTGCATGGAAAGTGTGCTTAGGGCCTGCTAATGGCATGAAGAGATACCTTTCCAGCAGAGGGATTGGAAAGTGGGGTACCTTCACCCAGCAGTGGAGAGTGGGATGGGATGGGACACTTAGCCCCATATTACCTGCCAGGCTACACACCAAGGACAGGGCACTATCCGCATCACAGCCCCAAGCATCTGTTCATGGATAGAGTGACTGTCCCCCATTGAGCTGGGTAGTGAAGGACGGTTACCTAGCAACTAGGAAGCCAGGGTGCAAAAGATCTTCCGGAGCCAATGGGATGGGAAGAACCAGAACTGCTGAAGGAGCAGACTTGAGCCACTGCCAGTTAGAATAGGATACTAGGGTTGATGCTAGTCACAGGAGAGCCCTGCATAGCCCCTCAGCTCAGCTCTGCCAGGCAGGAGAGGGCAGTGGAGGAGGCGAGGTTGCACTGTGGAGACCCGTTTCTGGTGGGCTGGACGTATAGGCTACACTGTCTATTACTAGGGTTCATCCAGTGTTTGCACAGGAAGGCAGCTGCTCCTTGGGATCCTGTGGAGTAGAAAGGCCAGACACCATGGGAGAGGGAAGGCCACCAGCAAGGCCACAGTCAAGAGGCCAGCGGTGTGGCTGCCTGTCTCTGTCTTCCCTTCCTGCCATGCAAGGACTGTGTACCGTCACTTGGTGCGGCAGAGATGAGAAGATAGGAACACCAAGTGAGCCATGTTGAGACTTAGAAACCATGACATGGCTCGAATTCAGTGGATGATGGTGAGACTTCTTGTCAAGAGGCCTGGAGAAGCCCAGGAAGGAGACACAAACCTTCCCTGGACTCAGGCCCTGTTATGACCCCAGGAGTCAGTCCCAAGCATGCCTGCCGCTCTCCTACCCACCACCTGCCTGCCTCTCTACAGCATGAAGAGCCTTAGAGGCCCAGGGCATCAGACTGCCCAGTACAGAACATGGGCAGGACTGCTGAAAAGATGAGTCACAAGCCCATAAAGAGGATGAGGCCCCCTGGTGGTGTGGATGGGAATGTCCCCATAAACTCCCATCTGAACACTTGGTCATCGTTGTTACCCCCCCCCCTCAATGGCACTATTTTGGGAGGTTGTGAGACCTTCAGGAGGTGGAGTCTAGCTGGAGGAAGAGGGCTGTGAGGTGGAGTCTAGCTGGAGGAAGAGGGCTGTTAGGGGCGGGCTTGGACACTTCCTTTCCACTCTCTATTGCCTCTTCCTCCAAGAGGTGATCAGGCGAGGTGTCCCGGATGCACACTACTGCCACCACGGAGCCGCCTGCCACATCTTCCCCCCATGGTGGGCTGTATCCCCTTTAACTCTGAGCCCAAACAAACCCTTCCTCCCGTAAGTCGCTTCTTGGAGAGTATTTGGTCACAGTTACAAGAAAAGTAACTAACATGGGTCTCTATCTCCCACAATACGCTAAAATCGTTAAATATAAAAGGACAAAAACACAGAAGAGCGGCACATATCTCAGGAAGAGAAAAACTTCTCTAAACACAAAGCAGCAGAAAGCAACAAAAACATTTAAATATAAAACCATTTTCAAGGGGCTGGAGCCCTGGCTGCTTTTCAGAGAATTTGGGTTACATTCCCAGCATTTACATGGACAGATCACAATGTCCTGGAACTCTAGTTCCAGGGGATATGATGCCCTCTTCTGGATTCCCTGGGCACTACACACACACACACACACACACACACACACACACACACACACACACACACGTTACGCATTAAAAAAAGGCAAATTCATAGCATGTAAATAAACAAAATCTTTAAAACTTAAAAAAAGGAATTGACAAACTGTAAAAATGTTTCTGTTTGTAAATGACAGAGACATATTTTCTTTCTTCTATACCAAGATTGCACAGTGGCAGAAAAAAAATGAACGCCTTAGTAGGGAAAAGCCGTGGAAGTAATAACAGTAGCAACCACTTGCAGGGCCTTTCCACCGCCAAATATGTGCTGAGTACTGAGAACACATCGCTTCATTCAAGCTACACTTCCCTTCAAGGTGAAGACCCCATGTCCTGGATGAGGAAATGGAGCTTCAGCCTTGCATTCTTCACTGATGTCAGGCTGCTGTTAGTGGGCAGGGTTGGAATGGCAGAACCTGCCTTCTCTCAACCCCAGGCTTCAAGTCCAAAACGAAAACTTTATTTCATTTATTTTCACTTTATGTGTATGAATGTTTTGTATGCATGCATGTATATGCATCATTTTCATGTCTGTTGGATCCCCTGGAACTGGGATTACAAATGATTGGTTGTGAGCCACCTTGTGAGTGCTGGGAATCAAACCTGGGTCCTCTTGGGGAGCAGTCAGTGCTCTAAACCACTGAGTCATCTCTCCAGCCCTGAAAACAATATTTGATATTTCTATATGTAAAATATGTTGTATAGAATATATTACATCATCTATGTTCAGAATATATACACACACATAGAGAGATTTAATGGTGTATATATTATTAATGAATATATATTTATATTGTTTGGCCATTTACAAAGATCATTACAATTTTTCCTATCAAATTGAGCAAAACCCTCCCCTCATGGGGTTCTAGAGATGGAAGACAGGCCCTTGTGCATGATCAGGGGGGCAACTCTACCTTTGAGCCTCATCTCCAGACCTTGGCTTTTTTGAGACTGGGTCTTGCTATATAATCTAGGCTGGCCTCCACTTCATGATCCTCCTGCATCAGCTGCCTGAGTGCAGGGACTGCTTGGGTCATCACATCTGGCTAACTGAACTCAGGGTGGGAAGCATCTCAAGCCCCAGAACTCAGTTCCTCTGGTGAGGGCATGCTTGAGTAAAGGTGATATTTCCAGAGGTCATTTTGGGGAGCCCCTGAAAGACCCACACACTTGACGGCAGAGCCGTTCCACTTGCCTTCCAACTGTCTAGAACTCTCCTCTGCCATTGCCCCAGGCTGACTTGACCAGTCACAGCGCTGGGCTCCCATGGCCCTGTCTCTGACAGGCTCCTCAGTGACAGGCAGGGAGTAAGGACAAAGAGTCACGGGCAGATGGAATACTGGATGTGGAGCAGGAGGAAGGCCACAGGTGGTCACCTTCCCATTCCTTTGTACCTGAGGGTGGTGGCATGCATCTGCGGCCTGCCCTGGATCCTTAGTGATCCTCTCACACCCTGCCAGACTTTTGCAAATCCACTGCTTTGTCTCTGGGGGCTATCTGACTTCCCTGTCTTCCGTTCCTGGGTGGGATGCTGACCAAGACATCTCTTGACCTAGTGATCTCATTCTAGAGTTTATCCCAGAGAAATAACCAGGAGAGTGGAAAAAGTATGAGAACATTGCCGCAGCAGCTAAACCTGGATGCAACAGGGGAGGATCTCGGGCCATCTGACAGCCATGTGTGAGCTACCACACAACTGTTAAAAATCGGGTGGGAGGGGCAGGAGAGGTGGCTCAGAGGTCAAGAGCACCGGCTGCTCTTCCAGACAACCTGGTTTGATTCCCAGCACCTACATAATAATGTATAACTATTTGTAATCCAGTCTCGGGGCAATCTATCCTGTCCCCATCTTCTGGTCTCCTTGAGAAACAAGCACCAACGCAGTACACAGAAATACATGTTGGCAAAACACCCATACACATAAAATGAAAGTAAAGGAAATGTGTAAAAAAAAAAAATCAGGTTGTAAAAAGATAATGAATAACATGGAAATACATTGGAGAAATAGTTCAAATGAAAATAGAATGTTCCTTGTGGTTCTAGTTTTTCAGTTTTCTGTTGTCAGATTGTGGGTGGCTTTATTTCCTTTGAATTAACTTTGTTTCGTCTTTTAATTTTCTCCAGTGTTCATCTCCCCCTCCTCCCTTGGAGACAAGAGGCTCACTCACAGGCTAACCTGGAACTCACAGAGACTCTCCTGTGTCTGCCTCCTGAGTCTGGGATCAAAGACATGGCCACCACACAGCACGAATATTTGTGTACTTTTTTTAGATTTATATATTTTATTTTAGTGCACATGAGAGTTTTACCTGCATGTATGGCTGTCTGTGTACTGTGTGGGTGCCTGGTGCCCTGGGAGTTCAGAAGAAGGCATCAGATCCCCTGGAACTGGAACTTCCGACAGCTGTGAGCCACCATGTAGGTGCTAGGAATCAAACCCAGGTCCTCTGGGACAGCAGTCAGCGCTCTTAACCAATTTGTGTTTAAATCACAAAGTATAAACCTACTTGAGTATGTCATAGTTTAGGAAGAAGATTTGTGGCTGAATTTCCATACCACAGATCTCTTTTCCTAATCTTTAAAGGGGGACCCCACAAGCCAAGAATGTCACTGCAGAGGTCAGGGCCGGAAGCGCTGCAGCTTGCTCCACCACTGGTTACCAGCCCCTGGGCTGTATGCAGCCAGCATGGTGCCTGGGTCTCGGTAACCAGTAGCTGCTATTAAGGAGAAACTTAGTCTCAGAGATGTGGCCCTGATGGCAGATGGATGGCATCCTGGAAGACAGCAGAGGGAAAAAGATGGGCGTGGAACTGCCCCACGGCCCCTGCCAATATGGACCACTCCTGGTATCCTGCAGAGAGAGAAGTGAGCAGAGCTACCTGCAGTGGGACCCAGGTCCAGGCTGGTGCCATTCAGTTCCTCCTCTTCCCAGAAGTACTGTGGTGGCTGCAGGAGCCGGGACTCCTCACTGTCCTCACTGGGGAAGCCCGAGCCCGGAGCTAGGCCGGCGCCCAGGCCCATGGCCTCACTGGGCTCCTCCGAGTCCAGCGGCTCAAAGTCAGTGGGCAACAGAAGATCGAGCAGGGAGGTGGAAGTGAGGCCCTCGGGGCCAGGCTCATCCATGCTGGCTGCACAGGCACCCAGGGAAGCTCCTGCAAACGGAAAACCAGACATCAGGAAGGCTGGTAAGGACAAGGACTGGCAAGACACCACAAGGATGGACACCTCTCAGCACTGGGGCTTCAGGGGGACCTGAGATGCCCTTGTAGTGTGTTCAGCCTGCCCTGTGACAGTGGCGAGAGGACCAGCAGGGAGTGAGGACTGGATGACCCTGCTCCCCTCATCCCCAGGGGGCTCAGAAAGCTCCTCTGTCCCAGTCCAGTAGCTCTGCCAGGCACTGCAGGTACAAATTCGAGCCAAGGACTTTGCTCCTCATGTGACAATGTTCTCGAAGTTTGCATCCCAGCCTGAACCTCTTCCAGCCTGTGTTGTGATGTGCATCACAGCAGGTCTCCTCCGCACAGTTTAATAACCCACGCAGGGTTGCAGGGCAAGCTCAGCGGGGCTGGTGATTCTGTACATTTATTTAGAATTGTGGACCCCCCTGATTCCTCAAGACAAAACAAACAAAGACCAGACTACAAATTAAAAAGGATCATCTTCCGTCTCTTTCCCTCTGCCGCTGAGAACGGCAGAACTGTACTATTGACCAATTTCACAGCTAGCTCGTTGCACGCTTTGGGAAGTTGCTCAAGGCTCCCGGGTGTCACCTCCTCACCTAGCAGACCAGGAGGTTGATGGAAATGCCCTCTGCGTCCTTCCTAAGACTAAAAACATCAGTGGTGTGGGGAGGGCAGGTCCAAGCCCCCCGACCCTTGCCCCTGCACTGGATGTGGACTGTGACCCGCTGTGATGATAATGAAGGGAAAATTTCAGTGATGTTTATAATAAAAACAAGACCTCATATTTTCAGGGCCATGTGCAAAAGTGCTTTACAAACAGTATCTGAATTTTAATCACCTCACCCCCTGATGAGGAGGACAGCACTTGGCTGCTGAAGGAAAAGACCACAGAGTTCCAGCAGAAACTGGGAGAATGTCAGGTACATTGTGCACCTGTCAGTCAGCCCAGGACCAGGAATAGCACACTGACCTATAGGGAGCATCTGGCTGGGGTCAGTGGGGAGAAAGAGGGCCAGAAGGGGAGGCACGCAGGGTACCAAGGAAACAAGCTTCGGCTTGTCTTCCCTGCTTGAGCTGAGAGGCTCCAAGCTCATTCATCAGTTCAGCCTTGGTGTCCATTGTAAGAGCATGGACAGTCACTCCAAGCCCCCAGTCTCAGAGGCACTTACGGCAGGTGGGCAGAGCTATTTATCCCAGCGAGTCTCCAGGTACTGTGTGCACTGCTGTACAGGGACCTGAAGAAAGCCCAGGACGTCCTCCACCTAGAAAGCCCTAAGAGTGGACAACAGGCTGCATCTTCACCTTCATTAAAAAGGCTGACCTCACACCTGAAATCGCAGCACTCTGGAGGCTGAGGCAGGAGGATTGTAAGTTTGAGGCCAATTTAGGCTACATGGTAAGATCTTGTCTCAAAAAAACCCAAATGGGAAGGGAGGAAGGGAGAGAGGAATGAAGGGAGGCGGGGAGGAAAGAAAAGGTTGATGTTAGTAGCAGGGCTCATCAACGTCCCGTGTGGCCTCAGAGCCAACTGGGGACTGACTGTGGAGGCAGAGGAGACCAAGGCAGAACCACAGGGCCACGGCTGGCATGCTGGTCCCTTCCACTCCGTGGCTCAGAGACGGTCCACTCTTGACAAGCTCATCCACAGGCCTCACTCTGAGCTGCAGGAGGCCAAGTTATACCTAGGGTGGTGGTGGGGTGGTGGTTCCTGCCAGAAGGTAGGACTCAGAGACACTGCTGTGCTCTACCTTTGGTACATCTGGTGGCTTGGGGGAGATTCTGGCTCTGAAGCTGGGAATCATCACACCTCCTCCAGAGCATCTCTAGCTGTCCCAGATACCAGTCCCAAGTCGCCAGCTGGGCCTGGCTTCATGAAGCTCACGCTGTGCCCCTGTGTTCACATTACCAGCTCACATGTGGGAAAGGACAGGGCAGACTCATGGCTTCCAGACATCTAGATGCCAGAGGGAGCTATTCCAATCTTCTTGGTGTCCTCCACTGCCAGAAGAGCATGCCAATGAGTCCTTCTGACTCTCATCCCATCATAAGGAGACCCTAAGACAACTCATGTTGGTTTTCGAGTCCTGATATTGTGGGGAAGAGCAATATCCACCCCATGATAGGTAGAGGGTAGTGAGTCAATTTGCTGGGTCTAACACAGAAACCGCCCAGGTGAAAGGTTCTTCTCTGAGGCTCTGAAGGTGGAAGGGTGTCCTCCAGGGGGCCACACCTCTGAAATTCAACTCTGTGGTTCCTCCCTTGAGGCTAAGTCCACACTCCTCAGATCTGCACCCCTGCACTACCTTCACGACAAGCCTCGAGGGTTGTGCAAGCTTTATTCTTCTTAGGACTTCTGGCCAACCTGCCCAGGCCAGCCTGCTCTAGAAAAAGAGCCCATGTAGAAAACAGCGGGGTTAGCAGCATCCCAGCCAAAGCCCCGTGGGACAGAGCCAGCCAGGACAAGCTGACGTGGAACTTGAAGGAGTCTGGCTGAGATCAGAAGTGCCAGCAGATTCCAGCCTGCACTGCCAGCCCAGAGTCATGAGCTAAAGAAACGGAGTTTGTTCAAAACCAGTCCCTTTCAACCCTGAGCCAGGACAGACAGACTCACAGGGTGGCGGGATGTGTGAGTTAAACAGAAAGCTAAGGCACAGATAAGCTTTGGGGACAGTTATTCTGCGATGAGCCCCAATTCTAGAAAGTTCCCAGGTTGATGATTCTAGTTTGGGGATCACATGAAGAATTTCTGGGTTTGGGGGCTAGAGAGATGGCTCAGTAGTTAAGGGTCCTGACTGTTCTTGCCAAGAACATGGGTTCAATTCCCAGTACCTACATGGTAGCTCACTACCCTCTACCTATCATGGGGTGGATATTGCTCTTCCCCATAATATCAGGACTAGAAAAACAACATGAGTTGTCTTAGGGTCTCCTTATGATGGGATGAGAGTCAGAAGGACTCATTGGCATGCTCTTCTGGCGGTGGAGGACACCAAGAAGATAGCTCCCTCTGGCATCTAGATGTCTGGAAGCCATGAGTCTGCCCTATCCTTTCCCACAACCATCTATAACTCCAGGTCTGGGAGATCTAAGGCCCTCTTCTGGCCTTTGCCAGCACTATGTGGTATATGGTGCACAGATACATGTGCAAGCAAAACACCCATACACATGAAATAATAACAAAAAGAATTTCTGGAGTTTTTTTTGTTGTTCTTTTAAATTCACATGTATTCATTCTCCCCCTGCCTGGTGTGTGTGTGTGTGTGTGTGTGTGTGTGTGTGTGTGTGTGTGTGTGTGTGTGTGTACACATGCATGGATGTCAAAGGACAACTTTAGGGAGTCAGTTCTTTCCTTCTACCATGACGGCTGGAGGCTGAATTCAGGTCATCAGGCTTTGTGACAAATGTCCTTACCTAAGCCATCTTGCCATCCTAACAAGTTCTAAGTCACAAAATTTGGGGGTGATTTGTTACACAGCCCCAAATTGGGCACAGTCTGCTGGTACACCGAGAGAGGTTATAAATGGAGTTCTTCCATGTCAGAATAGGGTGTGAGCAACTGAACTCCATTCATTCACTCATTCATTCACCCAACAAGTCTTTTTATAAATGCTAGCTTTGCACCAGGCATTACACAAAGGTCAGGCAGATACAGAAATCAGAAAGATAAGCCCCTGACCTTCAAAGCGCCAGTTTCCTGTGGAGCCCAGGGGGGAGCCAAATCATCAAAGCATAGTGTGACAGGTACCTAAAGGCGCACACACAGAACGGCAGCACGGTGCCTGTGTTAGCAGAATACAAGAGAAGGAAGGGAACCCGGCAAGAAGTGCTCTGGGAGGAGGGGAGCAGAGCTGGGGCAGTACCTGGGAATGCTCACTCCTCATCTCATTCTGCAGGGTGGACAACGGCGCCCCCCCAAGGGAGCACACACACCCCACACTCCACACGTTACACTTCAACAAAGCAGTCAAGGCCACATTACTGGAATGAGGTCCACACTGCTCACAGCCCAAAAAGTCAGTTTTGGTAGGAAGGACTTGGGTCTATTCAAAGACTAGCATCTTAAGAAGGTGGAGGGGCTTCTCTAAGCGCCACCCTCCTAATATGCTGACCCATGAATATCCTTGATTCCTTCCTACCAACTCTCTCCAGAGACAGTCCCCAATGGATCTTTTAGGTATTTCAGGATTCCCTACCAATGCTCACTGCGTACATCTCTCCGCTGCACCATCCTCTGGAGCAGAGTGCCACCAGGGCCTAAGTGTACACATGACTCACCCAGTGTTCCTGGCTCTGTATGGATGAGTAATGCTGTTGGTCCACAGACCACATTTTGAATAGCAAAACTCAGAACAGCCTTCTGACAGCCAAATCTGTACCTACTGCCCCATCCCAAAGATGACCCAGCCAGATCCTTTAATGCAGCAGAGGGGCTCACACACCCTAGTACCTCTTCTCCAGTCTCCACAGTCACAATCATTCCCCACTCATGCCCTATGCTTTAAACTGAGTTTCTAGGGATTTCCAGAACATTACATCTCCTTGGCTCTCTTTATACGTGCTATGCCTAATTCTCAAAGATTTATTTTTATTTTCCTGGAATGTGTGCCCGCATGTACTACCTGCACATACTGCCCATGGAATCAAGCTGAAGGGCATTGGATCCCCTGGACCTGGAACTGTGAACCTCGATGTGGGTGCTGGGAACTGAATCCAGGTCCTCTGTAAGAGCAAGTGCTAGCAACTGCCAAATCATTTCTCCAGCTTCCCCACCTGCCTAGTTCCTTATTCCTGCCTTTGGACACAGCTCTCTCTCTCTCTCTCTCTCTCTCTCTCTCTCTCTCTCTCTCTCTCTCTCCCTCCCTCCCTCCCTCCCTCCCTCATATGTGGTATGTGCATGTGTGTGTGTGCATGTTGCACGCATGTGAGGGTGTGAGTATGCATGCACATGCAGAGGCCAGAGAAGAATGTCAGATGAACTTTGTCTGTCATTCTCTGCTTTATTCCCTTGAGCTAGGGTCTCTCCCTGGCCAGCAAACTCTAAGATCCACCAGTCTGCCCCAAAGCTGGGGTTACAGGCATGTGCAGCCATGCTCAGCTTTTTCTGTGGGTGCCGGGATTCTAACTCAGGTCTTCCTACTTGTACGGCAATCACTCTTGTCCACCTAGCCAACTTCCCAGCCCCAGATATTTTCTGAGCAGCCTTCCCTGGTCCCGTGCCTGGGCAGGGTGCCAGTCTTTGTTATCACAATCGTGGCCCTATAGTTTGCTCAGCCATTGGCAACAGACAATCATAACTCTCCTCACATGGTAAGCACATAGTGTGACCCTTGACACCATAGTGTCTAGTTCCTGATATACAGCAGGGCTCAGCAAGCCCTTGAGTGAATAAATAATCATCGGGTCGGACCCTCCTGTTTTACAGATGAAATCACTGAGGACTCATGGGATTAAGTTAATAGAAAGAGCTGTAATTAGCTGTTCTCCCCACAGGAAGGTCTTGCAGATGTTCTGTGAAGGAGGTTTGGGAAGCAATTATTTGCTGGGCTGAGCTGCTTAGAACAATATTCAAGATAGCATAGCTAACCCCAAGGGATGTAAGTGCCATGGAGGGAAGCCAGCGCTGAGGACTGGAGGGCACCCCTTTCCTTTGGACACTCTGCCTGGGGTTCCCACAGCAAATCCAAGAGGAGTCCAGGTGGAGGGTTCTGCCTCCCTGCAAAGTGCCTCCAGAATGCGATCCACTACGAATCTCTTATTCACAGGTCCACAGGGGCCCTGTTTAGAAACACTTCTATAAACTGCCCTTATTTATTTAACACTTATTTTCTAATTTTAAAATAAGTGGAACAGACTCACAGCATCCTGTCAATCCAGTGCCAATTAAAACTGAGACTTGCTCATGAGGAATGTGCCATCTTATTGTAGGTAAAATTCATACAAGAAGGTCAGCTACAGAATCATGTGGTCACTCCTGAGCTTTTGGTCTGAGCCAAGTGGTGTGCCAGGCCCTCCCTGGTGGTACAAAGATGGACATTGGACAGTCTCTGTCTGCAGGGAAATTAGCAGTTTGGGGGAGAAATGGAATCTAAATTGTATACAAGCTACCAGCTGCTACAGCAGCCCTGGTTTGCAGAAGCAAGCCTCCCCAGGGCTGGGAACGGGGATGGCAAGGAGCCAAATGAGAGAAACCAATCTGGAAAAACTCATTCATGCATCCCAGGAAGAAGAAAATGTCAGGTGATGAGGGATGTGTGTGTGCAAATTAAACCCCGAATGGTGTACAGGTTCCCAGGGCGCCTGAGCAAGCCACACTTCAAGGCCATGAGGAGTAAAGCTTTACCCACATGCTGTGTCTGGGCAGGGATGCTAGGAAAGACACTGCTTTAGTGATAGTAAGAGAGAGTAAAGTTGGTCTTCCTCTCTTGAGGAATAATCCAGGACTTATTCCACACGGGTCCTGAAGAGATGTGGCCCGCTCACCTCAGAGCCTCTGCATTACCTCCTCAGAATCTGATTTAGCTGGGTGCAGTGGCACACGCCTTTAATCCCAGCATTGGGAGGCAGAGGCAGGTGGATCTTTGTGAGTTCGAGGCCAGCCTGATCTACATAGTGAGTTCCAGGACAGCCAGAACTGCATAGGTCTTCCAAAACAAAACCAAACAAAGAAACAAACAAAAACCAAACTAACTTAAGTGTGCTAGAGAAGTGGCCACAGTCAGCTGGACCTGAAACTGCCCAGCACTTCAGCTCCCTGCACACCCCCCCCCCCCCCCCGTCCCAGACAATAGAGTAGGAGCTGTGCACTTCCCATGGGGGTGAGGTGGGGGGGGGAAGCAGCCAGGTCTGTGTGCAGAGCACTATGGCTGGGAGCACCCTGGATCTGCACCTTGACACCTCCATGCCCCAGGTGGGGGCCTCCACTCCCCGACTCCATCTGCTCTCCAGCAGCCAGCACCCCCTGCCCCCCACACCAGCATCTCTTCTTCTGGATCCACCTTTCCTGGTGGTCTACAGGCGTTAACAAAGACTGAAATCTCACTTTTAAAAAAGGGGGTGGTCTGATAATTTCCCCGGTTTTCACTCTTTCCCAGCCAATTTTCATTCTCTGGAAGGCATGCTCTGTCTTTATAGAGACCTGGATGCTTTCAAAGGCTTTGGTAGTGGGCAATTATTTCGGCAAAGGGGTAGGGGGTACTGCTTTTCAGACCTGCCCACCACGAGAAGACACCAGAATAGGTGGAGCCTGTCCATTCTGCAGATAATTATTTTTTCATTTAATAATTAGTCTGCCTCAGTGGAGACCCTATCTGACTTAACATCCCAGAATTATGCTCCCCATGTGATTCATTTTCTTCCTCAAGCTCACTGCATTTTCTGGTACTTCATCACCCCAAAGGGAGGCAGAAAGGAAAAGGCATACAGGAAGGGATGAGGGGGATCGGCCTCAAGGGAAATCAGATCTAAACAAGCCCAGAAAAGGGGGCGATGGAAACAGGCAGACATCTTAGGGTCAAAGAAAGCCAAGGCCCCAGAACCCGGTGTATCTCCCCACACCGCTCCCACTCAGCCCTGGCAGTCTGGTCTGTCTACCCCCAGCTGCACACGGCCCCAGTCAGCAGCTTTCATGTCAGATCCCCCTAAGCCCTTCGCAGACACCAGCATGGGAGGTGGCTGGGCAGCATCTGCCACTCTGCCCCCACAGCCCAGAGTGGCAGCCACAACAGAAACGCTCCAGCACCACCATCCTACACCCCATCCCCCACCACCACGCCACCGATGTGCGCTGTGGAGTCACAGCGCTTAAGTGAGGCATTCTGCTACACAAAGGTATAAAAAAGCAGCACGCCGACAGACACACACGTGCCTGCCCAGAGCCAGGGGCACGCTCATGGAGAGTGTGGCAGGAGGGAGGAGGGAGGGCCCTGAGCAGCATCCTCCTGGTCACTAGGATGAAGGCCACGAGAGCCAGGCCTGGGTCCTGACTGGTACTTGTGGCAGGACTGGTGTGGCTCCGACCCAGAGAGAGAGAGGGAGGGAGGGAGGGAGGGAGAGAGAGAGAGAGAGAGAGAGAGAGAGAGAGCAGATCTTCCCAGAGGATGCAGGTGGTCTGTGTAGATGTCCGATGCCAACACCAATGGATACCCCCCCACCCCTGTGTTGTTAGGTCCTTTATTCCTCTCCAAGGGTAACGCACGTGCCCTTGCTAACGCAGCCTGCTCACAGCAGGCACAGCAGTGCATTGTGAGGGGCCAGTCCCCTCACACTCAGCCTTTTTGCTTTATTTTATTTTGTATGTATTTGTTTTTTTTTTTTTTTTTAGAGACAGGGTCTTGCTCTGCAGCCCAGTCTGGCCTTGAACTCCCAATTCTCCGGCCTCTTTAGGTTCCCAAGCGCTGGAATTACAGGTACACACAGCCTTGATCACTCTCCCCGACTCCCCAGACATCTTCCTGGGGTTCTATCATTGACAGTCCCAAAGTCAGGGCCCACCACATGTCCATATCGAGCAAGGTTGGCTCCTCCCCTCACACAGACCCCCTTGGAATTTGCATACATTGCATAGGGTTGAGTCTTGGTGGGGTGACTGCCTGAGCACTGGGGTAGCCAGTCCCATGCCTGTCTCCACTGGAGGGGAAGTGGTATAGGGCTATTCACTGAGTCCTGTAGCCCACCTAGCCCAGCAGCCTGCTCCTGCACCACGCCCACCTTAGGATGGGGTCCCAGCTCCACCCTTCTGTGAGAAGTAGCTCTACTATGTCCCGATCTGACCCACCTTTGCAGTCAGCCTTCCTCCGCCCCTTCTGTGGTGGTGGCTTGCCTCTGAGCCTGTCAAGCTCTTGTGCCCGCCCCCTACACACACACACACACACACACACACACACACACACACACTCACGCACACCCCTGAATCTCATGTCTACCCTGGAAAGCTGTCTCTTTTTCTCTCCCGCAGACATATCCATTTCTTACCTGCCCCAGGCCCCGATCTGTCACACAACCACACTAACGAGGTACCCTGTGCGACTGCTGAATGGAAAACCACGTACCAAGTCTCACACACAGCCCCGTGTGGCGGCAGTCGCTGTCGCAGACCTACCCCTTTGTCAGCTCCTAATAAAGTTGCCCCGCGCAGTCGAGGACACGCGTTCACAACGACACGCACACGCCTTCCCAGGCAAGCTCCATGCACATGTAAACATCCACCTCGGCCACGCAGCTCGCTCTCAGACCCCCGGCATCCCCGGCCCACGCGCCGTGGGGACCCGCTGGAGCTTTACGATGCGATTTCTCCAAGGGTGTCACCGTGGGCTTTCACCTCCCTGCTGCGCCTCCCTGAACCCTCTCGTGCACACACGCACACGCCCCTCTGCTCGGTGGCCGTAGACTGATCACCTGTCACCTGTCACCTGGCGAGGGGTGGGGCACGGGCACCTTGGTGCAGCGGCCCCATCGCGTCGTCCCCGAGCGCGCGCGTGGCACGGAGCATTCAGCTCCCCGGACACGGCGCCTGGGGGGGGGGGGGTCCCTCTCTCCAGGCCCCGCGCCGCCACCTCCTCCCCGCGCGCGGCCGACCCTGCGCGCCCCACAGCCTTTGTTCTGTGGCGCAGCCAGCACGGGCCCTGTGCGCCCTGCGCCCTCGCGCCGCGGCCCGGCCCCACTCACCCGCGGCCAGCAGCAACAGCAGCGGCGGCGGCAGTCGGGCGGCCCGCACCGGCCGGGCCATGGTGCAGCGTCGCCGCCCGCAGCCGCAGCGCCGCGGCGCCCGGGCCGGCGTCGGGGGCGCGCAAAGCGAAGGCGGTGGCGCGCGCGCGCCCCGTTGGCCCGCGTACCCGTCACTCACGCGCCCAGCCGCCCAATCGATGCAGTGGACAACTCGGAGGCGGGGTCCTGCTGCGGAGTCTGGCTTCGCACCTGCACCTCCAGCTTCTTGCACTTCGCCACCCGGGGGGCACATCCCGGGAACCGGGTCCCGCACCCTTTGTGCAGCAGACCGGCCAGCTGCAGCAAAGGAGAGAGAGGCCAGGATCAGCCGAGAGCTGCTGGGGCATGTGACCTGGGGTTCTGAAGGCCTGGGAGGACCAGGCTTTGGTGGGGAACCTGGGCAAGAGCAGAGAACTGAACTCTGTGCCGAGTGTAATTTGTTATTTATTTGCGTTTTATGTGTGTGTGTTGCCTGCGTGTATGTATGTGCACCAAGTACACGTTTAATGTCCATGGATGGTTGTAAGTCACCATATGAGTGCTCAGAACTGAATCCCAGCAGTTCATGCTCATAACCTCTGAGCCACTACAATGTAGTTTAGCCCCTAACTTCCAGTTGGCTCTCAGCCTGAGCAGATGCGTCCCTGTCACCAGATATCTTGTGAGAGCTGCCTTTCTCTTGGTGTGTGCCTCCCCTTGACTTCAAATTCACTCCTGTGCCAAGCATGATGGAGGCAAATAAGACAGGCATTGCGGGAACATTCCTTAACATGCGGTCCCAGAGCCACAAGTGTAGGAAGGCTGGTTAAGTACAAAGAGCAGTAGGCAACAAAGGGGACCTTCAGCCTGCTTCTGTAGAGACACCCTTACAGGATGAATGGATGTTGGATAAGCTGGGCTTGGGAGAAACCATTCTAGATACAGAGGGAGGCTCTGGCCATCTCCAAGACAGAAAGAAATGTGCCCTGCATCTATTGGAACATATCTGTCCAGTACCCATAATTTTGTGGCATTTTTATTTTATATATAGTAAATTAGGAAAACACTTGTGCAAAATAACAAATTGTAGCCAGACATGGTAGTGCATGCATGTAATCCCGGCAGTAGGAAGGATGCAGGTTAAGACTAGGTCTGTCTGAGCTACATTCAGAGTGTCTGGTGTGGGAGGGGCACTGGAGAGATGGCTCAGCAGAGTTTGCTACTCTTCCAGAAGACCCAAATTTGGTTCCTAACACCCACATTGCTGCTGCCTATAACTTCAGCTCCAGGGAATCTGATGCCCTCTTCTGATCTCTGTGGGCACCTGCACACACATAGCATATAATCACAGAAACACACACACACACACACACACACACACACACACACACACACACACACACACACACAATGAAGAGACTGGAGATTGGCTTATTGGTTAGGAACATTTGCTGACTCTTGCAGAGAACCTGGGTTCTGTTCCCAGCACCCACATGGTGACTTAGAACTGGTGTTAACTCCAGTTCCAGGGGATTTGGCACCCTCTCCTGGCCTCTGTGGACACCATGCATGTACACAATGTACAAACATTCAGGAAGACACTCATACATAAAATAAAAACTAATACATTTAAAAACTAAAGATTTTGTTTTGGTTTGGTTTGGTTTGGTTTTCGAGACAGAATTTCTCTTTGTAACAGCTCTAGTTGTCCTGGAACTAGCTCTGTAGATCAGGCTGGCCTCAAACTCACAGAGATCTGCCTGCCTCTGCCTCCTGAGTGCTGGGATTAAAAGCTTGTGACACCACTGCCCAGCCCAAAAATCTTTTTTAAAAGATTAAAAAATGTTATTTATATTTTGTAGCCCTGACTGGCCCGGAACTCCCAATGTAGATCAGACTGGCCTTGACCTCACAAAGATCCATCTGCCTCCACCTCCCGAGTGCTGAGATTAAAGGCTTGTACCATCATGTCTGGCCTATGCTGGATGTTTTTGTAAACTATATTCACTCCTCACTGCAGGGGATGTCATTAGATAGAGATGCACTTGGATCTTCTAGTCTATTTAGAGAAACAGGATTTGAGAAGGCAGGGGCAAAATGTGAGCTCCAAGGGAAAGAACAGAGTGGACACGGTCTATCTGTCACATTCAGAGGAATAAGCATCATCATTGGGAGAGTGCAGAAGACAGATGGGTGGCATTTGCGAGTTCTGTAGTTTATCCATCAATGTGAGGACCCTGAACACAAAAAGGCAAAGTGGCAACAACCAGAATCCAGGACTGCAGACCCTCTTATCCGTCCCCTAGCCTGAGGCCAACCTGACTGCACAGCCTGCATCATTTGATGGGCAGTGAAGGGGGGTCAGGTTCTAGAGAACAAAGGATTATGTGTGTCAGGGTAAGTGTAGACTTTGTCCTGGAAGAAACTCATTTCTAAAGTAGCAATCATGGTCTCATTAGGTCTTGTAAACAGTATTGGACAAGCACTCGAGACAAAATAAACAAGCAAAACATCAATGACCAGAGAGGAGGTTGTTGCTGGTATCTGGGGGTGGTAGTGATCAAAGTCTAACCTGGGCTAACCTGAGTTAAAGTCAGTGGGACACTGTGGCAGCATTCCTGCTGAGCTACTTCTGGCCTGGCTCCAGAGAGTAGCACCTAGCCCTAATCCATCCTTTGTTTAACCCACACTTTTGTTTCTCTTATTGTCCTATGAGACTCTTGTCTCAGAGTCTCCCAAGGATCAAGGGCCTATGCAAAATTTGGTTTAGGAAACCTGGAAATCGTGGTACCTGAGAAACTGAGGAATTTGCACTTGGCATTTTATCTTTGGGAGCTCCTTTCAGGTTGTTTTGAAGATATGGAAATTAACTGGATAAACTGTAAATAGAGAGAAAATAAAAATGCCCAGGGCGAAGGGAAAGTACTTCAGTCCTTAGAGGCTGGACCCCTGCAGCCGCAAAAGGCTAAATTCATTCTTAAGATGCCCCTGAGTCTTCTTTCCACAGATCCACGTGAACCCACACACCTGGGCTGCGACACTCTGCAACAGAACACTGAGATGGAGCCGATAGGACTTGGAGAGTGGCCACACTGGCTAGTGTTTATTGATTGGTATTTTCGTGCTTTACTCTAAGGACAGAATAAAGCAAGCTCAAGATAGTGAAGAACCAATTTGCATAGTTTCTGTGCAAAGCCAGGCCACCCAGAGGACACAGGCATGGGATGCTGGGACTAAAATGAAATGTCCAGAATGTTAATGGCCTTGCTCTTTGAACTGTCTGAACCTCATGGACATTGTTCTTACAGTGACCATTGCTCATTTGGGACAGTGTCGAGAAGAGCTGTTAGAGCAAGTATCTAGTTTGGGAAAGAGGAGAGTGAGACGTGGGGCCAATCAGCATCTCCCCCGACCTGGGCTCCTTATCAGACTTCACTGTGCCACTCTTCTATGGACAATGTGGACCTGTGTTGTTGTTTGTTTTGCTCTTTGGGGGGCCTGCTACCCAGCTCCCAAATAAATCACACATGGAGGCTTATTCTTAATTATGAATGCCCGGCCTTAGCTTGGCTTGTTTCTAGCCAGCTTTCCTTAACTTAAAATTATCCCATCTCTCTTTTGCCTCTGGGCTTTTTCCTTTTCTTACTTCTGTATACCAGCTGGTGGCTGGCCCCTGGTGTCCTCCTCCTTCTCTGGCTACTTCCCTTCTCTCCCAGATTTCTCCTTCTATCAATTCTTTCTGCCTGCCAGCCCTGCCTATCCTTTCTCCTGCCTCACCATTGGCTGTTCAGCTCTTTATTAGACCATTAGGTGTTTAGACAGTCAAAGTAACATAGCTTCACAGAGTTAAACAAATGCAACATAAACAAAAGTAACACACCTTAAAATAATATTCTGCAACAGACCTGTGTCTTCCAGATCATTCTTGTTAGGTACAAACACAGTTTAACCTCTGCCATCTCTGGAACTCCCCTCCCCCCACAAGACAAGCTGGTGCCCTGGGCAAGATACCTGCTTCCTCTTCTGAGAGGATTCTGTCTCGTGTTCTGGTGGTGGGCAGGAGCACAACTGTGAGGAATACTGAAGAGTAATCAGAAATGACGGGCTAGGAAGATGGCTCAGCAGTTAAGTGTGTTTGCTGTTCTAGAGAGCCAGGGTTTGGTTCCTGACACCCATATCCATTGAAAACAGCCTGAAACTCCAGCTCCAGATCTGACACCCTCTTCTGATCCCTGTACATGTGTGTACACACATGGCATATACTCACGAACACACACATAAATAAAAATTAATATTTTTAAAGGTATAAAAGCTGTCTTAGTGAGGGTTTCTATTGCTGTGATGAGACACCATGACTAAAGCAAGTTGGGGAGAAAAGGGTCTATTCAGCTTACACTTCCACATCACTGTTCATCACTGGAGGACAGGAACTCGAACAGGGCAGGGACCTGGAGGCAGGAGCTGATGCAGAGGCCATGGAGGAGTGCTGCTTACTGGGTTGCTCCCCATGGTTTGCTCAGCCTGCTTTCTTGCAGAACCCAGAGCCACCTGTCCAGGGGTGTTCCACCCACAGTGGGCTGGGCCCTCCCACATCTATCACTTAGTAAGAAGCTGTCCTGGAACTCACTCTGTAGATAGTTCTGGCTGGCCTTGAACTCAGTGATCTGCCTGCCTCTGCCTCCCAAGTGCTGGGATTAAAGGTGTGCCCCACTGTGCCCATTTGCTACAGTCCAATCTTATGGAGGCATTTCCTCAACTGAGGTCCCCTCCTTTCCAGTGACTCTAGGTTATGTTAAGTTGACATAAAACTAGCCAGCACAGAAGCAAATGAGATTTAATCAATGGAGGAAACCACAGGCCCAAATGCATGTACTTCTAAATAGCTCTTGAGTTAGAGCACATCATAGCGTAAACCTCAAATCTTCTCAAAAATTAATACCATGAGAATGTTGTATGTTGAAGTCTAGGGATGCAGTCCAAAGCTGGCAGAGATATCATAACTGCAAATATATGTATTTAATTTTTTTTAAAAAAGGTTAAAAGTAAAGCCAGGCATGGTGGTAACCACTTTTATCCCAGCATTTGGGAGGCAGAGGCAGGCATCAAGGCCAGCATGATCTACAAAGCGAGTTCCAGGACAGCCAAGGCAGTTACAGAGAAACTGTCTCAAAAATCCATAAACAAACAAAAGTCAAAAGTGAATGAACTAAATGTCCCATCTAAGAAGCTACTTTTAAAAGTCTTCAGAAAACAACAAATCACTAAATGTCTATTGTTGAAAGAAAAAAAAAAAGAACCTGATAGAACCAATTGCTAAAAGCCTATTATTATTCAAAAATATAAAGGAAAGCCAGGCACAGTGGCTCATGCTTGTAATCCCAGCACTTAGGGTGCTGAGGCAGGAAAATTGCTTTGAGTTCCAGGCCAGGGCTGAGCTTGTCTCAAAAATAAAAATAGCATGGTGGTATATGCCTTTAATTCCAGAACTTGGGAAGCAGAGGCAGGAGGATCTATTTCCAGGCCAGCCAGGGCTACAGTTAGACCTTGTCTTAAAACAAATGAGTGTAAATGTGGTAGGGTGTAAACAAAGCAGAACACCTACAGTATCAGAGACATTAAGAAAACAATACAAGGTACAAACTTGATTTTAAAAATGGGAAGAGAAGCGACGCGACTCATGGATGGAATTTTAGCAGTCTAAATGACGCTGGCGGGATGGGTCAGCAAGGCACGTGCCACCAAACTTGACATCCTGAGTCTGATTCCTGGAACCAATGAAGAACCAACTCCTGAATGTTGTGTTCTGATCTGTACCTGTACACACCTGCACGTCGTAGCACATATTCGCCTGCACACATGTGCACAAATAGGAAAATAAAAGTCTAAATGAATGCATGTGTGCTCATGTGTGTCGGCCAGATGACAACCTGGAGTGTCCCCCTCCCCCCAGGCACTGTCCACTGTTTTTCTTTTTGAGACGGGACCTTTCCCTGGTCTGGAGCTGGTCAAGCAGAGTAACCTGGCTGTCCCCTGAGCCTCAGAGATTGCCTGTATTTGCCTTCCTGGTGCTGTGACAGGCACACCACTGCACCTGGCACTTTTTGTAGGTTCTGAGAATAGAACTCATGTCCTCCGTGTTTTAAGAACTGAGCAATCTCAGTCGGGCGTGGTGGCGCACACCTTTGATCCCAGCACTCGGGAGGCAGAGGCAGGCGGATATCTGTGAGTTCGAGGCCAGCCTGGGCTACCAAGTGAGCTCCAGGAAAGGCGCAAAGCTACACAGAGAAACCCTGTCTCGGAAAAAAAAAAAAAAAGAACTGAGCAATCTCCCCGGCCCCTAAATGAATGCTTTTCAGTAAAATTTACATTTGGTGAAATTCGTCCCAGTAGCAAAGCTAAAGGGACCAAGGACAATGGGGAGACAAAGGAGACGAGAAATCTTCCCCTCATCAAGTATTCAAGCCCATTTGGAAGCCACGTACCCACAAAACAGTGTCTCCAGAGCAAAGCCCACGAGCGTCCCAGTTCACTCTGTGTTAGTAAAACCTGACACCAAAGCAGCCAGGAGAAATACACAGCAGAGAGCCTGAACCTGCCTCACCCAGCAGTCACAGCCTAACTTAAAACCACAGGACGCCGCCTGAGGCCGCCATTCATCCCAAGTAGTATTGTCACAGTGAGGCAGGGCTCAGCTCAGGGACATGGGGTAAAGTATGAGAACAAGGACACATCTTACTCAATTATGTGAGATTATTTATTTGGCATCTCTATAAAAAAGCAAAACTCTTTCAAGGATACAAATTAAGAGGAAACTTTCATGACCCCAAAGAGGCTCTCCCAGAAACCTACAATCAATAACCAGACTTCATGGTGCATTACAAGTGTGCCCTGATAGATCAAGTGAGGAGCAAAAAAGGGATCGCTCAAACCCAAAAGGCTGAGCATCCTGTAAGAGCTAACCCGATAAAGAACACAGGTGAAATTAATGGAAAAAAAAAAACTTTGCAAAACTCATAAGCCCGCTGAGTTCAAGGCTGGCTAGAAGCCGAGTCTGCCCTGTTATGGTAACCACTGGGAAGCACAGCACAGGATGCACGCGTGTGGCTCAGTGCAGCTCTTGCAGGACAGGAGCAGGGCTCTGGCTCTTGTTCTGGCACTGCTCAAAAGGAGAAATCATTCAGTCTTAATAGCACAATTAAAAGCCAGAACGAGGCAACCCAGACGTGCATAATCTAAATGCAGAGGCTCTGTAGCTTCCTAAGAACCAGGAACAATGGATGAACGTATCTTGTCTGGACACAAGAACTTATTACTATAAAGATGTCAGTTCTGTGTGCTGTAACAGCAGTGTCTTGTGTTGGTCAACTTTCTGTTTCTGCAAACAAGTACCAGGAGATAATCAACTTATAAGGAAGTAAGGTTTGGGGCTCATTGCAAAGATTTGCATACAGCCTGCTGGCTTGAAGTATATTGAGACAGAACTTCATAGTAGCAGGGACTTGCTGACCTTGTAGTGGTCTGGAAACAAAGAAAGGTATGTCGGGGTCCAATAACCTCACTTCTTCCCACCAGGCTCCAAGCTGGTGAACTGGCAATGAGCCAGACTGGTGGTACATGCCTTTAATCCTGGGAGGCAGAGGCAGGAAGATCTCCAAGTTGAGTTCCAGCCCAGCCAGGGTTACAGGGTGAGGCCTTGAGTTAAAAAACAATGAGCTTACATTAGCAATGACCCTTAAGGAGACATTTAAAACCCAAAGTGCCAGACACATCCACAAAGCAGATCTAACCAGATCTATGTCTTGTTGAAACTGAGGGCAGGCGGAAAAGGCTTCAAAGAAGCCCAGGAAACCCACATTAAACCAGAATCAAAATAACACTAGTATTTAGATTATATTCAACTTTATTAAAAAATAAACTACAGAGACAAAGAACTGTACAAAAAGTGAATGAAGGCACTGTTTAGGTGGGAAGAAACAGGTTCAGCAGTGGAAAGCAGCGAGTGCTACACCGAGGCTTGGAAAATGTTCTGAAAAATCTGCAAATACCTCTAAGTTGCCCTTTGGCTAAAAGGGGAAGAAATAGCCCAGAAACAAAACTCATGCCAAAACAGCAATAGTTCTGGTAAAGTCCGTCACCTGAACACACCCTCATCCTGAACACCAGCTTATGAGGTACTCTGCGAGGCTGCTGAGCCTTGGGCAGAGGGTCCTGCCAAGTGAGCGGAAGAATAAATACAGTCATTTCACACCATAGCCTGGGCCCAGGGGGTCATGGGTAAAGATGTGCATCTGGCTATCGTCCCAACCTCACAGAGCACTGAGCCCCTGGTGGAAGTGGGCTTTATGTCTGCAGTGGTGGCTGAGCCACACCCAGACACAGGGGGCCGGCGCTGGCCTCAGAACTGCTGCAGGATCATCTTGCGTTTCAGGTCCCGGCTGAACTTGTTGATCCTGAAGAGCTCGCTGTCGTAGAAGGCGGAGAGGTTGTGGATATTGATCTGCCTGGCCTGGAGAAAAGGCATCAGAGCCATTTAGCGGGGGAGAATGGTAGCCCTTGCCTGAAAGGACTATGCTGGTTCAGAGCACCAAACCTGGGCTTTACCAGCCTCACACGTCCTCAGACAAGGCCGCGGGAACCTGTTACCCTGTGCCCATCTCTACCTCATTTGCCTGTCACCCGCTGGCACACTAAAGATGGCTGCAAGCTCCACAGCGCAACAAGCCCTGGCCCTCTCCTGTTCTTACATACCTTGTCCACCAAGTCCTTCTCAGGAATTTCAATGGTGTCCTGCTGGGCCCCAAAGCGGTTGCGTTGATATGTTACTTGCTCAGCCACTAGTTGCTTCAGTATGAAGAGCAGAAGTTCATTGTTATCTCGCCGGAAGGAGAGGTACCGGGCAAAGGTCTGCAGAAGAGGGCGGAGGTCAGAAGCCAGCTCACTCGCCGGTCATATCAGGCCATCTTCATGGCTTGAGCCGCCAGGGCAGGGGCTCCTGCTACACTTAGGCCGCAGCCTCCCAATCCCTAAAACAGGCTAGGAACCCGGTCTCACTCACACCCACCTTGCGCATGCTACGCATGACGCTGAACTTCTGTGTGTCAATGAAACTCTCCAGCATCACTCGGATGGCCATGTTGACATCATCTTCCATCACGTAGTCCCGCAGGTGCATGCGTGCGTGGGCCTCTGCCATGCGGATCATGGACTCAATGTGGCGCACTGTGATGGGGATACTGCCCGTGGCCTGCAGAGAACAGTGTGGGGCCTTCCTCAGGGGGAGACAGCAGAAGGGACTAGAGGCAAATGCCATGCTGCCATGTGGAGCAGCTACAGCTGGGCTCAGCTCCAATGCCAGGCACAAAAACAGGCCTATGGTCAGACTAGCACCACTGCCTAGTCGGCCCTTACCAAGTTCACATCCCTCTGGTCTGTTACACCTGCATCTAGCTTACACTGAACATTACATGATCCGAACAACGAGAGAGAAGCCATCGTTTCTGTAAGAACCAAGCTGAATGCTCTGAAAACAGTGGGTAACACACTGGAAAAGACAAAAACAAAACCCCCAAACAAAAACCCAGCTGGTGTCTTGGTCAGGTGTGATTTAAAATAGTCAATGGGCCGGGCGGTGGTGTCGCAAGCCTTTAATCCCAGCACTTGGGAGGCAGAGGCAGGCGGATCTTTGTTGGTTCGAGGCCAGCCTGGTCAACAGAGCGAGATCCAGGAAAGGCACAAAGCTACACAGAGAAACTCTGTCTTGAAAAACCAAAAATGAATGAATGAATGAATGAATGAATAAATAAATAAAATAGTCAATGGCCTTGCACTCCCATACCAATACAGAGAACCCAAACCAACTCAGCTCTCATGGTGATTTGGGCAAAATTTATATTAATACAGAAACTGAAGCAATCAAAAGACCATGGCCCTCTTGCACAGTTAAGGTTCACTGGTGACCAAATGGTTGAGATATGGAAGGCCATTTTTTTTTTTCAGTACTGGGGATGGAACCAGGGTCCTGTCCACACAAGGCAGGCACTCACCACAGAGCACCGCCAAGCCCCAGAGGTTCTTGGGTAATATTGCCTGCTCTGCCCCCGCCCCGTGTCTGGGTGACAAAGCCAGCAGCGTCCCCCGCTCACCATGGATTCCTTCCTCAGGTCACTGTACATCCTGGCCACTTTGTCCTGGTCCATCTGGTTAAGCTTCGGGTGGACTCTCTCCTTGGCATAGATGATATACTTCTTCAGGACCTCCTGAGGCAGGGGTTCCACGCCGTACGTATTGGGCATGGCTGGCTCCAAGGTGCCATTGGTCAGGCCCTCGTCCTTCTTGTTGCTGGGGTGGTGTCTGACGTGGCTGCCGACCACAAAGCGAGCCAGCATCTCGTCCTAGACAGGAGATGGGGGCGGGGCACCACATAAGGGTGGGGTCGGGAAGACAGGAAAAGCTACACACGGCCAGGGGAGTGACTGCCACACGTGCGAGGCCAGGCGAGCTCGTGAGCGTGAAGAGCGGTGACAGGCAACACCTGTGCCCTGAAGACAACCCCAGCCTCTCAGGAGCTGAAACAGGAGGCTTCTTGAACCCGGGAGTTGAGACCCTGTCTCCAAAGCCAAACCATCAAAAACAATACAAGAAAAAAAACAAAAACAAAAAAAAAAAAAAAACAAAAAAAACCCAGGAAAGCAACAAGCTAAGAAAAGAAAAAAATAGGGTAACCAAGGAGAGCCCACTGGCCAAGAAGCCTCTCACCACAGGACAAACTGAGAGGCATCTGGTGGTGGTGGTGGGGCACTCCGGGGGAAAGAGCACATTTAAAGCCCAGGGCTGCCTTTCTGAGGGAGAGCAGGCACGTGGGTTCATTTAGCATGGAGACGGCAGCTGCAGAGCTGGCTAGCCATCCCCTCCCCAGCAGGTGCAGGGAGCATGTGGAGCATGGTGGCCACAAAGCAGAGATTCTGTGGGGGAGGACAGGGGCCATGCCATCTACTCTTAACTGGCAGGCAAATAAGCAACCAACCTAGGCAAGAGCAGTCCTTGGGGTCAGGGGCAGAGCTGGAGGAAGGGATATAGGACAGGGTATGGTCTGTGATTAGACTGGGGATTCAGCCATGGAGGGACCGGGGAAGCCATAGAGGTCAGGATGACACTTGAATATGAGGCAATGTCCATATAGTGCCCACCCCATGTCCAGCACACAGCACAGCCCAAGCTTCAGGCAATGGCCCAGAACTGACAGGTGGCACCAGGGGATGTGGGAGCGTACCTGAACTGGGTCGATAGTGTCCCTCACCACACACAGGACATCAAAGCGGGAAATGATGGGCTCTGTGAGGTCTACATTCTCTGAGAAGGTCAGTGAAGGGTCATAGCGGCCCCCTGAAACACAAGGAGACAAGCTCAGTCATTCATCCACTGCCCCCGAGCTGTGGAAGCTTTTCTTAGGACCCGCATGCCTTTCAGGCAGAGATGTAGGGGGAAAGGAGGGTTTCGGAGACACTGTCCGATTCCATTAGAACCAGAGCTGCTCCAAAGAAAAGCCCCAGGGGGATCCTGGGTGCAGCCCCAACCCCATTTGGACCAAGTATCTGACAGCACCCACGGATGATGCAAGAAGAGCTGCACCATCAGCCTGGGGTCCCAAGGCCTTGCTCCTCTGGCCCCGTCTGGCAGGACTTATGGGACGGGGTTGCGTCTGCTGCCATGGTCGGGCCTGGACTCTGCAGCCTGTGACGGACATACCTATGGGATTGGCAGCAGCGATGACGGTGCAGCGGGCCTGCAGTGAGGTGACGATGCCAGCCTTGGAGATGGAAATGCTCTGCTGCTCCATGGCCTCGTGGATGCTGGTCCTGTCCTGGTCATTCATCTACACCACAGAGAGCATCACAGGAGGCCCCATGACTCTCTAATAAAGCCCTCCCACCACCACCGAGAGCTCAGTCCCAGAGCCCATCAGCCCAGAGCCCTACCTTGTCAAACTCGTCAATGAGACACACCCCCCGGTCGGCCAGCACCAAGGCTCCAGCCTCTAAGGTCCACTCTCTGCTGACGGGATGCCGCTGAACATACGCAGTGAGACCCACGGCTGACGCCCCCTGGCCCGTGGTGAAGATGGCACGGCTAGACACTTTCTCAATGTATTTGAGGAACTGAGACTTGGCCGTGCCGGGGTCCCCACACAAGAGCACGTTAATGTCACCTCGAACCTTGTGCTTTCCGCCTGCAGGAGGAGGCAGGGGTGGAGATAGAAGGCATTATGGGTAGGTGGGAAGGAGGGTCAGAGGACAGGCTAGAAACCCTGACCTGCTCCCCAGCAACGCAGAGGTGGGTCTCTGCAGGGGGTACCCAGCCCCAGAACCCCGGTAAGCTGAGTCCAGAGGAACGAGCTTTGGGACACAACCAAACGAGCACATGTGTCACGAAACCTTGAGTGTGCCTCGCACACCTGAGAGGGTGGTGAAGCCATAGCCCGGGACTGGACCACAGCCAACCAGCAGAGACCTAGCCTACTAGAGTGGACCAGGGTGAGCAGAGCCCACGCTCACTGCAGCCTCTCCGGTGACTTTTACCACGGGCCCAGGCAGTACTCTTGCTAACACTGATGTTTAAAAACAAAACAAAGGCCCCATAATCCCCGCAGGGAGAGCTGGCAAGAGGGGCTCACCTGGGTTCTTGGGCTCCCCTCCAAAGAGGGCCAGAGCCAGGCCTCTCTTAATGTCTTCATGCCCATAGATGGAGGGCGCAATGCTGGCAAAGATCTGAGGAACAGAGGGAGACCTGTGAGACTGGAACCAGCCGGCAGACAAGTAACGTAGTCCCTGCCTTGGCTCCTCTCAGTGATGGACTACCATCAGCGAGCAAAAAGCCCAACCGACCCTTTCCTCCCCTCCCCACGCTGCTTTTGGTCATGGTCTTGATACAGAAAGCAAACCAGGACAGGCATAGATAGAACCATGAATGAAACCTTTCCGAGAGGCTCAACGCAGCAAGGCTGGCCATGACTGACAGCTATGGCAGCGGGACAGATCTGGGACAGTGCTGGGAAAATCCCTGGAAGTACGCACTGGAAACTATTAGGGGATCCTTGAAGGGGTAATTAGACAGACCAGCAGGGCTCAGTACCATATATGGTGGGTGGGCTCCAGTCAAAAGGAGCTGAGTGTCTGCCCTACTGGTACATGGAATCTTCTGACATACCATGAGGGCTCTTGCCCCAAGTGGACCCTCAACCTTGGACTTCCAGCCTCCAGAGGCAGAGCTGGGGCTGTTTTTCTCAAATGTCAGCTTATGGTCCCTCCTGCAGGGTGCAGCCCCTTCCTACCCCACCAGTGCCAATATTCAGAGACCCAGCCTAGGGGGTAGGGTGCCTGGTTCCCAGAGATTCCAGGTGGAGCCCTGCCCGGCCACCTGCCTTCTCTCCAATCTGCTGGTCCTTGGAAAGGCTGGTGATCATCTTCACATCCTCATCCGTTAGCTCACCAACGGCCACTTTGTTGTCCTTTTTGGCAACATGGTTGGCCAAGATGATAGTGGCAAAGACTGGGAAGCCATTGGCGGTATTAAGTGAGCCATCATAGTTATTGTGGTAAATGCCAGTCAGCTCCTAGGAGGGGGAGGTCACATGTCAGAGGGTGCAACCTGGTGTCCCCACAGGAGGGTCTTACACCCAGGCTGCTTTCCCCCATCTCCACTCCAAGCTCCTTGTGCTGCAGAAAGATGAGCAACCCAGGAAGTATGGAAGCATGAGCTTTGTCCCACTGTGTTTTACGTGGGGAAAGAGATATGCATTAAAGTCTTCATCCTCAGCTTGGCACAATTGCAACGTGTTAGTGAGGTCATTTAGGGTGTGCCCTTGGGAGGGGATCCCTAGACCCTGACAAACTCCCTGCTCCCAGCTCTCTCTCTCTTTCCCCACGAAGTGAGCCACCACACTCCCTCCCCACCTCACATTCTTGCCACAATGCACTGTGCAGCTACATCCACAGCCACAGGCCCCAAGACCACGGACTTGCACTGGCACCAACCCAGGATAAATCTCTCCTCTTCTAAGCTGACGTACCTGTATGGTACTGTCACAGCAAAGATGAGTTACGCCCATCACTCTGACCAGCGGGAGAAAAGCTCTCCTCCTGACTCAAGAGCTAGTGCCAGGCTGAGGTCCCCCCCACATTGGTCCCACCCACACTGGTCACAGCAGATCCCACCAGTCAGTTCTTGGCAGCATCCACTTACTATCTCGTCTCCTGGCTTGCAGCTGTCCACCAGATCAGCAAGGAGAATAGCATCCTTGGAGCGGGGCAGCCGGCCGGCCGCCACCTTGCCGGGACTCTCCTGGATGCGGATACGCTGGTAGTTCTGATAGATGGTCTGCTCGGAACAGAAAAGATCATGGTTCCTGCTCTCCCCAAAGCACAGCTTTCCCGTGTGCTCCGACCCGACTGCAGCCCCCAATGGATAAGCAAGCCACAAGTTCACAGAGACCAAGGACAGGTCAACTGTGACCCGGTGAGTCTCTTCATCTGCTACCATCCCTGGGCACCGTCTTCCTCCTACTGGGCTCTAGCCTCTGCTCTATACCCTGGAACCTAGATTCACCTGTGTCCACACCTCAGCCCAGTCATAAGTAGTGTGTGATTCTTGGCTGAAGGGGGTGCTGGGCTCGAAGCATGACCTTGCAAAGATCAAGCCGGGCCATGTGTAGGAGTGCCTACAGCAGCACCCACAGCAGCAGAGCAGGACCACATGGTGGAGCTGTACCATATGCTGTAGCATCCACTAGTTCATTTACAATCCAGAAAAGAGACAACATGCTAGAGTCTGGGCTGCAAATGTCCCCGATGGCCTATTCATAGAAGGCATTGATTCTTCAGTCCACGTGTGAGAGACAAGCCTTGTGGGAGGCCTTAGGTCACAGGGGCATGCCCTTGAATGGGACTAGGGGATACTGGATGGTCTCCTGTTCTCTTTGGTGTCTCTGATGTGAAGTGAGCAGCTTGCTGTATCACACATCCCTGCCACACACAGTCCCCAAAGCCATGGGGGTCAATTGACCCCAAGCGCGACTCTAATCCTTCAAATCAATTACATCAGGTGTTTGGTTATGGGAACCCAGAGCTGACTGATTGATACACAGGACCCAGGGCCTGAAAGCACACACATGACAGGTGATGGTGGTGTACTCCTTTGAGCCCACAACTCAGGAGGCGAAGACAAGGCAGCCGTCTGTGAATTAGAGACCAGCCAGGACTACATAGTAAGCCCCAGTCTCTTTTTTTAAAAAAAAGCAAGCACACAATCACATCTATATGCTTGCCTGATCCTGCTGAGTGGGTGACCTTAGCCCTCCAAGTCTCTGAGCACCCGTTATTCCACAAGATGAGATCTGTGGACCCTCCCTCCCAGAATGTAATAAAGATTAATACAGCAGGCAGCCAGCGAGGCCAGCCCACACTTGACCCCACTTGCTCATCCCAACTGTACAGCTCAGTGTCCTGGGGGCAGCGTCCACGACATGGCTAAGTGGGGCTGTAAGGATGAAGAGAGGCACAGCTAAGTGCAGCCGTGGAGCTGGGTCACCCAGGTGACTTGAACACTGTCGCTGGCAGCTTCCTGGCCAGGCGGCTCTAAAGACAGCTCAGAATTGTACTAGAGGTACAGGAGTCTCCCAAGCAAGGCTCTGCAGGACCCAAGGTGGCTATAACCCTGGAGATCCCCCACAAAAAGCATCAGGAGCCAGTCAGGCCCTACCAACAAGTCTCAGAGGTGGTCCAGACACCCATGTGATGGGCAAGTAGATGCTCTATTGGGGTGGATAGGAAGAAAAGTGGGCCCTGTTTGTCCTTATCTTTAGAGACCACAAATGTGGACACACCAAACAGGATCACCTAGTCTCAAACATATTGAATTCTTGGAGATGCAGGACCAATCTGGTTAATTCTGCCTTAAGGCATGTCTAAGTGCCTTAAGGTCTCCTGGCCCTGGAGATGGGTTAGGCCTCACACACCAAGGGTAACACGACAGGTCTGGGTCACTCACCTCCTCCATGTTGATCTCAAAGGGCCCAGCGGACTGGCACTCGGGGCAGGAGCCAGGCTTCACCTCCTGGTTCTGAGACTGGCAGAAAGGCCCCAGTACAAAGTTGCACTTGCTACAGTTGTACTTGACCATGCTGAGCTGGGGCAGGACTCCAGTGCAGCTGGTCACTACGCCGCTGGTACGGATCAGCTGGTTCAGGTGCAGCTGCCTGGGTGTGAGATGTAGCAAGTACATCAGAGGCTGTGGGGTACTTCCTACCCCATTCTCTGGACTAGGCCCCACTCACTCTCCCCATGCTGTGGAGTACTCTTTGTATACTGTGCAGATGTGCTGCTGCCAAGGTGCCTTCTGATTGATTTAATAAAGAGCTGAATGGCCAATAGCTAAGTAGGAAGAGGTTAGGTGGGACTTCCAGGCAGAGAAGAGGAGATGAATCTAGGCAGGGAAGAGATGCCAGAGGAGACAGAGAGGAAGCAGGACATGTAGGAAGAGAGGTAAAAGCCACGAGCCATGTGGCAGCACACAGATGAACAGAAATGGGTTAATTTAAGTTATAAGAGCTAGTTAGAAACAAGCCGACGCTAAGGCTGAGCTTTCATAATTAAGTCTCCGTGTTGTTATTTGTGAGCTGGCGGTCCCAACAAGAAAGCCTGCTACATATGGCACCCAACTTGGGGTGCCAGATAAGGCTACCAGATGTTAAGGGTTACCTAATTTATTCCAGTATAATAAAAACTGGGAGTCAGAAATTGAGACAAAAACCTGGAAAATCCAAGGAAAGCAGAGCAACTGACTGACCCTCTCTTCACGTTTTTCCCAGACCACTCCAGAAATTCCCTGGAACTCTTCCCTCCTCTTCCTGTCTTCCCTAGCAGCCTTCCTAAGTCCTCCAAGAAGAACTTTATAGCTAATCCCAGTCATCCAATCTCTGACTCCCATCTTTTGATTCAAGGTTGCCTGGTTGGCACAGTGGATTGGCTATACGGACAATTCTCCTCCAACACCCCTGCTCACCTCAGTGAACGCAACTCCTCCACCAGAGGCAGGTGGGAAATGCGCACGTGAATGTGGTTGGTGATGCGGTCGTACTTAGGGTACATGGCTAGCACTACCTCCAAGGCAGCCTCATCAAAGATCTGCAGCAGCTCGGCTGGTGCTTCAGGTAGGAAGTACGCCAACACGTGTTCCCGGGCGGCCAGGTCTTCATAATTCACCACCAGGCTCTCGCGGTTCTCTAAGGAAGATGGCGGGTGGAATTGACGACACAGCTGGGGTCATGGAAGGTAGCTAACATCTTAGAACCTTGCTGGCCAAATCCTCTCTACCCAAACCAAACCCGAGTAAGCCAGAAAGTCCAGCCAGCACCAGGCCCGCTACCCGTGGCTGGCTGTGCAACAGAGGTCCAAGTGATATATAAACATGCCTATCTCTGGCCGGGAGGAAGAGAGCCCTTGGGCGACAGAAAGAGCACCACAGGCTGTGGAGAAAAGCCTACAGAAGAACTATAGCCATTCCTGGAGGGGCTGCCATAGTCTGAAGCCGTCAGACCCTTTCAAGCAAATGTCACACAGAAATGCTACCACTTCTGGATCAAAGCTGTCACGCACAGGTTGAGGAGCGGCTCAGTGGCAGAGCACATGCTTAGAATGTGCTAGGCCCTGGGTCCAACCTGACACTGCAAAAAAACAAAAAAACACCCACAGGATACTAACACATTTTTAAGCATGTCCCCAAACACCCCAGCTCTGGTGCAGACATAGGAGACCCTGGGTTCCTCTGAAAGGATGCCTCCGGGTTTGTCCTTGTCACCAAATGTTCCTGGGCATAAGGTGTTTAGTGTGCTACAACAAGGCCAGCAGGAGCAGCCCTCATGGTAGGCAGGATACAGAAGACAGGCCACCTTCACCCCTCAGTGCTGAGACAGCCCAGGACCTCACTCAAGACAAGTATACCTTTGCGTTCCGCCCCAGACTATCAGCAACGCACCTTTGCACATATCACTGATGCGTTCCTTGAAGACATTGTGGCCGTGGCTGTCCACATGGGTGCGCAGGAAGTTCTTGAAGCGGTGGTGGATCTCCAGCCTGGGTCCCGCCATGCTCACCCACTCGCGAACTGAGTGTCCCTTGAGGTCCTCCAGGTTCTCAATGCTCTCGATCATCTCCTCGTCCTCCTCGCCGTCCTCTGTGGCGCGCTCTACCTGGCGGCGCTTACGGGCAGGCCGCTCCTCATCTTCCTCGTCGCTGTCTTGGGTAGCAAGACACCCCTGTATGCAAGCTTCTCCCAGCATCCTCTGCACAGTGTGTGCCACCCATGCCTTCCCCACTTCCTGAGGCTCTGGAGATCCAAGGAGCCCCTTGGGGATGCCCACCACACATACCATACAGCAGTCCCCGGCGCATGCGGCCCAGGCCTCTGCCAGCCTCGCGGTCCCTCTGCTTCATGGCCCGCTCAGCTGCCTCCCTCTGGCTGGCTGTCAGCTCCTCCACATCCTCATCATCCAGGGCCAATCCCTCCGCCTCGTAGACATCGAGCTCGGGAATGGGGCGGTAGTCTCTGAGAGAGGGCAACAACAGATATTGAGTCCCCAATCAGCCCGCCTGGGGATGGAGTCTGCTCCACAGGCTTACAAGGCCCTAGGTGGACAGTTGCAAACAGAAAGCTGGACATTTGAAGAACATTATTTGGGGACTCCATCAAGGAGGCACAAGCTCCCAGGATGCAAAGGGTGGTCCATCTGTATGCATGAGGTGCACAGTCATGGGATTCAGCCAGGTGAGTCTGGGCAGAACAAGCCCCACATCGACAGCGCCACCTGCTGGTGGTATATGATGGATGAGGTCAATGCTTTCCCTAACACAGATTTCTTCCCCAAAGGCACTACCCAGCTTGGTCTTGAGAAAATTACCAAGGAAAGTATCACACGAGGTCATTTAAAAATCTCTAACTGGCACCATTTTCACCAGAAACTAGAAAGCATGAAACTGTCACAGCAAGGAAGAAACTGGGGACTTACAACAGGACAGAAACTAGGAAAACCCAATAAACAATAGAATATGGGCTTTGGGAGACTCTAAAATCCACAATCCCAGTGGAAATACAAGGCACTAACTAGCTAGTCAAGTCTGCTCTCAACAATGTGAACACCTATGAGCTAGAGATGGTTCAGTGGTTAAGAGCACACACTGCTCTTTTTTTTTTCTTCCTTTTTGTTTTTTGAGACAGGGTTTCTCTGTGTAGCTTTGTGCCTTTCCTGGATCTCGCTCTGTAAACCAGGCTGGCCTCGAACTCACAAAGATCCGCCTGCCTCTGCCTCCCAAGACTGGGTTTTAAAGGCGTGTGTCACTACGCCCAGCTCACATACTGCTCTGGCAGAGGATCAAAGTTGGATTCCCAGCACCCACTAGGTACCTGCCCTTACATGTGTACACAGGCACAGATATATTTGAACACATAAAAATAAAAATTAAGGAGCTGAAAAGACAGCCCAGAGGTTAAGAGCACTGGCTGCTCTTCAAGAGGACCTGGTTTCAATTCCCAGCACCCACATGGCAGCTTACAGTTGTCTGTAACTCCAGTTCTGGAGGATCTGAGGCCTTCTTTTGGCTTCTGAAGTCATCATGTGGTACAGAGACACACACACAGGCAAAGCACCCACAGACATAAACAATAACCTTTAAGTTAAGGAAATTAAAGGAGAAACCACCTTCACCAGCTGTGGTAGTGCACCTTTTTTTTTTTTCTTCAAGACAGGGTTTCTTTGTGTAGCTTTGCGCCTTTCCTGGAGCTCACTCTGTAGCCCAGGCTGGCCTTGAACTCACAAAGATCCGCCTGCCTTTGCCTCCTGAGTGCTGGAATTAAAGGCATGCGCCACCACCGCGCGGCTTAGTGTACACCTTTTTACTAGGGGTCCCAGGAAACAGAGTCAGGAGGATCTCTGAGCATTTGAGGCAGGTCAAGGACACACAGTAAAATTTCAAAATTAACACCAGTGTGAGAACAAGACAGGATAGGACACATGGGTGAGAAGAAAAGATCTGAGTTAAAATTAAAACAACTACCAAGCACATTCTGAAGAAAATCTATGACTACTTTTAAGGGCGAAGAAAACAGAATGAAACTCTAATAAATGGGTTAGGGACAAAACCCCAGGGTGGCCAACAGATAAACCCATCCACACAGTAGGTCATCACTCAACCTTAAAACAGAAAGGGGCCCTGACAGGTGCTGCAGCGTGGATGATACTGACAATCTCACACCAATGGATTAAGCCGCACCATTACCATGTGGTCCACAGAGGGGTCAGACTCAGGAAGACAGCCTAATGGTGGATGGGGAGTCAGTGTTTATGGGAGACAGAGACTCAGTTTTGAGAAAGGTTCTGGAGACGGCCAGTGGTGATGGTTACACAGTAACTCAGATGAATGCCACTGAGCCACACACTAAAATGAAGACATTTTGTTGTACATCTTACAATAAAGAGAGTTGGGCTGGAGGGCGCAAGCAGAGGACCTGACTTCCCAGCACTCATAACCCAACCTGTACCTCCAACTTCAGGGAATCTGACACAATCTTCTGGCCTCTGCAGGCACCTATACATTCAAGTACATAGACACACACTCAAGTATACACATAAATGTTATTATGGGCTAGAGAGATGACTCAGTGGTTAAGAGCACTGGCTGTTTTTCTAGAGGACCTGGGTTCAATTCTCAGCGTCCATATGGCAGCTCACAACTGTCTGTAACTCCAGTTCTTTAGGGTCTGACACCTTCACACAGACATACATGCAGGTCAAACACCAATGCACACAACATTCAAAAGTCATTTGAAAAAAAAAATTGAGACAGGGTTTCTCTGTGTAACAGTCTTGGCTGTCCTGGAACTCTCTTTGTAGCCCAGGCTGGCCTTGAACTCACTGAGATCCACCTGCCTCTGCCTCCCGAGTGCTGGGATTAAAGGCGTGGGCCACCACCGCAATAAAAAGGAAAAGGAAACAGAATTAGAGAAAGCCAAGACTTTGACACCAGAAAGGCTTCCAAGAGCAGATCCCTGTGGGCCCAGGCGCTATACCCTCCCAGCGGCTTTTCCCCACCCGAGCATAAAAACCCAGCCAGACTGGCTGCCTGAAAAGCTCACACCCACTGGCTCAACCGTCTGAGCTATTCTAAGCTCACCCAGCAGTCTCTCTCTGGTGAGCACTTGTTAGGTACTCTGTCTGTCTAACACAGTGCCAGCAGTTTCTTCCCTGTGGTATCCAAGTCCCATCGAGTCAGGGCCATCTCATCTTTGAGTGGGTGATGCGATTCTACATTCCAATAGGCTGCAAGCTCTCTCCTCAGGGCCACATGGCCTCCCCCCAGGAGCCAGCATCTCCCAGGGAAGCGGACGGGACGTCTGGAGTTCTTTTCACTTCTTCAGGGTAACTGGTAAGGCTGCCCTTTCTCTGGTTAATGTTCTCTGACTACCCGCTCAAAACAAACAATTTCACAACACCAAACTCAAATCAAGTAACAGTCCAGACTGGTGCTATGCAGAAGTCATATCAACGCTTTCTGAGGCAAGTATGTTCTGACCCTGAAGGATTTCAGTCACGTGAAACAGTGACATTCCAATTAGTCTACAGCCAAACACACAAACCAAACAACCTGGATCTCATCGAGTTACAAAACCTATGTGCCTTAAAAGACAACATCTGCAGACTGATGGGATGGCTCAATGGCTAACAACCTGCCACCAAACCCGAAGGGAGTTCAGTCCCTGAGACCCAGGAGAGGAAGGAGAAAAATCAAGTCCATCAAGTTGTCCTCTGACCTTCCCAGGAGTGCCATGGCATGTACACCCATACACAGCCACTTAACGAACAATGTAATGAAATATTTTAAAAAGACAGCACCAAAAAAAAAAAAAGAGGGGCAGGCAGATCTCTGAGTTTGAAGCCAGGCTGGTTTACAGAGCAAGCAGGACAGCTAGAGCTGTTACAGAGAAGCCCTGTCTCCAAAAACAAACAACAAAAAATGATGGGCTGGAAATGGCTCAGTGGTTCAGAGTACTGGCTGCTCTTGCAAAGGACTTGGGTTCAGTTCTGGACACCCACATGGCAGCTCACAACCATATGTTAACTACAGTTTCAGAGGGTCTGATGTCATCTTCTGGCCTCTGTGGGCACAGGCATGAATGTGGTACATAGACCTACATGCAGGTAAAGCACTCATACATTTTTAAAAAAGATTGAACTTTGAAAACACGGTGCTAAGTGAAATGTTGGCACAAAAGGACAAATATAGTATGATTCCAGTTCTGGTCAAACGATCAGAACTGGAAGAGCTAAGGAGATGAAGAGTAGATAGCCGGGTAGCTGTGATGGGGTTGGGAACTGGGATCCATAGGCAGGAGGGACCTCTGTGGGGCAACAGAAACGGTGCTCAGGAAGCTTGCATTGAACATCCCTGAGCTGTACTCTTATAAGGGTAAGGCTTGGAATACATCTTTAGGCACCCTCCCCAAGGTCTTCTCACTTTAAAGAAGAGGTATAAATCCAAGAGTGAAGACAGATAGGGCGGGAGAACAGGAGGGGCACCGGATGAGCAGCTCTGCAGGGAAGCCCTTGACTCTGGGCCCAGGATGATCTGGGTCATTCCTCCCATAGCTGGATACACACCACACACCAGGTCTCACATAACTCACCTGGCGGTACTTAAAGCAAAGAACTAAATGGTGCAGAAGGCTCCTGAAGTCCCTCTGATGGCTCACACCCCAGACATCCCCCAGGAAAAGGCACAAGAAAGAGGGTGCCACGAGGCTCCTAGGTGCCCACATAACTGGTACCCGATCCCAGCTGTAGTTGCTGGTAAGGCTTTAGTACAGATCTAATTGTACTTCCTGGCAAAGCTTACATCCTGTTTGGGTTAGTCTGCTTGTAAACCTGCACATTTCTAGCTGGGCGGTGGTGGCGCACACCTTTAATCCTAGCACTTGGGAGGCAGAGGCATCTCTGTGAGTTTGAGGCCAGCCAAGGCTACATAGAGAAATCCTGCCTCAAAAATACCGGAAAAAAAAAAAACCAAACCAAAACAAACAAACAAAACCCTGAACATTTCTGACCCAGGGCCTGATGCATGCTGGGCCCAAGTTTGCTGACTGAATCTAACCTCTCATTTTCAGGAGCACCATGCAATGTGTTAGAAAAGGCAGAGACAAAATACTTTCAGTCCACTTCCCATGACTCTTTGGATCAGACTCTATGGGTCCCCTTCTTCTGAGATGGGGTTTGCCTGGGCCTTACGGTCTAGTCTGAGCTGTATGTAGTAAGCTGGTGAAACTGTCTCTCCCCGATCTGAACCATGCCACATTCAAAGGCAAAGTTACCAGGTTCATACACTCATGGGTCCCCAACCAGGCCACCAGACACAGGGTGTTTCTGCTAAACCACCCAACCATGACATAGACTGAAAATACCTCTCCATGCCATCACCAATGAGTTCCTCTCCATCCTCTTCTTCCTCAACAGGCCCCTCGGTGCCCAGCAGCCCCTCAGACTCATCCTCAAATGGGGGGAGGTCTCTGCCAGGGCTGGAGGTAAGGGCATCTGCACGTCTGGAGCTTCGGCCCGGGCTGGACGTGAGAGGATCGCTGACCCGTCGACGCTGCCTGGCAGGGCTAGATGCTGCCGAGAAGGATTCAGAAGACTCCTGCAAGAGAGGGTGCCATCAGACACCTGAGGGACACAGGCTGACACCCACCATGGGGTCTTCCCCGCTGGCTGCCTGTCTCCTGTCTACCAGGCACCACTCAAGGACATGGAAGCCCTTCAGCCCTGAGTCCGTTCCAGTTGCTGGGTCCTCTGCCTGCGAGGATCTGGGCTGAACCAATCAAGGGCCATCTTCTCACATACTGGGTCACTCAGATCACCCCATGTCTCTCTTATGAAAAACTAGCCGGGCGTTGGTGGCGCACGCCTTTAATCCCAGCACTCGGGAGGCAGAGGCAGGCGGATCTCTGTGAGTTCGAGGCCAGCCTGGGCTACCAAGTGAGCTCCAGGAAAGGCGCAAAGCTACACAGAGAAACCCTGTCTCAAAAAAAAAAAAAAAAAAAAAAAACTATTGGGGGGCTGGAGGGATGGCTCAGAAGCTAAGAACACTGGCTGTTCTTCCAGAGGTCCGGAGTTCAATTCCCAGCACCCATATGGTGGCTCACAACCATCTGTAATGAGATCTGGCTCCCTCTTCTGGCCTGCAGGGATACATGCAAACAGAACACTGTACACATAATAAATAAAGAAATCTTTGAAAAAAAAAAGAGAGAGAGAGAGAAAAACTATGGGGACTATGCAATTTTTTAAGTCGTTTATCCTTAAGTGAGCACCCTACTCACTCCAGCCTCCACAATATGCTGGGACAAGAAGTGATGATTAAGAAGTATCAAGGAACACGATTCTAAACTGAAGGAAAGAACAGATCTTTACCCTTTAACAAGTCAGAGTCGTGAGAACACGAACACTAAGAGCAGGGAAGCCGGGCCTGATGTCACATGATGTCACAGGTATGTAATTCCGAATACCCAGAAGTTGAGGCCTGAGGATTGCCAAATCCAAGGCTAAGCCCCGCCCTCCCCCTGCCCCCGCACTACAGACTGAGTTCAAGATCAGCCTGGGTGCCTTTGTAAGACTCTTTCTCTTCTTTTTCTTTTCTTTTTTCCTGGATTTTCGAGAGTGGGTTTCTCTGTGTAACAGCCCTGGCTGTCCTGGAACTTGCACGGTACACCAGGCTGGCCTCGAACTCAGAGATCTGCCTGTCTCTGCCTCCCGAGTGCTGGGATTAAAGGCGTGCGCCACCACCGCCCGGCAGTGAGACCCTTCTCAAAAGAAGTGGGTCGGAGTGCATGCAGCTACGTGGTAGCGCGCTTTCCCTACAAGCGCCAGGTTCTGAGCTCCATTTCCTGCACCCTCACCACTCAAAGTGCACGGAGACCCGGGGCCTAGGGACACACGAGGGGTGCAGAGACGATCCGTCCCGGGCTAGAGTAGCACTCAGGCCTGCCACTGGAAGATGAGACCCGGCAAAGCAGGCCGAAGCCGCTGAACACGCCCGCCCGCGATCACCCAGCTCCTCACCGCCATCTCCGCGATAGATCCTCCACACCAGCAGCCACCGGTTTTCGCGCGAAAACTGGATCATGTGACCCGCCCCTGCCCGGGAAGCTCCGAGAGGAACCCGACGTCACGACGTCCGCGTCCATCTATGGCGGGAGGAGGGCTAGAGTGTTTGGTCACGCCTACACCAAGCGAGGCCCCGCCCTAATCCCTGGAGACCGGCCCACAGCATTCAAAAGGCTGCATCCAGGCCGCCGGTACACCTGGGCTTAACCCTGCAGGGCTTATCGCAGTGAGACGATGGAGTTGGACTTTGGATCGCTGGCGGCTCTGAGGACCAATCCGGCCTCCTATCTGTGAGCCCTTGGTGTCAGTATGGCCACTTGATGCAACTGAGACAGTTTTCTGATTTCTTCCTGATTTGATATCAACTTCTCCCGAAGCCCTGAGATTCAGTCCTCCAGGCACTCAGGCTGCTGTGGGCGTTTGTCAAAGAGGGGAGTCGTGTTGGCGGGGGGTGGGGGTGGGGGGGGTGGCAGAGGTGGCAGAGGTGCAGGGAGGGCGTTCCCGGTGGGAAGGATGTAGTGTGTGAAGCGGTAGCGCGCAGGCTGGAGGGTATAGGGACCCCTTGGTTCACAACTTGTGAAGCCCAGGAAGGAGAGTGGGAGAGCTCAGATCGCGGATCTGGCAGATCTGCAGTCCGTCTAGGAGCTGGAGCTCTGTTCTGACGTGAGGTCACCCGAGGGAGTTGTGGGAGCCAAGTGCTGGGTGAACTACTAGCTGCCACCTGCTGAGGTGGACAGAGCCAGGCTGGATGCTTCCAGTGAGGGGACTGCTGCTGTTCCTACAGTCCTAGACAGCTGGGTCTCAGCAGGATGGGATTTCTGTTGTACGTACATCATGAACAACAGTTCTTGGTTCTGTACAGGACCCAGAGCAGGGCAGAAGTATGGAAGGAAGCTCAGAAGTGGGATCTGCAGGCCGCATAGTACCAAAGATACCCCTGGGTGCTACAGGATGTGTCTTAGGGAGATGGGTTAGTAGCATGACCTCTGAAACAGGAACACACAGCCCCTTTCCTGCTGGAGGCCTCCCCCAAAGCTGGAAACCACTGTGCCACTGGGAACCATACAGGTGACAGCAGCATTCACCAGTGTGGAAGGTGCTGTGTCCAGATGACAGAGACTCCAAAAACAAGTAAAGGGCGTATTATGTCACCATGATAGGATATGTTTTTTTAAGGTTTATTTATTTATTATGTATACACTATTCCTCCTGCATGTTGCCTGCAGGCCAGAAGAGGGCACCAGGTCTCATTATCAATGGTTGTGAGCCTCCATGTGGTTGCTGGGAATTGAACTCAGGACTTCTGGAAGAGCAGTCACTGCTCTTAACCTCTGAGCCACCTCACCAGCCCCGGACATGTTTTTTGAAAAGATGATCAAGTCTGCCCTAGGCCACTAGACCCCTATGAGCTCCAGTGAAGATAAGCCCTCTGTTCTTCACAGCACCTATCTGCCCTCCTTTACAACCTCATCTGTCACCACTGGCCTGCCACTCACTCCATGCTTACCCACCCTCACCAGCAGGATGTCGTGGACAAGACAAGCCAGAGCCACATTCTGTAAAGAGTCCAAATGGCCTAGGCCCTGCCAGACCCTGTGACAGCAGAGGGTAGTGGAGTCATCATAGGCCTGGAAGGACCCTGAAGGTGGGTTATCCCCTTTCTGTAATGGGGATGGAAAGAGGCATGGTTTGTCATTTTAAAGATCAGAACAACAGTGAAATAGGCATGTAGAGGGTCCCAGTGCCCCAACATGCTTTAGATTCTCAAGACTGGCATTCACATCCCGCCCCGGTGCAAGCCAGGAACACTACCTGGTAGATCCCCATTCATGGGACTTTCTGGATGCCACACTATCCTGTGTGCGGGGGGAGACTGCCTCTGCTGCCAGAGGGAAAGAGGCATTTGATGATGACCTCAGTTACTCCACAAATGCCATAAAACCCCCTAGACACCTACACGTGGAGCCCAAAATTCCAGAGTATGAAATGTAGAAAACATACATACATACATTTTTTTTTCTGAGACACTGTCTTGTTATGTAGCCCTGGTGGGCCTCCAACTTGAGGCCATTTTCCTGTCTCAGCCTCTAGAGCACTGGGATTTCAGGCATGCAATCCCACCACACCCACCACACCCTGTTTGTCTAATGGGACTGATGGCTGGGGGGAGGGGGCAACAGGCGCCGGAGAAAAGGCTCAGCAGTTAAGAGCATGTACTGCCTTTGCAGAAGCCCCGAGTTCAAGTCTTGTGGCCTTTCTTCTTGTAAGTATAGGGCAGTAGAGGTCAAGGAGGGTCTAGGACATGTATTCCCAAGCAGGGCACTGTATTCTCTAGGCAAGAATTTGAGAGCTTATGGTGGTTTTCTCTGCCCACTGTGGCTGTGACAACTTCTGATCTTGTAGCAGGCACAGCCAGCTTCACTGGCTGAGACCAAAATTGACGAGTGGACCTAATCTGGAAGTCCCAGGGAAGCTATGTCTAACACCAGTCACAAGGAAGTCCAGCCTCATTCCAGTCCCATTGTGCTGTCCTGGGCGATCCTGGGATCCTATAATCAACAGGTGCCTACACTGAGTCACCCCCTCAGGGTATTGCTGGGACACACTAGGGGCTGGGTCCTGGGCCACCGGATGCCTGAGAAGGGGCAAGCATGTCAATGTCATCACTTGAGGGAGAGACAGGAAGCTCTCGGAGAACAGAGGATGTGAGAAGCCACGCCTGAGGATGCACGCAAAGGCCCAACGGGGGTGGGCGGGGCACAAGCTTGAATGTCTACAGGGAGGCTCCTGTGGCTGGCCTAAGTTGCACAAGATATGCAAGAGGTGGCCTGAAATGAGGCCAGGCCTCCAAGTTGCCCTGGGGGTGTCACACACCACTGAGGCGCCTGGGGGAGGCGACAGTCAGGGAAGGCGTCCCTCTGGAAGGCACCTGCCTACGCGTGAGTCCTGGTGTGTCCACTCCCTAACCCGACGGCTTTGGGCACATTCCTTAACCCCTTCAAGAAACGTCATGTTCCTTCTGCACAACGCGACTGATAGCATCCAGCCTCCAGGGTGACTGGGACCGGCGGCCTGAAGCCCTGTAAAAGCCGGTCCCTTTGAAGTGGCCAAGTACACGGCGTCCGAGGAAGGGCCACCCTCTCTTCTCTCCTCCCTGGTCCAGGTGACCAGAGGTCACTTTTGCGGGGCGCCGGTCCCCGAGGCTCCACCTTCGGAGAGGTGGGGCGAACCGGTCGGAGAACCAGAGCTGACCGCAGGAAGATGCGGGGGTAAAGGCGGAGCGTGCTCGGTGCGCTGTCCCGAAATGCTTTAGGGATGAGTGGTGCAGACATTCTTTTCCCAGGAGAAGTTCGCAGCAACTGCAAGCTTACTGCAGTCCCTTTAAGAGCTGGCCCCGGGAGGAATTTTATTGGCCTGTTCCACTCTGGGAGGGAGTCCGTTACGATTGGCTGCTGGAGGCCGGGGGCAGGGCCGAGTGCCACCAACAGGGGTCGTGACTGTTTTCGCAGCTTTGCCTAGACGAAAAACACCGAGCCTAGGCGCCTGCCGGTCGCCGCTGCCGGGGAAGGCCAGGGGAGTCCTCGGGTCCTGTGGGTGCCGCGCGCTGCCGGTGTCCGGTCACCCGCGACCGACCCGCGTAGAACCTCAGCCGCGGCTCTTGCGCGACGCTCCCCCGCTCTCGCTGCCTACCGGGGGTCGGAGTCCCGCGGCCTGCGCAGCCGGGCTCTCAGGTAAGCGCAGCCCGGTCCTCACCTCCTGCTGCGCCAAGCTAGCGGGGAGGCCCAGCCTCGCTCCTTCCCCGGGCTCGGGCCTACCGTCCCTTCCTGTCCCTGTGCCACTAGGGCTGCAGCCGCAGGACAGCCTTTGGGAAGTTTCCGGGGACCCTAGCGGTCAGGGCCGGACCCTGTATGGAGCTGGACACGGGCAGCTCCGGGTGCAGCCCGAGCTCAGCGGCATCCGGAAAGGACAGCCCGGGCTCTGCCTCTGCCTCTGCCTCTGCCTCCCTGGCCTGGCGGGAGGAAGGGCCAACTCCTCTCAGCTCCGTAAGGAGGAGGGGGCTGTGGAGTATGGGACCCTGATCCTCAATCCTTGTCCGGCTCGGTTGCGTTGGGCTGGAAATTTGTGCGCGTCATAGCATTTTGTTGAGCTGTGTGCGGGCTCTGTTCTAGGGGGTTGGGTCACGAGGCCTAGGACGGACAGACAGAAAGCAAGTAAATACACCTGCTGTCGGTGGAGGCCTAGTGCTGTAAACACCACACGGAAGAGCTGGGTGGCGGGGGAGAAATTGGGAGCTGAGGATCAGAAGTTCAAGACCTGCCTTGGCTACATGCTGAGTTGGAGGCTAGCCTGGGCCCCAGGAGACCCTGTCCTTTAAAAAAAAAAAATCATACTGGAAGAACACGCAGGTGGGCTAGAGATGCTAAAGTCCACTTGGGTGGGGGCGTAGCCAGAGAGTCAAATGATGAGCTCAAACTGGGGGAAGATAAGCAAGCACCAGGCCCTGAGGTAGGTGAGATAGAAATTGTGGGTAGAGAAGGGGGAGGAGGATTGGCCGGAGGTAAGTCACCTGGCTCATCCCTTCTTCCTGGTGGCCACAGTGGCCCCTTAGGACGGAGTCTCTGCTCTATCACCGAGGCTGACAGGTTCAGAGAGGCATTGAACTTAGCCTCTGTTCGCTGGAGATTTCCCATGCTGCTTTGCTGCTAGATGTAGAGGCTCAGCAGCCTAGGAGATAAGGGAGAGAAGCAAGGGTCTGGGGCTGCTTGCCCTGCTGCTCTCCCTCCCTCTGGATAGGGGTCCCATAGAAGAGCTCAGAAGGTTTGGGCAACCCCATTGCAGAGATGGGAAAGACAAGCTCTCTCAGCCTCTTGGTGTGTGTGTGTGTGTGTGTGTGTCAGAGTAGGTCCCACCTAAGGCCCAGCAGGCTAGCCACAGAGAGTGGGAGGAAGGAGAGGCCTGAGCCTGGCCTCTGGGGAATGCTCTGAGGTCAGAGCTGCCCTTTCAGGTTTACAGGTGGAAGAAACCTTGCCTCAGTTCCCTGGTCCCCAGAGGCCTGGGCTCCCCTCGTGATCCTCTGCTACTCTTTCAAGATGTCGCCGCCCTTCTTTGTCTCAGTCAGCCCTCTCTCCTTCCTCTTTTCCCTGGTGGGCCAGCTTCTTTCACTTCTCTGTCACTGCGTGTGCCCAAAGCCAGGGGAGGAGAAGCCCTGGGTCCTAGGATAGGGGGCGGGGTCTGTGGGTCATGCCTGCCCTTCCTTCCTTTGATAGGGACCCTGATGGCGCTTGCCCAGTGTTCTTAGGAGGGAAGCACAGGGCCCCGAGCCTGTGCGCTGGACATGTGTCCTCATGTGTTTGTCACCATCACTTCAGTTACTTTAGGAGCACAGTCATCATGGCAAACACAGAAGTGGGGTGCGGTTGACTGCTTCCCAGCCCCAGTGCTGCTGGAGCAGGGGTCTTTGGGGGTCGGGAGTTTGGCCTGGCAGCTGCTGGGGCTCTGCCCGCTCAGCAGTGTCCACTTGCTCAAGTCGAGATGCATACCTTGAGCTACTACTAGGTGTAGAACTAGCCGGCTGTCGGGGGGATAGCGGGACTATGGGCAGCAGGTGGCCGCGGCCTCTGAGCACTGCGGCTCCCAGAGCTGGATTCCCAATCCTACAATGGAGTAGGACCAGCTGACACCACTGGTCCTCCTTCCCGGCATGGTCATAGACCTGCTAAGGGGGCACCTGGTCCATGGGCAGACCCCCCACCCTCACCCGGCATTCATTCCTTCAGCCTGTAGGAAAGTCGTTTATTGCCTGTGGCTACTGTAGACATTTCCATAGCTTGCCTTGTTTTGACTGTCACAACAACCCTGCTAGGTAGTTGTGATTGTCGCTGTGAAACTCGGGAGTGAAGTGACTCACCCAAGGTCACACAGCAGGCAGGAGGCAGGGCCAGGAATGCCGTTCTCGCTAGACCTGCCAATTCCATACCCTACAGGAGCTTGGAACCAGGCCTGGGGACACAGGCCTGGTGTCACCCTAGCTATTAGGCTGAGGCAGGAGAATCACAGGTCCAAAGCTGGGCAGTGTAGGGAGACCCTGTCTCGAAAGGAGGATGAGGGATGTCGGTCAGTGGTCTAGTGCTTGTCTACCATGGGTCCTATCTCCAGCAATGCAAAATAAAGAAACATCTGATATGTTTGGGAAACGGAGAGGCCAAACTCAAACACCCTGGCGGTGAAGGGGATTGGGGGGTTTTATGGCTGGGAAGGATGGGCATCATGTGTCGCTGAATTCAGGGGTTACTAGGAATTCACAGGTTCTCTCTATGTCCTCTGTCTTTGTTAGCTGTCTCTTTCTCCCCAGAGCTCTGGCCCAGAGTCACAGTTGGCCTGCTGATCTCAGCAGGGTAGGTTCTCAGTGGCCAGGGCACATGGACTTTCTGGTTGGCCAGGCTTGGATACATTTACATTTCCTGACGTTTGTGCTGTGTGGAGTTCACCACCTCTAAACCCCTGGACAGAGCAGGGGTGCTGAGCTCCCTCGGGAAAGTGGGGCCCTCTTGCTGACTGACCCCTATCCTGTTCTCTGACCTTTCCCATGCTAGACTGTTACAGTACCCACTTCCTGTCTCACCTTCCCGTAGGCGTGTCCACATGGAACGGGACCCTGTCCCCTCTTTGGAAAGATCCTTTTCAGTACTCCGAGAGTGAAATTACATTGCATGTAGGTGTGCTACTTACTCCTGCTTACTCCATCTGGTCCAGCCTGCCAAGTGTGTTCATCTTTCCAGCTGCCCCAGATGCCCAGCCTATTCTTTTTGGTCGTAAGACCAAGTCCAATTCTACCTCAGGGCTTTTGTGTTTGCTGTTCTCTCCAAGGAATTCTCTTTATCCAGAGTTTTCCAAGGCTAACTACTCAGCTGCATATCTAATATTGACTGAAGACCAACCTAAATCAACCTGCTTATGTTCTGTGGAATTCAGCCTTAGCTGTGAGGCAAGGCCATGATAACTAGATAGGAGGCCGTTCTGTCTTGTCAGTCAGTCTGTGGAAGCAGCCTTGGCGTGCATGGAGGGACCCACAAAACATCTTCCTTGCTGGTTTTTGACTACAGTGCATGCTTCTGCCTAATGGTCTAACGTGGCTGTTCTCGTTTCTCCCATCACATCCGTATTCCAGCCAACAGGAAGGAAGAAAGGCACGACCTGAAACTGGCGAGTCACACTCTGCGGGTGTCCACACGGCCAGTCCTTCCTGCAAGGGAAGCTGGGGGAAGCAGACTGAAACCCAGGGTTCTGCTGGTAAGTGTGGATGCTGGGGACTTCCCTGTCTGTGCTGTGTTTCTGTCATCCTGTCCCACTCGGCTGTCTCCGGTGGAAGTTTGCTTTTTAAGTACAAGGGTTTGTGTCTGCTCTCCTCCCATCCCTGGGGGGATGACCTCAGGAGGGTAGACCTTGTCCTTGTCACATCTGAGCAACCCAGTGAGTTGCTGCATATGCCAGACACATGCCTGGTCAGATCTACTGGGCAAGCAGAAGGGCACATGAGTGACGGATGGCTGCTCCGTTCACCTTTGCCGTGGTCAGGACTGGGAAGGAGCCAGCTTCTTTTGGGGGTGTCTACTGGGGACCAGGTACATACCTCCTTACTCTTCCCATCAGCAAGCTGGAGGTGTAACAAATCAGAGCCAGGGCCCGACCTGATTGGGGGACCTGTGCACTCGGGGTTCCTGTCTTTTCAACAGAGGAAGCACTAGAATGGAATGGCCCTGAAACTGAGACTGCCCCTGAGTCCCCTAAGCCCTGCCTCTTTCCGCTGCTGCTCAGGGATTCTGTAGTGAACCCACAGGGCTCCTTTTGCAGTACCTGGGACACTGAACAGGAGCTCCAAGCTCCTGGCCGCTCCTGCCACAGATAGGTCACCAGGCCTCAACCTTTTCCTGTGAAAAGCTTTCAGCAGCTTTTCTGATAGTATACACACTTGTGCGCCCACTCCTGGGTGGAGTGCCTGGGGCTTAGTGTGCCACCCTGGTCTGCAAAGTCCCAGCCATGTTTCTGTGTTGGTCACGGTGGCACTATTGAGTGTGGATCCACCCCACATCCCATTTGGGAGGCTCATTCATTTGGCCAGCAGTTCGGGCTCATTCTCTTTACTGCCATCTTGTGGTCAAATGCTAACATTGCTTCACCTGTGCACATCCCCTGCCTGACTGCTGGCTGTTTTGGGTAGAGGAGATTCCCTTCAGATCCCTGACCCTAATACTGCCACCCATGAGACCTGGGGCTCAGCTTGTCCTGCAGGAGGCCCTACTGCTATCCCCAGACAATCCTCTCACCACGATTCCTTGTTTAGGGTTTTCTGGCCACCATTAGTCCTCTCCCTCCAGGGCATTCTAGGGACCCCAGAGCCTCAGCTCTCTGGTCCTCCAGGCCGAATGCCACAAAAACACTGGCCTCAGGGCTACTCTGGTCTCCGGCTTCTCCTGGTAGCCTGGCCTTCTCAGACGACTCCCTTGGCCCTCTTTGGGCCACTGTTCCAGGCCCTGTACCTAGCGACCTCCTTGTGTTTCCCGGTGTCCTCTCCACCTGCATCTCCTTTCCTGAGGACCTTAGCGACCGTGTGGCCTCAGAGATCAGATGGTGGGCGGGTTTTGTAAGGTGGAGTTGGGAGTCATTCCGTCTTCCCAGTAGTCCTGCTGGAGGTATTCTGTGTCACCGTGGCCTCTCCAAGAGAATACTGTTCTCAGCGCCATTCCAGAGAGGACACCGAAGCACCAGGAGGCCAAGCAGCAGGGCCGGGATGCAGGCTGGAGGGACAATCTGGGCAGAGCCTGAAGAGAGGGACCAGGCCCTGTCCAGAGCGAGAGGCCCCTGAGCCTTCTGTCTCCTACCCGGAGAGTCCCACGTGTGGCCCGCACTTCGCGCTGCCGCTTTGGTTTTCCCTGGGAGCCTTAGACAGAGGGAGGAGGGCCCTGTGCCCTAACCATATGGGCTTGTCTCCAGGGCCACTGCCGGTGGAATGGCCAGCCTGCAGGAGGCCAACGGAAGCACAGCGTGGCCACCGCCCGCAGCATCCAATATCAGCGAGCCCCACCAATGCCTGCTGCTGCTCTATGAGGACATCGGCTCCTCCAGGTGGGGTTCCTGGCCCCACGGAGGGTTGGCTGTGGGTGGGTTGTCAGGGGGATGTTATGGGCTGGGGGATCTGTGTACCTACCTCGCCAGTGAACCACCTTCTGTGCCCCTTGCCAGGGTCCGGTACTGGGACCTCCTGCTGCTCATTCCTAATGTGCTCTTCTTCATCTTCCTGCTCTGGAAGCTTCCCTTAGCTCGGGCCAAGATCCGTGTCACTTCCAGCCCCATTTTTATCACCTTCTACATCTTGGTGAGTTCCCTCCGCTCCGTGACAGAAAGCCCATCTCTGATTTAAGCACAAAGGGGAAATGAATGAATTGCTTCCATAATAAAAATGGCTTCAGGTATGGCTGGATCCAGGGGCTCTGCTTCTTGCTCTCTCCTGCACAGAGATGATGCCAAGGACAGCTGGGAACTCACCTGGCTTTTCCAGCTGCACTAGGGAGTCCCTCTTCCCTGGCTGCTAGGGGAGACCTAGCCTGTCCTTGAATTGGCCCACCTAGGATCCCACATTCATGCCTGAGCCAATAACAGGCTAGCAAGGAAAGGGAAAGTTGAGACAGACCAGCAGATCGTGCTAGTTAAGGGAGGCAAGTGATCCCTTTGGGAAAATGGGGAACTGATAGAGGCATAAATGAACGCTGGGTAAGGAAAAAGGTCCACAGCAGCCCTGTCCAGTCAAACGATCTACTTGTGTAGTGTCTTTGCAGCAGGTTTTCCTAAGGAAAGGGTCTGAGGTCTCAGCCCTTGGTGGGCCCTCTGTGTGCTGCTTTGGGGATATAGAGCGAGGTCGTACCTGAGGCAGAGGCTCTAAGGGTGACCTCCCTGGGTATATCCCCCATTCCAGGGTGTGGGGTTCCTTTCTCCACACGGACAGGAGACCGATTGTGGCTCGCTGGGCCCTTTTGTGGTCAGGCTCTGAGTTTCCCACTAAAGATGGGTGGTGAGCATGCAAGGAGACATGGCTGTCACTTGCCTAAGGTCATAGAGCAGGAAAGCAGCAGGGCTAGGTCTGAGCCCCAACTGCCTGGTTCTCTGATCACAAGGAGCTGATGGGGCTTTGGATGGGCAGCAGTGGAGTTCCCATGCCCGAGTCCTGTGCTGGAACGTGCCTTCTTGTGTCCCACTCGGACCCACCCTGTCCCTTCCCTTGTCCTTCTTGAGTAGACCCTGCAGAAGGGAGGCATTGTTGATTCTGACACCACACTCTCTTCTCTTGCTCTGCAGGTGTTTGTGGTGGCCCTGGTAGGCATTGCCAGGGCCGTGGTTTCTATGACTGTCAGTGCCTCTGATGCTGCGATAGTTGCTGACAAGGTGCAGGGGGGGAGGCCAGCCTGGTGGAAGTTGTGATGTGCCCTCTCTACCCTGATCCTGTTGGAGAGACTTGGGGACGTCTGGCTGGGTGGAGCTCACCCCCAGCTGACCCTGTGCCTTTCTGTGCCCAGATCCTGTGGGAGATCACCCGCTTCTTCCTGCTAGCCATTGAGCTGAGTGTGATCATCCTGGGCCTTGCCTTTGGTAAGCACACTGCAGGGCTGTGCTCCAACCTGGGCTGGCTCTCCCTACCCTTCCTGCGGTTGTCCAGAGATGGTTCTTAGGAGGAGGGGCTGACTCACCCCTGTGCCTTGCAGGTCACCTAGAGAGCAAGTCCAGCATCAAGCGGGTGCTGGCTATCACCACAGTTCTGTCCCTGGCCTACTCAGTCACTCAGGTACGTGGTGGTGGTGGTGGTGGTGGTGGTGGTGGTGGTAGTGGTGGTGGTGGTGGTGGTGGTGTCAAGGGTCATGTTTCCGAACTGTAAGTGTTCCCAAAGAGTCACATGGACTAGGCAGGGCCAACTTCCCCTGGACACAGACTGTAGGTGAGCCTAGGAAAGGCTAAGAAGTAAATGTGTGAGGGCTAGTGCCTAACCAGGCACCCTGAGAGTATATGCTGTGGGCCTTTTTTAGGCTGTGTAGGACTGTACCTTGAAGGGCTTTGTCCACAAGGGACTCATCTGGGGTCTGAACTGCCCCTGGAGTTAGGTGGGTGGGCATGGCTGGGGTTTAGGCTGGGGCAGGGCCTGGCATGCGGAGTGCCCTGGGCTCTGCAAGGGAAAACCAAGAGAGACTTCAGTGGTAGAACTGACCTGACCTCCTTGCCTTCGACAGGGGACTCTGGAGATCCTGTACCCTGACTCCCATCTTTCGGCTGAGGATTTCAACATCTATGGCCACGGTGGCCGCCAGTTCTGGCTGGTCAGCTCTTGCTTCTTCTTCCTGGTGAGGTCTGGCGTGCTCCCTGGGGGCAGGTGAAGGAGCCTGGCCTGGCCCGGCCTCCCTGTCACCCCTGTCTCTGCAGGTCTACTCACTGGTGGTAATTCTCCCCAAGACCCCCCTGAAGGAGCGCGTATCCCTGCCCTGTGAGTACCTGCAGGAGCAGGGGCAGGAGGGCACTGGCCTGCTCCCAGCCTTGCAGTTGGGGATCCCTGGGGAGGGGAAGAACCCCAAGGTTTATACCTGGGCCCTGCGGGTGGGGTGGTTCAGAAGCTCATGGCCCTTGCCCCACAGCACGGAAGAGTTTCTACGTGTATGCAGGCATCCTGGCCACACTCAACTTGCTGCAGGGGTTGGGGAGTGCTCTGCTGTGTGCTGACATCATTGAGGGGCTCTGGTAAGAGGGTGCCCACCATGGGAGTGGGCTAGGTGGGGGGTGGAGTGGCTGCCACTGTGGCAGAAGGGGTCCCCACTCCCTTGGGCACGGCATCGTGATGGTCAGGGCAGGACCACAGGCCCTGGCCCTGCTGACCTGCTCCCTACCACAGCTGTGTGGATGCCACTACCTTCCTGTACTTCAGCTTCTTTGCACCGCTCATCTATGTGGCCTTCCTCCGTGGCTTCTTTGGGTGAGTTATGGCCAGACCTCTGCACTCTCATGTGGCTGTAGCCTGCAGCTCCTGTGTGTGTGCGTGGCCAGGGAGGTGGGTGCACAGAGGGCACTGGGTGGCACACTTCAGCATCTGTGTAGATGCTGTCTCTGTGTCTGTGTAGCAAGCACAGACAGGTGCAACCCCCCTCCCCCAAGAGGTAGGGATGCAGTTCAGCAGTGCTGTTCTGTTACCTGTTTTGTCAACAAGCACCTGCTGTGAGCTAGACCCTGCTGTACCCCCAAAGACACCAGGAGAGTAAAGCAGGTGTGAGTGCACTCAGGGAGCATGCACCTCTGAGGGTTCACAGTGAGCCCCAGTTGGAAGGAGGATGTGCTGTGTGCCCAGGTGCATGTGGGGAACAGCAGAGGCTGGGATGCAAAGGCAGGGACTGGCTCCCTCCCAGGCCTGATGTGGCGGAGTACAGGCAGGGGTTTGCTCTCCTGTCAGGCTGGGGGGGGAGGTGGACATGGACCGTCTCTGGGGAGGCCTACAGCGCCTAAGAGCTGAGGCTGGATTGGGCTGCTGCCTGCTGCTCTTGGAGCCTCTTCTAGCTATCCCAGTGATGGTGACCAGGTTCAGGAGCGGGTAGTCATGTGCTGCAGGCATGGGGGGGTCACACTTGGCCAGGGTTGGTGAAGGCTAGGGTCTAGTTTATTGTCACCCATGGGGGCTGACACACCCATGGGTAGAGAGGTGTAGAAACTCTTGCCCCATCTCTCAGGCGTGGGTGGGGCCAGCTTCAAAGCTTGGTGGGCTCAAGGGTTCCTGCAGGTTCCTGCAGACGAGCCAGGGCTCTGTCTGGCCTCTGCTCCTCCTGACTGCAGTGGCCCCTCTGCACTCTCTCACCAGCTCAGAGCCCAAGATCCTTTTCTCCTACAAATGCCAAGTGGATGAGACTGAAGAGCCAGACATGCACCTGCCACAACCCTACGCAGTGGCCCGGCGTGAGGGCGTAGAGTCTGCAGGGCCTGCAGGGGTCTCGGCAGCCAGCTACTCCAGCACGCAGTTCGACTCTGCTGGAGTGGCCTACTTAGATGACATCGCCTCCATGCCCTGCCACACGGGCAGCATAAACAGCACGGACAGCGAGCGCTGGAAAGCCATCAATGCCTGAGCGGGCACCTAGGCATCAGGGAGGCCCTGAAGACAGATGGGCTCCCAGGTGGAGCAGAGTGCAGTCGAGGAACTCATGTGGATCGTAGCCCTGGGCAGGTGTACCTGCACCCCGGGATACAGGCTTCCTCCTGTCCTCCACCCCCAGTCCCCCTCTGTTACCTGTGCTCCAGCTTGGGACCCCTGCCTTCCCAGCACTACATTCCTGCTGGGGTCCTGCCTGCCTATCCCCTGTCCCCTCCCCATAGCTCTCAGCCTCTTCAGCCATAAGGCTACAGTGTGTATATTTTCTTGATCTATTTTTTAATAAAAGCAAAAAGAGTAGTAGATGCGGGCTGGTGCCTTTTAGCAGCAGGACTTGATAGGTGGCAGGGAGGCCCCTCCCAGGGGATGTCCCCAGAACTGGCTGCCAGGGCAGGGTAAGGGGCAGGTAGGTCACTGTGGCTTGTTGGAGGGGAGGAGACCACTCTGGAAAGAAGAGAGTTCTGGGGAGCTGAGGTCTCCCTACCATGTTCAGCCCAGTAGGTGGAGCCTGTGGTCCCCACCACCCTGGCTCCTCAAGCTGTCATCTTGGGCCTCCCCTCCCCAGTTATGTCGTCTGTAAAGTAGGGACAGAGAGACACATCTGACCCTGTGTGCCACTAGTCACCTGCCACAGAAACTGATTCTAAGTCTCCGGAACAGGGCATTGATTGATAGTGACTGAGAGTATAATGTAACTGACAAGGACAGGTGGAAGAGATGCTGGGCTAGAATGATGGCCCAGCAGTTAAGAGCACCGCTTGCTCCTGCAGAGGATTTGGATTTGATTCCCAGTACCTCTATGGTGACTCAAAACCATCTATCACTCCAGTCCCTGGGGGTCTGTCCTCTTCTGACATCTTCGGGCACCAGGCACACATATGGTGCACAGAAATCCTTGTTAAAAAAAAAAAAAACCATATACATAAAAACAAAATTTCAAGAAAGTGCTGGAACTATAGGATATTCTACAAGGCATGGTGTGGAAAGAGGACTCAATGTGGTTGGTGACCTCCAACTGTCCCTGAGCAGGAAGAGCCTGCCAAGTTCATAGGCAAGCCAAATGGTCAGAGTCAAGAGGCGACCTCAGCTGGGCTGGGTCCCCACCTGCCCCAGGGGCTTGCCCTCAGGCCAGGAGGGTGCCAAGGGCACAGCCCCCAACATTGTGTTGTCATGTGATAACGCCTTCATGTAGACTTCTTGGGACCCAGGCCCAGAAGGACAATGTTGGCCTGAGCACTGCAGATGACCAGATATGGTCAGTAAGCTTCAATCCTGGTGGTGAGGGGACAGGCCACAATGCTGCCAGCATCTCTGGGAGCTTCTTCCAAGTGGTACACTTGGAAGTGTGCCTTAGGGCTCACATGGGAGCCCTGTGGCTTACATGGGAGTCCAGTGGCTTACGTGGGAGCCTGGTCTGAGGGTACTAATGGCTTGCTCTTGCTGAAATGATAGTTTTTGGAACCACTTAGGAGGATTGGGTAGTCAGATCCAGAGCTGGGTGGGTGGGTTCACATCTTTGCTCTGTGTGTGTGTGTGTGTGTGTGTGTGTGTGTGTGTGTGTGTGTGTGTAGTGGGGAGGAGTAGGCTGTGATATCACAGTAGCAAACTTTGCCTGTCAGAGCTGTCACTGAGCAAGCTGTTAGAGTACAGAGGGAACCACCACACAGCTGAGGCACATGCCAACTTAAAAAACAAGATTTATTTTATTTACGTGACTGTGTGTATGTCTGTGTGGGTATATGCTGTGTGGGTGTCTGGGGGGGTGGGTGTTCACAGAGACCAGAGGAAACCCTGGATTCTTTGGAGCTGGAGTTACAGGGCATTATGCACAACTCAAAATGGGTAACTCCGTTGGGGTGGCTGGTTTTGGTTTGTTTTTTTGTTTGTTTCTCAAGACAGGGTTTCTCTGTGTCACCCTGGCTGTCCTGGAACTCACTCTGTAGACCAAGCTGGCCTCAAACTCAAAGAGCTCTGCCTGCCTCTGCCTCCCAAGTACTGGGATAAAAGGCGTGCGCCACTGTACCGGGTTGTGGTAGCTGGTTTTATGCCAACTTGACGTAAACTAAAGTCATCTGAGAGGAGGGAACCTCAATTGAGAAAATGTCTCCATAATATCAGGCTGTAGGCAGGCAAGTCTGTAGGCCAGTGGTTCTCAACCTTCCTAATGCTTCGACTCTTTAATAAAGTTCCTCATGCTGTTCTGACCCCAACCATAAAATCATTTTTGTTGCTACTTCATAACTGTAATTTTACTACTGTTATGAATCGCAATGTAAATAGCTGTGTTTTCCAGTGATCTTAGGCAACCCCTGGGAAAGGGTCATTTGACCCCTTTGGGGGTCATGACCCACAGGTTGAGAACCCCACTGTAGGGCATTTTTTTCTTAATTAGTGGTTGATGTGAGGGGGTCCAGCCCATTGTGGGTGAAAATGCTCCTGAGCTGATGGTGCTGGGTTCTATAAAACAGCAGACTGAGCAAGCCATGAGGAGCAAGCCAGTAAGCAGCACTCTTCCATGGCTTCTGCATCAGCTCCTGCCTCCAGGTTCCTGCTCTGTTTAAGTTCCTGCCTTGACTTCCTTGGATAATGAACTGGGATATGGAAGTATAGGAAAAACAACCGCTTTCCTTCTGGTCGTGGTGTTCCATCACAGCACTAGAAGAACTAAGACATCAGCCCTCTGTAAGAGTAGTCTGTGCTCCATCTCTCCAGCTCTTTTGTTTTATAAATAAATATAGATACTATTTACACCTGGAAAAGCAAAACAAAGCAAGGCACAGACTTTTTGCAGGTTGCCGTGTGGCGGGAGGTAACCTTCCCCCTCTCACCCTGAGTTTATCTCCACACACAGGGCAGGGGCCAGGTACCCCCGAATCGGGTGTGGAGCTAGCCTGCCAACAGTGCTTACCAGGAAGCTGCTACCATTTCACCTTTTTTACCATAAAAGCTTGCAGCTGCCCATGCCCCGGCACAGTGGGTCTTGGTGGTCTTTCCAGGCAGGTGGGAGAAGGGCTCCTCCTAAGGAGTTAGGAGCCCGCGGGTGAGTGCTCACTCATGACCAGCAAGCACTCTGCATAGACTTGATGTTTCCACAATGAACAGTACAACTCCAAATCCTTATAAATTGGCCTGTGGGGATTTACGCAAGAACAGTTGCTAGAATTCACAGTTAAATTAGTTTTAATCAGTCTTCTGCAGGGACTATGTTATCCTCCCAGATGTGGTCTTATTTTTCTTCCCTACTGTAATAGAAGCCTTGGTTTTCTTTCTTTGGTAGGGAGAGGGGCGTAGAGGATGCACAACTGCCCCTAACTGAAGCCTGTTGAAGTCTATGCTTTCTAGCCTCCCCTGAGTGATGTGGGGCCCAGCAGCTGAGTTTTGGTCAGTGGGATGGAATGGGCAAGCAACATTCTGAAAGAGAGGGACTGGGCTCTTTCCAGCTCATGGAGATGTCCTTGTAATGACTGTAGTAACAGTAGCCATCTTGAACCATAGGTTAACTTGGGGACCAGAAGCCTCTCATGCAACAAGATAGAGGGCTGATATCCCTGACACTGCCATGTGTCTGCCGTGGCCTTGGAATTCAGCTTTCCGATGGCTTTTGGAAGGAGCAAGATAAATGGCTATCTTGTTTAAACACATTGGGCTCTTCCCTCACATTTGAACCTAATCTTAGCCAGCACACCAGGCCGCCAGTCACACGCTGTGCTCGCCTTGTCTCTCTGAAGAGCCTGCCTTGGGCAAAGACTGTCAGCCAAACAGGCAGCCTGACTGTGGCGTATGCCAGCACCTACTGCTTTGAACTCTCCGTGGATGGAATCTCCAGGCCAACGGCAGCTGCTCGCTGCCAAAGCACTCAGGCTCCTGAAGGCTTTGGCCACTGTTTGAAGCCCTTTGTGTGAGAGCGTTTAACCATCACAGGGAACTCTGGCAGCCATTTTCATCCAGACCAGAGGGAAGGCAGCAGAAGGCCTGTGATTGGTGCAAAAATGCTCCTCATTTGCATGAGGGACTGCGATGACTGGGGACACAGTGGTCCCCGATTTGTATGTTGTGAATAAAGTCCTTTATGAACGGGAAGGGCTGGGCTGTGGTTGGTGCAGACACCCTTGCCACACACACACACACACACACCTTTGAAGGCTGCCACTCTTTCAGTGTGGTGACCACCCTATGCTGCCCCCTGGTGTCATTACAAGAGGAGCTTCAGCATCAGCTCTGAAGGTAGCTGAGGACTTCTGGAGAGCCGAGGAGACAAGATGGCAGAGGGGTGGTGGTGGTGGAGAGCTGAGGCTGAAGGAAGATAGAGGCTGTGAGAAACTACAAGTCATGTCATTGGAGGAGTTCCCAGTCTTTTTTTAAGAAAAGATGTATGTATGTATGTATGTATGTATGTATGTATGTATGTATGTATGTATGTATGTATGATGCTTACAGAGTTCTGCCTGCGCGCTGCAAGAGGGCACCAGATCTCATTACAGATGGTTGTGAGCCACCACCAGGTGGTTGCAGGAACTGAACCAGGGCCTCTGGAAGAGCAGGCAGTGCTCTTCTGAGCCATCTCTCCAGCCCCTCTACAATTCTTAAGAACTGGGGATCCCCATCCCACAGGCCTGGAGCTGAACACTAGTTGATACTGTGTGCCGAGGGTCCCAGCACTGTAAGCATAAGAGCTGTAACACTAGTAACTGAAGGATTAAAGGCATGTGCCATCATGACTGGCCTTATTTATTATATATACACACACACACACACATATATATCCTGAGGCAGGGTTTCTCTGTGTAGTTTTGGAGCCTGTCCTGGATCTCACTCAGTATACCAGGCTGGCCTCGAACTCACAGAGATCCACCTGGCTCTGCCTCCCGAGTGCTGGAATTAAAGGCATGCGCCACCACCACCCGGCTACTTATTTTTTAAAGATATATTTATTTTTATTATATGCGTATGAGTGTTTGCCACTAGTGTGCAGTACCTGTGGAGGCCAGAAGAGGGTGTTGGGTCCCCTGGAACTGAAGTTATAGACTGTTGTGAGTCACCATGAGGGTGCTGGGAACTGAATCCCTGTCCTCTGCAAGAGCAGCCCGTGCGTGCGCTTAACCACTGAACCATTTCTTCAGCCATTTATTTATTTATTTATTTGTTTGTTTATTTAATCACTTGTTTATTGACATGGTCTCCTATAGCCCAGACTGGTTTAGAATTCATTATACAGTGGAGGATGACCTTGAATTTCTGATCCTCCTACCTCTACTTCTCCAAGTGCTAGGATTACAGGCATGAACCACCAAGACCATTTTATTCAGTGTTGGGAATGGAAGCCAGGGCTTCATGGCCATTAGACAGGCACTATACCAACTGAACTGCATCCCCAGCCCAATACACACACCTAAGCAGACAGCAGGTGGTTGATTCTCAGTCCCCACTTGCTACTTCCTCCAGTGTGGCTTTGACAGGGACCCTGTTCTCAGTCTCTCAGACTGATTGAGCCAGGGGTAGGGTGGAATGGGTGGAGGGGGGTGGGGTGGGGTGACGCCCCCCCCCCCCCCCCCCCCCCGCAAGGGAGTGGCTGCAGAGGGTAGCTTCCCTGTTCAGGAACTCTGTGGTCCATTCCTAAGCAGCTTCGTCCCAGGTGATGGGGGAGCTGCTGTGTCCTGAGGCTAGGGCCTGGCCTGGCTGCTAGAGCATGTCTAGTGTTTGGTTTCTCATATCACTTGACACTGAGGTCTCAGCTGCATACTGTAGCCTGCTGTGAGGCGTGTGCAGAGCCCCTGCAGTCAGATCTCCTTAGGTGGCCTCTCAGCACAGAATCAGTTCCATCTGGCTAGGACCTGAGGGTCTTCCAGAGAGGGCAACTTGAATAGAGCTGGAAGACACAAAGCCACCCCAAGGAGATGGGTCTCCAACTACAGGGATGCAAGCTCACACTTTATAGCTCCCACAGACCTGGGACTCCCAGATAGTCAGGGTGATAGCTCATGGGCCACCACTGCAAAGGGGCCTTCTGGAAATTTCCTGTGATTCCTTCTTCTCTGGTTTCAAAGGCTGGCCCTGGTCCTTATTAATAGGGTATGTTGTAAGCCTGAACAATGCCTTTAAAAATAATCAGCTTTCAGAATTTCAACAGTCCCTTTCCACATATTCTGATTTTCTGCATCCCCTCAAAATCAAATTCACAGAATGTGACACCCCAGACTGGCGTACTCTATCCCCACCCCAATCCTCAGGCCCTCTGCACCTGTCTAGGGCCAGTCCTGCAGCTCTTGTACACGTGTAAAACTTTAAATGTCACATGTGGCATTGGGGTGACTTAGGCACCACAGGCAGCTGCTGACAGGTGCCGTGTACACAAGGTTGCTTGGTGACTTAGAGGACAAGCAACCTCAACCTGCCCACCCAGTCTTCAGGGACACAGCCCTCAGCCTGTCCAGCCATGGAGTGTCTCAGAAGGATGTCACGAGTACAAAGAAAGAAACTTCTGGTATTTGGCAGACTTGGGGCCTTGGTGCTGAAAGCTCAGGAATAGGCCCACAGATCCCAGAGGCCACAAATTCAAAGAACGAAAAGACCTATGGCTTCAACCTCAGCGGGCTATAGCTGCAGGTACTTAGGCTGGAGGTTCACTGCTCTGTTCTGAAAGTCCAGCATTCATAAACTCAGCTCTAAGCAGCATCTCATGGTGATACCAAATGACATCTGCGTGAGCCTCTCGGATCAGGACCCTCAGCTTCCAAGCTGCTACTGTAACAGCTCTCAGGCATAGGGCATCCAGACTCACAGACCCTAGTAATGGCCTTGATTCTAAAGGCCTTTGGCTCTTGAGGCAGGGGGATGCCCTAGTGTGGAAGTCTTCCAGTGACCAGAAACAGTTTCTCTTCTCTGTTTCCATCAGCCTTGGTGCTCTGCCTTCTGCCAACTATCTGGTATCTCTGCTTCTGCCAGCACTTGCTCCTGTGAGGTGAGGGGCAATCACGGCTGGTAGAGAACCCATAGCCAAAAGTGGGGGTTGCAGGGCTCCCCGCACCAATCGGGGTAGAGTCCTTCACGCTGGCCACCAGAGGAAATGCTCCCCCTCTGATCTGGGTGGAAATGGCCACAAGTTCTCCTCAGTTTACCCGAGGGTGGTGGTGCCCAGGAAGGCTGGTTCAAACTGTTTGAAGGATTGGCTTGGTGCTTAACGGTCAATAGCTGCAGTCACTGAGTGGCTCCTTCAGGCTTCTGCAGAGGACTCAAAGCCCAGGCTGCCCAAGAGTTGCAGCTGACTGACATTCCTCTGCTCAAGGCAGAAGCCAAAGGGGATGTGGGGACCTGTTCGCTGTCGTTAACCATTCATCGAAAACGTTCAATGCATGGTTCCAGCAAAGGCTCAGGGAAGGCGCCACCCAGCTAATAATCCGAGCAGCCTCTAACGGTGTCTTTGTTCCTTACTCCTGAAACTGCACTCCAGCCTTTCCTGCACTGCAGAGCTGACTTCCGTTATGGAAGACTGACCATAACGGAACCCTTGCCCCGACTTCCCCGAGGAATTCTGCCCATGGGAGGTAGTGGTAGCTTTGTGCTTGCTGGGCAAACTCTCTGCTGAACTATATTCCCAGCTCCAAGAAAGCCTTTCTCGATAGAGTCTGCTCAGGGCTTCCACCTTGCCTTGCTGACATCCAGCTAGCAAGGTGAAGTCACTACATGCTCAGGGAGGTGTATGCAATCAACTCAGGGAACCTGGGTAGAGACATCACCAGCTTAACCAGCTGCATCCCTGCCTAGGGGATGATGGGCACATCCCTCAGGCCCAGCCAATCAAAGTCTCCAGCCACGGTGCTTCTGGAAATTCTTCAGAATGTAAAGTGTTTGCTGAATAATTTTGCTTCTTGCAAGAGGAAGCCATCCAGGGGCACAGCAGAGTCCAGCCAGGGCTGGGCACAGGCGGGGCACAGGGGCCAATCAGCCTCCGAACACCTGGATCCACCTGTGCCTGAGTAGGGAGCAGCTGGGATGTTTAGGCCCAAGGACCAATGCAGCTGCTTTTTAGCAGAAACCAGTTAGAGTTGGGTTTTTACCACTTGAACTGGAGGGCCCAGCTGAGGTGAAAGAGGGGGAGAAGCAGAGGGATGCCGGCTCCACCTGACAAGACGTGGACACTGACGCAGTTTTGAAGGTGAGCAAGGGGTGGAAATGGGGGTGGGGTGGGGGCGGGGCAGGAGGGCAAACCCAGGTCAGTGCTGATTTAAATGAGGCAAGACCCTGGGAGTCTTAGCTTGGAGAAGGCAACTAACAACATCTCCGCATTTGCTAATTATTTCCATCCGTGCAAATGGCAGTGATCCTCTTAAGACTTGACAAAGAGATTTCAGAAAACAGCAGATGCCAAATTAGATGTTATTAGCAGGGCAAGAAATGATCATACGAGATGTCTCAACAATCACACGCTTCGGAGGACGAGACTGAAGGCATCTTAAAGGTTCTGTGCAAATCACCCTTCCAGCAAGATGTAGCTATTCCAGCAGAAACGAGAACAGGCTCCAGGCTTCACATTGTTCTCCACACTGAAGGGGAATATATATATATATCCCTGCTTGATCAGACCCTTTTAGTGACTCTGAGTGTGGCTGCTTTTGCAGCTGTAGCAAAGTGGAGACTTTTTTCTTTCTTATCTTGGTGTGGATTCTTCAGGAGCAAGAAGAAAGGCTCAGAATTTTCAAGGCTAAATGCTGAAATGCCATTATTTGGCACCAAGAGGAAGATTTTTTTTTTAAAGGCGAGGGTAAGAGGCTCCAAAGCATGGGGACTGTGACTCTGGGCTGCAGCCCACCCCCCACTGGGGGAGGGAGAGATTCAGACACAGCTGCCCTGGGGGGGGGCCTCCCTTGGGCCCTCCCTTCTCCAGGCTCACCTTTCACACTGAGTGGACTTAGATGAAAGAAGAGACGTCTGGCCAAAGTCCTCTGCCGGGCCTGGAACTGGTAGGGAGACTCCTTCAAAACCCTGAAGTTTTTTCTCTTTCTAGATGAGGAATCTTCAAGACCCCCATTTTCTCAGCCTAGATTTGAATAAAATAACAGAGCAGGGAGGCTAACTGATATCAGTCCAGGACCCCACGCCCAGGAGAGAACCCGCTGCTCTGTCTGTCAGGTGAGCTCACACCTGCTCCAGGCTTTGACTCATGACTAACAACTTTAATGTAGCCACAGGCTACAGGATGGGAAGAGTTTAGGGCCTCACCATTTGGCCACACTGTGAATGAAGCAATTTCCCTCACCAATTTGTGTTTCCGAATTTCTTTTAACATACGGGAGAAGTGAGTGGCAGCTCTCTGGGCCAAACTGCACAATGACAGTGTCATTGTAGAGGAGTGGTTCTCAACCTGTGGGTCACGACCCATTTGGGGGTAGAAACAACCCTTTCGTGGGGTGGCATATCAGATATCCTGCACATCAGATATTTATATTACGAACAGTAATAACAGTAGCAAAATTACAGTTATGAAGTAGCAATGGAATAACTTTATGGTTGGGGGTCACCACACCATGAGGAATTGTGTTAAGGGGTGGCAGCGAAAGGAAGGTTGAGAGCCACTGCCCTAGACAAAGGCCACCCTGCTCCTGCTCTCCCATCAGATGGACTTCTATGTGTATGAGCAGCAAGAACCCAATTTGAGCAGGCTTGAGGTAAACCAGAGGCCTACAGATGTCCAAAAGTACCTAGCTGTGCCCCGTCCGGACACAGGTGGAGCCAGATGCTTGCAGGCTGACTGGCTCGCGTGCTGAGTTCCTGTCAGCTCTGCTGTGCCTGGGAAGGCTTCCTCCATGGAGATGCTAAGGGGGAAGAAGTGAGGTGGAGCATGTGCCGTTTGCATTTTCAGTGAGCAAACATATACTTGGGAGGTGCTTGGGAGGTGATGGTCCAGCTTGGGCAGTGCGAGGGATGCTAGAGGATGCGTGGCTGTGAGAAGACACCAGCTGGACCACACTGACTTCAGTCAAGAAGAGAGCCTGAGGTCCAGGCTGGCATAGGGGCCCCATGATGTCATTCATGACCTAGGCCCCTCTGCGTTCTGCCCTGCTGTCCCAAGCTCTACTTTTCTTGCACAGAATGGTGGCTCCAACGGTCTAATCCTACAGAGTGTCAACATGCTACCACAATCACCCTGTGTGCACGAGAAGGGTGACTCATACCTTACTTTTGCCTTGGTGGCTGAAAGTGGCTGAAAGAGTCACTTCTCTATGATGGCAGCTGGGCATGTCTGGCTTCCTTTGGGGGACTGCTATTCTCCATAAGTGAATAAGAAAGAAAAGAGATGGCTATTAGGCAGGCATCTGGCATCTGGCTGTCGGGACTGAACATGGTAACAAATGGGCTCAGTGGCTGGTGTGGCTCGCTCCATTCCTACCTGGAGTTCAATACTTTCCCATTGTCACTGGGTCCTGAAGCAGTTATTTTAGGAATGAAGCATCATGGGTACATTGAAAAACCCCTGTGTCTGTCCCTTCTTTCCCAGTCTGACCTCCCAGCAGGAAACTGAAACTTTGCCTTCTCATGTGGTGTGTGTGTGTGTGTGCAAACAACATGCCATCTCTGTCATGTCTGCTTTGAAGTGTACCAAACTGGTTTGTTCTGAATCACCTCCCACAACTTGCTGGCTCATTTCACTTTGATTTAGGGACTGGTGCTAACACTCAAGATGCCTGTGTGCCACTGTTACAGAAATGGCATCATTTATTTGTCAATTCTCCTGTCAATTTGAGTTGTTTGGTAACTGTGATAACGAAGGACGCTGGGACACACGTTCTGCATCTGACTTTCTTGAAAGCCCTTCTGGGTATTGTTCTAAGGAAGAAAGTCAATGTGGTCACAGTGTACACATCTGAGTGCACCCATTCGGCCATTTCCTTCCCAGTGGTTTTAATAGTCCCTGAAGAGTTTGAAGCAGAGGCATGACACAGACCAGGAATTCTCAAACTGGAGTCCTGAGACTCTTCAAAGGCGTTCTGGAGATCAAAACTATTTTTAAATAATGTTAAAACAACCCCTGCTTTCTCATTCTCTCACAGATACCCAGGAGAACTTTCTAGGCACATTATGTGTTGACATCATAGGTCTGGCAGCAAAAGGGACAAGCAGGAGTATATGAGTGTTCCTTAAAAGTCTCTTGGGCTGGGTGGCACCCTGCAACCCTAGCACTTGAGAGGTTGAGGCAGGAGGATTGCAAATCAAGACCAGCCTGGACTATCTAAGTAAGACTGTCGCCAGAATAATCTTTTTAAAAGTCGATTTTAGGAGATTTGAGATGGATCAGAAGATAAAGGTGCTTGCCATCAAGCTAGACAATCTAATTTGGATCACTGGGACCCACACGGTAGAAAGAGAGAAGCAACTCCTTCAAGTTGTGCCTTGATCTCTGCATATGCCTCATGACATGTTCACCCCCCACAGTAAGTTAATTAATTAATGTATTTTAAATTATTATTATTATTATTATTAGCAGTAGTATTTTGATTTTTTTGAGACAGGGTTTCCTCTGTGTAGTCCCAACTGTCCTAGAACTCACTCTGTAGACCAGGCTGGCCTTGAACTCAGAGATCCCCCTGCCTCTGCCTCCCAAGTGTTGGGATTAAAGGCATGCACCACCACTGCCCAGCCTAAAAATTATTTTTAAAAAGTCTTTAATCCAGGTATGATGACCCATGCCTATAATCTCAGCATTTGGGAGCTACAGGCAGGAAGATTAGGAGTTCAAGGTTATCCTCGGTTACACAGCCAGCTTGAGGCCAGTCTGGGCTACAGAAGACCTTTTCTCAAACAAAAGGAAAAGTGTGTTTTAACAATGAGTGTCATAAATGTAGACAGTGAAAATGGACACTGAGATCTTTGAGGTCCTCAATGGTTAGGAATGTAAAGGAGTCTTGAGAACAAAACCTTTCAGGATTGCCAAGGATAGAACGCCATTTAGACCCATGGGGCCAGAGCATGACAAGCGGCGTGAGAGTCTGCAGGATAGCTGCCTTAGGCTGAAGCAGCTGTGTGTCCTCTGCCTGCGAGCTTCTCGGGATGCTGTTGACAAAAGGGTTTCAAAACATGCCAGGTGGAAGCAAGCCCCGGCTTTGTCAACAGTCCTGAGTGGGGAGCTCAGGACAGGTTGGCACTTGGAAACCACCTTATTGGGACACACTTTTTGTTCCCTTAGCACTGAGCAACCTATTTCTAAAACCTGAATTGAGGGTCCTGAATACATGGATCACACAAACCTCACATGCAAATGACAGTTTGTATTTGCACCAATCACAGCAAGCCTCACATGCAAATGATGGTTTGTGTTTGCACCAATCACAGCAAGCCTCACATTCAAATGATGGTTTGTGTTTGCACCAATCACAGCAAGCCTCACATGCAAATGATGGTTTGTGTTTGCACCAATCACAGCAAGCCTCACATGCAAATGATGGTTTGTGTTTGCACCAATCACAGCAAACCTCACATGTAAATGAAGGTTTGAGCTCCAGTCTCAACTAGGGAGGTGTATGTCTAGGCCCTTCACAGCCTTCCCTCTTGACACCAATCACAGCAGTCCCTCTTCTAGGCCACCAGAGAAAGTATTCCTCCTCCTCTGGCCCCTAGGAAGAAATGGTTTCAGAGTCACCTAGACTTCACCAAGACTTGTAATAACAAAAGTCTTATACTGAAACAGCTCTGGTTGAAGCTATACTTTCAAGAGCTGACGCAAACAGCTGCAATGGTTGAGTAGTTTCCTCAGAGCATAAGGGTAATCTGATAGGCCTTTTGCCTTTTGCTAAGAGAAGCCAGGGAGAATCTAATAGCTGCTAATTAGGGAGTCAAATCCGCCCCCCCCCCACCTCCAATGCCTTTGTTTATTTGCAGGAACATGGACATCAGAAGGGTGTGCTTACAGTAAGAACCTAGAGGATTTATAATGAACAATAATAGTGATTTTAAAAGTGCCCAACACCTGCCCAGCACCCCAGGGTCAGTGGGGTCCCTTTGTCTGTCCCAGGATTCTCAGAACTATTTCAGCTGCCCACCTGGTGCCTGGGGTTGCCACAGTGTCATTGATCTAGTCCCTCTGGTCCTATCCTGTCTTAGGCCAAAGGGAGGCTGTGTTTGAACATAGAACACCCAGGCAGGCTAGAAGGCCAGAGAGTGCAGGGAGAGGTGGGGCTTTCCCTCTAAGGGCTCCAGTACCACCACCCCCCATGGCAGGCAATAACACTGGTGGGAGGCACCCAAGTCAACCCTCAGGCCCTGCCCGGCCGGCCGGTGGCCCCGGTGATGTTTCTAATGACTAAGGCGTCAAGTCAGGCCCTTTGGTGCTGAGTTGGCTCGTCTTCAGCTTCTCTTTAATCTGGAACATGGCCTCACTCTTCACTGACTTGGGTGCCTTTGAATGTTGTTCTCTAGTTTTTTGTTTGTTTGTTTATTTTTGTTGTTTTGAAACAGGGTATCACTGTGTAGCACTGGTTGCCTCTGTAGACCAGGCTAGCCTGGAACTCCGCCCTCTGGTTTTTGAATCAGACTCCTCTGCATGAGTCTGGGTAATGCTTCCTAGTGGTGAGCTGTTTGTCATGGGTCTCAGGCCAACTCAGCCTCTGAGCATCTGTGGCTATAGATTTCCCTGCTTGGGATGGATTTCCACCCTAGCTGGCCAGGTCAGCCGGGAACTCCAGTAAGATCTGCAGCTCCTCCCACATTTTGCTCAGGGAAAAGGCTTCTAGACTGGAGAGACTCCTGTCTGTTCCCACCCACAAGGAAGGAGCAGAATGTGCTGAGCAGTTGTAGAGGCAGGGAGAGAAAGCATACACAGCCCATTATACAAAACCACCAGCAAGCTTCGAGGACACCGACAGGAACCTACAGAGGCAGCCCCTAGCCCATGAAGAACTCTCTCTCTCGCTCTAAGGGATTTAAAAATATCACACACACACACACACACACACACACACACACACACACACACACACAAAGTATACACCCTTTGACCTATAAATTCCATCTCTGGGCACATGGCCGAGGAGAGAATTAAGGACGTGTGCCAAGGCTTAGCTTGAAGGAATGTCCCTGCAGAGCAGCTTGTAATAACAAAACGCTGGCAACAGTCTAGACTCCAGTAAGGGAGTGGTTACATCTGCTTTGGCTAGAAAGCACAATGGCAATGCTATTCAGCTCTCAAAGGAATGGCAGGGCTGTTTACCCGGGAAGATAAGCATCATTTATTATTGAGCAAAAAAGAAAAGCAGCTTGCAAAATGAGGAATGTATAAAGATTGGCATATCAAGATATCATCTGTAAAAGCATAAAGCTGGAAGTACTCTTAATGTCCAACAAGAGGGGATTCACTGAAACACAGGCTTTCAGGAGAACCACCACAGGGGTTCACGATAAGCTCCGATGAAGAAGAGTCTCCAGATGCACCAAGCGGAGAAATATAACAGGCAGAACCAAGCTTAGAGAGCACAGCCACGTCTGCCGGTGTGTGGCCGTGCCTTTCTGTATGCATAAATACCTCTTGCAAGGGTCCGGTGGGTGTGCTTATCCTTGGGGATGGGAGCCAAGTGTGGGATCCGGGCTGGGGGAAGGGATCCTTTTCCCTGCTGACCCACTATTCTAAGTTTTGTTTTGCGTGTGTCCTCTGTTGCAGAGTCTACATTAAAAACAAAGGACAAGACAGCACAGGCGTGCTCAGGAAGGCACCAGCCAGAGGCGTCCACAGGAGCAGCCGTGCCCGTGCCCCCCAAAAATACCTCACAGCACCCGCGTCTGTGCTCGTATTCTTGAGGCCTCTTGTGTCCGGGTCCTGTGGGTAACCAGGCCTTCAGAAGGGCTGAGATAGCGGGAAGGAGTCGGATGGCTGCGGGCAGGGCCCCCTCCATGCTCTGCCTCTTTTGTTCTGTCTCGATGCAATGCTAGTGTTCTGTTAGGCTAGCAGGACTACTGAGGATCACCCCTGTGACCATCCTGCACCGGGATCAGAGTGATTAGGTGTCACACAGCTTTCTATTGAACTGAGACCCCCAGTGTGTCTCTAGGAGACACATGACCTCTTGGCCTCCTCTCTGTTTGTAGAGGCTGATGGGAGGGGAAGGGGCACAAAGGCAGGGGCTATCAGTGCGTGGGATCTGAATGGATGCAGCTCAGAGCAGAGCTCACAGCTGGACCCTGACTGTGGTCCTGCGTGCAGCAGCCCCCTTCTGACCTGCACCCCCCAGCCTGTAGTTGTTCACTCATGCATGTGTTTGCTGCATAACTACTACGGGTCAGACGCAGTTCTAGGCACGAGGCTCTGGTGGTGTACGGAATACACAGGGCCCCTGTCCCCTGGGTTTGTGTTCTATTAGACATCACAGATAACAGGCAAAGAAACAGACTGGACGAGAAGATGGGAGGGGAATGGAAAGAGGCTATTGTTAGCTAGGGTAGGAAGCGGAGGCCTCTCCAAGGTGATAAAGGCAAGAGGATGCAGACATAGGTGCTTTTCAGAGAGGAGGAACAGTAGTGTAAAGACCTTGGGGTCTGCCTAGAATGCCCAATTTAGGCAAAACCAAAACGTTATGACTAAACCATGGAGTCTGTCCTCTGTGAGGGAGGGAGGACCGGTTACCTGCATTGATTTAGAGAGGAAAGAGGACCGGTTACCTGCATCACTCAGGAGAAGCCACCACAGCAGTGAATAGCCTAGGACCCCTGGCCATGGGTCATTGTGGGTTTTGCTGGAGGGTAGAGCAGGTGGACTCTGAGGATGGCGTGGGGCAGGGAACCAGCCACTCAGCAGTAGCTTACTCTCCCTGGGAGGGGATGGTTCTCCTGTTCCGGGAGGTTTTCCAGCTAAAGTTGGGCAGCCATCAGAGAGGATTCCTAGAGCAGAGCCTGGGGCTCTGTGCTGCCCTGGGCACTCACAGCCCTCAACAGCCAGAGGCCCCCCCCCCCCCCCCCCCCCCCCCCCGTGACCTAGCAGAGCTTATGTAACAGCTCCTGGGCGGGGTGTTGTTAGCATTTCCAAGGTGACAGTGCCCTAGCTCCCACGGTGCAACTGTGGAGATAGCCCGCGTCTGCAGGACTGGTCAGCCGGTGTATGCTGGGTCTATCCTTGGTGGTTCCTGGCAGCCGAGCAGGGCTCTGTTTCCATGGTGCTTTAGGCACACCTGAGGGCACTCTCCAGTTCTGATGGTGCTAATGGTGCGTGCATATCCTTTGGTTCACTCATTTGCAGAGACAGGGATTGTCCAACCCAGGGCCATTTGGGCTTTTCTTTGCTGAAATCCTTCTGCACTGGGTCTCGGACTCCCCCCCCCCCCCCCCCGCCCCCCAGGCTGTTTTCTTTGCGGACCTCTCTCTCATTAGACTTGGGAAGGGCTGCATTTCCCGTTTGACATGTGACTTGGTTTCTCCTTGCTTTAAGTGCATTTTAAATGTGAAGCCGGTTCCTAGGCTGTCCTCCCTCAAGCCCAGCTTTACCATGGCTGCTCTCCTCCAGCTCTGACACCGAACGGGAAGCCATCTCTGCATACAGAGACTCTCGGTGTCACTCTGCTCCAGGTGCTGGAGGGAAGCCGAGGAAGAGGGAGGGTTTAGCGGAGCATCTAGCATGGTTGGCATCCTGCTTATCCAACCACAGTGGCGGGTGCACAGGTGGGGACCCCAGGCCTTGTCCTTCAAAACCAGGTGGTCCACAGTCTCTGGCTGGGTGGGCAGCACCACAGCACCAGTCTGGCCTCCTCGGGGCTGTGTCCCTCAGGAAGCATGATCCAGAGATGGCGATGTGGTCATAGAATACAGGCAGGTTTGAACAGGCTGGACGCAATGCTGTACGAGGACAGCAGGGGGTGCTGTGGCACCAGACTCCAAGGAGACCGGCAAAGGAAGCCAGAAAGGGAATAGGGCAGGGCAGGGAGACGAGAGAGAAGCAGGGGGAGGGAGGCCCTTGCTGTACCCCCACCCTCCAGACCACCTCCTCAGACCTGGCCACACTCAGCTGCGTAACCTAGACACTGTGGAACCCAGTTGTGTCCTGCCCAAGCTTCCTGCCTAGATTTCAGTCTTGACTCCACCCTGTCCCTCCTCCTCTGACCTCCCTGGGACCCCAGATCATGTCTCCTCCGGGGTCCCCACCCCACTCTCTCAGCCCAGCTGTGGTCTAGCCTGCACTGTATAGCACTGCTGTACCCCTTCCTCCCAGGTTGCTCCTCTCCTCCCTGTCATCACCCTAGCCTGGGTCCTCCTCTCCTGCTGTGCCCCGAGGGCTGGACGGATGGTCTGTGAGCCACTGCTGCATGGTTCTTTAGCCTGCCTGTCCTCCTCACATAGATCATGCTACCACTCCATTGCCCTTTCCTGATCCCAGGTTGCTGCATCACCCAGGAAGGTGGACATTGGGACCATTGCCGGGAGCCTGGCCTTCCCTGAGAGTGAGTCTTTATGCATGAAGACTTAGAGTCTCAGAGAGGTCAGCTTCTCACCCAGAATCACACAGCTAAATGGAAGTGCGCCAAGGCTTAGGAAGAATGCTTCTCTTTATGTCTTGTTTGTCATCCGGGGTTGCCTGGCCAGACAATTCTGAGCCCTGCTGAGCGTCAGTTTCACCTTTTCCTAGCCCATGGACTCTGGCTGTGGAGGCTTCCGAATTTAATTGTAACCTAAAGGGTTTTGTTCCGAGGTCCGTAGGCAGGGAGATGAGGTGACAGTCTTGGAATGGGAGACCGCTCAGTTCCTTGAGTGCCTTTTCAGCAGAGAGAGGGACTTTTGGCCATGGTGAGCCCCAAAGAGGTGGCCCAGAGGCTGGGTGAAGAAGAGGGATGAGGCCTGGTGTGATGCCCGACCACCTCAGCCAGACAGCGCAAGAGATCCTGGAAACTGACTCATTTGTATGAAGTGTCGTCCCTTTTGACTTCGATATCTTCAACAGTCTCATTTTGTAGCTCATGCTGGCCTCGAATTTTCCATCCTGGTTCAGTCTCCCAGTTCATGAGAGTTGGCAATGGATTCAGATTTTTTTTTTTTTTTTTCAGATTTTTCAGGTAGAAGGAAACAGTTCTCTGGGCTGAGTCCAACCCTTAGGTTCCCAGGCCAGCAACTGAACACACTGATGGTCATCCCAGCCCTGTCCAGCAGGGGGAGCAATTTAGCTGTGACACACTCACAGCTCAGGGCCATTTCTTCCTATTCACAGGCACCTGCTGGTATCCTACCTTTTCCTCCTCCTGGCCATGCCCATTAACCCAAATGCAGCAGTTCATCTCCTCTAAGAATAGACTGGTTCTCAGCCTTGCTTTACAGCCCCCCTGTAAGATGTCCCTTCCCCATGGTGGTCGGGTGGTCCCATCTCACCTGCCAGGTCTCAGCTTAAGTTTCACCTCCTGGGAGATGCTCCTTCTCTGCTACTCAATCCTGTTTAATTTTCTGCCCTATGGGCTTCGGGGATTGCTCCCTGTGTAGGCATGGTGGGCCAGCTGGCCCATCTGTTCAATGCTGTCTTCCCATTAACTACAGTAGCCCCTAGTATCCTCGTTCACATGGTAGGCTCTCGGTGAATGGATGGACGGATGGATGGACCGATGGATGCGGGAGAGGCTGCTCTTCCTCAGCCCCTTCCCTGGAGACCCAATTAGTGGATCACTGAAGCAGCCGGCTAGCGCACCCACAGAGAGCAGTGCCCCATCTGGAAGCTTTGTTTAAAGACAGCGAAATCGGCAGCTCAGCTGGGCTACTGCCTTGGATGCAGTCCTCGGAGGGCTACTGGCTCATCGTTCCCTGTGTCCCCGACTCTGCAAAGAACAGACTGAATCTAGGCCTTCCGTGGAGGCCCAGAACAGGCAGGGGACTTGCCAAGGTCTCATAGTAACCCTGGGACGAGGGTTGAGAGGACAGAGGGCAGCTACAGGCTCAGTAGGAAGGCACTGGGTGGGGGCCAGGTAGGAGGAGCCTCGGGGATCTTTTCCTGTGCTAGCCTAGCCCCAGAGGGTGTCAGAGGTCTCTTGGGACCCACAGCCTCCTTGTTGCTCATTCCCCTGATCATTGTACAAGCATCTCTGACCCAGCTGCATCGTCAGCTGGGTTCACCTGTCACCATCCTCAGCATACTTCTCTGGCTCTCCCACGACACTCTGGCTGGTCAGAGTCTTCCTGTGCCATGGTGCCGTAGGGCCAGCCTGGGCTGGACTACAGCTGTTGGTCCCCAGCATCTCCAGAGGCCTGCACTGGACTGGACAGTATTTGTTCTAGAGAACAAAGGTCTGGTGGGTAGAAATCTCTTCCAGTCTCAGAACTGCCTGCTTTTATTCCGAATGACTCTGGGAGGTGTGTTTGTTTATTATCCCTATTGATAAAAGGGTAAACAACTCACTCTGACAAGCAATGCTATAACCAGATCTTCATGTCTGTCATCACTTCCTCCTTATCCCCTCCAAAAAGAGAAATGAGTGGAGAATGGATGAAAGAATGAATGAATGAATGGATGGATGGATGGATGGATGGATGGATGGATGAGGCAGCTTGGCATTCTTTGGAAGCCTGTGGATTTCCTTGCCCCTGAGACCCCACATTTCCTCTGTCAAGAGGCCCTGTTATGTCTACCCTAGACACACACTGACCTCTATCCCGTGGCAACTTCCTATGTAGAGCCACCCACCTCCCAATATCTAACCTCCCTGTTTCTGCTCTTAGTCACCCCTCTTTCCTCCAGCACCCAAAGAGGTCCTCTTCATTCTGAACGCAGACCCTGCCCCTCCTTCTCCATCCCCTCCAGTGGCCTTGTGGCCTGTGCACAGACCCAGGTGCCTCCCTGCCCTCATGAAGCTGGCTCCCTATGATCATTCTCCTTCCGTCACTCCTGTTTCTTTTACAGCCTCAGAAACCACCAGGCATCATTTGGCCTCAGGACCTTTGATCATGCTGTTCAGTGCTTAGATATTCTTCCTCCACATCCCTACTTGGTTCCTTCACTTTGTTCAGGTCTCCATCAGGTCTGTTGTTGATTGCTAATTCGCCTTTGTTTTGTTTTGTTTGTTTTTTGTTTTTTGTTTTCTCAAGACAGGGTTTCTCTGTGTAGTTCTGGTTCCTGTCCTAGATCTCACTCTGTAGACCAGGCTGGTCTGGAACTCATAGAGATCCGCCTGGCTCCTAACCTCCTCACTTTGAGGCTTTATGCTCTGGCTTTACATGGGTCCTGCGCAAACTGGGCTCTCACTCCTCTCCGGCCTGCCCACCGCTCGTGGGTATCGTTTGCAGCCAGACAGCTCTGGCTGCTGTTTTTTGTGTCTTAGGTCCCAGGACTGGTTGGTGCCTGGAGGGATGGAAGCATCCTGTAATGCTAGCTTCCTCCTGCCCATGCGAGAACCTTGGAGGCTTTGGCTAGAGAAGAGTGCCCCATTGCAGGCTACCCTTGGTGACAGCCGAGTGTCACTGCTGTCTCTGGATGCTCAGGTAACCCTGTCATAACATTTGTTTAACAGGCAGTGTGTGCTAAGCCACACCGCAAACACAGAGCTGAAGAGCGGGGGGTTTCCTGCTCACTGACTCCTTTGCCAGTGCCCGCCTGATCCTCCTGGCCTTTCAACCAGGCCCTCTCCTGCCCCAGCTGTGAACTCCAATTGTTTGAGTCTTGTTGAGCTTTGAGGTCCCCAGTTTCGCTTTCCTGGGGCCTGTCGTTTCCACAGGGTCCCCTCTCAGCCCTCCTGACTTCTCAGAGCCTCAGCGAGGTCACCATGTCATGCAGGCCCCAGAGTCTTGACCAATCCAGGGCCACTATGCAGCCCTACACGTCTGTGGGATAAGGTATACAATAAAAGTGGGTAGAATTTGCACCAGGGGTCCGGCAGGGACAGGCTAGGGGGCCAGATGCAGTTGTCTACCCGTCCATCCAGGTCTCCCTTGCTTGCCTGCCTGCCCACCCCCTTGTCTGGCTGGAGTTCCCAGTTCCAGACCCTACCCTAGGCCTGAACATAGCTGAGTGTCACTGATATCCCTAGCAAGCAACCGTATTTCACAGACAGAGCACCCGAGGCCCGGTGTGGCACAGAGTGCCGACGGCTCCTGACTCACGTACTGTGCTCCTCCTCCAGTGCTCTGGGGGGTCCTCTCCTTAGCACCCCTCCCCCACTGTAATCTGACCCCACCCCTTACCGTTGCTCGCACACCTGGGAACCCTCTCTCTCTGTGGAGCACCCTCTCCAGTGTCCCCCTTCCCCAGCCACTCCAGGGGGATGCAACTACCCCACCCCCACTCCTGCAGCTCAGCCAGTCTGAAACACACAATTTAGCACTTAATTACACACTCTGCTCACTAATTATTTTGTGTCTTCTCTCTTTAGCTCGCCTGAGTTCCTCAGGCTCTGCTCTGGTGCTGGCTTGGCTGGCCTTGCACTCTTTGCAGGGTCCAGTGGGCCAGGGGCTATTCTGGCCTTTGCCTAGAGCATAGGTATCTGCACCTATTCTGGCCTTTGCCTAGAGCATAGGTATCTGCACCTACGGGCCACAGGGTGGCGAGGATGAAGGCGGTCGCTCTACTCATGTGTTACCAGATTTTACCCTGCCTAGGGGGACAGCGACGACTGTTCCCATCAAGCCATCCACTGTGATAGGATTCTCCGGAGCTCTTTAAACTCTGACCGTGTCCTTACCCCACCTGATCCCTCTCATTGCTTCAAAGCTCGCAGTCAGTACTCTGGCCTTTAGATTCAGCCTCCAAATATATCTGGAGTCAAATCACCCATACTTCCAGCCTCCCGGTCATCGCCTTATTAACATGGTTGTCACCTTTCACGCAAGCTACAGCATCTCCCTCCTTGTGGCCCTCCGCCCTCCATGCTCTGCCTGGCCGCCTCCCTCTTGACTCCCCAGGATAAACAGCAGTTTATCTTCTCTCACAAGGCCCACAAGGTTGGTTCCGCAGCCATCCCCAGGTCTCCACTCCACTGGGGTCCCCTGCTTCCCAGCCATGCTGGGTGGCAATAAGCTGCCAGTTGCCCTCAAGTTCTTAACCGAACCCATGTCCCAGGTGCCTGTGTGTCCGTGTCCTTCGTGTCATTCAGGTCTGTGTAAATGGCAGCTCCTGAGAGAGAAGCTGGTCTCCTGAGAGGGGAATCAACAGAGCCCCGTGTGAGAGGAGGAAGGGGAGAGAGGGGGATTGCAGAAGTGGCCCCCGGGTATGCAGAGGTCAGGCAATCTTAGAGCTGCCTGGCCAGCTGCAAAGAGCTGCCTTGCTGTTCAAGTCTGAGAGCCTCCCAAAGCCTGCCTTCCTTCAGGGAGGCTAGCCTCTGCTCTCTCCTGGCCTTGATGGATCAAGGGAGACCCACTGTGCTGCAGACAGTGATCTGAGTTCCTCGAAGCCCATTGATTTCCATGTGAACGCTGTCTAGAATAACACCTTTGCAGAAACATCTAGACTGGCTTTTGACCTCAGCTTGAGTATTGGTTTAACCCGGCTAACTTGACCCAGAGTTAACCACCACAGAAGTCTTAATTACATAGCACCTGTGGGAGAAGCTGAGCTGCCCAGGATCAGATAAGTGAGGCCAGCATTCCAGCTGCAGAGAGCTGCCTAGATGGGGGTGTGCCCCTCCCTGCACAGGGGCAGCTCTCGGGGTATTTATCTCCCAAGCTCTGATTGGGTGGCTGGGGCTAGAGGGCAGCTGATTAGGGTGCACCCCCTATCCATCATCCCCATGGACTCTTGCTCACTCCTCTTCCAGCCTGCTACAGGGCCCATCCACTTCTTTCCTGACACTTTACACCTGACCACCATCTGCTGGTTCGGTGGTCTATGCACTGAGTCTCCTGGGATGCGAATCCACAGGGACAAGGTTGTATCCTTGCCGGGACCTACGGCATGAGGGGAAGATGAGCAGCTGGTAGGTGTTGGCTCCATCTCTGAGAAGTTTCAGGGAAGCTAGACCTTCAGTAGAGTCACTGAAGCATGGCTGGAGTCCCCAGGTCTGGGCTCAGTGAAAAAGAGGGGCCCAGAGGATGTTAGAGTGGAGCGTCAATCCAGGGCAGGACTGCTGTCGAAGTTGGTGAAGACTGGGGGTGTGTAGAGGAGTGGGGTGCAGGGCTGGGGCACAGGGGGACAGCGGTCACTTCCCTGATGGATGACATAATTAGTCCCTGAGGTCAGAATGTCATACAAGATGGCTTGCTCTGGAGCATGTGGCAGGCCGGGAGTCCGGTCTCTTCTGGGGATTACTGTGCCAAGTGAAGTGTCAGGTGGGGAGACTGAGGCCAGCATATCAAGCTGTGGGATGCATCAACACTGCCGTGGTGGTGGCTACAGAGGAGATGCAAGACCAGAAGGAAGGTCACAGTGTGAACCTGACCCTGAAGGAAGAGCGGTTTCCTAAAGTGAGTCAGAACATGCTCCAGGTCACAGGATCCATCACAATGGCTGCTTCCCCCTGTCAAGGGCCCCCCTCAGATTTGGGTCTGAGCCAACCTTCCTGATTTCCATGACTTGGACAGAATGCTGCTCGGAGGAAAGGGTCAGATTCTTCCTTCTTTGTAGCAGCCCTGTGGGAACCTAGGGCAGGCCCTAAGTCCCTGCCAAGCAGGAAGGTCACATGTAGTCAGCCACCCAGCCTGAATCCCAGTCCAGCCCCCAGTGGGGCTTATGATGAAGAAGGCCCAGGTGACTCTAACCCTCAGTGGCTCCAGTCACCACCAGCCTTTGGCTTTCCCAACCCAGGCTTCAGACCTGTGGAGGTGAGCTACCCTGCTGGGCTCTGTCTAAAGTACGGTCCCTCAGAGTTAACCACAGAGGAAATGGCAACTGTTTTAATGCTGGGAAGTCAGGAGCGGCTCCTCACACAGCAGCAGTAACTGTGGCAGAGTCCGCCTCCTGCTGGTCGCCACCCCAACCTGATCTGGGCCACTGACACGATTAACCTGGAGCCGACCCAGCAGGGAGCTGGCTGACCCTGGAGCTCAGGACCAGAGTACAGCTCACCTATTTGTTCCAGGGACTCAGGAGGCCTGCATGGCGGTGGGAGAAGGACTCAGGCTTGGGCTGCACCCGGCCCATGTCCCCACCTCCCCCAGTCTGTCTCCTTCATTCATTAAACAGGAAGCAGGCGGCTCAGAGCATGCTCATGACTCAGGCACGGCACACAATGGCAAGCTGGGTCCCTGGCTCTCCACCCCTGCTGTGTTAGCTGGGGTGATGCCCTGTGTGAGGTCGGTCTGTGCTGCACAAAAGATGTTGTCTCCCAGGAACGCAGCTCTGAGGCCTAGCTTTTGCTCTCCAGGGGAGAGATGCTCCCTCCCCTCATAGTTCACTGTCTCCGCTCCTCACAGGCTTGCTCACTAATGCTCATCTGGCTCCCCCCTCCCCCATCAGAAGGACATTACTATTCCTTTAGCTGTCCTAGCTTGCTTCCTGCCCAACCCATGAACAGTAAGGGCACCTCAGAGCCTCACTCTGACCGCTCCAGACCTTTCAGACTTGGTGGTCAAGGCCATCCACACTGGCCTCTGCCTTGTCTCTTGACCCAAGCTTGCCTTTCACTTAGTCACAAGTCAAACTCCAACTGGATCGACAGCTGATTGGCCTGGCAGATACAACCTCAACATAAACGAAGGTCTACAATGTTCTGGAGTCTAGAACCAAGCCATGGCATCCGCGTTCACTGGTGTTGAGATGCCCTGTTTTTTTTTTTTTTCACTCTTGTTCTTTTGTGTTCCAGGGAATGAGCTGGGTCCTACAGTGCATGTGCCATGACACAGTCAGCTGAGGCTTTGAGGTCCCCATTGGGGTTCATGGGTGGGACAAGGAGCAAGGCGGGGTAGCTCAGGAGGAGTCTCTGCTGATGTAGCTCATGTCCAGGTCTCTGCTGATCTGCCAGGCACTGCTCTTCAGTCTTTTCTTACCTATCACATCTTTGACGTTGAAAGAAGACTGCGGGTTTCTTTAGGGAAGTCCTTGAGTTTGGCGTCTTGGTGGTGCTTTTTTAATTCCTGCACTGGAGCTGTGGGCTTTGAGAAACCACAGGGGTGAAGTAGACTCCTCTTGTGTCCTCTTAGGCATCCATGACACCATCGAACTACTCCCCCATGGTATAGTAATAACCATTTCATATCTACTCAAGCGCTCCTTAGTTATTTGACATGTTACCACTAGGAGGAGCTAAGGGAGGGTTTTCAGGAACCCAACTTGTGTGTGTGTGTGTGTGTGTGTGTGTGTGTGTGTGTGTGTGTGTGTGCGATTCTTCAGCAATAAACCTACAACTATTTTCAAAATAGCTTAAAAGCCCAAGATGCTTAACATTTTTACTGCGCTTTCATCTCTGCTGTTATACAAACTCACTATAATAATTTGACCTCCCAGAGACCTGCCGCGTGGGCAGCCCTGGGGAAGGCGTGCATGCACCCTCCCGGGTGCATTCCTCTCAATATTTTGTTTGTGACACATAGGATATAAAGTGGAGCTCCCCCCCCCCCGGCCCCCCGGGGGGGAGGGCGTTTCCCGGGTCCATCAGCATCCACGAGCATAAAGCACAGGGAACAAGGAGCCCGACGCCACATCTTCCCTAAGCTTTTGTGTCCCCCCCCCCCCTTCAGCCCTGCTTTTTGAATGGGACACTTCTTAAGCCACTTGCTCATTTTGTTAGGGTTAGTTTAATTAAATACAGAGACGATAATCCATAAATCAACTTAACAGGCCACGTGGAGAAGGAGGATGAGCCCGGGAGAGGCTGGCTCTGTCATACTTCCCTGGGAAGGGATAGGGCTGCTGCCTGATGAGGGGGTTGAACTTCCGTATGCTCTGATGTGCCCATTTGTTTTTCTTTGTGGGGAGATACTCAAAGGAGTATCTGATAGTTTGTCCTCCTGCCCTGTGGTAGGTGTAATGGTTCTAGCACTTTCTTGTAGTGTAATTGCTGTGGCTGGGCCTGCACGGAGCGTTGAGACTCCCGAGCTAGGGTGTTTTCCCGAGTGTCACTTCTGACGAGGTGAAGGTGTCCTGCACATCCTGGGTGCTGGCTACCCGGAAGTCTGGCCCGACTGCTCAGCTGTGTCAGGTCCCAGCTGGTCCCTGGCCCCCATCCTCTCCAGCTCTGATACGACACCAACCACAGTGTAGGTCAAAGGGCAGGAGCTGTCACCAGTGGCCTCAGAGGGTGAGAGTGGATTTTGGCTTCATGCTGCCTAGCACTGTTGTGCTGACAGACACGAGTGTGCTCACTGAAGGAAGGGACCGAGAGTTTGGATTTATTCAGGGAATGGAAGACATCCCACCAAGTCTAGCACCTGGTCTAGTATCTGCCAAATTGCACATCTATTCCTTTTCAGTCCCCAAGGCATCCCCAAGGCTATGGCCTTCTGCACCCAGGCTTTGCTTCTAGAACTGCCTCCTCCAGAATTCACTGCCTGCTTACAAGCCTTCTTTCCCCTGCTGGCCATTGGGTCCCTGTGTGGCAGCCACTGTGGCTCCCCGTGATGGTTAATCTTCATTTAGTGTGACTGGATTTAGAATCACCATGGGAACACACTGCTGGGCAGTCTGTGAGGTGTTCCCCGAGTTCAGCTGAGGAGGGAAAACCCACCCTGATGGTGGGCGGCACCATTCCCATGGGCTGGGGCCCTGGGCTGAGTAAAGGAGAAAGTGAGCTGAGTACCAGCGTTCCTCTCTCTCTGCTTCCTGACGGTGGGTGCCATGGGACCAGCTGCCTCGTGTTCCTGTGCCAGGACTTCCCAGCAGGATGGACTGTAGCCTCAGCTGAGCCACAGCAAACCCTTCCTTCCTTAGCCTGCTTCCTGTCGGATGTTTGTTTTCAGCAATGAGAAGACTGCCTGCCTCACTCTGCTCCCTCAGCCCTGCACCCAAGGGCTTGGCAGCCTTCACCTGTGCTTTGGATGATCTCCACCGCTATGGCAGTCTCCCTGCTCAAATGTCCCTCTTCCGGACACTGCCCCCAGGTCAGTGTGCCTGTCCCCTCTTCAGAAGTCCCAGGCTCACATGGTCGTTACTCACATCTTTAATCCTAGCACTTGGGAGATAGGTAGGCAGATCTCTGTGAGTTTGAGGCCAGCCTGGTCTACAGAGTGAGTTCCAGGCCAGCCAGGACTACATAGAGGTACTGTGTGTGTGTGTGTGTGTGTGTGTGTGTGTGTGTGTGTGTGTGTGGTCCCACAGCCTTTATTTGCTGAAGGTGTCAAGGTGTCAATGAACCTTAGAAGCAGGGAGCATTTTTAGTGTCCTCGGCAAGGGAGATAAGGTGGTACACAAAGCCTGGCTGGGCTCTGGACTAAAGATGGCCTCTATTCTTCTAGAGGACGTGGGAAGAGAGAAGGGTGGGGTGGGCAGCATTCTTGGGGAGAGGATGTGGTTCTCCTTGGGTGTCCTATTGTCTCTGCCCTGGGGGTCCTTTTGAGCTCTGATGTAGCTTGGAGAGGCCCCTCTCTTCTCTGCAGAGTGGCAGGCATCTGGGGTGCACCTGTGCCTGTGTTTGTGACTCCAAGCCTCCTGTCTCCCTGCTGTGCCTGTCTGAGTGGTGGGGGCTGTTTATATGCAGAAGCCTGGGATTGTTTGGGTGTTCTCTGATGGTGTGAGTGTGCTGTAGGGGCCCAGCGCCTTCCTCTACCATTGTCTGCTTCTGCCTGCCGCTGGGCCTATGGGTCTGTGTGCCCAGCTGTCTGTAGGGCTGGGGGGTGGACACTGAAGCCCACTAGCCTCTGCCCTGCTCCCTACTCTGTCTGCCGGACTGAGTTCTCATCACCTAGCAACCAGGGACTCCAGTCAGTGGTAGCCTCTCAGAGAGGGGGAAAAAGGGGAGTTTTCTTGAGGGGAAAGCTTGGAGGGGGAGGGAACACAGAAAGGATGGGGAGGGGCATTGTGGAAATTGCTATTATGAGCCCCTGCTGGTCCAGCACATCCCTCATCTGTCTGCTGTTCTGTTTTCTATGTATATCCTTCCTCATCTCAGCTTCCCAGGGGGACAGGGAGTTGTTGAGGTCCCAAGTCCCCAGACATGCTTACTCGTCCCACAGAAGCAGCTCCCACTGGCTGAGGAGCCTCCGTGGGCCTCCATGAGCCTTATTTGGCTGGGGTGAACACAAGAGGACGGCTTGGGTGTGAGCCACAGGTACCATCTGGTTGGCCTTAGAGTCTAAGGCCTTAGACCCTCGGATCTAGGCCTGCCTTGGAGGCCGTTCAGGGGAGGGCAGACCTGCTGGGCTGGGTGCAGGTTTTTGTCTTATTTTCCCCTCTAGGATTATGATTGACTTCCCTGGAAGCCAGAACCATGGAGAGGAGGGCCAGTGCTCCCGGGAATGGGAAGGAGACAGCTCAAGTGCCTCCACATGGTTCTCCGCGGCCCATTCCCTTCTAGGGCTGGAGTCCTTCCCTCTGATGCTCGCCTGCTCCATGGTGTTCCAGGCCAACAGTCCGGACTCAAGGTCTGTTCTGGCTGGTGCCCAGGAGCACCCCTCCTGTCCCGTGCTCCTCATGACTATCTTGTTTGGTTGGTGGCACTTGCTTCTCTGGGGGTGATCCAACCGGCGTCTTAGTTCCCCGTCTCACCCACCAGAACAGCAGCCCCGGGATCTAAGAATAGCCAGACTCATTTAGCACTCGCGTACCAAGCTCCGTGCTGAGTCCTTGGAGTGTTTCGGCTCACTCCACGCCGGAGCAAGCACACAGTGTGGAGGAATGAGCGGCTCCATTTGACACTGGAGGCACAGAGGGGCTGAGTGCCAGCCCCATGGTTCCAGAGGGTGCCCGACGCCTTGTATGTAAGAGTGGTCCTAAAAAATTTTCTAGAAAAAAATGGAGGGGAACAAAATCTCTACTGGCTAGAAAGGGCTTGGCTGCTTCCTGCCCATAGCCTTGCTGAAGCGTTTGTTGGGGGAGCCCACCTGTGGAACATCCTGCCCTGCTGGCAGGGTGGCAGCTGAGGGTTGACTTTAGGGCCCTCTAGACTCACAGCTTCTATTCTTGCTCTCTGTGAGCAGTCTCACCCTGGAGAGGACCTGCCCTTGTGAGCCCACAGACAACAATCGCCTCCCCCCACCCCCTTTGGTCAGCTCTATGCTGATGTCTGTCAGGACAAAGAAATGTGAGCCAGCACCAAGTTCAGTGTTACCACAGGCCGGTGTGAAAGGAGGGGCGTCAGTGTGCAGATGACCGCTGTCTGGATCTTTCGTTCCCACTGCCGTGGCATGTAATGAGACAGATTCAAGTCTGTGTTCTAGTCAGCCTCCGACTGGGAGTGCAGCTCCTATGCCAGGACTCTCAGGAGTCTGTCTAAAGTTTGCCACATCTAGAGGGATTGATCTCACGGTTGTTTTTGAATGCGACTGTGTCGGAATGGAATCAATACCAATGTCCCTGCTGGACCTTTCTCTAAAGGAACAAGTTCCTGATACCCTAAATGAGCCCCAAACCACAGAGGTTCTAGGGGAAGCCGAGCCTAGCACCCCCCCCCCCCCGCCGCCCATCTGGTCCTGAGGTGCACAGATCACTGGGGATGGGGAGAGTGGTACCGAGGACCCCTGTGCTTCAAGCAGCCTTTCTGGGGCAGGAGGCTTTGAGGAGGATGCTCATTTGGTTCCGATTGACAGGGTAATGTCTCTAACCTGGCCCAGATTCCCACAGACCTTGCCACCAACTCAGGGTATCCTTTCCTAGTTCTTCAGCAAGCTTCTCTCTAGTGTAGATAGCCACATTGCACTAGAGAGGGAAGCCTGGGTGTTGGATGATGCAGGATGGGGGTGGGCATGGGAAGGCTTGGCCCTTGGTCTGTGATGAGGGACACAGGGCGGCACCTACACAGCCTTCCTCTTCTCTCTCTCTCTCTCTCTCTCTCTCTCTCTCTCTCTCTCTCTCTCTCTCTCTCTCTCTCTCTCTCTCTCCCCCACGACTGCTTTCCCTGTAGGCGCTTTTTAAATACTTCATGGGCACCTAGTGGTGTTGGCTTCTAGGATATCTTCCTGGAGACAGGCCAGTGATGGGAGTGAGAGACAGCATTCTGAGTAGAAGCGGCAGCCAGTGAAGTGGAACCAGGAGCCACCAGAGAAGCCAGAGTAGAGCTGCTGGCTGAGCCTACTCTTCGAGGCCCTGGCCGGGGCTCAGTGGAAGGTGGTAACATGTATCTGGACCAAGGTCAGGCAGGGGGAAGAGTGACATGGATCTAGCACTTACCCACGTCCTGGCCTAGCAGTCTGCAAACACAGTCTCTCCATCCTTAAGATGCTGAACACTGAATACCTGTTGTGTATCTGTGGGAGCTGATTAGAGCAAATATGCCTGGAGCCAGTTTCTGGGGGGACGAGGTTAGAGAGAGGAGCTGCCTGCAGGAGGCTATTTAGAGAGGGGACTTGGGCTGTGGAGGAGAGTAGCAAAACCCCAGGGAATTCCCTAGGTGTTCCTGCAGGTCTGTGAGCCCCACCCCGGCCAGTTGTTGAAGGGAGCCGGCTCCTTCTGATGCCCCTTCCTCCCTGAGAGGAACACGAGGTGGCAGGGTGGCTGTCATTGGTTGAAGCCCCTTCCTAAAAACCCAGTGGCAGTCACTAACAATCCCATCTGCTTCAGCAGGATCAGCGGCTCTTGGCCCAGGAGCGGGAATCAGGGCTGCGCAGTATCCCCTACAACACAGCACCTCTGGGGTCACACATCATGCTGATTCAAAACTGAAATTACAACTTAGTTGTCTCTCTAACACTTGCTTGCTTTCTACCAATGCTTGCTGCACGCCAGAGGAGGAGGGTGCTGGCAAGGGGCCCTCAGCACAGCATACTCGGCGACAAATTCATGACACCATCCTCCTTGCCGCTGGACCCTTTCTCCTCCACGCAGAACGCTGGAACGGCGTCTCATGGGCCCCTATACTCATCCCAGCCCCAGGAATAGCCACTCATGGTTCCTTCTGGCCCCAGCCTTCCCCCTGGCTGTTCCTTGCTTTCTGGTTTCTGCTTCAAATGTTCCCCTCTCTTGTCTTTCCTGTCGACACACATCTGCCTTGTCCTTCTGGATCTGTCCTATCAACGCCATGCTGTCCGTGGAGCATGTGAGAGGCTATCACTGGGTAACGTGTGGTAAGGGTGGGCACTTGCGTGCTCTGCACACTCGGTCACCTCAGCACCTTGCCCAGTGCCTAGTGCAAGCAAGGGAGGCATCCGGAGAATGTGAGTGAGATCATGGAATGAATATATAATGAGTCAAAAATGATATAAATATCCCTAACCTCAGGCAGAAAGAACTCAGGCCTGCCAAAGATAGCCAGAGCAGGAGACATTTGAAGGGTGGTGACATCTTCCTTTCAGCTTCCCCATGGTTGGTGGAGCAGAGCTACCTCAGTTTACCCAAAGAAATAAGCAAAGCAGTGGGCTGTGGTCCACATCCTGGGAACAGTTCTGAGTGTTCTTTGGGAAGTGGATGGAGGGGGAGCAGTCACACACAGTTGGTTTCTTCTGAGGCTGACTTTCTTGTTTGGTAGACACCATCTCCCCATGTGGGTTCCCGACATCTGTCTGTGTGTGTCTATGTCCTCACCTCCTCTTCATAAGGACAACAACCAGTGGCTTAGGACCACCCTAAAGCCACATTTTCACTTAATTGTCTCCTTAAAGGCTATCTCTAAGTGCTGTCCCACCTGTAATTATGAGGGGCAAAAATTCATCATGTGGGTTTTGGGGTACACAACTCATCTGTAAAATGAGGGGCAGGTTGTCTCCAAGAGGCCTGACACTTCCTGCTCATTGTTTTTGAGAAGGCTGGTGATCACAACTCAAAGGCATGTGCCCAGCTTTAAAGAACTGGTGTGTATTTTGAATGTCACGCTAACAAGCCAGGCCTTTAAACACACTTCACAGTACTGTGACTGTGCCAGTCACAAGATAATCCCAATTTTATTCACAAAGCGTTCATTTAGCGCCTTAAGGACTCTTCGGTCTGGCCGAGGGACATGACTTTTAAGTTTTGGGATGAGCAGTTTCATCTTTCATCTTATCATGCATCTCCATGTTCAGGGATGGACTAGTCTAAGCTGCCGGCTCCTCAGGCTGGGCACTGTGGGCACATGGCTACGGAACCCCCTGCTTCCTCCCCACAGCCCTCAAAGCCTTGCATGGTGGGCGGGGAGCCAGGCCCCGCTTGGGTAGCATTACCATGGCAACCTCTCCCTGCTAGCTCCTCGTGGAGACCCGGGCATCTGTGGCCATGGTGACTGGTCCCCTCCACTGGCACATCTGCATAGCAACCAGAGAGGGTACGGATTGCAGCTGGGACCCGCTTCAGGAAGGCAGGTACTTCTCAGTGCTCCGTAGGCCATTATGGAGAGGAGAGGAGGCCGCTTCCACAGGGAGACAGACAAAGAACTCTGACAAAAGACTTGAAACCATGAGTGGCTAATAAACCCAGAACATTCCTAGCACAACTATAAGGTGCTTAAAAACAACAACTGTGTGATTGGCAGATGAGGAAAAGCACAAGCTAAGGTGTGTGTGTGTGTGTGTGTGTGTGTGTGTGTGTGTGTGTGTGTGTGTGTGTGTGCTGGGAGGTATGCAGGGAAGCAGGCATGGCCCTTGCTGCAGGTCTGAGGGCAGGCTTTAGTACATTTTTGCTAGGTCAATTTGGCAATATGTATCAAAAAGCCTTTACACGCTTGTGTCTTTTGAACCATCAATTCCAGATCTTGTAATTTATTCCAAGGTAGTAATTAAGAGAGTAAAGATTTAGCTGTGCATGTGTTCCCCGTAGGGACAATTATAACAGCAAAAAGTTTAAAACAACCACGAGGTAGGGGGCTTAAATCATCTTTCTTTGTGTTCATGCAAGGGAAGGCTATGTAGCATTAGAAGGCTGGAGAGGACCCTTGAGTGGTATTTTCAATACTGTAAGTGTAACAGGTCCTGACAGGCGGTCAGGGTGCAACAGTTCAGAGGGCACCCTCCCTATACCTCCAGTCTTCAGCATTCTCTGTGCCCAAAGGAGTGATAACAGGGTTCAGAACACCATCCGCCATTCCCCGAGGGAGCTTGAAGTTTCTATGGAGGCAGGACAGGCCACAGGGGGTGCTGGAATCCAGGTTGGGTTTTGACATGCCGTCAACTGTGAGAACCGTGTGAGTTGGGGACCGCTTTTGTCAGGGAGCCTGCGGCTAGGTTGATTCACTTCTACAACGGTTGGCTCACTCCAGACCACCGTCCTCAGACCAGGCACTGATGGCTGTGGAGGGATTGCAGCTGTGATCAGAGCAGCATCTGGAACAGCAACAACCTTAGATTCAGCCCCCGGTCCCACCCACACACACTCCCCAACCCCCCAACAGCCTTTCTCTCTTCTGCCGAAAACTGATGGGGAAGGGAGGGGAAACAAACCCCTAGGACTGAGAACCTGCCTCAGTTTTAGCAAACTCTCCCTTGACTGGTCCTTATTTTTTTTCATTTGTATGCACCCAGCCAATCAAGGCTCAGCTGGGTCTATATAAACCCCATGCATAATCTCCTTGGAGTCAGACTCTCTGGACCACCTGTCAGAGGTCAGTTTCTCCTGCTCCCCAGAGGCCTCCCCATGTGGGCCAACCTCTGAGGCTGGGCTGCCTCTGTTTCTAAACTCAGAGCTGTAACACAGCTGGTGGTGACCCCTCTTGTTCAGTATCCCACCGAGGACTACATCGTCTGTTCCTCTGTTGGGCCTTCACCCTCCTGTGGTCCTTAACCGTCATCATCCTTTGCTGTCTGCCCACTTCATTTGTGGGGGAGGGGCAAGGCAAGGCTGACAGAATCAGCTGCCAACAGTGCAGCTGAGTCCAGAGAATGGGCTGTTAAGGATTGAAACAATTTTCAAGGCCACCCAAAGTCCTGATCTGGAAACAACACTATTTGCAAGAAAAAAAACTGATTTCAACATGAGGTGTTTGTAAAATAAATTAATAAATGAAAAATTTTGAACTGTGTTGACATTCCCATTACAATTTCTGTTTAACTTTTTTTTGTTGGGGGGGGGCATATGATTTTTTTTCCAGATAGGGTTTCTCTGTGTATCCCTGGCTGCCCTAGATGGTGATCTGTAGACCAGGCTGCCTGTAGACTGGGTTGGCCTGCAGACCAGACTGACCTCGAACTCAGAGAGATCAGCGTGCATCTCTTCCCGAGAGCTGGGATTAAAGGCATGCGCCACCATTCCCTGGCTCTGGCTAACCTTTTGAACCTCACAGCTCAGCAGCAAGAAGCACACAGTGTCCTACAGCTACCTCATCTTCCCGAACTGAAGCTCTGTCCCCTTTAAGGACTAACTCTGCATCCTCTCCCAGGCCCTGGCACTTACCACCATATGTTCTTTGAACCCGAGTCTCTAGGGACCACATACATGTGGAGTCACATGGCACTTGTCCTTTCATGGCTGGTTTAAAAACTATTTTGTGTGTGTGTGTGTGTGTGTGTGTGTGTCTGTCTGTCTGTCTGTGTGCACATGTGGAGGCTAGAGGTTGCTATCAGATGTCTTCTATCATTTTCCACCTCAGCTTTCGAGACAAGGCCTGCTGAACCCAGAGCCCACCAATGCTTCTAAAAGACTGGTTGGTCAGCCAGGCCCAGGGCTCCTCCTGTGTCTGCAACCCCAGTGTTCTGGGCACTGTGCCCGGGTTTACACACACACACACACACACACACACACACACACACACACACACACAGTGGATGCTGGGGACCAAACTCACGTTATCACTGTCACTTCACTTGTACTGAAATATATCATCTCAGCAAGCACTTTATTGACTGAGTACGACTAAAAAAAATACTGGGGATAGCAATTGAGGAAGATAGTCACCATCAGCCTCTGGCATCCACATGCTCATAAACACATACACATGTATGTACACACATAAATGAATATACACTTGTAAACAATGTGGCTCCTAGATACATTGATTTCATTTTCTCTGCTTTTTTTTCCCTCTCTAAATACTCCATAGTGAACATGTACAACCTTTGAAACAGGAAGCAAGAAACAACAAGCATCGTTTAAAGTGTCAGTATCTGGAAGCACAGGCCTCCATGGCCAGTGAGAGGGAATTCACTCACTCTGTGACATCAATTCTTAGGTTCCAAAGGGGTTCACAGCTCTGTGAATAAAACAGGCACTTGATAAATATTTGCTGAATCAATTAATAAATGAATTTGCTCTGGGGTTTCTTTGTGTGACAGGCTCCCTGGTGCATTGGGAATGAAATCAATTTACAAAACTGCAATTTGCACCCTGTGCTGAGCTGCTGTGTGACGCAGAGGCCAGATAGGCGGATAGGCCCAGTGCCCGCTCCCTCGCTGCACCGCCCTGGCCCTTGGCCCTTTGTCTTGTGCCCAAACTTGGGTTTGTTTCACTGAAAGAGGGCAAATTGCCTGCTGTCCCTGCACTTTGGTGTTTGAGTGGCACTTTTTAAAAGTGTAGGGCTGCTGCCAAGAGCAACAATGTAAGGTCAACAGTCAGGCGGAGACGGCCAGGCATGGTGTCGAACATCGTCATCCCAGAACTCCGGAGGTGGAGTAGAGGAAAATCAGGAGCTCCAGGTCATCCTCAGCCACACAGTGAGTTTGAGGCCAGCTTGGGCTACCTAAGACCTTGTCTCAAGGGGGAAAAAAATTCAAGTAACTATGAAAATGCTGAAGCTGTCTAAGTAGCTTTGAGTCACTTTGATAAATACATGAGATAGTCAGCTGTAAGACATGAAAGGTGGGGCTGGTGAGATGGCTTAGTGGATAACGGCACTTGCTGCCAAGCCTGGTGCCCGAATTTGACTCCTGGAACCTGCATGGTGGCGGGAAAGGATGGAGCTGTCCATATGTGCTGTAGTACGTGCACAAACACAGAAAAGAAAAACTAATTAAAAAAAAAACAATGTCAAAGAAGAAAAATCTTGTTTTGGCTCACAGATTTGGGGACCCAGTGCAGAGCTGGTTGATCTTGTTGCTTTGGATCTGATGGGGCAGAGCATCGTGGTGGGAGCTTGTGGTGGAGGGAGCTGCTCACGTGACAGCTCCTGGGAAGGCAAGAGGAAGAGGAAGGGGGCTGGAGGGACGCTCAGAGGTTAAGAGCACTTGTTGCTCTTGCAAAGGACCTGGGTTCAGTTCCCAGCACCCACACGGCGGCTCACAGCTATCAGTAACCATCTAGCTCCAGGGGTCCAATGCCCTCTTCTGAACTCCTCAGGTACTATGCTTGCATGTGGTGCCCAGACACAGGCAGGCAAAAACTTTCCTACAAATTAAAAAAGAGGAAAGTAAGAGAGAAAGAGGGCCAGTGTCCCAACATCCCTTCCAAGGGCACACTTCCATTGTCATCTCTTAAAGGCAACAACGTTCTCAATAATGCCACAGGCTGGTGACCAAACTTGGCACATGGCCTTTAGCAGACACTTCCACAAACAAGAACAGAATCCAAAGAAACAAGGGTATATGTTTCCAGGGTAACTGCGCGCGCGTGTGCGCGCGCGCACACACACACACACACACACACACACACACACACACACACACACACTGAAGCACAGCTTGAGCCTGAGCCCTGACAGAACCCCAGCAGTCACCTTCGAGATCTGACCCTTATCTCCTGGCATTTATCCTGGTGGTCAGATGTCCCCTCTGTTTGTCATTGTGCTAAGTGATAGACATCACTGTCTAATTTTGCCTTAAAAAAAATATATATATATGGACGTTGTGCTACAGACCTGTAATCCCAGCACTTTGAGAGTTGGAGGCAGGAGGGATTAGAGTTCAAGGTCATCGTTGGTGACATAGCAAGTTCAAGGCCAGCCTGGACTACATAAGATCTTGTCTAAAAAACAAACAAACAAAAGGTGAAAAAAACACCAAAAACAGACAGGCATTCAGTCTGTCTCCTTAATGCTTGGCATCATGAGTAGCATTCCATTAGTGAGACAATGCCTGCTGCTGTGTGTAGCTGCAGTTTGCTTGGGTTCTTTGCTGAAGGACTTACTCAGATCTTGTATTTCTACTTTCCTGTTGGAGGGCCCACAGCCTGTGTTGAGTGGCTCTTAGGGCCATTCTCGTGTCTATCCTGGATGCAGGGCCCATGGTGCTCTGAGCTTTCGTGCATATGAGGAACAGAACAGGAATGGAATTGCTAATACGTGACTTACTTTCTTAGGCGAGGAGACACGGATCTCCCACACTATCATTCCGGTTTCTCCACATCATTGTTGACACCTACTACTGCCCCATATTTTGATTTTATCCCTTCTCATGGCTGTGTGAAGATACTTCACTGTGGCTTGTCCTAGAATACCCATGGTTACTGAAGGGTGTTCCCAGCTTCTACGCTTGTTAGCCATTTGGGTAACATCTTCGGTGGAGTTCCTGCTCAAGTCTTGCTATTTCTGTGTTTTGTTCTAGTGGAGTTCTGTGCATTCTCTAGACACAAGCCTTTTATCTGCCATATATTAATTATTACTGTGTAATTGTTAATGTTAGCATCTCATATACAATCCTATGCTATTAACAATGGCATCTGTTATATATGTTGCTGGTGTCTTTTTTTTTTTTTTCTGGAAGCAGAGGACCGAACCCAGGGCCAGGCAAGCACTCTACCACTGAGCAAAATCCCCAACCTCCGGTGTCTTTTTCCCATGCTATGTTCTACCCATGCCGCCTTTTGATATATAAACTTTCTCATTTTCAATTTAGTTTAACTTTTCTTAAAAGGAATTTATTTGAAAACTCCAATGCATATTCTACATAATGGATAGTCTACAGGGAGTGTGAGCTCCATCTATATTTTAAAAATTATTTATTTGCATATGTCTCTGTGTGTGGTGTAGTGACCTGGACATCACCAGTTTGGCTAGGCTGGCTGGCTAGTGAGCCTGCTCACCAATCTCAGGCTTACTCATGGTTGCCATCTCTACCTGGCCTTTAATGAGAGGTTCTGGCCTGACTGTTACAGCAAGAAAAAGAAATGAAAGATGTAAAGAATGGAAAACCACTAAAACTGGGCTTATCTGTGGGATGCGTTATAATGTCTGATCAAGTCAGGGAACCTGTGAGTTAGATGGTTCATGTGAGTCCCAGGTCAGGGGACAAAATGCCTGTGAACATCTGAACAACAAGACAAACACAAGGCAAAATGTTTGAAAGATTCTGTTTTACACTGGTTTAAATAAATGTCAGAGACCTAGGAATAAAAACATTCTAAAATAGAGCCAGGTGTGGCAGCACACACCTTTGAGCCTAGCACTTGGAAGGCAGAGGCAAGTGGGTCTCTGGAAGTTCAAGGCCAGCCTGGTCTACAGAGCTAGTTCCAGGCCAGTCAGGGCTTCATTGTGTCCACAGCCAGGCTGATCCAAGGCCTTCTCAGAGGCCTTGATGAAAGGACAAACTGTGTCCTTACTCAGGGGCAGACTTGGCAGGTGGTGTCTGAGACGGGGACCAGATCCTCTGAGGAGTTAAGGCATTGGTTCCAGGAACTTGACTTTCCCCACCAAAGAGACTGGAGTTCTCAGTCCCCAGGCCACTGTGTGCTTGGTCTCTGACACATGTGTGCTACCCTGTGTGCCCCATGTGCAACAGAGCTTGATTAGCTTCCTGCTGACTTCATCCCATTGTAGTTTTCTGTTGACTTTGTCCCATTTCTCTCGTAAAAACTGTATTGAAAGTTGCTGTATTTCTTAATAAACTTCCTTGGCATAGTTCATCAGCTTGTGCAAGACCTCCTGGTCCCAACTTTCCCGTCTTCTCTGTTTCTTCATCCCTCATCCTCCCTCTTAGACCTTGTCACTGAAGAACGACCTCTGGTCCAGGTTAGCATAGTAAGACCCTCTCAAACAAAAACCCAGCCTCATTCCATACACAAAAAAATCATCCCCAGGTAGAATCAAGATCTAAATGTGAAAGACAAAATAATATATCCTAAAGTAAAGGAATATGTAATCTCAAGGCTGGGGAAAAGTTTAAAATAAGATGCAAAAAACACTAAATGGTCTAGAGCTATACTCATTTGCTGAGTGCCTGTCCTGGATGATGAAGCTCTGGATTCAGGCTCTGGCACTGCATAAACTGGGTGTGATGTCCACATCTGTAATTTCAGCACCAGGGAGGTGGAGGCAGGAAGATTGAAGGTTCAAAGTCATCCTTGGCTATATAGTGAATTGAGGTCAGCCTGGAATACATTACATCTAGGGCTTGAGGAAAGGGCTTAATGCTTAAAAAAAACACTAAAAATTGCAAAATACATATAGGAAGAACTGGGGATGTGTCACAGTTGGTAAAATGCTTGTAGTGCATGCACTAGGACCTAAGTTCAGATCCCTAGCATCCATGTAAAAGCCAGGTATGGTGGGACACATCTATAATATCAGTGCTGAGGAGGTGGCCAGGCAGAAGGATCCACGAGACTTTCTAACCAGCTAATATAGAGTAATCCATGAACTGGAAGTACATGGAGGGTCCTTGCCTAAAAAATGGTGGAGAGTGATTGAGAAAGACCCCTCTTATTCACTTCCAGCCTCCACACACATGTTCATCTATTCCTTCCCTCCATGAGTATGTACACATATACCTTCCACTATTTACACCAAAAATATGACCTAAAGGAATATTAAACTGGACATATCTGAGGAGGCACTATGTTTTCTACCTCATTCTCTTGATGCAATGATTCCCAGATGTGGAGACAACCTTTATTTTTTGGAATAAGTCTGAATCAACATGATCAGATCATATTCATTTGGATTAAATTTATTGGATTCAATTGGGTAATATTTAATTCAGGATTTTTCCATTTATTTTTTTCAAATGATATTTCCTTTCTCATAATGTCTTTATTGGATTTTGGTATCAAGTATAGTCTAGCCTCATGAAGCAATTTGTGAAGCGTCCCCTCTCTCTTCTCTAAGTCAAATTTCTAATTTGCTGGTGAAGCCACCCGAATCTCGAGTTTCCTTTGTGAAAAGATGTTAAATTATGATTTTAGTTTCTGTAATAGTTTCTTTGAAAGTTATGAAACCTTTAATAGTCTATATTTCTTCTTGTGCCAGATATTGTAAGTTGTCCTTTCATTTCATAGAAATTTTCAGATATGTAGGTATAAAAATGTATCCCAGGTTTTTACTGTAGTCAGAATCTGTAATGGTGTTCTCTTTGGTGTCCTAACACAAGGCCATGAGTAGTGACTAGTAATTTCTGATCACTGAGCCACCTTTCCAGCCTCTGTGTCCGCCCCCTCTGCTTCTCTTTTTTCATTTTCTCAAACTTTTCAAAGGCCATACACAAATCCTCTTAGCTACTCGAACAGCCTCTCTTGTCTGCTTTTTTCTGCCTTGTCATTTTCTGCTCTCATCTGCATTATTTTCCTGCTTCTTAATAAACTCCGAGACCAAGGTTTGGCTCTTTCCACTTCCTTCTTTCCTGTGCTATTGGGTCGTCCCAAGTCTTGTAATCCCATGTGAGTTTCGGCACCAGCTTATCAGTCCTACAAGAAATCTGGCTGGAACTCTGCTGGAGAGTATGTGGGTATGTGGGTCCCTTAGAGGGAAGTCACATCCTCACAGCAATGTGCCCCAATCCACAAGCATGGGTGATCTCTCACTTAGATCTTTCCAATTTTCTTTAAGTAATATTTTGCAGTTTTCAGAATTTTAAAGCCTTCTGCTAAATTTATATCTCAGAATTTTATTCCTTTTGATTCTGTTATGAACACAATTATCTCCTTTGTCTTCTTTTTCTTCAAAAAAGCTCCTTTTTGAGATAGGAGCTTGCACTGTAGCCCAGACTGGCCTCAAACTTGTAACGATCCTTCTGCCTCAGCCTCTTGAATCCTGGGATAACAGGCATGTGCCATTACTCCTGGCTTTCAAAATTGTTTTCTTAATTTAATTTTTGAATTGCTCACTGAAAATATATAATGATATGATTAAGCTTTGTATATTGATCTTGCATCCTGCAACCTTCCTTAGCTCATATATTGGTTATCATAATTTTGTGTTGTTTATTTATTTTTAGTGGAGTTCTTTGAATTTTCTAGGGTAAGAACATGTTCTCTGCAATAACGATTAGCTCCATCTATTCCTTTCCCATCTGGGTATCTCTAGTCCCTTTTCCTGTCACATTGCCCCAGGTATAGTCATTAGGATCATATTGGATAAGAGAATGAACCTCCTTATCTCTGTAGTCTTAGCAGGAAAACACTTAAGCCTTACACCAGTGGGTGTGATATTATGTCAATTACTTGTTATTTCTCTGCTGTGTTAATTTAATTGATTTTCAGATACTGAGCCAACCTTGCATTCTTGGAACAAATCTACCTTTGCCATGGTATATAATTTATTTTGTGCATATTGGATCTGGTTTGCTAGTGTCTTCTTGAGGATTTCTGAATCCTTAGTCATTATAGATATAAGTCTGTAATTTTTAAATTTTTGTTTGTTTGAGACAGAGTCTCATGTAGCCAAGGCTGGCCTTGGGCTCTTGAACTTCGCACTTCCGATTTCTGAGTTCTGGGATTGGAAGCGTGTGCCCCCACACCTGACTTGTAATTCTCCTTCCCTGTGCCATCTTCATCTCATTCAGGTAATGCTGGCCCCATAAACAGTAGGAGGTCCTCCCTCCTCTCCTGCCATCTTGAAGTCTTTTCCTCTTTAACTATTGGCAGTTATAAAGCTATTTGGTGTTGTGGAATAGAATATTTGTTTAACTATGTAAAGATGTGTTGCATTTGTTTGTGTTGAAGAATAGTTGTTTTAACTATGTAAAGATGTGTTACATTTGTTTTTGCTGCATTTGTTTAACTATGTAAAGATATGTTGCTGTTTCACCTTGCCTGCCTAAGGCACCTGATTGGTCTGATAAAAAGCTGAACTGCCAATAGCTAAGCAGGAGAGGGATAGACGGGCCTGGTGGACAGAGAGAAAAGGGGAGCCAGCCAGCAAGCCAGGCCCAGCCAGCCAGGGGCCAGCCAGCTAGACATGGAGGAAGCAGGAAAGTAGGACATACAGAATGAAAGAAAGGTAAAAAGCCCTGAGTCAAAATTTAGATGAAGAGAAACAGGTTGAATTAAATTATAAGAGCTAGTGGACAAGCATAAGACAAGGCCAAGTATTCGTAACTAGTAAGTCTCCACGTCATGATTTGGGGGCTGACGGTCTGAGAAAGCCTGCTACAATTTGGACCTAGCTTTTGCTTTGTAGGTTGCTTTGATGATTAAATAATCTAGTCTGCTTGTTTATTTACTTGTAAATTAGTTCTGGTAGTTTTATTCTGTGAAATGTATGTATTTCTTGTAATTCATCTATTTTTTGTTACATAGTATGGACATAGTATTTCTTTATAATCTTTATTTTTCTCAGGGTATTAGTAATGTCACTTCTTTTATTTCTGATTTGAGTAGTTTAAGTCCCCTCTTTTGTTCTCAAACAATTTAGGTAATTTTGTCAACTTTGTTGCTCTTTTCCAAGAACTAGCTTTGGGCTTCACTCATGCTTCTCTCTGGGTTTTGAATTCTTTGTTTCATAAACTCTAGCCTTTACTGTTCTCTTCCTTATGAGGGCCTCAGGCTTAGTTTGCTTTTCTCTTTCCAGTATCTTAGGAGGAAAGTTAGATTATTACTTTGAGAGCTGGGTGTGGTGACACATGCTTATAGCACTTAGAGGCAGGAGGATTGCTGTAAGTACCAGGTGAACCTGGGCTGTATTGTGAGACCCTGTCTCCAAAAACAACATTCATTTGTGGTCTTCCCTTCTTCAGTCAGGCACGGCAGCTGTTCAGTTCCTGTGCACTACTGTTTCGGCTGCATCCTGTATGTCTTGGTTCGTGTGTTCATCTTTAGTCATGTGAAAGTCTTGCTTTATTTTTGTAGTTACTTGTGGTGATATTGTGTTCCCCAAAATATTGTGCACCCTAACAAATTTATCTGGGGTCAGAGAACAGAACAGCCACTAGATACAGAGGCCAGAAAATGATGGCACACACATCTTTAATCCTAGCATTTCGAAGGCAGAGATCCATTCGGATCTCTGTGAGCTCAAAGCCACACTGGAAACAGCCAGGCATGGTAACAAGAGCCTTTAATTCCAGGAAGTGATGTCAGAAAGCAGAAGGTATATAAGGCATGAAAACCAAGAACTAGAGCCTGGTTAAGCTTTTAGGTTTTTGAGCAGCACAGTTCAGCTGAGAGGTATCCGGTCTGAGGAAACAGAATCACCTGAGGAATTGGCAAGGTGAGGTAGCTGTGGCTTGTTCTGCTTCTCTGATCTTCCAGCAGTCATCCCAATAACTGGCCTCAGGTTTGATTTTATTAATAAGACCTGTTAAGAGTCATGCTACAGTTACTGTTTGTTTTTACCATATAAATATTTTTCTTGGGACTGAATCAAAGGCCAAGCATGTGCTAAGCAAGTGCTCCACCACTGAGCCACATTCCTAGCTGTTTTTGCATTTGACTTTGAAACAGGGTTTCTTTTTTCCTCAAGACAGAGTTTCTCTATGTAGTTTTGGTGCCTGTCCTGGATCTCGCTCTGTAGACCAGGCTGGCTTCGAACTCACAGAGATCCACCTGGCTCTGCCTCCTGAGTGCTGGGATTAAAGGTGTGCGCCACCACCGCCTGGCTTTGATACAGGGTTTTACTAATTTTCTCAGGCTGTCCTTGGACTCACTCTGTATCCCAGGTGGCCTTGAACTTGTGATCCTCCTGCCTCAGCCTTTTACACAGCTAGGTTTAAAGACTTGCACCAGCAGGTCCAGTTTGCCATACACATCTTACTGTTCAGATCATCTTCAAACCTGGACTAGCTTAACTACAATGTTGTAGCGGGTATTGCTCCCATATGGTTCCCTCTCTCTTTCTATTTTGCTTAAGATACTTTGTTTCCCATATTATATGTGTTTCTGTGACAAACCCAGGGAAAGTTGTTGTGATTACTATAATGTCACCATTGACCATGCAGCTCAATGCCTTTTTACATACACTTTCTTTCTTTCTTTCTTTTTTTTTTTTGGTTTTTCGAGACAGGGTTTCTCTGTGTAGCTTTGTGCCTTTCCTGGAACTCACTTGGTAGCCCAGGCTGGCCTCGAACTCACAGAGATCCGCCTGCCTCTGCCTCCCGAGTGCTGGGATTAAAGGCGTGCGCCACCACCGCCCGGCTTTACATACACTTTCTATGCTGTCAACAGGTATGTTACATAAAATACATTTCTCTTTAAAATTTTTTATTACATTTATTTATTTATTGTGTATGTGTGCACATACAATAACATGTGTAGAGGTCAGAAGACAACTTGCAGGTGTCAGTTCCCTCTTTCCATTATGTGGGAATTAAATTCTGTCAATCTTGTGAATCCTGTAAGTTTTAGGAGCTTCCTGGGCCTTGTAAGTTCTATTTCCACAGTTTTATGAGCCTCTCTTCCCTTCTCCAGGAAACAATGCTTGAATGTGAAGGGAACCACTGCTCAATGGGCATGGTACACATCTGTGATCTCAGTTCTCTGAGGCTGGAGGATCACAAGTTTGAGACAGACCTGAGACCCAGTCCAAACATTTTCTTATATTTCTTTATTGATATTCTCTGTTTGCTATACTGTTCTCATCACACCTTTCTGTACTTCCTTAGGTACACATTCCTTCAGTTCTGTGAGCATAGAGATGTTACTTTAATGTAATTTTCTGTTAATTTCAGCTTTTGCTGGCTCTCATAGTTTGGATTGCTTGATTTAAAAAGCCATATGGATTATGCTTCTTTACAAACCTTATAATTTTTACTGCAAACTTCAACTTTTGGATAATATATTGTGGAAACTCTGAGCTCTGGTCCCCATAATCTCAAGGAACCTATTGTTACAATTTGTTTTTTTTTTAGTTTTTGTGACTTGCTTGGTAGAGGGTAACTTCTACTTCCTGGTTGCCCTCATCTGGAGCTTGGCCCCAGCAACAGGGATCTGGGGACTAAATGGGAATTTCTGAAGGTCTACTCCCTTGGGAAGAAAGGCTCACTCCGTGAGCTTGGCTGGCAGGGGCCCTGTGTCCTGGGATGCAGCCATCAGGGATGGAGACTGCATTAATGCTTGGGACAGAGGTAGGAAGGACCACTATATATCACACTCTTACACATCTGAGTTTTCAGGAACAGATGTTGCTTTGTTTGATGTTTTCTCTTAGGACCATTTCTAGTGGCTTGACTATTTTTAAAATAAGTATTTATGCCATAACAACTTAATCGCCACAGACACCACACAGCCTGTCAAGCCTCAGATCAGGCTGAACGTGGCTGCTTTCCTTTCTTGTTTGTATTGATTTTCACACAATAACCACAGCAATCTCCAACACCTCAGCTTTGCAGAGATACGATGCCGTCTAAATGAACATTGCCATTTAAAGCTGAAGTGCAAACTCCTTCAAGCTAATTGTGTTATTTCCTTTCAAAATCTAAAATATCTGCCTCACCCCTAAGTACTTGCTTTCATGGACTGAGAACTGTGGGCTGTCACTTTTGTTAGGCACATACACAAATTTTGTTAGGCCTTGTTTTTTTTTTTTTTGAGATGGGGTCTAGCTCTGTAGCTCAGGCTAGCCTGGAACTCACTATGTAGCCCAGAATGGCCTAGAACTCATGGCAATCCTCCTGTCTTAGCTTCTGAGTGCTGGAACTATAGGAATGTATTGTATCACCATGTCTGGCCCTTTCTGCCATTTCTGGTGGAATTGCAAACACTACCAAGAAGAAGAAACCCATACCGGTGTCTTTACTGTTTGCTCTATTCCCAGCACCCTGGGAACCATACCTTGGGGAGCCTCCACTCTCTGGTGCACAATTTTATACCTTTAAGAATATCTGAACAACCTTGTTGTTATGCTTTGCTGTTTGAGATCAGCAAAAGAGCTGGCTTGATATTGTCTAGAACTGAGTGTGGGTGATGTCTTGTCAACTTGCCTTCTGTGGTGGGCCATGGGCAAGCCTAACAGCTCTTCTGTTGATGGAGCACACCTTCCTGTGAGAAACAATGATTCTTTTGTCTGGAAAAGACAGTTGTGGGATAATGTTGCCACAAAACATTGAGGTGGGAGGCAAGACCCTTTGACTATGGTGGGGAAGACTTTGCAGTTGTTCAGCTCCAGCAGTGTGAGAATTGAATGAGCTTGTAGAGGGAAATGAAGAAGGACATTTCCCTTGGTGTGGCCTCCAGAGGAAGAGAAGAGCACCAGGCATGAGATGCCTTGTGGTGGTAATGAATCACGTTCAGTTGGAGGTGATAGAATGGCCTTTGTTACCTGTCCAAACTTCCAGTGAACTTTGTTTCACTAGCAAATACCCTTGTGGGTCAGTCAGCTTTCTATAGCCATGACAAAATACCTTAAAAAAAATCGACTTAAAAGGGGAAAAGGTTTATTTGGCTCACAGTTTCAGAGGTTTCAGTCTGAGGTCACTGACATCATGGTGGGAGAATGGGATGGAGCAGAGCTGGTCATCTATTGGTGGCCAAGAAGCTAGGAGAGACAGGAAATGGCCAGTATGGCCTCAAGGACACACTCCCAATGACCTGATTCCCCCCACCCATCTCCTAGAGGTCCCACTAACTCCCCACAGAAGCTGGGGTGGGCACACCTTATGAGTCAAACTATAGCACCTTGGCTCAGTGGCGTCTTTGGGGATGCAGAGGGTGCATCTCCCTAGGGTGAAGAAGGTGCAGTTAAATCGGGCACACAGCCTGAGGTGGTAGAGATGATGTTCGGATGCCCGTAAGAGAGCAGCATGCCAGCATTAGCCCTGGATGTCTCTGGGGACTTGGAGACATCAACTGAGCTTTCCCGCCATATACATTTCAGTGCTCAGACCTGATATAGTTGTTCTGGCAGACACGGGGTCTTTGCAAAGCTCCTTGAGGTCCCCCGGCAGCCAGTGGAGAGGTCCTAGCTCTGCCCCCTCCATCATCCATGTCCACCCTTTCCTCATTCATTCCTATGGAGGAGCTGAGCCCCACGTAAGCCACCTTGTGAGATGTGATCAAACACCAGGCCTTTATTGCCGGTAACTCAGGCACAACAGCTTAATGACAACAGACAGGTGATTAATGGGGATGCAAGCAGAGAAACAAGACCCAGTGAAATTTCTTTGTCATTTCTCTTAGCAGGTCAGATCTGGTTTTAGCACTGTGTGTGGCCTGTACTTTCCCAAGACCGCCTTAATCTTAACCCCTTCCTATGGGGCTCTCTGGCCTGTGACTGAAACACTTTTGCTTCAGAGAGATATGGTTCAACTTCTTGAGATGTTCGAGTCAGAGATGTCCCTCCAGCATGTTTCAGAATTCAGTCTCCAGCAAGTGGCCCTGTTTCTGCAGGTTGTAAAACCTATGGAAGGTGGGACTTTTCTGGGAAAAATGGGTTGGTGGGAGAGGGTGAGTCTTGAGGCCTGGCCCAAGTTCCTGACTGAGCACTCTCCAGTTTCCATCTCCTGATGTGATCTGACCTGTGACATGCTCTGGCCACCATGAACTTTGACAAGCCTTTCCCACTAGGAAGAACTATACCACCTCAGCCTGTGAACCTTCCCAGGCTGCTTCTCTCAGGTGTTTTACCACAGTGATGAGGAAAACTGGCCAGTGCCATCCCCTTCCTTGGATCTGGGTACACCTGGGTCTTCTTCAGCATGGGCTTTGGCAATGGACGTGCTGCGACACATATCCAGGCAGCCGCTGCCTTTCTGTGAGGATACCCCAGCTGGGATCTCTGAGCCACTGGAGAAGTCCAGCTGGGCTATGGACAAGAGCACTTGTGTCCTGTCCAGCCCTTGTCCAGCCTCAGTAGACTGTGGCCTCACCCAATGCCTGTCTGCAACTGTGCAGGTCTCAAGTGGGACTGACTCAGCAGAGCCCTCCTGAGGGTGGTCAGCCAAGAACCCATGTGCAAAGCTAATGGAGCTTGTCCAGTACACTGAGTTTTAGCGTCATGTTGTTAAGTAGCAGCAGTATCTAAAACAAGCAGCAGTATCTGAAACACGCCGCACATTGCTGTTGGACTCCACAAAAACAAACAAACAAACAAGCAAAAACCCAAAAAACAAAAAACAAAAAAAAACAACAACAAAAACGGGTCTGATGTGAACAGGCCTGATGTGAACAACCATGCTTACCTACTTTGCCATGCAGGGAGCCCAGTCCGGCAATGTGCAGTGTGGGTGGTGGAGGGCTGACCTGGGCTGTCCTCAATCTGCCCTTACAGCTGTACTCATGGGCATCACTAGCCTGGACTGGTGTCCTCATCTGTAAACTGAAGACTCAAGCAGAGTTGTCATGTGAGGGTCCTAGCTGGCACCAGCTGCCACAAATTAATACCTGAGACGGACTCATCGTATCTGCTCTATAGGTCACGAGTTTGAGATCAGGCCAGTAGCCAGGGTGTCCTAACTTCTTGCTGTGTGTTCTGTGATCTCTTCTTTGGGCACACTTCAAGAGAGGAGATTCTCCCTATAAAGACACTAATTTTGTTGGATCCACTCAAGTTCATGACCTCATTTAACTGAAATTTATTCCTGGTAGGTTATATCTCCAAATATAGTGTGGGGTGAGGATATGGGGTCAGTGTGAAATTTGAAGGGGATACAATCAGTCTAGGGTGGACAGTTAAGGAGTTGGCCCCTGTGGCATGTAAGAGCCTGAGGTCCAGGCTATTATAGTTGTCACCTTCAGGCTCTAGCCCTTTCTCCTGTGTGCCATTGGCTCGTGGCCTGAGATGCTTCCGCTTATTAGCAATATCTGCTATGGTCTTGGGAGGGGACCTGGGGCTTGCTTCCCAGGATTTCCCTGGGCCTGGGGTTAGCTACCCGCCTGGGATCTGCAGCTCTGAAAACCCTGTAAACTCAACCCAGCCATCTGCTGCTGCCCCATTGACTCTTCTGGCCAGCACCCGATGAAAGGCAAGGACTAGCTGAATAACCTTGGTTGCGGCTGCTTTGTTCTGTGCCTCGGTTTGACTCCCAGCAACCTGACTGGAGGGTGTGAAGCTCCCAGAAGATGGATTCTGTCAGGGTGGTGCCCAGTGACTGCCTGGCTGCAGGCGGGGGTGGTGGATGCAGGCAGGCCCTTGCTTGCCGTATGGGTTAGGTATGGATCTGTGGGCTTCCTCCACCCCCGGCTCTGCCAGCATCCTCAACACGCTCTCCGCTGTTCTGATGCCCTGTTGCCTTGGAGACCACTCATAGACTTCCTGGGGCTGAGGACAGAGGAGACAGTTCTGGGGTACTGGGAGGACAGAGTGACATCTTGGAGCAGCCCACAGGCAAGTACCACATGCCAGTCCTTTGCTCTCGACTGCACGGCAGGAAAACGGAGGCTGAGAGTGGTCCTGTCTGGCTCTGGGCCAGGGCAGACTCTTGAGGCTGTTAAGGAGAACTGTAGCTGTCTTCCGTCTTCTACATGCTCAGTGGGCGTGGAGTCAGCGGTGGCTCAGCTGAAGGGCCAGCAGGGGGCTAGTGTAGCGTGGACCTTCGGGGCCTGCGTCTGTCACATGTCTCCTACAGTTTCTGTCCCTTTCAGAATCGCGAATACTCCTCACCACGGCATCTGCAGTGCCCATGCGCCTTCTAGAGCATGCCACATACATTGGCTCATTCTTATTCCAAACAGTTGTTGGAGATGGGGCCTTCACCATTCTCATTTTACAGACGAGGAAATGGAGGCATAGAGAAGATAGGAATCTTGTCTAAACTCGCGCAGCAAAGTAGACAGGCATGCGTGAACCCCGCAGGATAATCTGCATTCGTCCCCCTGGGTCTGCGGTTCTCCCTTCTCTGACCTTAGCTACCCTGGGGCCACACCCTTTGGGGACATATAGCCAATAGCAGGCAGTGGCAGAACAGGGGCTTGGAAGGGTGGGGGTGGACCTTTGACTCCGCTCCCTCCCGCTATGGTGGACTTTGATGCGAGTTGAACCCCAGCCCTTTGGGTCCAAGCTCTGCTCAGCCTGGGTGTGACGAGTCTCCTTATCTGAAAAATGGGGTGGAGATGGGAGGGGTGGTTCACCCCTTTGACCCCAGCCCTTGGGAGGTCATAGATCCCAGTTTGAGGCTAGCCTGGTCTATGTATCAAGTTCTAGGCCAACCAGGGCTACCTAGGTAAAGAGCCTGTCTCAAAACTAAAACCAACAGACAAAGCAAACAAATCATAGGGTGGGACAGTTGCTTGTCCAAGGCCATAAGCTAAAGGTGAGGCTGCCTTTGAATTTAGGTCCTCTGACATTAGTATCTCCTGCAGACTTGGGCATGACCCTGGGTTCCTTGTGGCCTTCCTTGTCACTTCCCTCAGAGCTCCCATATAGATCATCTCTCACTCACCTTGATGGTGGACTCTGTCATTGCCATCTCAGTGACCAGTTGTCTTTCCCCCTTTCCATGAGGTCCCCCCCCCCCCCCCCCCCCGACCAAGGGCCTCATTGCCTCTCAGCTGCCGCACTGGCCTTGGTCAGAGGAAGGGCTTGGGACATCCACGAGATTTAAGTGGCTGAGGCTTTGGGGACGTGGAGATCTTCCAGGTCTCAGCAGTACTCTCTCCAAAGATCACTGAGTGAATCAGGAGCAGTACTTTGAAGTCAGAGTGGCACTGGGGGGTCCCCTTGCTGGGAGACAAGGTTTCTCAAGGTGCTGCAGAGACAAGCATGGACTGGAGAGGAAGCCAGAGAGGCCAAGGAGGTCCGAGCCCTTGAGCCTATCACCTCACTGCTGACCAGCAGCACCGTGGCAGAGGCCTTGGCAGGACAAGAAGTTGGGATGGGTAGGTCAGGAGGGTCGCAGAGGTTTGGCCCAGGAGACAGGGATGCCTGATCCTCTCTGGATCATGTCACACTATCCTTGAGAGACTACCTTCTCCTAATGACACTATTGGGAGGGTCTTTTAGGTCATCCAGGCACTTACATGTCACCTGCCCTCCACAGTCCAGCTGAGCTCATGTGCTGACCATTTCTCACCTGGACCACAACAGTGGTCTTGTCATAGGTACCCATGTGCATCCTTCCCTCTACCCAACCTTCTCCAGTCACAGGGGCTTTTCCAATTTTAACTTTAAAAGTTTTTTTGTTTGTTTGTTTGTTTTATGACAGGGTTCCTTTGTGTAACCTTGGCTGTCCTGGAACTAGCTATGTAGACCAGGCTAGTCTCCAACTCAGAGATCCACATACTTCTGCCTCCCGAGTGCTGGGATTAAAGGCGTGTGCCACCAATGCCCAGTTTTAAATTTATTTTTTAAGTATTTATATATCTCAGGCTGCCTCACATTTACTACGAAGCTGAGGATGATCTTGACATTTTGATCCTCCTGCCTCCACCTCCCGAGGATTATAGGTGTACACCACGCTTTGATTAAGGAGTGTTAAGGATTGAACCCCAGCCTTTGTAGGTGCTATGGAAGCACTCTGCTGACTGAGCCCCATCACCAGACCCCATCCCTGTAGCTGGGAGGCAGCTTTGGAAAACAGCCCTCTGGGGGAAGGCAATCTTAGAGTGTCATTCTGCTTCTTCTGCCTGAACTGTCTCTTGCCTGCCTCAGCTCCTGCTTTCTGGTCCACACAGAGGCTTCCTATACCCTGAACACTCCCCAGTCTCTGGGCCTGACACTATGCTCCGTGACTTCCTGAATATCCCCCTCCTCCTGCAGTGGCCAACAGGCCCCCTTTCCTGAGATTTGTTACCTGATCTTGGGCCTGTCTGTCCCTTGAATGGATCATTTTTGTTCCAGGAGCAAGGAATCCAGGGATACTCCTCAGGCTGAGAACAGAAGGTATGGATACACTTATCCCAACGGGAGAGGTGGTATCATCTCATGGCACAGGGGAGGACCACATACCTGCCTCTTGTGCCCTCATCACATTGGTGCGTACTTTCAGCCTGGCTTCTTGCACTCCTTGGAGATGGCATCACGCGGATTTCTAGACTCCAGATTTCTGGCTGTGAATGGCTGGTATGTGGCTAGGGAGACCAGCTACTGAAGCCAGGTCACAGATTTGCTTACATTACAGACTGAAAACATTTTCTTCTCTCCATGACTGGCCTGAAAGTGCCTTTGAGAGGAGGGATTGGGTGGGTGGGGGGTGCCAGTCAAGGAGAGGAAATGAGGAATGTTGGAACAAACTGGGAGCTGCTGGTCCCTGATGGCCCTGCTCCACCAGGAAAAGGCTAGGAAGTGGTGTCGCTAAGGTGAAAATGGAGCCGACAGGTGGAGACAGCTGGGCACTGGGTTTGCCCTGCATCCTGGGCACAGCCAGCCCTGATGTGGGTGGAGCTTCGGTGTTGACACAACCCTTCCTCCCTCCTCAGGGTGCAGATGGGTCTGACTGGGAGTCTGCTGTTTGGAACAGAAAGTGGGGCAGGCATGCCCTGCCTGTGGTGGGCAGGGGCTTACGTGGTCAAGGTCATGCCCTATGCAGGGTGGTCACTCGGCTGTGCCTGCAGACTTCTCTCCCCATCCCCTCTTCTGCGCCTTTATTCCCTCTTCTCTTTCTAGCTGCTGCCCTTCCTGGTCGAGGTAGCCACAGATTCCCTCTGTGGCTACATCTGGCGCCAGATCCATCTCTTGTTCTTCCAACTCCATTAACGGCTTCAGTGGCCAGGCCGTGTGTTCTGGCGTCCTTGCAGGTAAAGTGGTCACCTGCTTCTGACCAATGTGGGGGAAGGGAGATTGTCCTGGGGCAGGCAGAAGACTGGCTTTCTGGATAAATCTTTGAAATCGCATGAGTCTCCCCCCCATCCCCCATTTTTCTCCATTTGCTTCTTCCCCTCCCTGAGGGTGGAGTCCAGGACCTTGTGAATGCTCAGCTGGACAAGCAGTGTGTCTGAGCTGCACCCAGCCTGCTTTCTGGTGGTGTGGGCATGTCATGTCTACAGTCACAGTGGCTGCAGAATGGCTGGTACCAGGATGACAAGTCACATGTTGGTTGAGTTTCAGAGGAAAGATCTGGCATTGTAGTACCGGACACCTTGGTTGAGGAAATAAGGAAATCAAGCTGTAACCAGGCCGTAACCCTTCCTGCTGGCTAGAACTTCTGGTGCCAGAAGGTGCTACACGGGCTGCTGAGGGAGAATTGTCATCAGCTGTCATACTCAGCTTAGGACGCTGCATGCCATAGTACTGACCAGCCAGGCAAGATGTAATAGTGGCAAGTCCATTATGGGGGCAACCATCTGCTTTCTGACTGGAACCGAGGCTGGCTCCACAGCATAGGATTCAGGTCTGGTCCTCTAAATTACGTCAAAAGTCCATGGCTGGGGAGGTCATAGGTCCTAGTATGGAAACTATTACTGTTGTTTTGCTAAGAGGACACGGTGTGCCTGTCAGACTGCCTTCTAACTACGGATGCCTGTGCCTGTAGACTAGGGCTGCTGTAAGCTTTGGCTGAGAAGTTTCTTTCTTCTGGGCAGTGGTGGATGCAGAGGTTCCTGACTGGTCAGTGCTGAGAGCGAAGTGGCTGCTGCCTGCTCAGCCACACATGTGACATCACAACACCTGAAATGTTCAGGGAGCATCGTGCAGGAAGGGAGAGAAACACGAGGACCCCAGGAAGCTGGAGAAGTGTTGCAGCACCCCGACTTCCCAGCCTGACCTGGCTTTTGCTCTCTTGAGCCACAGCAGCTGCAGGAAACTCAAGAGGCCTAGACCTGCCAACGTCCTGTCACGGAGCAGGAAGGGGCTCATGGGACCCCACACCTTCAGAAGGATGTGTGTAAAGCTGGTGGTTGACGGGAAGGAAGAGACATTTTCCTCAGAGGTGTGCTGCTGGTAAAGTGTCCTTGCTTCTGTAAATACAGCTCCCAGATGTTCCTGTAAGTGACCCCAGCAAGACTCAATAGGATTCTCTCTCTCTCTCTCTCTCTCTCTCTCTCTCTCTCTCTCTCTCTCTCTGTGTGTGTGTGTGTGTGTGTGTTTGTGTGTCTCTGTCTGTCTGTCTGTCTGTCTGTCTGTCTGTCTCTCTCACACACACACACTCATACTCACACACATAGACACACACACACACACAGAGAAAGAGAGGGAGGAAGTAGGAGGGCTCATTGGGAAGAAGTGGGAGGGAGGGGGACAAGAAGATTATAAAGGGGAGGGGGTGCATTTGAAGTACATTAGGTACTTCAAACATGCCAAAATAGAACATTATTCTGTATGATTAATATATGCTAATAAAATATTTTGAAAAGGAACTAAGATTAATCAGAAATGAAAGTTCAGGACAGAGAAGAGGGGGAGGCTGGGCAAGGAGGGTGGTGTAGGGGAGAGAACAGCCAGGCACATCAGGCCCAAGCCCAAGAGCTGTCTGTATCTGTGAAGTGTCTCTGGAGGCCTTCAAGACCCCTGCTCTGCATTCCACATGCTCAGCACCTCCAGTGGGGTGGGCCCCACCTTCTAGGGGACGGGGACTCCCCAGAAGGGGCAGAAGTCTGATTTCCTGAGTCAGGTCTGGAGAACTTGACATTCCCTGTCCCCAAATGCTTCCAAGAGGAACCTGTGGTGATGTCAGCTCCTCCCTGCCACCTTGGGGAAACTTTCTTACTATACCAGCCCGTGTCCTTGGAAAAGTGAACAGGAAGTGAGAGACCTCCACATCCACAGTGTCATTAACCTTGCAAAGCTTTTTCTATTTTATTAGTTTCAAAGAACTGGGTCTGGTACTTTTTTTAAAATTTCTAGAGCTTTTAAGTTCTTTTATTTATTTGCTTTTATCTCTGTGATAGCTTCTCTACTACTTCCTGTGGTTTGTTCTTTTCTTAACTATCTGAGGTTGGAAGTCTCATCTGTCTCTTTTGTATGAACGTGAAAGATGTAGACAAGAAAACTCTGAAGTTTTGGGTTTTCTTGGAGAGATGGGGTCCTCTGGGGCCACACTGTTTGGTGTGGGGACCTCTGCCATGCTTGTTGCCTGGGAAGTCTGCTATTTTGTTTTATTTCTTCCTTGACCTGTGTATTATTTGGAAAAGTCATTTTAAAACCTCTTATTTTCTTCCTGTTTTTTTGGCATGTGTGTGCAAATGTGTGTGCAAGTGTGTATGTATGCATATGGTACATGTAGGTACACATGTCTACACATGACAGAGGTCAATATCTGGTGTCTTCCTTACTGTTGTCCAGCCTATCTATCTATCTATCTATCTATCTATCTATCTATCTATCTATCTATCATCTATCTCTTTGTGTGTGTGTGTGCACATGCACGTGTGTGCACACTCATGTACCAAAGCACAAAGCACATATGTGGAGGACAGTGGACAAGTCATTGGAGTTAATTCTCTCCTTCTACCATATGGGTCCCAGGATTGAACTCCAGTCCTCAGGCTTAGCAGCAGATGCCCCTTGCCAGCCCTCTAGCTTGTTATTTGAGGCAGGGTCTCTCTCTTGAATCCAGAGTTTGCTGGTTTGGCTACTATAGCTAGCAGCCTGTTTTGGGGATCCCTGTCTCTGCTTCCTGAGTCAAAGAATCACGGGCCACCCCCACTCAGTGTTTCTACGGGTGCTGGAGATCCAGGCTCTTCACCCACTGAGCTCTTTCCCCAGCCCGTCTTCCTGTTTCTACAAAGTGTTTGCTCCCAGCTTTATCATATTGTGGTTACGATCGTGGTCTATGAAAGAGTCATTTGAGCCATTTGCTTTTGACATTTTCTCCACAGCTGACCGCAGGAGGGACTGGTAAAGATGCTTGGTGAACCTTGTCCAAATGGTGCGCTCCTGCCTGGTGGGTACAATGACAGATTTCGCTTAGTGATCCTGTCTTTTCATCTAGTACTTGTTTTTGTTTGCTTACTCTTTCACAAATGAGTACCAGGGAATTAAAATGACTCACCAAAATCAAATCAAATCTCCCTGTCTCTTAGAGTTCTGACATTTAAAGGATGTGTTTTGTTACTGTGTGGTTTAGGGTATTGAAGCTTGAGGGTTTTGTTTTCCTTGAGATGGGCTCCCACTGTGCTGCCCAGGCTGGCCTGGGTCATCTGGGGTGGGCACTTCTCATGTCATCTCCAGTTACTAGGGCTGCAGGAGTGTGACTCTACACCATGCGGGACTATCTGGGTCTGTAGTGGAATCTTTCAGAAATGACTTAAGACCTGGATGTGGCTGCTCCGTGTGGGTTCAGATCTCAGCCCCACCCCATGTCATTTGTGGGGTTCTGTGGGCATCAGCATCATCTATGCAGTGGGACTCAGACTCTCAGCTTGTGAGGAGGAGCACACTTGTGGGGGAGCATCTCACACTCTAAGTGGACGTGGGTGTTGGCATCATCTGTGGTCACCATCACGCGTCGAATGTGTGGGCTGTGCCTGATGCTGACGGGGCCCCTGCTTTCCCTGGCTTAGACAAATGTGCACTCTCCCACCTTCCCCTTCTCAGGGTCCTACCGGATGCAGGCTCCTTGCCCCCTTTGCTTTGCAACAGCCACTGGGGCTTTGTGAGCAGAGGGGATTCAGTGGTGGGGAGCTGCTCATGACTGCCCTGCTGCGTCTTCCCATCTCTGAGGCTTTTCTCCTGTCTTAGGAGCTGTGCAGTCTGGGTGCCCACTTCACCCTGGTCCTCCAGGAACCTCGTCCATCTGAGCAGAGGGGCTGTTCTCAATTGAGATGGGGAGGGTGAGGAGCTCCACAAAGAAAATTCTAGAGGAAAAAAAAACAGATGGGGGAGGCATGTACGAGAGTGGAGTAGGAAGAATGGCCAACAAATGATTGGTGAATGACGTTACGCTGAGGATGCCTCTAGGTAACAGAGATGGCAGGGCCAAAGGCCATAACAGGGACACCGGATGTGAACCAGAAGGTGTTGGGGGCACAATGGGAGCAGCAGCCTTAGTGAGGGCCTTGGTCTCAAAGGCTGTTGTGAGCACACAAGAGGAATGGGTTGAGGCGGGGCAGGGGGGGCGGCTTTTAAACCTTTATCCCATGGAGTGGGAACCCAGAGCGTCTCTTTCAGAGATGTGAGAATTGTCCTTAGATGATGCTGCCAGCACAAAGGGCCTCTGTGCCCATGCTTCGGGCCCCTCTCCTACCAGCCCCCTCCACCCCGCTCTCTTGTCTGTGGGACTCCAATGCCTGGACAAGCTGATAGGACCCAGTTCTGCACCTGTCAGACTGCGGCCGCCTGCTACCGCTTATCCCTCTTATCCACGTCGCTAGCGCCGGGCTGCTTCTTTGAGAAAAAGTAATTTATTTTCTAATTACGAAAGACGATGGGCCTGAACAAAAGAAAGGCAGCCCCTAGCTCAGTCAGCAGGCTGAGCAGGAGCGGGTGAGGTGTAGGAAGCAGGGAAGCCAAGGGTTCTTGGAGCCTCCAGCTGGCAGACAGGAGATGAGGTCTGAGTCCTGCCCCTCGTGGATGGCTGGGGGCTGTGTGGGAATGTTTGCGCCAAGAAATGGGGCCAGGTCTGTGGTACTGCCCAGCTGGGTCTCCAATAGCCACAGGCACCAGTCTTGGGAAACACTTCATCTCTTCTTTTAATTTTGAAATTAAAAAAAAAAAGATTTATTTCTTTATTTTATGCATATGACTGCTCTAGCCGCATGTACCACTTTGTCAGAAGAGGGCATTTGATCCCACTATAGATGGTTGTGAGCCACCATGTGGTTGCTGGGAATAGAACTCAGGACCTCTGGAAGAGCAGCCAGTGCTCTTTAACCACTGAGCCATCTCTCCAGACCCTAATTTTGAAAATTTATTTTGTTTTTATTTTATGTGTATGAGTGTTTTGCCTGCATATATGATGTCTGTCCATCACATGTGTATCTGGTAATCATGGGGGCTAGAAGAGGGGTCTGATGATCCCCTGGAACTAGAGTTACAGGTGATTGTAAGCTGCCATGTAGGGGCTGGGAACTGAACCTGGGTCTTCTGAAAGAGCAGTAATGCCCTTAACCACTGAGTCATCTCTCCATCCCTGTTTCTTGTAGGGTTCTCTCAATCTCTCCTGTTTCATTTTTTCCCCAAACACACACTCCCCAGGGCAGGTGCCATCCGTAAGCCTAGGGGATTCCTTGGGGAGAAGCCAGTCCAAACTGACTTCAGAAGCACCATGAGAAGGGAGCAGGTACTGCAGGCTCCAGGACCCAAACAGGTCTGCATAGTTTTGTTCTGGTCCTCTACCTCCCCGGGCTCCATCCATTCATCCATCCCTCCATCTTTCCATCCATAACTGAGAGAGTCTTGGTAGTGGTTTCTCTCCATGGCTGAACTTGTAGCCTCTGGGTCTTGCCACAGGTACTTCTATACTATGGGATAAACAATAGTATCCTTAGATGGAAATGGTTGACCATCTAGCTGTTCTCAAAGACACAGTGGTTTTTAATACCCTTAGCTGCTCACTGACTTCTCTCTTTGTTACAGAGATAGGAGTCAGCCTGACCCAGGAAGACAGGCAGTCTTGGAGGACATGTGACATAAACATGCTTGGGTCTGAAGTGGGGAGGGACCAACCCTGCTTTCAGAGTCACTTCTCAGTGAGCTCAAACAGCATATAACAATTTACTAATATCTCACACCATCCATCCATCCATCCATCCATCCATCCATCCACCCAGCCATCCATCATCCATCCATCCATCCATCCATCCATCCATCCATCCATCCATCCATCCATCCATCCACCCAGCCACCTACCCACCCATCCATCCATCCATCCATCTGTCCGTCCGTCCGTCCGTCCGTCCGTCCATCCATCCATCCATCCATCCATCCATCCATCCATCCATCCATCCATCCATCCATCCATCCATCCATCCACAGGAGTCATGAAGATAGGAGATCCAGGATACAATGCACAGACAGGTGAGGGATGTACTGCTCTGCACAGGGAGGGATGCCAACAGCAAGTTCTCAGTTCTCCAGGATCACTACAGCAGGAGCAACTGCCTTGCTGAGGACACCACCTTCCCCTGGTGGCCCAGACCCTGTGACAATGATTGTGAGACACAGAGGCTTGGTCACAGATGCCTGCTTTGGGGCAATCCAGCTGCAAGAGTGTTCTGTGGAAGCCAAGACTGTCACATCTCTCTTTGTCCTTATACATCCTTCTCCTGACTCCCATAGGGTGACTTAAGGTCCCCTTTTATGAACACCCTACCTCGGAGTTCCTTGTGGGGACCCAGGCCTGCTATGGATGCTGCTGAGTTCAGTGTTTGCCAGTGTTCACGGCTCAGTGACCTCAAAAGAAAGAACTGTCTCAAAGTTGCCCAGATCTTAGGGGTGACCAGCCTTATTTCTGATTAGCTGTTTTGCTTCATGAACCAATCACTGAGGAGCGGGAGGTCCAGGAGTCATATTGGCTGATTTGGGGGCTCCAGTCACCCCACAGCTAGTGATTCTCAACGTGCGTGCGTGCGTGCGTGCGTGCGTGCGTGTGTGTGTGTGTGTGTGTGTGTGTGTGTGTGTGTATGTGTGTGTGTGTGTATGTGAACCACATGTTTTCACAGGATGTGAGCATTGCCGATAGTCAGGAGGGCAGTCCTCTATCCCACTGGAGGCAGATTCTATACCACCTGCCAGAGGCCACAGCTTTTCCAATTAGTCACCTGGGTGACACACTCCAAATCAAAGTGGACACTCCAAATGAGTCAATCAATAGCTCCATTTTCCCTTGCTGCCTGGATGGGGAAAGAGTGCTAACACATGAAGTCAGCCTCTCTCTCTCTCTCTCTCTCTCTCTCTCTCTCTCTCTCTCTCTCTCTCTCTCTCTCTCTCTCTCTCTCTCTCCCTCCCTCCCTCCCGTGCAAAAGAAAGCCCAGAGAATTTCTCAGCTGTTTTCGATGCTGACAGGTTCTCTTCTTCCCAGCTCTGCCTTGGGGTATTTTAGAAAGCACCTGTGGGGCAGTCTGAGTGCCCCATTACCTGGGCACTAGGTAAGGATACTTCATTGATAAAGTGCTTGCAGACCATGCACAAAGGCCTAGCATAAACTGGGCATGGTACACACCTATAATCCCAGAAGTCTGAGGTAGAGGAGGAGGGTTTAGAAGTTCAAGGTCATCCTCAGCTGTAGAGTAGGGCCAGCCTGGAAGAGATTGGGAGCAGAGGTCCATGGTTACCCCGCCTCAAAAGGGGAGGGTGTTCCACTTTGCAAGGACAGGGCCCCATATCCCCTGAAGCCCAAATGTTTCCCTCTCCAGGTCCCTCCTTGCCTCTGAATGGCCCATCTACCACTGTCCCCAGGCTAGCTCACCTCTCTTCTTGATGCCAGGACATCTGTCAGGAGCCACCTCACTCCACCCCTTCCTCTCTCCCTCTCCTCCCAAATCTCTACCTCTGTTTCATTGGGTTACCTGGTGGTCATCTAGCCCAGTAAACCACTGTCTGGCTCAGCATCCTCCCCACATTTCCTCCTCCCCCATGTACTCACCCTAAAGACAGTCTTGGATTTTACCTGGCCACAGATAAAATGCGGATTAGGAATCTGGATGTAGTGATCCCTCCCGAGGCTGGCTTCTCCCTCTGTCCCTCTGTCCCTTATGGCTGTCCCATGCACTACAGCCACCACTCCTGACTTAAATTGCTTGGGTTTCACACACACTCTCCCTCACGTGTTCTACTCCACAGGGAAGTCCCTGGTCAGCCCTGGCGTTGCCCCTTGCCCTGCCCCACCTGTCCTCCACAGTCCTCCTTTGCTGCCCCTGTGCTGGTAGCTGTTCTCTTTCCCTCCTGCTCCCTAGCCTTCCAGGAACCTCAGCTGGCTGAAGTGTATGCCCAGCCTCCTGGCCCTGCCTCTGCTGAGCTGACCCCAGGGGCTGATGCTGGCTCTGACCTGTTAAGCAGACCAGGACCTCTGGGAGTGGCCTGGTCCCCTTCTGTGCCCTGAATATTGCCATTTGTGCTTGACCTGTGTTCTGGGCTGCAGTGGAGTTCCAGATAGGTCCCTGTCAGGCATGAAGAGGTCAGTTGTCAAGTTCTCCTAGTCAGCCAGGTCTGGCTTACTCCTGTAACCTTGGCTAGCAGGGTGGGAGGTTCTAGCTACCAGGTAACCTAGGACTATGGCCAGGGAAGCCATCAGTCCACTGGCCTGCTGGGACGCTGCCCAGGAGTCCCTTACCTGAGTGCCTGTCCCTTCCTGCTTGGCCCCCTGCCTAATTAATGCCCCTGGAGCAACCAGCTGTTTCTTTTCTCCATCTCATCCCAACATTTTTCATGTTTAATCCACCAAGGAGATCTCCTAAAGGCTTTGAAGTCTCTGGGCGCACGAATGAAGATGTCACCCTGGCATACATGTTGTGTTTCCTAATGAGCAGAGGTTTGATGTGGCGCTGAGGTGTGGGAAGCATTTCCCGGCTGCCCCTCTGCATGGGTGGCACTCCCACGCCAGTTCCACCATCTCTGGCCCAACTCCATGTCTGGTGACCAGGTCCAGGGACCTTGAGGAGGCAGAGGAGGAGCCTGCTGTAGGTCAGGGGAGGGGCAGGGAGAAGAAGGCCCCTGTGCAAGGGCTGATGGGACAAGGCTCTGCAGGGAGGAGGGGCAGCTTCTGAGGAGCAGCCAGGGTTCCTAATGCAGCCAGGGTCTCAGCTGCTCTGGCCTGCCAGGTCCCCCATGCCGGCTTCAGTGTCCCAGGACAAGGTGCTGAGAAAGTGGAGGAACCATCGACTGCCCCAGGTTGTGGGGCACCCTACTCAGTGCCACCTGGTCAAGGTCAAAGGCCCCTCTGGAGATGTGGGCTGGTTTGCTGAGATACATCAGGCTCAAGGCAACCCAAGTGTTTGGGGTGAGAATGTACCCTTAGTCAGACCTAGTCAGGGGTCAGGCCTGACTAGGGTTCTGGAATAGTTGGGGTGCCCTCTTCCTGACACTATGTGAGCTTAGCTGTCATGGTGCAGTGACCCCTCTGGGTAACACTGAGGAGGGGTAGATGGAGCCTTCGAAAAGGCCTCTCTCGGGGATAGTCCTGTTGACTCTGGACACCTCTGGCCCCCTTATGCCGTCAACCCTGCCACTTGGGCCCGAACCACTCTTTCAGCTTAATGTCACCTCCAGTGAGGACTTCTGGTCAGCCCATGCCCTTTTCTTCCTTCCTTCCTTTCTTTCTCTCTCTCTTTCTTCTTTTTTTCATTTTCTTGTCTTTTTACTTTTTAAAAAGGTTTCTTTTTATTTATTCTTTGGGTCTCTCACATCATTCTTCTCCATCCTATTCATTTCCCTGTCCCTTCATATCTGCCCTTACAACCTCCCCCTCAAATAAAATAAAATAAAATAGAGTTTAAGAGAAAAACAAAGAAAAAGAGAGAAGGAAAAATCAGTCTCATCATGGAAGTTGCAGTGTGACACAGTGAGTCACGCAGTGACCCCTTTGTCCGTATGTCTTTACTTGTAGGTGTTCATTGCAAAGAGCCATTGGTCTGGGTCTGGTTCGAGGCCTCTGGTTCCTGCTACACTGAGGATGCTGGGCCCTCACTGGGACTCCTCTTGGTTATCCTGCTGTTGCTCTGTGTTGTGGAGATCCCGCAGCTTTGGGTCTGTAGGACCAGCATCTTCATGTGCTCCAACAGATCACAGATGGGGTGGATGGTGGGGTGGGCCAACTCATAATCCTGGTTCGGGCCAGGTCCTTTTCTTGGGGAACTTGGTTGCCATAGTGACAACCCAAAAGGGAGACCACAGACCTGACCTCAGAAGTTGGAAGGGAGGCCAGAGGGCTGGAGACATTCCCGTGGCCATGGGTTAGCTTGTCAGGGATGATGTCACCATCAGACCCAAGGTATCCCAGCTGAACTCCGGAATCCAAGATCCTCCAGGCTGTGTGGTGACATGTGGTGGCCTCCTATTTGACAGCGTGGCAGAGTCATCATTGCCTGCTGGGTGCTTCTGGTTTGGGGCAGAACAACTGACTAATTAACACCATGTGGGGTCCTGAAAGGCCAGCAGACATAAAGGCTTGTCTCTTCCCACATGCTACCGAGGGGCCCTCACAGTGGCTGACCACTGCTTGAGACATATGGGTCAGGAGGGTCAGTCTTTTGGGTGGGACTGACAGACCTCCTGCAAGGTGCTGGAGACTTGAGACAGCCTGGAAGTAGAGACTTGGGGCAGGATGAACCCCAAAGGAGGCCTTTTCCTGTGGGGTTCCAGTCAGCCCTGGGCTCTCACAGGAACCCACAGGACCCCAAACATTCTGTTCATCTGGCTTTTCCCAGGTACTTCAGTTTGACAAACGCTGTCAAGGGGGTATGTCTGTCCCATGTCACAGACACTGAGTCAGAGAGGCTGAGGACAGGGTTGAGGCTGCATAGCATTGATTCTCCCCCTCCCCCCCCCACCTCATTTCTTGCTCTTTAAACAAGTAATTTGGTCTTGAGCCCTATTCAAGAACTTCTGCTTTGGGAAGGGGTGCTCCTCAGAGCCAGCTTGTATGAACCTCAAGAGCCCCCGCTGGTGTTTTCCGGAAGCCGGCATTGATTCCGGCAGCGTTAAGCTGGGCCCCGATCACTGTCCCCTGCGCCTGCAGCGTCCGGGCTCAGCAACCCTCCAGAACAAGATGAGTCGATTGCAACTTGCAGTCGGTTTGCCTGAGCTCTTCTGTGCACTGGGACAGCACTGTCTGATTGACAGGCAGTGATGGGATATTCTGTCTCTGATAATTGAAAATCAGCAGAGTAACAAGCCGCTGCACCAGGGCTCCAGCTCCTGACGGATGGCCGGTTCTGGCCCCTGGCCCCCATGTAAAAGAGCCAGCATCACCCCCATTTGCTCCCGGTAGACTCTTGCCCACCAGCCCTTGGGCCCTAGGGCGGGGTAAGGGGTTCAGGGTGGGGTGTGCTTATGCCCTTCCTGCTCAGTGCCACCCTCCACCCTCTGCTGGAGCCCTGGCTGGCTGCTGTTTTCTTATCGTCCCTGCCATAGGTGTTGGCCCACTGAGGTGGAATGGACCCCTCAGAAATGTTCACTCTCCCTCCTCTGAAAACCACTGGCTGCTCCTCGGCCTGCTGGCATGGGCCCCTGCTCAGACACTCACTCCCCAGTCAGGCTCTGCAGGCTGCTCCAGTCTTTCCTTCTGAAAGCTGCTCCCCTCCCCTCACCCCTGCACCCCCCCCCCCACTCCTACTCCCGGCTGACCTCATCAGCGACCTTTCCTCAGCCTGCCACCCCCAGCCCACCTGACTCAGGCTGTGCCATCCGCCCATCTCATGCTGCCTGCTCCTGGCTCGGGTTCCCAAACACTGAGTCACTGTGATTTCCAGAACACCCCCTCTGTGCCTTCTGCTCTCCAGGGAGCTGGACCCGCTGCCTCTGAGGCCACTCTACTTGCAACTCAGGAGCACCAGGGACCAGAAATGGCCTCTCGATGCCCAGCACTGCACCTGCTGGCCTCGAAGGTGGGCTCCTCAAGGCCCTGCAGAGGCAAGTTCCTCTGAGCTAGCCCTCCTTGGACTGGCCTTGGGCCCAATGGGCACACAAAGAGACTAAGGGGAAGAAGGCTAGTCCTTTCTCGGGTAAAAAGCCTGGACTGAGTGAGGGACAGGGCCAGCATCAAGGCTCGCCTGCTCACAGCCTCTTGTGATCCAGAGACATGAGCCTTCTGGTAGCAAGTGGACACAAGTTCCCAAACACAGACAAACAGAGGAAATCTCAAGAGAGGAAACTGGTACGACTTAAAAATAGCAGGGCAAACCAGTCAATGAAACCACCTGCCCCCCATGCTGTGAGAATCAGGATAGCATTATGTTGAGAGTGGGGACTCTGAAGCCAGACTCACTGGTCCTGAGGGGGTTCACCCAGTGTCTGGGGAGCAGCATGAGTCCCTCTCCATGGTCTCATCAGCATCCCGTGTCTTATCCACTGGGCTGGAAACATAGGGTAGTAGAGCTAGCTTTTGCCTGGCTCACTGTGAGAACTAGTACTATTCCTAGTACTTGCTTCCACCTCCCAACACTATCACAACACCAGGGTTTCCAGGGACAACACAATCGAACAACAGCAAATATATGTGTTATACCATTTGCAGAGAACTGCAGACAGGACCACATGCTCTCAACGACACCTTCCAGCACATGCATGTAAATTAACAGGGAAAGGGCTGGGAGGCACACGTGCACCTGTATTTTGAGCTGATATTTGCCATAGTTTGGGGAGATGAAGATGGTATCGGTGAGAGGTGGAGGTGGAGCCTGGGTCCAGGATTTGATGCTGGTGGACAAGGGGACTTGACCATACCTGTAATTTCTCATAGGAAAGGAAAATGTAATCATAATCTTTCTTTATAATAACTACAGGGTATCGGGATGTGGTCCTGCCTGTGGTGGGTGCGTTGGGAAGACACAAAATCTTCATAAAGAATTTTTCTGTTTAAGGAGCTGGGGAGATGGCTCACTGGTTAAGTACTTGCCTCTCAGGCATGAGAACTGGAGCCCAGATCTCTAGAACCAAAGTAAATGCTGAGCAGGCAAGGCAGCCTGGGAAGCGGCAGTAGGCAATACCCAGAGCAAGCTGGCTTGAGAGAGTAGCCATATCTATGAGCTCAGAGTTTGATTGAGAGACCCTGCCTCAATGATTAAGGTGGAAAAGCTATCAAAATGACTGCTGACATCAGCCTCAGGCTCCCCCCCACAGGCACACATATGTGTGCACACACCCATATGTGGGTGCCCTTCCACAGACACACAAGCATGCACACCACATGCAAGTGGCAATGGAAAATTAAAAAAAAAAAATTCTCTAGTTTACAAAAGCATCTCAATGAAAGAATTACTAAAAGAGAATTTAGTATTTGGGAAATGGAAGAAAATTTGCTGTTTTTCTTAGAGACCACAGGGAACAGAATTGGAGATCCCCTGGACACAACACGGTCACCTCAGTGCTGTCCAGCTTTTCTCGTGAGTTCATGGAGGCTGGAGGAGGGGCGTATTACTGCTCAGCTGCCTGGCTGTGGACAGCACACACTGAACCCCAGGCCGTGCCCCATCTGCTCCACACCCCAGTGGGCAGGGGGCAGCGCTAGTGGCCTGGATGCTGGGCGGCAGAGTCCATGCCTGTCTCTGCCACTGACTTCCTTTGATCATTTTTATTCTCGATAACAAGCAGAGCCAAGCTTTACCCAACACTTACCAGCCGCATCTCATTAATCTTGCAATAACCCCATGAGCCAGGTCACGCTAGATTGATTGCAGAAATAGATCCAATCAATGCCTCATTCCCCTGGACGCCCTCGCCTCTTTGTCATGTGATGCGTGGTCTTCCGTGAAGGGGCGGCTCCACTGTCCCCCTCCCTGTCTCAGGCCTGGCCTGTCACCTGCTTTGGATAGCAGAATGTGACCAAGTGACACTTTGGGCCTAACCTTGATCTGCAGAGGCCCGGTCAGTTCCCAAGGCTCATGGGTCTGTCAGACTCCTGTGAGAACAGCCCAGCTGGTCTGCAGGGGTGGAAGAGACACTGGCTAAGCCACCACCAGTCCCCTGAAGGAGCAGCTGACTGCAGAAGCCAGAGCCACACCGACATGTGTCCCTACCATGTGCTGCACCAGGCCGTGTTTCCTCATTTCCATCAGTTAGGACTCTGGCACAGGGATTGAGGGTCCACATTCCGCCTGGCCATTGTCTCCTCATACATTCCTGGGCTCTGGGGGAGACTCACTTGTGAAGATGCTCTGAGGAGTCCCGTGGTCTCTCCACCCCTTATTTCCACGTTGCTTGCTTTGGTTCTGCAGGTCAGGCTGATTCCATGGAATCAGGTTGGCGAGAATCAGGACTTTACTGAGTAATTATAGGATTAGACATCCCCCTCGAAATTAAATGCTACCTCTTACCTTCCAGAGAAGACTCCCACCCCCCACCTGCTACCATGTAATTATCTGGTGAATTACTCCACGGAGGTCTCACGGTAATTATGCCAAGAGTCAAAAGCCAGCAATTGTTCCAGTCATTACAACGAGGAATTAGCTTTCATTGTGTGAGCCTGCAGTGCCACAGCTGGTGCCAGAAGCCACATCCTCAGCACAGGACCACGCCTCAGTGCAGGTTCAGTGCTGGGGAGGGGAGCCTGGGATGGAGCCTCTAGACTACCCCCCAGCCCTCTGGTCCCCAGGAGAGATCGCTGTGACACTGGCTACTTAGGAGAAGGACACCAGGGATTTTCTGCCTCATTTGGGCCCATCACCACCAAGGGTTTTGAGGGTCACAGTCATAAATGATCTCTTCCCCTGTACCCCAGCACTCATAGGAAGGCCCGATACTAGTAGGATGCCAGCAAGCATCTGTTTAGTAGGGAATCAGGGCGCAGCCTCAGAGGTGGCTCAGTGTTTTAATTAGGTTTCTGTTGCTGTGATAAAATACCATGGCCCAAAGCAGCTCGAAGAGCAAAGGGTTTATTTGACTTACAGGTCACAGCGCATCACTGAGGGAAGTCGAGGCAGGAACTGAAGCAGAGGCTATGGAGGAATCCTGCTTACTGGCTTGCTCCCTGTGGCTTGCTCAGCCTACTTTCTTATAGCACCCAGGAAGGACCACCTGCCCAGGGGTGGCACTGGCCACAATGGACTGGGCCCTCCTCCATCGATCATTAATCAAGAAAATGTTCCGAGGATATGCTCACAGGCCAGTCTGATGGAGACATTTTTTTTTCACTGAGGTTCCCTCTTCCCGGATGAGGAAACTTGTGTCAAGTCAACCAAAAACTAGCCAGCACAGTTGGAAAAGTGCTTGCTGTATAAGCCTGAGGACCTGAGTTGAATTCTGGGAACCAGAATAAGCAAAGCTGGGAGTGGTGATGTGTTCTTGTAGTCCCAGATCTGGGGAGGAGGGGGCAGGAGGATCCCTGGAGCTCACTGGTCATCCAGGCTAACCTCATCAGTGAGTCTCATGCCAATGAGAGGCCCTCTCTCAAAACAGAAGGTCATGGCACCTGAGTAACAACACCCAAGGTTGACCTCTGGCATCCACACATGTGTACACATGAATGCATATGTGCAAACATACACACAGGTGAGTGAGCATACAGAAGTAGTGACTCACACTAACAATCATTTATTCTGAGCGTGCTCAGAATGACATGCTATTAATAGATAGGAGGGTGTTGGGATAATGGCTTGAGGTCAAACCACCTTCAAGCTCTGTGCTTGCTTTTTGCCTCAGGGTCCCCATCTGTATCATTGGGTGTGTCAGGATTAAGTGAAACAGCAAACATCAGGGGCTTTGTATAGGATGGAGACCCACAGAGGCTTCCTAGCGAGACCTTACTCAAGGTCAGAGAATCTGAGCTTGCTTTACCCAGCAGGGCTGCATAAAGAGATGATTTGGCCACGGGTGTGGTTACCAGGTGTTTGGAAGGGTCTGCACTTGGCTGTGTGGTGTGCTTTGATCTTGCAAGGGGGAGGTCTTTTGCCTCTCCCTTGGCATATTATAAAAAAACACTTTTGAATAAAATTCTGGACTGCTGGGTGTTGACCCAGGGCCCTCCTGAAGCTATCTTGTGTATCTGTCTTTCTCCTCATCGTCTAGGTCTATCTTTCTACCTAATATTTCCTCATTCCTCTCTCCTCCACACAAGAACCCTTTGAAAGGTGGGAGCTGGACTCCCACAAGTGAGGCATGCTATGCAAGAGCTGGGACCTGTCGGGTGCAGCTCATTGGGAATCGTTTTCACTGGGTCATCTGCCAGGACTGCAAGGAGTGGTTACAGGGTGACCCAGAGGGAGGTGATGTGGAGCAAGAGGACTCTGGGCTAGATCTATGCATGGTGGGTATGTGCCTGGGGCTGGCCTGCCACTTTCAGAAGAACTAAGTGAGATGAGGTCTCCCCGTTCAATTCCCAGGAAAGACATGGCCGAGACCCCAGGACTCTAGGTCCTAACCTGAGAACACAGACCTGGCTGCATCCACTATGGAGACAGTTCTTGAGTGAGCAGAAGGCCAGGGGAACTGGTAAAGGTTGAAAGTCATGAACCAAAGATGGGAGGAGCAGAAAGGACTCAGAATGGGGGAGGAGAGCCATGGGAAGATATACCTTACTGCTCCAACCTTGTTCCTAGTTCAAGCCCTGACTCCCCGCAGCTTGGTGCTGTGGGCAGGTAGGTGGTTTTGCCTATCTGAGTCCTGGAGTGGAGAGCTGTGTGCGTGCAGCCTGCACGCAGTGAAACACTCAGACTAGGGTTTATGCAGACAAATCCAGGAGTCCCCCTGTCCCTTCCAGTTCCTTCTGAGTCTAGCCAGGGAGGAGGGACTACCCCAGAGCCTGCTGGGAGTGGACTTCTGGCCTGTGATCCTTCTCTATTGTGTGGCCATAGCTCCCTGCTCCCAAGGATGCAAGGACACCCTTGGGGTGGGTGTGGCATGGTGTTATCTTGTTGCTCAGTTGTCCTGCACACATGGCTTTGTTTCAGCCTCCTGCCCCGGCCTCTCTCCCCTCCCCCACCCGCACCTGTCAATCTTGGGCCTCCCCTCTCTTCCAGAGCAGGGACGTTCTGAGCTGCCCGCGGTCTGCGAATGGCAATCTGAGGAACCCCGCTGAGCCATGCTCCCTTTCAATCCACTCTCCGCTCCGTAGCCGCAGCATTGTAGTCTGGCTGAGACACGAACTGAATGAAGCAGCCGCTCAATTCGAGCCTGCTACAAGGGGAGTATTTTGATGTTTTCATTTCTTTCTAGTTCAATAATTCGAGAAAACACATGGATTCGGTGCTAGTTCCAACAGGCTCTCTAACTACTTAAAAAAAAAAAAAAACTTTGTGTTGGTTAAAAAGTATATAGGAGAAGGGAATCGATCTACAGAGGGAGCCTGGGGTGGGGTGGGGGTGGGGGCTGCAGCTTTTCTTGGGTGCTCTGTGACCCCTCCCGCTCTGACCTGAATTCTGCATTCCGTCTAGGGAGGTATCATCCTTGAGTCTTGCCTAGGCCAGGGAACAAAGAAAAGAGGCAAACGCGGGATCCTGTCCAAGCCCTGTGGTTGCTCTCCATGGTCCTGAAAGGCCCAAATGAGACTCACTACCTGCCCTCCCCCGCCCCCGATTCTTCCCCTCTCTTGTGCAAGAGGCCAAGGCTCTCAACAGACCTCATCTGAGCTAGGCGTTAGAGACAGACTTGCAAACAGAGACATTATCCCAGATGCACAGGTCATCCTACCATGAGGGCACAGCTCAAGAAGGGATATCGGCGAAGGGTGGGGGAGCAGCTAGGCTATTGGAGAGAGCACAGAGAAATAGGCTAGTCCAGAGTGGGACCGGAGAAGACCTTCTGAGAGAGGTGGTGTCCCAGCTGACAGTTAGCAGTGATGGGGACTTGAGCATGTGTATGGAGAGGATTTAGAGGGTTTCAGAATGAGAGACTCTGTATCTGAAGGCACAAACAAGTAAGAGCTGGGCTCAGCAGTCAAACACGCGGGCTCTGAGGTAATTTGTGTTCTCACTGGCTGTGTGATTCTAGGCAAATGACCCCCTCTCTGTGACTCCATTTACAAAATATTCTGTAGCTAAGAATATCAGATGCTGTCAGAGGACCGTGCCGAGGAACAAATGCTTTCAATAAAGGTCCGGTGCACAGCTTAGAGGCTGGAATGCAGCAGATGTCACCACAGGGCTCTTTGACAGGTATAGAGAAAGGGAGATGGCCAGAGAGGGGTCAACAGCAGTGGGAGGTACCAGAGAAGAAGGTTCTTAGATGATGACTTGCTTGATGGGATTCAGTCTGTCGGAACCCTCCAAGGGTGGCTGTGCAGAGAATGAGTGGGGGGCAGAGTTGAAACAGAGGTGATATACGTATGCTTTGAGGGGTGGTGGTTAGGATGAGGCAGGAGCAGATGCTGGGTGGAGGAGGGGCTCACCTGGGCCCCGCCCACACAGCTATCTTGGTGCAGTGGACATGGAACTGTCCATCATACCCTTTGTGCTTGGTCCTCCAGGCACTCCCAAGAAGAAAACCCTTGTGAACGCAGCACATCCTTCTGTCCTCCCTGTGAAGTGTGCAGGCATATACAGATACACATGCTCACAGAGTGTTTGTTTTATAAAGATGGGATTGAGTGAATGTTGCACACTTATCTCCAAATTGCTTTTCACATTCCACAATACCTTGTGGAAATCTCCTGAAGCTACGGGAAGAGGGTTAATTAAACTCTGCAGGCTGCTGGTATTCCACTCGTGGCTGCCCCACCACCTGCCTTTCTTGCCTTGCTCGGTCCCCTTCCAATGTCGCCTCAGTCCCCCCTAGAACCCAACTTCTCCCATACCCCTGGGAATTCAGCCTCTTTACGCAGCCTGACTCTCATGGTCGACTTCCAGCCTATTCATTCACAGGTCTGTCTGTGGGGCTTCACGGGACACCATGAAGGTAGGGCTTGGTCTTAGAATAAGGGGCTCCAGGAAGGCTTGTGGCGGTGCTTGATGTTAGCAACTTGGGCTGGCTGGGGACCTGAGATCTGTGTGGATGAGTGTATGGGGTAGAGACCCTGTGCCCAGAGCCTTTTCCAATCTTTTGTGTGGTGGCTACATATGTGTGTATGTACGTGTGCATGTACATGGAGGTCAGAGGACAACCCCTCATGTAGTTCCTTGGGCATGGCTAACCTTTTCAGTTTCTTCGTCTGGGCTTTTCCAGTGCTGAGATTATAGGCTTGTAACACTATGCCACGCCTTTTACTTTTTATTGTTCCTGTGGGTTCTGGATGATTCAGGGTATCTAGGTACTTCAGGTCCTCACACTCACAAAGCAAGCTCTTCGCCTAGCTCTGCCTCATTCCTCTTGGTCACAGGTCCTACCCCTGGGCTTCTCCTTTTCCACTAGAGTCCCCTTCTGACCTTAGCCATTCAGGATCAGTATTGTCCTGCCCCTATTGCGGGGCCATCCATCCTCCTTTCTCCCCCTCCTGAAGACTCTGGAGCCTGGAGGCTCCACAGCTGGGTCCTTCCGGAAGCAGCTAGGGAGAACCAAAGGCACTAGCCACAGCAGTGGTTTCCAGTTTCCCTGGGGCCAACTCACTGCTCTGTGCAGTGCAGTATCTTTTTCTGTGGCCACTGGAAATGCTTCTGTGCTTTGTTTTCTGGGATGGACCCCATACACACACACACACACACACACACACACACACACACACACACACACACACACACACACACCACCCTCAATCTGTGCTTCCACTTCAGAGATGGCAGTCCTGAGATACACAGTGTGGCCTTGCTGGGACCCCAGGTTACCAGAGGCCACTCCTAAGGTCCTCCTAGAACTGCTTTTTTAGGGTCCCCTGTGCACCTCGAGATCAGAGATCTCAGTGCCCACCAGCTACAGATGATAGTGCCCAGTGAGTCCAGTAGCAAGTGGTAGATGGGGCCACTCATCATTCTGTCGGCTTTGTTTTACTTTCAGGGTGATCTGGCTTTTATGGGGTGGGGGGATAGTGAGTTTCTAACATGACTGGGAAATAGTTCCCTTGTCAGAGAACCTACTAAGTGTAGATGAGGGGAGAAAGTGTCCTCGCAGGCTGTCATGGAGCCAGGGTGGGTGAAGAGGCTACTGGCTGCAAGCCTGCCAGACCACAGCTGTGGACTAGATCCACGCTCCTTCCCCGCAGCCTCCACATACCATTTTTTTTTTTAAAAGCTGTCGAATTGTGAAACATTTCCATACATATCTGAATTCTTTGGATCCTTAAAAAAAAAGTTGAGAATTCAGTAAGGTTGCAGGAGTCACAGACTACATGAGGCTGGCTCCCTAGGTGGGAGTAGTGTCCCCCCCCCCCATCACAGGAGCTACACTGGTTACAGGCCGTCTCTTGTCACAGTGACACACTGGAGGTTAGTTCTGGGGGGGTGGGATATCTTCTCAGGGATGAGGCCTCAGGCAGGGAGGCCCTCTGAAACTCAGACTAGCCCTGGACCTCCCCAGAGAAGACTACAGCCCAGGCACCTGGCATCAGGTGCCACACAGAGGCATCTGACTAGATGCCTGCATTTCAGTGGTAACAATGCAGGGGTTGTTTGAGGTGCCCTGTCCCTCTGGTCCGCTTTCTGGGTCTTACAACGATATATTCCTCCCCATCCCCCTATCCAGGACTGTGGGTGGATGGTGGACGCTTTCTGCTGCCCGACCTTCTAGGGGCGGCAGGGGGCGCTCCTGGCCCATGAGAACTCAACTCCAGCCACAGGACAAAAGCAGGGGTACCGTGAAACTTCTTGGGCTCCAAACTGGGGTACACAGCCAGCTCGGCACTGGCCCCTGGTTCCTGCTGTGGTGTTACTTTGGTCCTTTTTTTCTTTGTCCTGCCTCACTAGTGGCTTTGACTATACGCACCTCCCCTCCCCCTCTGCCTTGGCGCGCTATCCGCTGTCTTTATGTTTCTCCTTCCTCTCTGCCTCTGGATCATCCCGCTGCCTAGCTCGTTCTATACAAAAGGAGTCTGTCTGTCCAGGGGCCCAGGGTCAGGAGATGGGCTCGAATTGAGTAGCCAGCTTGAGTCTACAGGCACCAATGAGTTTGAGGCATGCTGGGACCTCGATCTCTGCGCAAGAGGCCTTCAAACTGTAAGAATTTTTGGAGGGGAGGACCCAACCCAGAGCCCCTCACGTCCCAGGCAAGTGCTCTCTGTTGTGCCGTATACTTGACCCCAAGTCACATTGAAAATTTTTTCTATTTATTTATTCACTCAACACGTATGTACACATATGCAGACATATGTGGAGGTCAGAGGACGACTTGCAGGAGGTGGTTCTCTCCTTCCATCATGTGGGTTCTGGGAACTGAACCCAGGTACCAAACTTGGTGGCAAGCACCTTTACTCACTAAGCCATATCAGTAGCCCTTAAATTACATTTAGAAGTTATTTATTTGTCGTTATTACACGTGCATGTATAATGTGAGTGTGGGTGTGCAGTGCACATGTGGAATATGGAGGTCAGAGGAAAGAAAATTTACGAAGTCAGATTTTCTTCTTCCACCATTACAAGGATCCAGGGATCAAATTCAGGTCACCAGGCTTGTACAGCAAATGCCTTGGTCCTCTGCGCCATGTCACTGTCCCCCAGATTACATTTTTATACCATGGCATCGCTGGAGCCCTGCACACATGCCCCTTTCCACCCACGGCGGACTCTAAGTGACACCCACCTCGGACCTGTTGGCCAGAGCAAGACCAAGCACCAGACTGCTGCAAGGGTTCCCCAAGGCTTCCCAGCGAGGAAGTGGGGCTTTCCAGGCTCTGAACCGAGGTCAGAGATAACGAACCTTCCAACTGGTTTTCAGAGGAGACCACACAGCCGGAGGCAGCCCACTCCAGGTGCTAGCTCCCAGCCCTAGCCCTCCGGAAAGTCGCAGTTACCCTCCGTCCCCGGGCGGCCTGGCAGCTGAGACGGCACATATGGCTGCTCAGTGAAGCTGTGCCCCTGTGTCACCGCTGACGGAGGGACAGATCCCCAACCTCAGAGGAGGGTCTCCCCAGGCCCCTTGTCCCCGACAAGGCTCCCTGCCGGCAACACTAGCAAGCGCAGCAGCCCTGCGGGGCGGCTGCCGTCCAGCTGGCTTGGCTGCTGACTGCAGAAGGAATGCTTCGCTTTTGTTCTCGGATCGCCAGCTGCTGCTTGCACAAGTACAGCCGCCACCCGGCTGCTGAGGCTGGGCAGCCCGTGGCAGGTTTCCTCACCTCTCTGGGCCCAGTTCTTCCATCTGAGACCCAAGGGTAGGGTCTGGCTGGACCAGCTCTGAGATGAGCTTGTGGCCTTGACACTTGATGTCAGCCACAGTTTCTCCGGTGCCCTTGGGAGGAAAAAAAAAAAGAAGAAGAAGGAAAGAAAAGCAAAAAAAATCTTTTTACAACCGAAAGAATGAAATTAGCATCCTTTGGCAATTAATGCATTTTTTTTCCCCAAGACTCAACTCTTAAAGTTCTGAGTGTTTGACTTTGATTTTAAATCGGTGGCTGTCAGGAGGAATTACAAGGCTCCCAAAGAAACACACAGACATTATAATTAAAGAGATGCCAATCTTGACAGGTAGTCGGAGAGGAGAGGGGACACAGTGATGAGAATGGAGAGGGGAGAAGGATGCTCTGAGCCCAGCGGGACAGGCCTGGCAGGAGAGGTGGCCCAGTCACAACAGGACCACACGCTACAAAGCCTTAGACTCTGCAAGGCCCCTGCACCACAGCCGCTTCACACCACAGCTCTGCAGAGGCAGTCTTTATTACCTGCATCACAGAGTGGTGATCAAAATTGCCCTGATTTTGGCCACAAATTCATACATAATGCAACAAACGCTCCCCACCCCACACTCTAGCCTGAAGTAAGCCCCCAAAGACACCTGAGCTCCATCCCCAGCCCAGCCTAAGCCCTGCTCCCAATCACTGTCCAATCCAGGCTGAGACTAGCTCCTGACCTACTCTAAGTCCCATCCCCTAAGCCTGAGGAGGCCCCCCTCTGACCTAAGCTAACCTGCTCCCCAACCAAGACAAGCCTCAGACTGACCCTGACCTTGGGCCAGGCTATCCCAGCTAAACCAAAGCCAAGCCCATCACATTGGACCCAAGATGGATGGCTGTGTGACCAGAGCAAACCTCTCCTCCAGCAGGCTCAGAGCTGGACCAGCAGCTGGTGAAGGAAGGCCTGGGAGTGGCTGGAGGGATAAAGAGACCAGGGAGTGTGGGCACTCAGAAGAGTGGAGGTATTACCCTTCAGGGGCACGGTCCACATTAGGGGACAGGGGCTAGGCGCTCTTTGCCACTGCCTGGGTGATCTGTGACCTGCTTGGGGTGGGCAGCTGGGCTAGACTCCCTTCACCCGCATCTCACAGATACTACGGACTGCCTCAGCTATAGGCTGAGGTCCTGCTGCGATGAAGGCCTCAGGGGAGGTGAGGGTCCTCCTCTTCCCCCCGGGCTGCCGTCTTCCCCCTACCCACCCCAGCTTCCCCTCTGATAGGCACCTCATTAGCAGAGTATCTGTAAATAACACCAAAGAGTTAGAGTTACAACAAGGTAGCTCATTAAAGCCACTTCGCTGTCTCACTTCCCAATTAGTGTTTCTGCAAGCAGCTGCCAAAGCTGCCTGTGACAGGGCACCTTGGCATGGCATGGGCCTTCCAGAGGGATCATCGGGGAGGCTGCAGACTGTAGAGGCAACCCTTCGACACCCTCCAGTCAGCACCCTGGGTGGCCATCTGCCAACACCAGGAAGCTTGGGCACGAGTGCCCACCATGGGGAAGGCCAGTGGCTCAAGCACTCTGTGAAGGCAGCCTAGATGTGGGCTCTGCTGAGAGTTCATCCCTCCACTGACCTGCATACTGGCCTGCTCCTGTGGTGTTCATGGCTCTGGAATTCCACCCCAGGTCATGCGGTCCAAACCCACTTGTGGTTGGAGAGATGGTTCAGTGGTTAGGAGTACTTACTGCTTTTCTAGAGGACCTAGGTTCGGTTCCCAGCACTCACATGGCAGCTCACAACCATCTGTAACTCCAGTTGCAGGGGAGCTGGCACTCTCTTCTGGCCTCTGTGGGCACCAGGCATGCATGCAGTATACATACATACATGCAGGCAAGGCATTCATACACATAAAAATGAACTTAAAAATCTTTTTAAAACCCTCACCTGTTTTGTATCCCTCCTTGAAGTCTTCCTCTTTTTTATGGGCCTAAGGTCTTCCCCTTGCAGCTTCTGGGGACAACTCTCTTCCCAGTGGGTGCCGAAGGCATCTGTGACAGAACTGGAGGAAATTTAAGTACAGAGAGGAGAAAAAGAACATTCTAGAGAGGCTGGGAGACACAGGAGTGGTGTCCCCAGGACAAACAAACTGGATTGCAATTGTTCTCTGTTTGCTCACACACTAGGGATTAAGTCGAGAAGGCTTTGATCCCTTGGTCCACGTCCCACAGCTGGGAGGCGCCACTGCGCAGACCAGGGCTGAGCCCCCTCCAAAGCCTGTCCTTGGAGTCGGGCTGAAATGACACAGGGGCTCGCCTGTGCCTGCAAGATGAGGATGAAGAGAGCCTCCAGTCCACTCTACCCTCTGCACAGTCCAACCCCGCTTCTGTCTTTCTCCAACTTGCTTTCGATCCCTGCTCTGCTTGTCCCGGTTTTCTTTTCTGCCTCAATTTGGGAGGGAAACATCTCCCAATTTCTCTCCCTCTTTCTGAATCGATAGCTTAGCTGGGCAAGGCAGAAAATGAAATTTACACTCAATGGTTTCCATGGCAACCAGGGTGCTGGGCCGCTTTCTCCTGCTCTTGGGGGCATGTTCTTCCTGGGAGAAAGCAGGTATCAGAAGTCCACAGCTTGAGAATGGGGTGGGGTTTAAACAGAACTGAGATCAAGCCGCCCCCCCCCCCACTGCTCTTCTGGCCCTGAGCATGAGGGAGGGGTGCCCTCCTTCCCCACCAGCTCAGGAGAGCAAGCTTCGGGTGCCATTATCCTCAGTTGTCCAGAGCGATGCCTACTCCACCTCTGGGTGCAGGTAGGCATTGTGCTAGGTGCTGGAGGCTTTTTTTTTTCTCTTTACTTCAACCTAAAGAGGAAGGTGTTATTGCTATCCCATGGGAAAAGCGAGTCCTGGGAATATTGTTAACCTTGCACCATGACTCAGAGTCAACACACGGCAGGAGGAAGCCTGGACTAGGACCTGTGGTTATAATGGGAGCGTAAGATTCCAAGCTGGTAGGGGACCCAGAGGCACACAGACTCACTTCCTGCCTCTCCAGTTCTGTGGATTAGATGAAGCTGAAAGCCCACGTCTGCAGCCCCCTGCAGTCTGGGTGTGTCTCATCTGAGCCTCACTTTCTTAGCACTGATTTGAGGGGTGGACCAGGTCTACCACTCAGGGGCAAAGCCCTCAAGCCCTGGGGTGGAGTGTGGTGTGCATCAGGACTCAGTGTTGGTGGCTGTCCCACTGGCCACTAGGCTTGGAGGTGGCCAGTAGGAGCAAGCCACCTACTTACACTGGTATGTATAGTAGGTGCTCTAAGAGGTACCCTGATGTGTATGGTAGGTGCTCTAAGAGGTACCAGGTATGGGAGCCCAGAGGAGGCCACTGTAAAGTCCGGGGTCAGGGAAGCTTCCTGGAGGAGGTGTGGACCAGACAGGACAGAAGGCACTTGAGGCAGAGATTGATGGGGGGGGGGAGTGAGTTTTGGACATCTGTGCAGAGGAGTGTGGGGTGGGCTGAGGTTCAGGCATGCTGAATGGCACGTGTCATCTCTGCCCACATAGTATCCATTCTGCTTCCTTCCAGAACCCACACTTCTCAAACTGTCCTCAAATGGTTCTTCATGGGTTGGCACTACCTGCTAAGTCTGTGAATGGACACACAAGTCAGTCTCAGCCATTGAGAGATCCACACTGCTCCAGCTGTTGTGATTGGTTGGGAAATGGACACAGGCCCGTTGGTCAATAGCTCTTGTCCTATATGAGCTACCTGGACCTCTTTGGCAGGAGTAGAAGAGCTGGGAGAGCCAAGCCTGAAGCTTGAGTGTGCCTTCCTGGGAGTAAAGCCCTTCTGAGAATGCAGCCATTGCAGAGGAACAAGTGGCAATGATGGGTGGCCCTGGAGGTGCTCCTGGATCCACTCGGAAGCCCAAGGTTTTCCTGGCATGATATGTCGCCTTAGTTCCATTTCTGTGCATGTGAACCAGGATTATACCTTTTGCATTGGGAAGAGGCCTCATTAGAGAGGAGTGCAGAGAGGGTAGCAGACACCAGGCCACAGGACCTATAGCCTCAGTGAGAGGCAACAGATGGGTGGAACCCTTGCTTAGAGGCAGTGTGAACATAGCCAGTCTGGGCTTTGGGGGGGAGGTCCTAGGGCAGCAGAGGAAGGAGATCTGCCGTGGGAGACTGGAGTTTGGTGGGTGAATGTGGGTAGGTAGATTTGGCTTCAGGCCAGTAGTGTTAGCTTCAGATAGCTGCTGTGACAGATCACTTCAAACCGATAGCTTCAAATAATACACTTAATCTCCAAAGTTCTGGAGGCCAGGGCTGAAGTGGGCCCAAAGACCCAAATCAAGCTGTCAACTGAGGGACTTCCTGTGCAGAAGCCCCAGTGGTGTCCCTCACCTTGGTCAGTGTCCATAGGCCACCCACTCCTGGTCTTGGAACACCATCACCCTCTTCGAGGCTGTGGCTCCAACCTTGGCTTCTGTCTTTGGATCTTTCCTTTCTGATTCTGGTCTCTGAGAAGCACCTTACAATGGCCTTGGTCACGTGGAAAGACCAGGACGGCCCGCTCGGCTCAAGATCTCAAGCCTAGTCACACCTGCAAAGCTTTCTTGCTGCTTAAACTGGCAAGTGCCCAGGTCCAGGGATTAGGATGTGGACATCTTTGGTGGCCATTATGCTACTGACCATATGGGAAGTGGGGCTGGAGGGCAGCAGTGGACGGGAGATACAGGGAGGGGCTGAGGGCCTGAGTATAGAGGATTTTTGTTTGTTTGTTTTGTTTTTTGGTATTTCGGGACAGGGTTTCTCTGTGTAGCCTGGCTGTCCTGGAACTCACTCTGTAGACCTGGCTGGCCTCAAACTCCGAGTGCTGGGATTAAAGGTGTACCCCACTACTCCTGGCTTGCATAGAGGGTTCTATCCTTTGTAGATGGGGCACCGATTCAAAGCCCCGTCTTATGATCCCTGGGGGAGTGGTTCCCAGAGGCCACTTTGATGAAGCCCTTGCTGAATCCTACCTTGCACATTCCTGTCTCTTCTACTGTGTCTCCTGGGATCATCCTGGTGACCCTCAAACTAAACCCTGGCCTTGGGTGGCATTGAGAGAGAGCCTGCTTTGCTGTGATTAAAGTGAGAGATCCAGAATGGATGAGACAACCCAGACACCGCCCCTGACAGTCCCATGGCAGTCCTCTGGCCTCTCTGTCCAGCGCAGCTTCCTGACAAACACCAGGGACAGTCCTTGTGGGGCAGGCCTTGTGGCTTGGCTGACTCCTCTGCTGGGATGGCCAGTCACTTCATTAGTGTCCTCCCCACTGGACAGCTGAGGCACACAGGCAGTGAGAGCAAAAGAACTCCCCTGAGGACACACAGTGGCGCAGGATAAAGAAGAAAATTTAATAGAAGCAAATCGCGGCTGGGCTTAAAACGGGCGCGTTTAACCAACTGGGGTCACGGCCATGCCGATCTCTACTGTCACCATGACAATGTGCCGTCTTTGTGGGTTTCAAGGATGTAACTTCCATCTGGGTGGTAATTTTCCTTCTAAGCCCACTCCATGTGGACTGTCTACAAGCTCTCACTTTCTCCCCTTCCCTAGCTATCACAATCAGCGTCTGGATGAATATCTGTATGACATTTAAAAGGCTAATGTCTATTTGACAGTCTTCAAAAGGCACTACTGAGAGAATAAGACAATTGTGACCATTGCTCGCCTGGTCTTCCTCATATGCCAGGGCTGGGAGTTAGAGCAGGGCATCCTCTAGCACGTGGGCTCCTGGGCTGTGGTGAAAGGTCCTATGGTGGACAGTGGGCTTGAGTACCAAAGAGGATGACATAAAACAGCTAGGTGAGGACTAGACCTGGTCTTGGTATTCAAGTTCTTTCTGCAATAGAGATGCTATGTCCCAGTGAAGAAGGATCTAGACACCTCCAGTGGCTCTGTGTGACTCAGATGCCAAAGCTACTGAGTGATTCACATGGCCTTCCTGAGGGGCTGCCATATGTGGCTCCTGACTTCCCACTCTGCAGATGTCCCTAGGCACACAGGTCATGGCTGGTCGTATGGCTAGCAGGCTCATTGCAGAGGCTACTGCTTCTCACCCTAGCTAGTTGACTCATGTGTTGCAACACTTTAGAACAACTCCGAGATAGAATTTCTAATGTGAAATCCCATTAACAAAGGTCTTCGTCCACTTTCTGTGGCTATAACAGGGTGCTGTGGAGTGCGCAGTTAATGGAGAACAGATATTGACTGCCGTGGTAATTGGAATGAGACTGTCCCCCATAGGCTCTGATATTTGAATACTTGGTCCCAGTTGGTGGCGATGTTTGAATAGGCTTAGGAGGTGTGGCCATGCTGGAGGAGTATGAGGTTTCAAAAGCTACCCATCACTTCCAGTCTCTCTTTTTGCTTCCTGCTTGTGGTTTAAAATGTGAGCTCCCAGCTTCCAGCTCCAGCCACCATGCCCGCTGCTTGTTCCTCAAATCCCCTCTACAGTGGCCCTTCTCCCTCTGGAACCACAAGCCAGATAACCCTTCATTCTATAAGTTGCCTTTGTCATGGTGTTTTATCACAACCATAGCAGAGTAACTAAGACAGAAGTTTGTACCAGGGAGTCGAGGAATGGGTTATTGCTGTGATAGGCCTACCAATATTTTTTTTTTTTTTTGAGAAATGTGGGTAGGAACTTTTCACTAGAAAAATTGTCAATGCTGTAAGTAGAACTTAATAGACCATCTTAATGAGAGCTTGGGAGACCGCGGCTGAAAGTCAGGAAGACTCAGCTCCAGAGGTTTCAGAGGGGAGTGATATTATCAACTGAGCTAGAGACAGTTATTATATTTTCACAAAATTGAGGCTGCTTCCCGCCATGTCCTAAAAGCTTTCCCGTGGCCAAATTTAAAAGTAATGGACTAATTTCTTTGGTAGAGGAGATTTCAAGACAGCCTGGTATTGACTCTGTCATGTGGCTATTAGTAATCATTCTTATTCAGGTCTATAATGAAAAATAACAAGTTGGACAAAAAGAAATACAAAACGTACAGTCTGAAGAGAAAATGAGAACCAGACGGTTTAATGCTGCAGCTGAAAGAAATAAGGAGATTAAAGTGAGGCCTAATCTGCCCTGGGAACAAGGGGAGGGTACCCTCTTGGGGAGACCCCACCCAGCTAAGCTTCAGACTTGTGAAAGAGCAGAAGTTGTTTCCTGTTCTTAGACAGGAACAGCAGACAAAAGCTGTTGAGAATGTGACTCAGGAGGGGAAGGATGCATCATCCAAAGCTGGCAGTATTGCCCGCACGGTGTGGTTAGAATCCTGAAGAATATGTGAGTATAGGAGCTGCGGAATTTTCCCTCAAGGTCTCAGAGAGGTGCTGAGACCAGGTGATATGTGCAGGTCAGTCCCTCCATGGAGACCCTGAGAGGCCTTTGGTGAGACTGTGGAAGTCAGGCCTAGCTTGTTGTGAAGACCCCAAGACATTGGAGATGCCAGAGCTGTGGAATTTCTGTCAAGGAAAGCTGAATACAGGGAGTGGAACTAGTCCAAGAGAGGGAAATATGTTACAGACAGCTGTTGGGTCCAAAGTGGGCCCCCAAAGTGGCAGTGTTGGTGACAGCGTCCTAACAGAAGGACCCTGACCAGGGGAAACAGAAAGATTGCTAGAGAGTCAAAGGGAGCCTAAGTTCGGTATTCCTCAGGAACCTCATAATCCCCTTCCATCCACCGGGGACCTCATAAAGGACCTCCCTTCTTCCACCCCAAAGGTCTTTACCTCAGGCAGGGACATCCTGTTCAAAGACCCCCAACCCTGATGACATTTTGCTTCTCTCTGCCCCCCACCCCTGAGAGACAGCCATGGTAGTGTGATTCCCCAACCAACCTTTCTTCCTAGCCATGGAGTGGCCTAGGGCAGTGGTCTCACTGAGCCCTTACTTAAAGCACAAAGATGGTGGACTGGAGCCATCTCGGCTCTTTGAGACGGAACGTGGAGCTACAGAATTTGGAGTTTGCCCTGCTGGGCTTCAGTCTTGCTTTGGTTCACTATTTTCTCACCACACCCCCATTCCTTCCTTTTGGAATGACAATGTATATTCTATGTCTTTATAGGTTGGAAGTATGTAATTTGCTTTGGGTTTTATAGTGGGTTACAGTTAAGAGATTGCCTTGAATCTCCGAGGAGACCTTGGACTTTTAAACAGTGTTTTAAAAATGTTAAACCATGGGGTCTTTTGAAGTTGGACTAAATGCATTTTTGCGTCACGATATGGTCATGAAACTATGAAGGCCAGAGGGTGAAATGTAGTGGTTTGAAAGAGAAATTCCACCCACAGTTTTAGATGTTTGGATACTTGGGACCAGTTGGTAGTGCTGTTTGGGGAGGGCTTCTCTGGAGGAAGTGCGTCACGGAGGGTGGGCTTTGAGGTTTCAAGAGTCACAACCCATTCCCAGTTCACTCTCTTGCAAGCATGAAGACGGAGTTTGATCCCCAAAGCCTATGTAAAAAAAGGTGGGCATGGGGCACAGACTTGCGATCCTAGCAGCGGGGAGGCACAGGCAGGAGGGGGAGGAGGAAAAAGAAATACCAGCTCCCATCTGGGCTGTGGAAAACCCCATCAGAGCCCAGGCTTGTGGATTATCACTTCCCTTCACTGTGACCCCGAGAGGTTTAGTCACCTGCCTAAGGACACACAGTTGGGACAGACGGAACTGCAAGGTGACTCTCCCCTGAACACTCGCACTCATGTTGAAGTATGTGTGTAGGGTAGGCTTCCAGGAGCCACACCTGTGTCATCCCCGCCCTGGGGTCTGAAGCTCCCCCTTGTCACAGTCTTGGTTGTTGGTTGGAGCGGGCCCTTAGTCTGTCTCCTGTGGTATCCGCAGCAATTCGGGCTGCAGATGGAGCGTGGAGGGTCTTGTGGACCACTGGACTTCATGTTAGACTCAGCTAATTGGTTAAATAGATTCTTCTACATGTGCAGCGTTGAGCTTTCTGCTTCGATAAGACATAATATTAATTTTAATTAAATCTCTGAAAGCTTGGCCAAATATTTCCATTTTCTGAACATGTTCCTTGATCTTGGCATCTTCCCCTGAGACAGGGTGGCTGAGAAGAGCCATCCTCTAGAGGGACATAGCCTGGGCATGGCAGGGGAGATGGGTGGCAGGCAGGAGAGGATGTTAGGAGTGCCACCTGGGAGGGACCCCTGTAAGCCAGGGCCCCTCCTCCTGTCCTGCCCTGGCCTCCCTACTCCCTTAACAAGGAACCGTGAACTTCTACTTGGTACTATGAAAGCCGGGCTGAATGGACAATTAGCAGGTTATCAGGCCGGAGAGCTGCCAAGCCCGGGATCAGGATCCACCTCTCTGCAAAGGCATGGTGCTCCAGGTCCCAGCATGAGTGCTCCAGGCACCTCATCCCTTGCTGCTGGGATGTGATTAGAAAGGATGAGGATGCCAACCTGACTCCAGCGATTCACCGCGCCGTTCCGAGCTTTGGTGAGAGCAGAGGAAGCCCTTCCGTTCCTGGTTAGGATAGCCTGGGTCTGGAGTTATGGAGAACATTCTGTGGAGAGGCAATAGAGCAAGGGGATGAGGGAACAGCTCCCAGGCAACTGTGGTCCAGCTTCCTACCCACTCTGGTGGCCCAGCCACTTGGCCCTGCTGATTGTTTTCTGCTGGGCCTCCTGGGCCCTCATCTGTCTGGCTCTGTCAAGAACCTCCTGTCTCCTCTGTGGCAGCTTAGCTGGTTCAGCCAGCCTCATTTTGGCTGGACTCCTTGCCCTAGAGGTTGGCCCATCCCACCCTTGGTGGAAGACCTGGCCCTCACTTCAACCTTGAGCCCAGACCAGATATAGGAAATAGTCAAGGTCACAGAGACCTTCCAGGTGACCCTGTATTTGCTGTTTGCCTCATGCATGTGGCAACCTATGCCTGCTCACAGTCTCCTGTAGGGGATGAGCAAACATCCATAGAGCAGGTCTGGGAGTCATGTACAGAAGCAACCTGGTGTTTACCATGGGCGGCACGAGGGTGGAATGATGTTTTTTTGTCCTTTATATTTATTTATTTTACGTCAATGGGTGTTTTGCCTGCATTTTGTCTGTGTACTGTGTGTGGGCAGTGTCCTTGGAGACCGGGAGAGAGTGTCGGGTCTCCTGGAACTGGAGACACCGGTGGTTGTGAGCTGACGTGTAGGTTCTGGACATGGCTCGGGTCCTCTGCAAGAGCAGCCAGTGCTTCCAACCACGGAGCCATCTCTCCAGCCTGGTGGTGCAACAGTCGCTTGTAGAATATTTTTCTGAATTTCTGCACTTTCTAAAGTGAGCAGACTTTATTTTTGTAAATAGAAAAAAATATACATATTCATCGTATGTTTGAAAATTAGCCGCAAGTGTAAAATATTGTAAGAATGTGTAGAATTTCCAAGCAGATATACTCGTCTCTACCTTCAGGAGAGGATGAGGCTTTCTGCAGCCTCTCCAAGGCCAGACAGATCCAGGTGATTGCATTGATCCAAAGGGCAGAACCAGGAATCACTCAGAATCAGGTGCTCTCTCTTCTAACTGTGGTTTTGTAGTTAGTTAGAGCTGATTGCCATGTTTCCAGCTGTCTGTGTGCTCCTGTTTAGGACTCTTTCTTTCTTTCTTTCTTTCTTTCTTTCTTTCTTTCTTTCTTTCTTTCTTTCTTTCTTTCTTTCTTTCTTTCTTTCTTTCTTTCTTTCTTCCTTCCTTCCTTCCTTCCTTCCTTCCTTCCTTCCTTCCTTCCTTCCTTCCTTCCTTCCTTCCTTCCTTCCTCTCTCTCTCTCTCTCTCTCTCTCTCTCTCTCTCTCTCTCTCTCTCTCTCTCTCTCTCTCTCTCTCCAGAGATTCTCTGTGTAGCCTTGGCTTCTCTGGAACTCTCTCTGTATACCAGACTGGCTTCAGACTCAGAGATCTGCCAGCCTCTGCCTCCCGAGTGCTGGGATTAAAGGCGAGCGCCACCACACCCGGCATCAGGCTGTCTTTTCTTATTGCTGCTCCAGCTCCTTCTGTGGTGTGTCAATCCTGCAATAGACGTTCTGAATATTTCTTTGCTATCTGCTATTTGTGCCAGAAAGCTGCTGATGGCATATTTTCCTATGCAGAATTTTCCTTCTTTTTCTTTTAAATTAATTTTAAAGATCATCATCGTCATTAGTTAAAGTCTTATGTAGCTCAGGCTGGCCTTAAATTCCTCCCACCTCTGCCAAGTACTGGAGTTACCAGTCAATACCATAATGCCTGACTTTGAAATATTCATTTCAAGTCACCAGAAAGGAAAGGGGCCTTTCCTACTCTGGATTTTCTCAGTTTGTGCCAACTTTATTGTATTGATTGATTGGTTGGTTGCTTGATGTTACTGGGGATGGAGCCTAGGGTCTCATGTGTGCCAGGCCAGTGCTCTCCCTCTGAGCTCTACCCCACTTTTATGGAGCCATGAACAGAGTTGACTGCTGTGCCCACTGTGAAGCTGATGACCAGCATCCACATGTTCAAGGCTCCCGTGAGTCCATCACACTGCATGTTTTCTGTGCTGTTTGCTGACATGCTCAGCATCTTTTTAAATCCTGGGTTATTTTGTACCCCACACAAACGTAAGGGACCTGTGTGTGCAGGTCTTCAGTGAGGTCCCCCTGGGGTGTGGATTGCTCTTACACTGAATTAACTCATTAATGATGCTGTTTATTTATTGGACACAAGGGACTCACACTGAGTTAATTATTTATTTACAGGGCCCCAGAGGCGAGTGTTGAGCTTATGATCTCTCTCCACATCGTGGCCGTTGCCGTCATTCTTACTATGCCTTTTCTTCTTTTATATTAATTTTCTCCCTCCTCATGGCCACGGTCTGGGCATGTACTCATTGGCTTGATAAGTGTCTTCATGTAGCTGTTTATCTTTATAAAATATTCAGCCTTGTCTTGTGTCAAGTGCAATAGAGTTCATCTCAATCATCCAACGTTTTAAGGTTGGTCCAGAGAACTTTTCATGATCTGTCACGTGGCTCCCAGCAGCTTTGGAGCTGGCACTGCTTCAGAGTCTTCAGATGGATGATGTTGCACAAGTGTCTCTGCCCCTGCTCTCCTGTGGACCTCAGCTCCTGCACTGGGAACCACAGCACCAGGTTTCAATTCCACTGAAGACAAGGGCTTCAGCTTCTGCATCTCTGCCTGTTCCGGGGAGTCGGGGGATTATTTATTTTTATTTATTTATCTAATTGTCATTGCTGTGGTGGGCAACGGCATGTGGTTTTCTGACTGCTACTGTCTCTCAAGTACTCTCCGGGCTTCCTTTGCCATGGCTGCCTCACTCCGTCCCCTACTCAAGAGATCACTCTGGGGTCAGTTTGCTGAAGTTAGCTCCTCCCATCTGGCCTGCTGCAGATTGGCTAGGTGTGGTTTTTAATTACGAAGAAAACATTTTTTTTTTTTTTGAAATAGGGTTTTATTCTGTCTACCAGGTTGGATTCCCCTGGGAACAAGAGTGCCTCCCACTGGCCCCCCTCAGTGGCTGAGTAGCTAGGACTAGGAGCACAGGCCATGATGTCTTTATGGGACAGATCTCCTTTGTTTTGAAATGTCCAATCCATCTATTTCCCACTTAATGCTTTCTGCATTACTGTCTTGTTAAGATTCCTACCCTGAGATCACAAATAAGTGTCCTTCATGGCTGGCTTGGTCTTTCCCTTAAAAACAAACAAGCAAACAAACAACAATGTTTGTGTGTGTGTGTGTGTGTGTGTGTGTGTGTGTGTGTGTGTGAGAGAGAGAGAGAGAGAGAGAGAGAGAGAGAGAGAGAGAGAGAGAGAGAGAGAGAGCATGTGTCACAGGATAATTTGTGGGAGTCAGTTCTCTCTTTACCACCATGTGGATCCTAGATCAGACTCAGGTCATTAGGCTTGGTGACAAGCACATTTACCTGCTTCGATGGTCAGTTCTGATTGTCAACTTGACACACTCTGAGAAGAGAGCCCCAGTAAGGGACCATCTAGATTAGGTTGATCTGTGGACATGTCTATGGCGGATTGTCTTGACTGCCTTTGTTGATGTAGGAAGACCCATTTTGAATGTGGGTGGGGCCACGTGGTCTGGACCCAAAATAAAAGGATGTGGAGAGGGCTGGAAAGATGACTCAGTGGTTAAGAGCACTGGCTGTTCTGCAGAGGACCTGGGCTTGGTTCCCAGCACCCACAAGGTGGCTTACAACCATCTGTAACTACAGTTTCAGGGATCTGATGCCCTCTTTTGGCCTCCTTGGGTACTGTAAGCATGTGGTGCATATACATACATGTAAACACAAATATACATAAAATAAATACATTAATTTAAAAAAGTTTAAAAGACATGGGAGAAGAAAAGCTGCCTGATTTTTTCCCTAGCTTGGCTCTCTCTCTTTCTCTCTAGTTCATCTGTTCTGTTGCTGTCTTTGCTGATTCCTTTCTGACATTAGAACTGGCTTCTTCAGGCTTCCAATGTAGATTGTCTTAGTTTACTCTCTCTCTGTTGCTGAGAGAGAGAGAGAGAGAGAGAGAGAGAGAGAGAGAGAGAGAGAGAGAAACTGAAAACTGAACACAGCCAAAGGCTTTATTTCATCTTATAGCTCATAGCCCATTATGAAAAGAAGTCAGGACAGGAACTCAAGCAAGGAAGGAGCATGGAGGCAGGAACTGAAGCAGAGACCATGGAGGGGTGCTGTTTACTGACTTGATCCCCATGGCTTGCTCAGTTAACTTTCTTTTTTCTTTGAGACAAGGTCTCATTGTATAGCTCTGGCTGTCCTGGAACTCACTATGGAGGCCAGGCTGGCCTCGGACTCACAGAGATCTGCCTGCCTCTGCCTACTGAGTGCTGGAATTAAAGGTGTGTGCCATCATGTCATGTTCAGCCTATCTTCTTTTACTGTTCAGATCCACCTGCCCAGGGGTGGCACCACCAACCATGGGCCCTCCCACATCAATCACTAATCAAGAAAATAGCCAATCTGATGGAGGCAGTGGAGACTTCCTTTTTCCAGCTGACCTTTAGCTTGTGTCAAAGAGATAAAAAACTGAGCAGCACATGGATCAAAAGCCAGTACCTCTCAGGAGCTCTCCAGGCCTTTGGCACCAGATAGGGACTGGCAAGTACTTCATGGACTGAGCATCTACTGGGTTCCTGGCCTCTTCAGTGTGAGTCAGCCATTGTTGGACTACTCTGACCTTAAGATGTAAGGCAATCTAACAAATTCCCTTTTCATATATATTCATTCTGCTGATTTACTCTTTCAGGAAACCCTGACTAGTAAACTCACCGAGGCATCTCACTGGCCCCTTGATCTTTCATGGTCACCTCAGCAAACAATCATGCACTCAGGACAGAAGTCCCCCCCACCCTCCGCCCCGTGCCAGGCCAGAGGTAAGGACTTAGCTTTATTTTGCTCCATGTAATGAGCTTGTTTCCTTTACCATATTATACCTATATCTATATATCTACATTTTTTCTATGCTGGTGATGGAACCCAGGGCTGGGTGCTGGGCAAGCATCTTACCGTAGATTCCCAACCCAGCTCTGACCCTGTTTCCTCCTCCTGTCTCTGGGATTGTGTTGAGCAGATGTGCATGGACAAGCGTTCTTAGTTGGTGCAGACAGTGTGTCTGACCTAGGAGGGAAGGGACTGGGGTTTGGACACAGTGAGGACAGTCCCTTCTACCATGTGGAACACTAGTGCATGGCATTCTGGGTTGGGTAAGACATTCCCTGGATTTTTCCCACTGGTAGATATTTTGGGGGTAAGTTTCTTATTAACCCATTCTTTCACTTTTTATTTCTCACCGACTGTATTGGGTACATTACATATCCAGGGAGTTAAGGGGGGGGGTGTTACTTGCATACAGGAGAGTTGAGATGAGACAGGTGCATGCCCTGTAGGGGTCATCCAGGCCCAGGAACTTCCAGCCCTTTAGTTTACTCAGAAGGTGGCTTCCCCACTGGTTCCTTCCACCACACATCAGTCCACTCTAACTTTTACATAATTAAATCATGAGGCATGTGAGTTTTCACCACATTGTGGGGGCAATTCCTATTTGGCTAGCTTTCTCTTGGTTGTGACAAGACACTTGACAGTTAGTCGGTGAGGAGGCTCAGGGTAAAGGCACTTGCCACCAAGCCTGATGATCTGAGTTCAGTTTCTAGGACCCATATGGTAGAAGGAGAGAACTCACTCCTTCAAGCTGTCCCCTGACCTCCATGGCACACACACAAACACGTGCACACAAATAAATAAGTGTAATAGAAAGAGATGGCAGGATGGCTCAACAGTTAAGGGCACTGGTAGAATGTGGGTTTGATTGCTAGCACCCACATGGTAGATTACTATCTCTGTAATTCCAGTCACAGGGCATCTGACACCCTCTTCTGGCCTCTGCAAACACTAGGCTCACACATGGTGTACAGACATGCATGCAGACAAACACCCACATACATAAAATTAAAAAAAAATATACCTTCAAAAGCAACTTAAGCAAGAGGGTCTACTTGGCTCCTGGTTTAAGGGTGTGGTCCATCCTGGTGAGGAAATCATGGCGGCAGGGGTGTGAGGTGGCTGGTCACACTGTATTTACAGTCAGGAAGCAGAAAGATATGAATGCTAGTATTTAGCTGGCTTCCTCCAGTTTTCCTTTTTGTTCATAGTGGGACACTAGCCTCTAGGGTGCTATTGTCCTTCATTAGGTGGGTCTTTCTTCCCCAATTAATGCCCTCTGGACATGTTCCCATAGATCCATCTAGAGATGTGTCTCCTCGATACCTCAGATTCCAGTGCTGCTGAAAATGGAGACTTCCTACCCCAGCCCCCAAGCGCTCTTCTCTGCTTCTTCATTCATCAGTGGTGTGACATGGGTGTTTTCAACATTATTCTAGCTTCAGACACACACCCGCCTCCAGTGGCTTCCTCGCTTTCCTTAGTTTCTGAAGCAATGGAACCTGCTGCTTAGACCTTTTTCTTGAGAATTTGGGGGAGCTCACTCATAACATATCCGGAAAACAAACCTTTGACCGCCCTCTAAACTTCTTTAGTTGTTACCGATATAGTCAGGTTCCCAATTTATATTGCCCCAATTTTATTTTTTTGCCTGGAATATATCTGTTCATTCAACTTTCATGTTGCTGGTGATATCAATTTAGTTTGAGTTCGTTCATTCATTTCCACAGGTGCTTATTTCCTCTTTACACTCTGCCTTTGTTAATGTAACTTTGTATCTTCTCCAGATGCCTTTGCTAATGTAACTTTGTATCTTCTCCAGACCCGTGAGGATGCTTGAAGAGCCACCCGGCTTGTGGATCTGACTCTGTCCCTGTGACGTAGACGTGGGTTTCTGCCCTGCTGACTCTGTGTTTGATTCGGGCAGACTTCCTCTGCTCTTTCACACATGGGCGGTCTGGTGAAAGTCTCATGTGAGCCCAGGGAAGACACTCCCGAGCCTGTCAGATGGACATCCTCATGAATATAAATACCGCACCGGGTGCTTCCGCTCTCTGTAGGAGCTTCAGCTCTCGCCTCGCTGCAACAATCTTCAGCACACCCTCTGAGTCCCCATTTTCTTGCCCAGTTCCTCAGCTGCTGGGCATCCCACAGCTCTGCTTGGGAACTTAGGCTCGCTGTTAACAAGATGTATTCTCCTTCCATTGTTCTTTTTTTATTTTTTGCAACTAAACTGACTCACTTTTGTCCCTTACAACAGATTTGCTTTGGATCTCATCTTTTCCCCTCTGACACTGAAGTTGCTGGACTTCCTTTTGTTCCCGATTTGCACTCCCTTTTATTTTCTTTTCATCTCTCTGGAAGCTAGACTGCTAGATTCCTTTCTGTTTTGAACCTTTCGAAGATGGTATGTCTTTTTTCTTAAACTGTCTCATTTATATTTAATCTGGGTTATATTAGGGTCTACTTCTTTTTAATAAATTTATTTGTTATTGTGCATACGCATGACACTTGTGGGGGTGGGGGTGCTGTGATTCAACACATGTGTGGGGGGTCAGAGGGCAACTCAGCGGAGTCAGTGCTTTTCTTCACCCTTACCTGGGTTCTGGGCATCACACTCAGGATGTCAAACATGAGCTGTAGGTATCCACCCACATCTGCTGGACCATCCATCCAGCCCACTCCCCAGCCTTTTCCACTTCCTTCTTATCATATTTTCTTTACTTTTAAATAGCTAGGTGTCTTCATTAGGGTTTCTAAGGCTGTGAAGAGACACCATGACCACAGAAACTCTTATAAAGGAAAAACATTTAATTGAGGTGGTGGTTAACAGTTCAGAGGTTCAGTCCATTATCATCATGGTGGGACATGGCAGTGTGCAGGCAGACATGGTCCTGGAGAAGGAGCTGAGAGTTCTACATCTTGTAGGCAATAGGAAGTGGTCTGAAACACTGGGCAGTATCTTGAGGATATATGAGACCTCAAAACCTGCCTCTCCAGTGACACACTTCCTCCAACAAGACCACCCCTACTCCAACAAGACCACACCTCCCAATAATGCCACTCCCTTTGGGGGGCATTTTCTTTCAAACCACCATACCAGTGTGGTGGCATGCATGTTTAATCCCAGCACTCAGGAGGTTGAGGCTGGTGTATCTCTGTAAGTTCAAGGCCAGCCTGGTCTACATAGTGGAATTCCTTCTTACTATATATATATATATATATTTTGTGATATATATTTTTTATTTTACAATACCATTCAGTTCTACATATCAGCCATGGGTTCCCCTATTCTCCCCCCTCCCACACTCTCCCCTTACCCCCAGCCCACCCTCCATTCCCACCTCCTCCAGGACAAGTCCTCCCCCGAGGACTGTGATCGACTTGGTAGAATCAGTCCAGGGAGGTCCAGTCCCTTCCTCCCAGACTAAGCCAAGTGTCCCTGCATAAGTTCCTGGTTTCAAACAGCCAACTCATGGAATGAGCACAGGACTTGGTCCCACTGCCTAGATGCCTCCCAAACTGATCAAGCCAATCAACTGTCTCACCTATTCAGAGGGCCTGATCCAGCTGGGAGCCCCTCAGTCTTACTATATTTTTGTCACTCATTAGCCCACTTTTTCATTACTATAATGACACACCAGAGGCAGGCTGACTTTATGAAGGAAAAAGCATGAGTCAGCTCATAGTTTTTGGAAAGTCTCAAGATCAGACTCCTTAGCTTGGGCTCTGGGGACCACTGATGGCCTATGCTATCATGGCAGGATATGTATGGAAACTGGTGGTCAACTTACCAGATGTGAAGCCAGAGAGGCTGGGATCCACCTCTGCCGATCATTGAGGACTAGGATGCCTGTCCAGAGCTGGGTCAGGGTTTCCTCTGATCTGGAACTGGGGTATTTCACTCCACCATGCTTACATGCTTGCCAATGGACACTCCTGTTCAGTACAATGTCACTCAAGACAGCTTGTACTTCCACAGAAACATGCGCTCTGAGGAGGGAAAGGCAGTGCCGGGGAGCCTGGAGCTGCAGAGGGCGGAGGAGCTGCAGAGGGTGGAGGAGCTGAGATGGGGAGCCTGGAGCTGCAGAGGGTGGAGGAGCTGAGATGGGGAGCCTGGAGCTGCAGAGGGTGGAGGAGCTGCAGAGGGTGGAGGAGCTGAGATGGGAGCCTGGAGCTGCAGAGGGTGGAGGAGCTGAGATGGGGAGCCTAGAGCTGCAGGGGGTGGAGGAGCTGAGATGGGGAGCCTGGAGCTGCAGGGGGTGGAGGAGCTGAGATGGGGAGCCTGGAGCTGCAGAGGGTGGAGGAGCTGAGATGGGAGCCTGGAGCTGCAGAGGGTGGAGGAGCTGAGATGGGGAGCCTGGAGCTGCAGAGGGTGGAGGAGCTGCAGAGGGTGGAGGAGCTGAGATGGGAGCCTGGAGCTGCAGAGGGTGGAGGAGCTGAGATGGGGAGCCTAGAACTGCAGGGGGTGGAGGAGCTGAGATGGGGAGCCTGGAGCTGCAGGGGGTGGAGGAGCTGCAGAGGGTGGAGGAGCGGAGACAGCCTTTGTTCCTGCTGCTTCACACCCAGGGGCTGGGCTGGACACCTGAGGCTGGGCCAACCTCACCTGCTTCCACAGCTGTTTTTTTTTTTTTGTTTGTTTGTTTGTTTGTTTTTGGTCCACAGGACTTGCAGGGTGACACTTCTGCTGGGACACAGGGAACTTAGTGTTTCCTGTCTTCTGGGGCTCTAAGATGGCCACGGTCAGAGCCTCTCTCAGGGTAAAATGGTCCTCCCACGGAGACCACGTGAAGGTACTGTGAACAGCAAGGCTGTAGCTACAGATGCCACCCATGGCCCCCATCATCTTCCAAATGTGACTGTGTGAGGGATCCTGGTGGAAGCCCCTAGCCCAGCGCCCACACAACCACAGGGGCTAGGGTAACCGTTAGTATTTGCTGATGGATTGATGGACCTGGGTGCTGGGGATGGAACCCAGGATCTGAAGATGCCAGGTGCATGCCTCACCTCCAAACTGCCCCCACACACCCAGAAAACTGCTCATTTAAGGCCCAGGTCTTGGATGGTGTATTCCAGAACATCAGGTGACCTGTGAGGTGCTAATCCAAGCCTCCGAAAAGCAGAGGTTTACACCCATCTTCTACTCTGGTCTGCTCCCTCAGCTGTGGCGACAGGAGGCAGGGGCGTGTTGGGACCAGCCTGTCCTCCAGTGACCTGCTTGGCCAAGAGCCAGGTTGTTCTGCCTGGACTGGCTCAGTGGTCATTATTGGCAGCAGCCCCAAGGGAAAGGAGCTCACTAAACAGCATTCACCCAACTACTCACAGGCCGACTGCTCCTCTCTTCAGGTGGTCATCCTCCTTCTTCCCCCCATGCACATACACATACACATATGCACACATACATATGAACACACACACGACATTGTATAAACTGCATACATACATGTATACATGCACACCAGTGTGAACATATGCATAGACACAATATATGGACATATTCACATACACATATATACTCACACATGTAACACACATAAAGACACATGAATCACACATGCACATACATACACACACAAACATTCATGAATAGAAACAATATATGGGCACATGGGCACATGTATACACATACATATAAGACACATAAGGCACACATATGCACTACACATGCACACACACATACACATAAACATTTATGCATAGAAACAATATATGAGCACATGTAAGACACGTACACACAGGCACACACAGGCACCACACACGCATATGAATACACATACATGTATACACATGTAACATTCAGGCACACACACATCATAAATACATGCTTAGACATGTGCATATACACATGTATGCACACAATGCATGTGCACCTGTGCACTGCACACATAGCCGCATCAGAATGAGATCACCTTTATTTATTTTTATTTTATGTGCATTGGTGTTTTGCCTGCATGTATGTCTGTGTGAAGGTGTCAGATCTTGGAGTTACAGTTATGAGTTGCCATGTGGGTGCTGGGAATTGAACCCAGGTCCTCTGGAAGAACAGCCAGTGCTCTTAACTACTGATCCATCTCTCCAGCCCCATAAGGTCACTTTCTAACTCACAGCTTCCAGCCACTCCTCAGATCTACCAAGCTCCCTTTCTGTGCTGTGGACCCTGGAGCTGGGTTTTGGGCACCGAGCCAGCAGCCAGCACCACATCTTGTTTGCGCTGAATTACAGACTCCTTAGGGGAGAACGGATCCTTGGCTCGAGAGCCCTCTAGTTTTCTCTACTCGTTTTTTGTCTGTGTTGGGGATAGATCTTCCATTGTTATTAATCACTAGCTTTAGTAGCTACTATGACTGGGCTACCCCCCCCTGCCCCCAGTATTTCCTCTTTGGTCACGTGCTGAATTCTGACTTGTTCTAGACTTTGTATCTGGGAGGCAGCTGTCTCTTTGTAAACACCAACAGTTTGTTACCATTTCCTCTCTGAGGTCTGAAGACAGCCTTGCTGTCCAGGGTGTGACCTCGGGTCACCAGACCTGCCTCCATTCTGAGGGATGAGGCCCTCTTTGTAGCCACACTCCCAGCCCATGGGGGCTGAATTCTAAGTCCTGGGATGATGCCTAACACTGAGCACAGACAGTACTGGACCGTGTACCCCCCATGTTCTCTGTGTGCAGAAGTGTGAAGTTTTGGCTGACAAACCAGGCAGGAGAAGATGAACAGAGGTTTCTCAGAATCAGGACAGTTATAGCCACACACAAGTGTGAGTTTGTACTCTACGCTGTGACAACAAATTTAGTAAAACAGCAGCCTTAGATAATTTGCACTGTCATGGATTCTTATATGTTGATACAAATGTAAACTATTTTTATATTCCTGTTTAAGATAATTTGTATATTGATACAAATACAGAACTATATTTGTTATAATGTACATATATTTCTACTCTTATTTGAAATATTTGTATATTGATACAAATGTAAATTTATATCTGTCATACTTTATGTATGTTCTACTTCTGTTTAGGATATTCGGTATATTGATATATATTTAAGATTATTGTCATATTGCATATCGCACTATATATTCCTACCATGTTATAAATATCTTGTGTATTGTCACAATTTTGAAGTCATTGTTCTTTACCATACATTTGTTTATAGACTGTTTACTTTGTTTACATGAAGCCTTAGTCCTTAGGTTATTTTGGTAGATAAGACTTATAGATTTATAGTCACCTATGCTTGTCATCTCTATAGTTACATTAGTTAGGTTATCCAGATTTACAGATACATAGGTCAGATGGACAGGTAATCTTCAAACACTTCATAGACCTAGAGAATATGGCATTTAAATAACTTAGAATTCTGTTGACGTGAGACACAATTGCTCCTGGCTGCACCAATTTGATCCCGAGAGAATTTTGGGCTTCTAAGACATTTCCATTTGGAAGTTTGTCTTCTTGGCACAAAATGGCCTACTGGGCAAAGAACTTCCCTTGCCTCGACTGCTGACAGTACAAATGCAATGCTGTCCTTTCTGGACAAGCAGGACACAAGGAAAGTGACCACTGTACTCTGCCAAGACAGGGTAAGATGGTCTTTCAGAATTCCTGCTTCTGAAAATGGTCTGTCTAGAGTATCTACTCTAGACCTGTAGTCAATTTGAATGCACCAACAATAATGAGAAACATTAGGTGATTGTCCAGGCTGCCAGCTGTCTCGGTCTACTCTTGCAAGATTCCCTAAAGTTGCTTGCATCCATCTACCATTTCTCAGATACCATTATATTCCTTCTCAGATCTTTGATGGGATTGAAGACTAGCAGTTATAGTTACAACTTAGTATATATATTATCTTAGATAGAACATATTAAGTATTAGATTCAGGTTCTTTAGGATAGGACACCTTTTGGAATGATCTTTGTAACATGCCATTTACCTATGCTCTATACTTCTCTGGATTTTAGTATGTGTTTGTTGCTTGATATTGTTCACATTGGGTGTAGTTCCATCTTATCTAGGTCATTATCCCTCATTATTCCTGGACAATATTTGATAACCATTCTTTTGTATATAGTCTTGTATTAGGTTAGAACCTTCTTATTTAGACATAAAGGGGGAGATGTAGTGGGTAGCCATTCCAGCTTTGATCTGGAAGTTCCAACCCCCATTGAGGCTTCGGCAATTGTCATGCCTACAAGGCAGGGCCAAGGGAGGCACCTGGAGACCTGAGATCTGGATGGGCCAGCACTCTCTCTGTTCCTGGACCCTTGATGGTGGAGGTTGACCGAGCAGAGCTCCAGAGAACACCGCTGGACTGCGATACACCTTCCCCAGACCCCACGACCTACCTATCCCTTCATTTGTAAGTTACCCACTAAATAAATCTTCCTTTTAACTACGTGGAGTGGCCTTAATAATTTTACCAATAACACACCCCCTGAAGCAAGCAAATAAAAGGAGAAAAGATCTGGTTTGGCCCACAGGTTTCATTCAGTACCTGGTCTCCATCCACAGCTCTGCCTGTAGTTCAAATGGGTGTGCATCATGGAGGGAGCCTGTGGCAGAGAATGCTGCTCGCCCATGGGAGCCAGGAAGCAATCAAAAGAAAGGAGGGACTGGGCCCTAACAGTCCCTTTAAGGGCAGCCCTCGTGCATCTCTCTTCCTTCCTCTAGGCTCCAACACCTCCCACGTTGCCACAGGCTGGGGCCACATGGCTTTTGGAGAACTTTGAGAAACATACCACACAGATTCTGTTTAAAAAGTTGTCACCATCATGTCTTTTGAGCTCAGGGGTCATTATTAAAGTAGAATAAGGGGCTACTTGAATACCAATAGTGACACAGAATCTGTCTACCTGAAAACAGAGATAGCTAATGGGAGGGTAGTATATACAGCATGGATTTATGTTCAGGCAGTGTGACATTTCATGCTTCTCCTTAGGATTGTGTCAATATAAAACTGATGAATTGTCTGTTTATGGATAATTTTCATTGATGATTTCAGACCACAGTTGAAAACAGGATCCTGAAACCACAAATTGCTGGATAAGGGATTCCTGCTGGCTTTTCCTGGCATCTTCCAGGCCCAGCCATGGGAGGAGGTGAGCTTCTTCCTCCTTGCTTGCTTCCTTGCTGTCAATCCTGGGGACACAGCTCAAGTTTCACTGTTGGGTTTGCTACAGGCAGATCTATTAAATTAAGAAATCCCCTTTCTGTACCTAGAACAGATTTACAAGTCATAAATGAATGTCAAATTTTATCAACCACCTCCTTGGGGGTATCCATGTAAATGATCACGTGATTTTCCTTTTAGCCTGTTAACATAGTGGATAGTTACAATCATAGGTTGAGCTTTAAGTCCTGGGCTGATGCTCTTTCATTCCAACCTGCTAATCTTTTGATTTTACTGTACATGTAATTTATTAAGACCTTATTTAAGCTTTTAGAAAATGCTTAATGTGAAATAGCACCAGTTTCTTCCTTTTTAAGTATCTTTGCCTCATTTGCCAAGGAAGGAGGGGTGTTTTCAATTTTCTCCCATTCTCAAATTTATACAACTCTTTTAATTTTGAGAAAATTCCTCTGAACAACTCTAGTTAGAAAGTATGTAGAGGATGGGAGAGGTGGCTCAGCAGTTAGGATTGTTTGCTGCTAGAACCCAGGTTAGAATCCCAGTACCCACGTCTGGTGGGTCACAGCCACCTGTAGCTCCAGCTCCAGGAGACCTGTCGCCCTCTTCTGGCCTCTGCTGGTACTGCACACATGTGACATATACACAGACATACACACAAACAAAAATAAGTCTTAAAAAAAAAACATCAAAATTAGAACAACCTAAAGGTGATCAGCAGTATGCCTTGTCTCTGGGAGCCCCTGAGGGATTTGACTGTTCAAAATCTTACATTGGATGATGTGAGAAGCTGGGAACTGAACAGGCTACCTACCATGTTTAGAGGTGGGGTTTTGGGGCACGATTAGATTAGATCAACCGAGTAGGGTCCCATGATCAAATCCCAGCTATTTTTTAGAGAGATGGAGACCCCCTCATGGATGGACTTTACACTCCTTCCCATTATGATCTGTAGCCACAGAGACCTTTGTTTGAACTTCCACCCTGTAGCTGGAAGATTTTGTTTTGTTTTGTTTTTGTTTTTGTTTGTTTTATAAAGCTGACAGCCCCAGGTCTTCTGATTTAGTGATGAAAAATTGACTACTATAAATGAGAGATTAGTTGTGAGCCTGACAAATCAATGCTGGCATCTGTCTGAACATAAAGAAGTGTTTATTTGGGAAAAAAAAAGGAAGGCTCTAAGTAACAGGGAGCAAGAGTTCTCCAACAAGACCATGAAATAGAAGCAATTAAAAAAAAGCTCTAAGGTTGAATGCATAAATGTATATGTAAATTTAAAAAATAGAATTGAAACAAACCCTCTGAACTGTTCACAAAGGTTGCCTCCAAGCGAACAGGACAATGAAGCCAGAGAGAATGAGCGCAATTGTCGAAGAACTCTTATGTCTGATTCTTTGCACTTTGGAACTGATTGACTATTTTACGAGGAAAATATTTTTATACTACCTTTGATTCTTAAAACCAATTTTTTTAAAATTAAAAAGATCACGCCAGTCACATTTTTCAGACACAATGGAAATAAAACTGGAAATGAATGAGAGGACGCTATCCCTAAATCTAGCCACTTGGAAATTTAAAAACAAATCTAAATAATGTGAGTGAAACAATAAATCAAAATGGAATTATCAACAATTTAGAAATGAGCTACAATAAAGGCTTTCCATAAAAGCCCCCAGGATACCACCCAAGCTGCAGTACTTAGAGGAAAATGAATAGCTGTAAATGCCGTCATTAGAAAGAGGAGAGATTGGAAAGAACTCAGCTTTTACCTCAATAAGCGCGGAAATAAACATCAAAATAAAGCCAGAGAAAGACGATGGAAGAAATTAATGTAGAAAGGGAGCAGAAATTAATGAAATAGAATAAAAACAATGGTGGGCTCTTGCTATAAAAATGAAAGATAATGCTTTGAAAACAACTGATAAACTAAACAAAACCGGCATATTTGAGCAGGGAAACACATACTATCCATGAGAGCGAAGGGGCCTTCTGGACGCACCATTCATTGAAACACAGGGAAGCATAGAGCACCAAATTCTGCCAGTAAATCTGAACGTCACAAGCAATCAAGACGCTTTTCAGAAGAAACGGGTCTGTGCAAAGTGGAAGTCTTCCCCGAGCCACCAGGTGGATGACCAGCGACTTGGGAAGCTCCATGTTTCTTTGGCGCCTTCCTCATAGCTCACTTGCTGAGGGCCCAGAGGGAGGCCTGGGTGGACCTGGCTGCTGGATCTGTTCCCGTGGACAGCTGTGGGGTGGCCGGCAGTGGGATTCTGCTGGACAGTCTTGGGGGAAGGTAGACCTTGGAGAGCTATAAACCATGTAGGGTGGTTTCCTGCCTCAGTCCACAGCCAGGAAGACTGGCTGGTAGTCCACACTGAATGAGGATGAGAGGGGAAAAATTATGAACAGATCTATCCCCAAAGAGAGCTAAGAGGATAGCCTAATAGGAAAGGGAGACAGAAAGAAAAGAGGAGAAATAAAAACAACCCAGGTGGGCACTTTCATGGGGAATTTCTATTGCATCTTTAAAAAAAGGTGACCTTTGGCTGGGACCCCTGGACCCTGTGTCCAAACTCTTCACTGTTATGTGTTAGCGAATGTAAGTTCATGCATCATGGGTCCAGCTCAGTGTGGGTTGAACAAACAGGAGACTGGGGATTTCTTAGGAGGCCTCTGTTTCCCTCTTCTGATAGGCTAGATCCTAATGGTAGAGACAGAGAAAATGGGGACCAGAAAACAGGAAATAGTTTGTTCATTCGTTTTCATTCATTCATTCATTCATTCATTCATTCATTCATTCATTCATTCATTCAGCACTCTCCATGCTTGTGCTCTTTGAAGCAGGAAGACCTTAGCAGTGAACAAACAAGCAACCCCTGAGACCTCAGTGGTGACTTGGGAAGTGGTCCCAGTAGCAAAAATGGCCAGTTCAAAAGGTCCTGGGGCAGGAGCAAGCCGGCCAACTCTGGGAGCAGTTGTGAGGCCAAGATGGCTGGGGTGGCATGGTTGGCGGCAGGAATAAGGTCAGAGCCGAGCAGGCACGGTGGCTACTCGAGAGCTCTCAGTGAGACTAACAGGGAGAAGATCTGGTTTCTTCTTCAGATTTCCCCCAGGTATGGTCATGAGGAGAATGTGAGGGTCAAGGTCACAGCGGGGACTAGGGTCACTGTCTAGAGGTGGGGATGGAACCAGGGTGTGGCTGTGGAGGAGGGAGGAGGGATCTTATGCAGAAACAGGTCAGGATGAGTCTGGCAGGATTGGCCCCGTAATTCTCGGAGGGGCTGGAGGAGTGGAGGGTGGTACCCAAAGTACCTCTGCAGGTCCCCTGGGTGAGCACCAAGGCTCCAGACATTGGTGGAGAAATGAGAAAGGACTGGGCCTGAGAAATTCCTTCTGCAGGGCTGAGCCACAGGGAGGAGGAAGAGTGTGGCTGGGACAGTGTAAGTCTCAGGGGCTGTGACAGGCCTCAGACTCGGGTCTGGTCCTGCACCTGCGCTGACTGTATCTCTCAGGCCCCTACTCTTGCCAGCATGGTTTTCCTGCTGTTAACTGGCTAGCCCCCCCCCCCCCCCCCCCCCCCGGAACCAGCCTCAGCTGAGACGCTGCCCTGGCTCCGTGCCTCCCTGCTGGCAGCCTCTGAGATTCACAAATTTCAGGCTGACACCATAGTAACCATGTAATGGGGTTCAAGATTCCTGTGTCATCCCTGGATGAGGCAGGGTGGGGGAGGGGAGGGCCCTGCAGACCAGCAATTATTTTTTAGTTGCCAAGGAAAATGTAAACGGAAGGTCAGCCTTAGCTTGGACTCTTTGTTTTGTTTTTTTCCCTTTGCAGGATGGGTTGATTTGGGAGATTAAATTGTGTGTTCTTGTCCCTGGCTTCCCGTGGTCCTGTCGGCCCGAGGGCGGAGGCGGTGCAGCTGCAGCGACAGAGACTGGGAAGGCATGGCAGCTGCAGCTCCAGCCTGCCTGGCATCTTGAGAAGCCCTGGCCAGCTGTTCCCACCCACCGGAGTGCAGCCTGGAGCCTGGTCTGGGGTTTTAGCCCAAGGTCAGAGGGACTGGGGTGCCTGTGAACTCTGTGGCAAGAGCAGGATGGCCCAGCAGAAGAACCAGCAAAAGAACAAGAAGCCAGAAGAACCATCCTGGCAACTCACAGGATGAGAAAAAAACAATGAATTGTACCGATTTAAGTTACTGAAGCCGAGTGTGGTGGTTGGTGTAAGTCTTTAATCCTAGCACTCAGGAGGCAGAGACAGGAGGAGCTCTGTGAGTTCAAGGTCAGACTAGTCTACATAGAGAGTTCCAGGACAGCCAGAGCTGTTACACAGAGAAACTCTGTCTTGGAAAACAAACAAACAAACAAACAAACAAAAACAGTTGCAAGACTTAGGGTAGCTCCTTATGTGGCAAGTGCTCACTGACAGGTCCTACTTTTCTCTCTCATCAGGAGAGTTTCTTTTGAGAGAGGGAGTCATTGCCCTTGGTTTCTCTGGATGGTGAGGCCAGGGCCAGGCCTCCCTCAGGAGGCAGTGGGGGCTCTGTCACTTCCAGGAAGCCCTCACTAGCCTTCATTGTAGTTCCTGTGTACCCCAGATTGGAATTGCCTTCGGCTGTGTGCCTGGGACTTCTCCATTCTTTGAACTCCTCCTAAGAAGGGTTCTGTCATGTTTGAGGCCTCAGTCCTGTGTTGGTCTTAATTTTAGCTGATACATGGGAGACTTGGGGGAGGTTCTTTCAGATGGACTTAGCTGTTGTCTTTGGTCTCGGGTGTTCCTGTCCTCATCTGGCCTGGAGGCTGGACCCTGTGAGGAACCAGGTCTACACTCGGCTCAGGAGCTCTGCACCGGGGTTCACCAGGACTCAAAACACCGCCCGTCACCTACCTTTACCAAGCCTTGAGCTGACCTTTTTAGACAGTGGGGTGGGGAATGCTGAGAAGTAAGGGCAGGGGGGTTACTGTTTGTACCACCACGTTGTGCTGGTGTCAAGAGGCCTATTTCCTCAGCAGCCCGTGTGTGTGTGTGTGTGTGTGTGTGTGTGTGTGTGTGTGTGTGTGTGTGTGTGTGTGTGTGCTGGGGACACTACTTGCCTTTCTCCCCCATCTCGCCTGTGAACTGGATATGGGACTCACAATGGGGCCAGATGTGAGCTGGAGGGTCCTGGGGTCCTGATGCCGGGGAGCTCTACATGGCCAGAAGCTCTTTAACCATGGCTTTATGAAGCCTGCTTACTGTGGACCCCAAATGAACTTTGTTCTGCTGACTGTCTGGAGTGGATCTAGCAGCCTCCTGGCTCAGCAGCAGGGGGGAGCTCTGGTGGGATGCCTGCCCTCTCTCCCTGGCCCCTCCCTCCAAGGTGGTCTCCTGAGATGTCCCAACTGGGCACTGCCCAGCTTCCCTCATCTCTTGAAGGACCCAGCCCCACGCAGTTAGGAAACTCTGGAGGCACCACAGGAGTGGTGCTCATGAAGTGCTGCTTGCTCACTGGGTCCCTTCCTCTGCCTCCCGAGTCCCATGTCACCACACGCACCTGAACGATGGATGCTGTTGTTCTTGCCGCACACAGGCTGGTCCTGCCCCTGATTTGCCCAGTTTTGTTTTTTCCTGTGGCTCCTGAAATCCTTCCCACCTCTTCTAACCCATCCTCCTCTAGGACGGCAGGCACGTAACCCTTTCTTGCCTTTCCTCACTCACGTGTACCGCGGCACTGTGCACACCTCTGAGTTTCCCAGCTACCCTTGGTGCCCATTGCAGAGGCAAAGCAGAGGCTTACAGAAACCAAGATCTCAAAGCACATCCATGCATCTGGGTTTGGACCAGGCTTCCTGAATGCCAATGAGCAGGTGCCCGGAGGAAACAGTACAGTGGGATGGGGCACACAGTGCATGTGCAGCGGTAGCACCCTTCCGAAACCTGATCCTGCCAGCCACAACTGCACCCAGAGGGATTGCTGGGAGAAGCAGGGTGGGAGGGGAGGGAATACGGACTGCAGGGTGGCAGAGGCAGTTGCTGAGGCTGTGCGTAGCATGGACATCCGGGCCTCTGAGTGTGTGTCACTGTTAGTCCTGGCTGAGATACAGGCTCCTGACTGGTTAGCTGTGGACTCAGCAGCAGAGGGCCTGAGGTTTGTCCACACACAGCTGCTGCTGTCTGCTGTAGAGGAGCCCAGCCCTGAGAGCCATGCACGCCGGCCCCTTGGTCCCTCCCATGGCTCCAGGAGGTGGATGTGGATGATTTGGTCCAGAAGGCCCAGCTCTATCTCTCAGCAGTCCAAGTCACTGGAGAGCCTTTCTGAACTTCAGCTTCCCGGAGTCCCTGTGGCCCCAGAGCCCTCCTTAGACATTGTGCTCAGTGGCAAAGTCTTCCCAAGTGTAGTCTTATGTCCTGACGTAGCAGAGAAACCTTGGAGTCTTAAGGCTCTTGATGCCCGAGCCACCTAGGTGAGTGGCCTGCTGGGTAGACTGTGACTCACCACAGAGGCCCCTGCTAGTCTCACAGATCCTTGTCCTGAGGGAAGAGACTGAATCTCAGCGCATCTGCGGCCTCCCACACTGGCTCTCAGTCTCTCCCTTCCCTGACTTCAAGACTGTTTTCATCCAATGGTGTGTCTGGGAACAGGGAAGAGGCTTGCAGTGTGCATTAGGAGGGATCATGAAGAATTCTCATCAACTTTTATCTATTGAGAATGAAGGTCACAGAGAGCTCAGCCTTGGAGGAAAGACATTTCCCAGGCAGGGCCTGTGGCCTGGACAAACCTGGTCCCTGGAGCAAGTATGGAGAGGCTGGCGCAGTTCCGCAGGTGCCTGTTTCCTGGGAGGGTCCCTGTGGCTGGTTCTGCTGTGTCCTCACAAACATGGTGGTACTGTTTTTGGATCCAGCCACAACCCCACCACCACACTGCCACACCCTGCTGTTCCTGGGACCCTGGGTAATGCCAGCCTCCAGGGTGGCTGCTGTTCTCAGGTCTCTGGCAGCCCTGTCTGTGGCCCAGCTCTATCATCCTGGGTTGGAGTCAGTTACCCTTTATCTGCCTCCCAGCAGGGCTGGAATTATGGGGCTGTGGTTAGAAGGGGTGGGTGAGTGTTGTCTTGGCCTCTAAGGTATCTCTCCACCAGAACTAGCTATTACCTGGGCGTGGGGGTTGAGGATGTTCCCGAGATCCAAGTTTTCCTTCCAGGGTGGTGATTAAAATATGCTCAACTAGTCTAAAGTGACTTAGCCCATCAGCAGGTTCCCAGGCACACTCTGGTGCCAGGCGGTACCCAGAAACCCAGAGGTTCTGGGGTTCAGGGGTAGCCGGGTGTGAAGAAGTAGAGGGTAGGGCTGTTTATAGCTGACTTAAAAATCCTGTCATATTTGCTGTATGAGTGCTTTGCTTGTATGTGTCTGTGTACCATATATGCTCCGGGTACCCTTGGAGGTCAAAAGAGAGGGTTGAATGTCCTGGGGCTGGAACTAGAGATAGTTGTGAGCTACCATATGGGTGTTGGGAATTGAACCTGAGCCTTCTAGAAGAGCAACCAGTGCTCTTAACTGCTGAGCCATCTCTCCAGCTCTTGCAGTGTGTGTGTGTGTGTGTGTGTGTGTGTGTGTGTGTGTGTGTGTGTGTGTGTCTTCCTCTACACTCTCCACCTTGTGCTTTAACACAAGGGCTCTCACTGAACCCAGACCTCACTGATTAGCCATCAAGCTCAAGGGATCTTTCTGTCTCCAGCACTGAGATTACAGGCATGTATCACCACACCCAACTTTTTACGTGTGTGCTGGGGATCAGAACTCAAGGTCCTCATGCTTGTGTGGCAAGTGTTTTACAGACTGAAGGGCATTTCGGGGAGACCCTCCAGGCAGGGAGGCTGATGGGGAGCTTCATGACAACTCCCAGGACAGACTTGAACAAGACTGAGACAATGACTGGCAAGACAGACAACAGGGCAGGGATGGCCACAGGGGAGGCCCGTATTGTGAGTCTGGGCCCGAGGATCATTCGCTGATGAGTTCCCACAGCTTCATAGTTTCCATGGAGCTGTGGACAGAGTGTGGGCACCACACCCCTCCCCTGGCAGCTGACTGGGGCAGATAGCAGATTATACAAGGCTCAGTCAGCCCTTATGTAGGGTGAGTCCGGTGCAGGTCAGGTGTGGCCTTGGTGTGCGGTGTTCGTGCGTGATGCGCGAGTGCGCGCGTGCATTTGCTGCATGTGTGCTGATGTGTGTGCTCTGCAGTCTTTGTCTTCACTCATCCACCTGCTTCTCCAGCCCTGCCTGCCCCTCCCCCACCTTCCCCTGGGCTCAGCCTCTTGACAACCGTTAGCTCTGCACAAGTGGAGGGAATTTATCCGCTTGGCTAGGTCCCGCTCCCAGGCACAGGGGACCATGGCGCCTTCAATTACGCCAGGTGCAAATTCATTCCGTCCAAGTTCAGGGGACGGGGCCGCGAGGGGCTGCCCTCCAGCCTTATTGCAAAATGCATTATTTTTCCTCTTCTCTCAAAAATATTTATCTATGCTAATTTAGCATAGAAGCCAGCTCAGTTCTGCACGGGGGAATTGCCCTATTAATTCTGCCACTTGGAAATACTGCGCCCGACTGCGGAGATGTGTCTGTGGACTCCTGAGGGGACCCTGGGCCAAAGCAGCTTGGACAGCTGTGGGGGTAGGCTGGCTGTTGGAGGATTGCTGGGGATCCGTGCCTATAGAGCCTTTGCAGAGTGGAAATAAAAATAAAAACATGAGGGAAAAACAAAACTAACCAATAAACCGAAACCCTTCACATTTGGCAAGGACTCAGCTCTGTCAGGCTATTGACTTGGGCTCAGTCTCTGCTACTCACTCACTGGATGACTGGGGAAGTCCTGCCATCTCGTCCATTCATGCACCTGTAAGATGAAGCACATCCTCCAGGGGCTGAATGAGTTGTCCTTAGGATGTCCCAGTTACAACAGTGTCCTGTAAAGGGCAAGTGTTCATATCCTGGGTGTTCAGAGCCTTGGATAACGAGCTTCCTCCTCTGTCCCTGAGTTAAGTGTGACAGGGGTCTTGCAGGGAAGTTGATTCCCTGATGCCCCCAAGGCAGGGAATCTGGGGCTTCTCTTCCCATTCCAAGGCTTCAGCCCTCTCAATCCCCCCACCTTTATCTTTTCACCATATCCCCCGTTTTTCCTCCTCGCCATTCTCCATGCAACTGGGATCCTTTTCTGGTGGCTGGAATCCTGTCCTCCTGGATGTAGTGTCTCCTGTGGCTGGCTTAGGTTCTGTCACAAGAGCCACCTAGCAGCCCTGGGGCTCCACTCACATTCTGCTCACAGGAGGCTGCAGGCTGCAGGGCCTCCTTTCTGCTCTCCATGTTCTATCCGCTTTCTGTGGAGTTGGATGTGTCTGACTCTGGGGTCTGTGATCCACATCACCTCCCGAGAGAAGATTCCCTGATCTCCTCTGCTCCCAGGTCTGACCTTGACATCACTGCTGTCTTCCCACAGTGCACGTGCACCTGAGCATCTCAGGTGACCTATCTGTGTGCTCTGTCACAGCTGACCCACCAACCTGGCTTGGATGGGCCTCTGCCACTTGTCCTCCAAATAAGACTGCGTGTGTGTGTGTGTGTGTGTGTGTGTGTGTGTGTGTGCATGCACACGAATCTCCTCCTCACCTCCCACCCCAGCAAGTTCTGATGGGCTAAACTAAGCCAGGCAGCCAAACTACTCTTACCAAGAATGCTTTGGCAAACACACCAGCCCTGTGTCCAGATGTGGGGTAGGGTGCTGCTGGGGTGTGTCCAGGACATGTCTTCATCTTACTTTCCTTGTCTGTCTTTTGCTAAGGTCCAGTTTACCTCCTGGAGCACAGCTTGGTGAGTTTTGACAACGGCATTCAGCTGCCTGTCAGCAGGACACCGAGACACCGGACAGCACATCACCCTGGATCTCCCTGGGCCCCGCTGTCCTCACGTTCTCCCCACCTGCTGAGTGCTAGAGTAGCTGGAGCAGAATTGCCCAGCCACCATGTATGTCCAACTTGATGAGTGCCGCCAAGTCATTTTCTCAAGCAGAGTCCTAGCCTGTGCCTCCTGGCAAAGTGTAGAAGAAGCTTAGTTGCTCCGTGGGGGCTTAGCAGCTGGTTTGGGTTTTCAGCCATTGTAACCTGTGTGTCCTCTCTCAGGTGTGTCTCATTTGCGGTGTCTTCTTTTACTTTTATTTTTATGCCTGTTTTGATGAAGCACTTGTTTCAGTCTTGTGCCTATACCAGTTATTTTACTTATTTCCAGCTTGCTATTTGTTTAGGTTTTTTGAAACAAGTTCTTATGGAGCTGAGGTTGGCCTTGAACTCCTAGCTTCCAGCTTCTACCTCCTGAGTGCTGGGCTTGAGGGTGTGCCCCGACACCTGGCTCATTTTCATCTGTTTTTTTCCCTTGTGTTCATTTTAGAATTGGGTTTGTTTTCTTATAGCCACGCTTTGAGCGTTCTTCAGACACTCTAGACCTGGGGTCTGAGATGGGTGCTTACATTTTCTTTGGGTAGTTATATTCTTCAGAGTGTGCTCTGTGAAGACTTTGTGTTAATTTTCTTACATGCCTAGCTTGTAGCCAGGCATGGTGGGTCAGGCCTGTCATCATGGTGTTTGGGAGATGGAGGCAGGAGGATTGCTACAAGTGAGTTTGCAGTCAACCCGGGGTGTAGTGCAGGGCAAGACAAGACAAGACAAGACAAGACAAGACAAAACAAAACAAAACAAAACAAAACAAAACAAAACAAAAAACCCAAACCGAACCAAACCAACCAACCAAACAAAGAAAACCACAGTTTGAATTTATTCTCCTCCCCCCGCCCCTCCCTCGCCTCCCCTCTCTCCTCCCTTTTCTCCTTCTTCTCCCTCCTTAAACTCGTGGTTGCTCAATTGTTCTAGCCCCACTTTCTGGAAGACGCCTTTCTCCACTGAATTTCCTTTGCCCCTTGGTAAAGGATCGATGGCCCATAAACGCTTGGGTCTATTTTGGGCTGTTCTGGCCCCCAGATCAATGAGTCTCTGTACGACACCACCCTTCACCACGGAGGCTTTCTGGGGAGCCTGTGCTGGAATCCTCTTTGTTCTTCCTTCTGTAGACTCCCTCCAGCTGTCCCAGTGCCGTTACCCCCACCTGTCAGTTTGGGAATCGGGGTGCCAGTTCCTACAAAGAGCACACCAGGGCCCTGGTGAGAGCAGCCTCGGAGGCATCGATTGCTTAGGGGAGCATGGATGTTTTAATCCTTCCCAGCCTTCCTCCTGCCCAAGGTTGTAATGCAACTTTCTGTTCATTTACGTCTTTGATTTCTTAGTAGCTGTGAGGTTTTCAGCATGCAAATTTTTATTGTGTTTCATACCTTGACATTATTTTAAGTGGTTCTTTTGTTTGTTTGTTGTGACTTGAGGTTTCACAATGTGGCTCAGGCTGTCCTTGTACTTTCTGTGATTCCCTTCCTACAGCCTCTCAAGCTCTGGGGTTACAGTCCTGGGCCACCACGCTTAGATGGTAATTTCCTTTAAAGATTTATTTATTTTTATTTCACGCATATGAATATTTGCCTGCATTTGTGTGCGTGCGCCACATGTGTGCCTGGTGCAGGCAGAAGCCAGAGGGGCGTGTCAGATCTCCTGGAACTGGTGTTACAGACAGTTGTGAGCTGCCGTGCGGTGCTGAACCTGGGTCTTCTTCAAGAGCAGTCAGGGCTCTTATTCTCAGAGCCATCTCTCCAACCTGCAAATTCTACTTTTCAAATCACTCTCTCCGTTCACTCATTCACTTGTGTGTGTGTGTGTGTGTGTGTGTGTGTGTATCCATGTGGGTGTGGGTGTGCTGTGCCACATGTGTGGAGGTCAGAGGACAACTTGCAAGAGCTGGTTGTCTCCTTCCACCATATGGGTCACAGGAATGAACTCGTCAGGTTGGTCACCAAGTGCCTTTACCCACTTGGCAAGACAAATTTGTGCTTTTGTTTTTTGTAACTGGGTCTTACTACATCATCTGGCTAGCCGGGAACTCACCATATAGACCAAGCTGTCCTCAAACTCACAGAGATCCATTTACCTCTGCCTCCTGAGTTGCTGGGATCAAAGGCATGTGCCACCATGCCAGGAAGCCCCGCCCCCAAATGGTACTGCTAACTCAAATTGTCCATCCCTGTCGGTTACAAATCCTCCTGCTCTGCGCCTACTATCTCTCATCTACGTCCCATCAAGCACCTGCCTGACTTCCCGCTCTGCTTTAAGTTCTCGGGACCTCTCTACAGTGTGAGACCTTTCAGTCTGTACAGCTTTTATTTCTGCTTCCTACTCTTCTATAATTATGCACCATATATTTGGTATTTTGGTCATGTTGTATATTTTATAGTAAATCTAGTCCCTGTCTTTGTCTCTGCCACTCTCTTTCACATTATCTTTCTCTCTGTGTGTATTTTTGTCTTTGTCAACTATCTCTGCCTGTCCTTCTGTCTCTGTTTTACACACACACACACACACACACACACACACACACACACACACACACACACACACACACGGTTTTGCTATGTAGGCCAGGCCGGCCTCATACTCAGGCCTCTCCTGGGTCAAGCCTTCCAGGGCTAGCATCACAGGTGTGCCCACCGCGGATGGCTGCTTTGCTTTTTATTATTGATTCTTCCATTCGGAAGAAAGTGCTCTGCTGGCCGGGAGTTCACCATGCAGCCAAGGCTAGCCAAGGCTAGCCACAAACTCATGGCGGTACTCCTGCCTTAGCCTCCCTGTGTGTGGAGTGTGGACTCCACACTCATCGGTGTTTTGTTGCCTGGTGACAGTGTTTGAAAGAAACAGTGAGGGGGGGGTGCTCTTGTAAGAAAGTGTTGGTGACAACTATTGTCACCATTAGCTGTGACATTAGTGAGGTTTTCACAGGTTCCCTGTATCAGGTGGAAGGAGGGGGTTTTTGTTTGTTTTTTTTGTATGTATGTATGTATGTATGTATGTATGTATGTATGTATGTATGTTCTCCTCCCTCCTCTTCTCCTATTCCTCCCACCTTCCTTCCTTCCCACCCCATCCATTCCTCTTCCTCCTTTCTCTTCAGAATAAGGCAGGCCTCCTGTGGATATCATGGTAGACCAAGTTGCAGTGAGACTAGGCACCTCCTCTCCTATTAAAGCTGGACAAGGCAACCTGTAAGAGAAAAGGGTCCCAAAAGCAGGTAACAGAGTCAGAGACAGCCCCTGCTCCCACTGTTAGCCCCCAAAGAAGACCAAGCTACACAACTGTAACATACATGCAGAGGGTCTAGGTCAGTCCCATGCAGGTTCCCTGGTTGTTGGTTCAGGCTGTGTGAGCCCCTATGAGCCCAGGTTAGATGATTTTGTGGGTTTTCTTGGGTGTCCTTGACCCCTCTGGCTCATACAATCCTTCCTTCCTCTCTTCTGCAGGATTCCCTGAGCTCTGCCCAATGTTTGGCTGTGGGTCTCCACATCTGTTTCCATCAGTTGCTGGGTGAAGCCTTGCTGATGCCAATTGAGCTAGGTACCAATCTATGAGTATAGCAGAATATCATTAGGAATCATTTCATTGATTTTTTTTTTGTCAGTTGTATTTGATTCTAACCTAGGTCTCTGGCTATTCCACTTCTGGGTCCTGGCCCTCCAGGCAGTGTCATTGAGACATGGTCTCTGCTTGCTAGTCTTATGTCAACTTGACACAAGCTAGAGTTATCTGAAGGGAGGGAACCTCAATTGAGAAAGTGCCTCCATAAGCTCCAGCTGTAGATGGGGGAGGGCCCAGACCATTGTGGGTGGTGTCATCCCTGGGCTGGTGGTCCTGGGTTCTATAAGAAAGTAGGCTGAGCAAGCCAGTGAGTAGCACACCTCCATGGTCTCTGCATCAGCTCCTACCTCCAGTTCCTGCCCTGTTTGAGTTCCTGTCCTGACTTCCTTCAATGATGAACAGCGATATGGAAATGTAAGCCAAGTGAATCCTTTTGTCTCCATCTTGCTTTTTGATCATAGTGTTTTATCACAGCAATAGAAACCCTAACTAAGACACACTGTGTAGCTGTCTCTGGCTGCCCTGTGTAGACCTGGCTGGATTAAAACTCAGAGACCCACCTGCGTGTACTTTCCCGAGTGCTGTGATTAAAGGCATGCACTACCACACCTGGCTCGGAGGAGGTTTTAATCCTCAGATGGACATCTTCAGAAGGAATTGGGCCAGGCCTGGGGGTGCATACTTATCATCTGAGCTACTACAGGCTGAGGCAGGAGGGTCTGCCTGGGCTATATACAGAGCGAATCCATGGCTAGCCTGGGCAACTTAGTGAGACCCCCATCTCAAAATAAAGAATAAAAATAAAGAGGTTGGAAGGGGGCAAAAAACCCTTCCTTTTGTTTCTGTATGTGATGTCTGGAACAGTGGCAGCCATTTTGCCACTGAGGGTAGAGTTAGACAGAGAGGCAAAGCTGATGCACTGTGGACGGAAGAGTGGGAAGTGAGGGCCTGCTTCCTTTTCCTCGTGGCCAGCTGACCTAGCCAGTTCTGGGCTTCCCCACTTGCAGGATGCTTGTCACAGAAAGAAGGGGAGGGATACTGAGCGACATCATTTAAAAGCCTAGGAGAGTTGAAGTGCTCTCCCTTGTATCTCAGAGCCCTTCCAGGTTGCCACCCACATTGGAGGGCGGGATGTCCACTGGTCACTGCTGTGTGCTCCAGATCTGGCCCTGTGTCTGGAACACAGGAGGTTCTTTCTGCATAGATGCTGTAAGCCAGGGCCTGAGTGTGGCTGTGGTGTGGTGGGATACCAGGGAGAGGGAGAATATTCAGTGTGTCAGGAACAAGTGGAGAGGGGCCACCCGAAACACAGAGCCTGGCTGGAAGTAACTGTCCATCTTGAAGCGAAGAGCCAGGTAAGAGGAGGCTCAGTCCCAGAGAGGGATTGGAGCTGTCCCAGAGAGCCTGGCTCTGAGCCTCAGAGGTCCCCAGCCAGTGGGGGAGTGTAGTGTTTGTGTAGATAAGCTCCTGTCTCCATCCATACTGGCTGTGAGCATGTTGCTGTGTGAGACAGGATGGACCACTGGTACCCACCCGAGATGGCTGCAGGAGGATCAACCCACTCTCTAGGAGCCAAGGCACAGAGCTCTTGGTCTGTCAATGCAGCTGTCAGCCTCCATACCGAGGGGCTGGGGCCCAAGGTCACTGCCTAAGGACAAGCAAGTGACCCTTGACTGTGACTACAAACTGGGAACTATGAGCAGCAATAGGTTAATCTGGTCTAGACTTGTTTTGGGTGCACAAGCAATAAGGGCAAATCCTGTTTTAAAAAATATTGCATTTTATTATTTTACAAATTATGTGCATGTCTTTGTATGAGCATGCTAGTAGTTCAGTGCCCATGGAGGCCAGAAGAGAGGACCAGGTCCCCTGGAGCCAGAGTGACAAGCAGCTGTGAGCTGCCTTGTGTGAGGGATGGAAACTGAACTTGGGTTCTCTGGAAGAGCAGCACATGCTTCTCAGCTCTGAGCCATCTCTCCAGCCTACAGATCCCTTATTTACCATCTGGTGACTATACACAATTAGGCATGTATAAGATTAAAATCAGATGCATTATGGGAAAGGACACTCTCAGTGGAGGAAATGATTATGTAACATATCTGTTAGTCAAAATAGAGAACCACCCAATTATCCTCCTATTAGCCAAATCCTCCTTCTCTTGAACCCCATACAATGAAGCCCCGAATAATAATCAGGGCACTGGAGTACCCTCACTCATGCAGCCTGCTGCCAGTCTTTCTGACCTGTCTTCCTGTGTTCCTTTGAAGAAAGTGTCCTCGCTACTTCTGCAAACTGTGCGAAACCTAATTCCAGTTCCTTGAAGAAGAAGTGATGAACCTGGAAACACCTGGCCCAGGTCCCATCTACTGGTAACACAGGGAGGGCAGCATGTTGCAGCTCCCCGGGGTTTCCCCTAGGGGCAGCTTGGTCTATGCCCCACTCAGGGGGAGAGACTAGAGAAATGTCTGTCGGAAGCTCTGGATCCTAAACAAAGTGGAACCTTATTTCCAATTGCCCTTATTTCCCATGTGTCTATTTCCCTTGGGGACGTTATTCCACGCTGGGCCATTAGAGCAACTCAATAAGACCTAAGGGACCAGAAGTGGAAGCTGCTGTCCCGAGGGATGCGCTGCCCTCCAGAGCCTGCTTCACTGGATCCTTCAGGATCCCTCTGAGGTCTGTGCCACTGGGGGTCCTCTGGCTCGTTGACAGTGTCCCCTTCCTCTGCTGCACAGTGCCGGTGGCACATCCCCCAGGGTGACGTGGTTGCATCCGCAGAGGACAGTATGAACAAGATCTCCAGGGCCCATGTGCACAGGGCTGCCTTTGCAGAGGCTTCTGGGGAGTTCATTTCTGACTGCCAACTGCTGCCTCTCCCAGGGCCCAGACGGAGCCTGGTTGAATGTTCCCCAGTGTCCGTTGGGAAGTTCTGGGCAGCTGGAGAATCCAGTATGGGCTATAGCGGTCTGCAGCCCCAGGGAGGATCTGGGTCTGCCAGCAGGACGTGGGTACATGGACAGTGAGCACCCTGTCTTTTCTGACCACCAGCTGGCTCTGTGCCCTGATGAGCCCTGACAAGAGATCACACGGAGAAGGCACCGGACTGTGGCAGGTGAGAGGATGGCAGATCCCAGTGCGGGCTGGTGGCCACTCACAGTGGCACGTTGAAGTGAGCCCCCTCTACACTCCTTGCCCCATCTCTTGCTTTCTGCTGCAGGGGGATGGTCTAGAGTTCTCCCGCTCAGAATTCACTCTGTGTCTGCCCAACAGCAGGACTTTAACACCAGGAACGCCTCACCAGCTGGTGCTAGATGAGCAGGAAAGCATGACAGGGATCAGCTCCCAACTTACATAGTGTCACCAGAGTGCAGAGACAGGGCACCTGGCAGCATCCCATACCAAGACAGAGGCTTCTTGGAGAGAGCTGGGGCCACGTAAGGGAGTTCAGATTAGTGGGAGCTGGAGTTACGGGGGACATAGGCCACTGCCCAAAAGGTTGCTGGAAGCCCACAGGGGTAAGGGTACCCTGGCTGTTCTCCCCTTAGCCTTCATCAGAGCCTCCACTGGACAGACCTACCGGGGGAGGGGGGGTGGATGGCAAGGCATCCTGGGAAATGCAGCACCTGTGATAGAGTCAGGTGAGGGAAGGGGAGGTAGAGGAAGGGATAGGCAAGAAGATGAGTCAGATGGCTAGGTCAGGCAGAATCCAGGTTTAGTTTGGTGCTGGCCCAGCCTCAGCTTGGAGATTCCTCTGCTTAGTCAAGGCAACAATGCTGACCCTAATGGCTTCGTTCTCTAGGCACTGAGTTATACCTAGAGGTCACACACAGAGGTTCACAGTGGGGTCCAGAGGATACCACTCCTCTCCATACATACACTGCCTCCCCCCAGTGCTTTGCTGTGAGGCTGGATTGTCACAGAGGTTATCTGACACTTTCATAAGCTCCGATGTTCCTAAGCGGGAACAATGGTCTCCATGGGTGTATGTGTGGAGATCCCATGTGAAATGTCCAAGCTCTGCTCTTTCCTCCCTCCCCAGTGGTGTCTCCAAGTGGTAACTGCCTGTCTGGGGCGGTGGTGTGTGTGTGTGTGTGTGTGTGTGTGTGCTGCCAATTGAGGAGTGTAGGGAACGTGCCAACTCAACCTGTCTTGGAGGCAGGGCCTTTGCCAACCTCTGAGCCAGCCACTGCAGGTGGGGAGTGTAGTAGTGCTTTTTTGTTGGGGCCACTGGCCTGCAAATAACAACACAGAGACTTATTATTAATTATGAAAGCTCGGCCTTAGCTTAGGCTTGTTCCTAACTAGTTCTTATAACTTAAATTAATGCATACTTTTTAATCTACATTCTTCCACGAGGCTCGCTACCTCGCCTCTGTACTGTCCATCCTGCTTCCTCTATGTTTGGCTGGTGACTCCCTGTGTGCCTCGATTCCTTTTCCTCTTCCTTTCTCTCCACTAGTCCCGCCTATCTCTCCTGCTTAGCTATTTACTTTTTATTACACCAATCACAGCAATACATCTGCACACAGTGTACCAATATTTTGCAACATTCCCCCTTTTTGTCTAAATAGAAAGGAAAGGTTTTAACTCTAACATAGCGAAACTATATATGATAAGAACAATTATCAGGTAAGAATTACATTTACAATGTTAATTCCATTTGTATTTGGCAATTTTGGAGAAAATACTTTACTATCTGTCCTTTCTTGATGACCAAAGTTTTATTCCTTAAATCATGCTCTATCATAACTTTATTAACATCCTAAAAATATATTTTTAGACCTTAAAACATTTTTTAGATAAACAAGCTTTTATGTGTCTCAGCCTTTATAAACTTTACAACTCTTTTGCAAGTTTGTTTTTTTGATGATAAAGAAAATGGTATGACTTTATCAGTCTATTCTTCAATCCCATCAGAGACCTGAGAAGGATATACTATTACCTGAGTAAAAATGAAGTGCAGAGCAAACAACTTCCAAAACTATAGCAACAACAGAGACATTTGACTGCCTGGACAGTCACCCAAGGGTCCTCTGCAATGTTGGGGCAACCATCTTTGGCCTACAGACCTAGAATATCTGGTAGACTTTTTCATGAAGCAGGAATTTTTGAAGGACTGTCCTACCTTGTCTTGGCAAAGTTCAACAGTCGCCTTCTTTTGTGTCCTGTTTATCCAATTTGGACAGCATACTTTCAGCAGTTGAGCAAAGGGCAGTTTCTTACCCAGTGGCAAGCTTTGCAACATTGAAAGCAAACTCCATATGAAGGTTCTTCAATGCCCATCACCTTTTTTTTTTTTTGAAGTAAATTGGTGTTGCCAGGAGCAAACATGTCTTACTGTCATGAAAAGCTTATGTTATTAAAAACATATTAAATGTTATATTCTGTAGGTTTCTGAAGAGTTTAAAGACCACCTATCAAAAACACATCTGTTTGACCTTGAAAACATGCCTAACATGACTATAAGTTTTATTCTTATAGATGACTAACTACTAACTTATTGTTCATTATTATCCTAAAGAGCTTTCAAGGACTAAAACTTTACATTACATTACATTTTAAAATGAACTGCATAGGTACAATATCTTAAACAGAATAGAAACATATAATACAGTATAACAAAAATAACCTTAAATTTGTATCAATATACAAAAATTCATACCAATGTAAAATATTTAAGACTCTTAGTTTCTTTTTTTAGTTTAAAAGTAGATTCAATAAATCTACCTTTTTATCCTATCATTTCTGTATCTCCCTTTTTTATCTTTTTAGAAAAAGATCCCTGAATCTAACCTCCTTTGTTTAGTTTTCTCCCTGACCGTGACAGATAAGAACTTGTAACCAACCCCCTTAAACAATGACAAGCATCCACTGAATGACCAGAGACCTCCCACTCCACCTCTTAGGAATGTGAGCATCATGTTCTTTAGACTGTTTTCTATTGTCTGGGTATGATGGCATCTTCAGGGGACCCTGAGAAAAATGGGGATAATGGTCAAGTCCTGGGAGAACCAGCTGTGTTATTTTTTGTCTCTGTGTGATGGGAAAGTGCAAAGCTTATCTGAAGTCCTGGGTGGAGTAGTCTGTGAGGCTGGACCATCTCAACTAGCAGCTTTGAAGTTGTTCTGGATGCAGAATTTTGAGGAAGCTGCAACAGAGGCATTCTGAGAGGCTGGATCTCCTGGGCTACTTGTCTTCATTGGTGTCTGGTCTTCTTGTTCTGAAAACACACCAACTTTTAAAAGCAACATATATATCTGTATTAACACAAGTATAGAATGTGCAGTGTGCACAAGTCAACTACAGATGACTTTCTGTTTTATGTTTGAGCAGGTAAAAGGCATCTGTCAACATTATAAGTCAATTTGGACTATATAACCAAACTGTAATAGAAACCTCCATCCATCCATATGAGAGGGTGGCATGTAATAATAAGTCATGAGAACTCTGTAGCCAACAAGATTTACCATGCCTCATCCAGTCTCAGAGCTGCTCCCATGCAGAGAGATCAGCATACATGTCACCTGTCCTGTAGTCTTTCCTTGGTTCCTCCTTCATGTCTGTAGCCAAGATTCCAGGAAGTCTCCCCCAATCAAATCTGATCTTTATTAACTTTGAAAGAATCCATAGCTTTTTGTTTTCTGTGGAAACAAAAGTGCAACCTCTCCCTCAATGCAACACATTTTCCAACTTCCATTCTGAAGCCAAGTCATCCCTAAAGTATATAAGCTGGGTTAATTCAGCAGTGCCTGCCACAATCCAGTGTCTCAGCTGCTGCTGTTCTCTGTTCATTAGCATTCAGGAAAATTCAAAATTATCAAAGTACCATATAAGGTCCAAACTCCTTGTGTTATGTTTCCCATCCTTACATGGCTTATTTTCTTGTATTACTTTACACTCTAAAGACTTTATTATTTTTCAACCATTTAGTTTTTTGCTATGACTGTTTATACCCATTTTTTCATCACCTAAGCACCTTTTTAGGCATACTATACATTTTTAGAGGTTGCCTGTGTCTGGGCCTGGCTTTCTGAGCCTCTGCAACATTCTCTGACCACGTGAGTCAAGTCTTAAAGGGACAGTCTCTCTCTACTGCATGGTTCCATGCTGGTGACTGGCTCAAACCTGCAAGGAGCAGCTGGTAGCCGCACCTCTGTATGCCAAACACAGGCCCACCTGAGAGACTGCAGGACTAGGAAGCCATGTCTAGCTCCTTGTCCAAAACTTTTCTTAGCTTTATCAGGCCCTATATTGGATATTTGAGTCTCCACGTTGGACACTATATGCAGTGGTACTTTTTTATTGGGACCACCAGCCTGCAAATAACAACATAGAAACTTATTAATTATAAAAGCTCGGCCTTAGCTTTGACTTGTTCCTAACTAGTTCTTATAACTTACATTAACCCATATTTTCAAACCTACGTTCTTCCACGTGGCTTGTTACCTCACTTCTGTACTGTCCATCCTGCTTCCTCCGAGTCTGACTGGTGACTCCTGGCACACCTAGATTCCTTTTCCTCTTCCTTTCTCTCCCTAGATATCCCACTTATCCTCTCCTGCTTAGCTATGGGCTGTACAGCCTTTTATTATACTAATCACAGCAACACATCTTCACACAGTGTGCAAATATTCCGCAACAGGGGAGACTAGACTGCAAGCCTATTGTTCACTGCTCTGGGAGCCAGAGGGAAGCAGGTGAGGCTGGTGGGGAGGAGGCAGACTGAGGCAGTGTAAGCAAGGCAAGTGAGCAGAGGGCTTAAGAGAGCTGGCAGCAACGGATGCCTGCTGGCTTGCAGGGATTCCTTGGTTGGGAGGACCCCAAGTGCCCTTCCTGGGCACGAAAAGGGCCTGTGATGTAGGTAAACATGGTTCCCAGGTATGAAGGCATGGTGACATGGGACCAGGTCACAGCGCCCTCTCTGGAGGTATGGAGGGGCAGGGACAGGAAGCCAGGGCAGCAACAGAGGACAGGTCGGCAGCCAAGGTCCCAGATTTGCTTGCAAACTGCCAGGCTCATGCTTATAATCTCAGCCCTTTGGAAGCTGAGGCAGGAGGATTGAGGACAGCTTGAGTTGCACAGTGAGATCTTATATCGAGAGAATCTTACAAAAAGAGGAGCCAAGAGACATTGGGCAACCTTCTTAGGGTCATTCAATGAGTTGGTCCTTGGGAACTCTGGAGATCAAGGGTTCAGTGCCCAGGAAAGTAGAGGACAGCTCCAAGCCACAGAGCAGCCTGCCAGGAAACTCACCTGCTCGTCACAGAGCTGTGTCGAGGGAGCCACTGTGGCACCTCTTAACAAGTCCCAGTTACCATGTTAACCAGCAGCTGGGGCCTGACCCAGAGGAGCAGAGCCCACCTTCACACCCTGAGGCCTTGAGGGAGGGATCTAGGTACAGCTTGAGTGCTGACCTCATTTGTTGTCATGACAACCCAGGCACCTTCTGCTCCTGCCACTTGAAGACCATAACGTCTCATGGAAGGGTTGGGGGGGGGGTGGTAGCAGCAGGCAGACCGGCCCCCACCTTGGGTTAGAGTGTGGATGAGGTTAATCTGCTAAGGGTCAGGGGCCAGAAGACCTCTTACCTCCCTCATCATCTGACCTGTTTACACCCCGAGGTGCCAGTGCCACAAAGGCACCCCAGCCAACAGAAGAACAGTATGGGGGTCAGACAGCCTGTGCTCAGCTGGGCTCTGCTCTGTGAGGTGCTCCCAGAGGCTTTGAGCTGGCAGGGGATGTCAGTGTGTCAGGTGTCTTCCTGTCCACACGGTGCCTGGCAGTAGCTGAGGAGCTGGCCAGCACCAGCAGCCATTAACTCCCTCAGGCTGAGCTGTGGCAATTGCCTTCTAGGAGAAAGGCAGAAGGTTTTCATAAACTCAGGACTCTGGTGGGCAGTGTTCTCTGCACTTGCTCTGTGCTGGCTGAGGTGCCTCAGTTTCCCCCTGGCTGTTGTCTTTCTGCTCAATCCTGTCCATTCATTTTTTATCATGGGAACTGGTCCCTAATAAATGACTCCCAGACGCCCCAGCACATAGATGAGGCAGGAAGTGAAGGACCCCTGCTGTTGGGTGAGGGTCCCCTGTGGGTGTGGGGGGAAGTACCCACACTTAGGAAAGCCTACTGAAAGACAGTCTAGGTGGATTCTGTACGAGCCCCAAGGTGTGAGACAAGCCACCTTGTGAACTTGGAGCCCCCAGATTCAGGGAATTCCCACCCAAAGCAAAAAAAAAAAAAAAAAAAAAAAAAACCACAACAACAACAACAACAAAAACTACTGTGGAGTTCCCAGAGAGTCAGGCTGAGGACATTCCCCCAGGGGTCCCTGTGACAGCATTCATTCTGGGACATCCAGTCACTTAGTGGGCCATCCAGGGGTTTGGCCAGGGCCCTTTGGTCGGACCAGCTTCTGGAGGACCTGGCTGTGGAGGCTCACAAGACCTTCTCTCGAGACCTCTCTCCTAATTGGGTGGTGAGTGCAGCTCCCAAGGAAACCTTGGTGCCAGTTTGACAGCGGGGCAGACCCAGCAGAGGGCTCTTCTCAGCCTAGCGCTGCTCTCTAGTCTGGTTCCTGCTGCCTTCTTGCAGGGGTGGCTGCCACCAGCATGGGAGTCCTCTGTGCTCAGGTTTCAGGTGATGCTCAGGCTGGGGTTTCAGAGCTGGTGACCGAGTCCAGGGTGGTAACCTGGCTGTTGTTCTGCCCATGGCTACACTGACCCTTGGCTCCTCCTGCTGGCCACAGACTCCAGACGGACTCCAAACCTCACCAGAGGCCCTTTCCTCCCTAGGGCCTCCATCCTCCATGGCAGCCGTTGGATGGAGTGAGAAGTCTTTGTGCTTAATTAAGACGCATGGTCCCGCCAATGGGAAAGCGGGAAATGGTTGGGCTGTTTTACAAATACAAACAATTCTTGTTCATTATCCCTTAATTGAGGCAACAAAGGCCCTGGAACACATCCATCAGAAACACATTCATGTACATTATCAGAGAGGACTGGGTTTCGTGCTCACAAAAGGGGCAGCACGTGTTCCAAACAGGAGTTACCCGCAAAGGGAAACAAAGGCCCCGGAGCCCAAATACTGCGGAATTAGCCCAATTACACAGCTGACGAGACCAGGGAGAAGTTTCCTGGCTCCCGGCCAGCTCTCCTCTGAGCCTCCTTTTACAGGGCCCACTCTCCTGATACCACATGGGGTAGGCTAAGAAAAGAACTTCACAGACCCCCTTTGAGCCCACTTTGAGGCCCTGGTGGGGACCTAAGAGGTGGTGAGCTGATGTGGGCTCTCTAGGCCTTCACACTAACCTAAGTCAGAGTAGCAGCCTGACTGGAATTGCCACCTCTCTCCTGCCTCTACACATCTGTCTTACGATGTTGTCTTAAGGTTTTTTTTTTTTTTTTTTTTTAAACCACCAGCCTATGGCTGGCTAGAGTCTGGATTGTTTTTTGTTTAAGTGGATGGCTATGGGGCTGGGCTTTCTGCACCCCTTAGTTATACAAGTGAATTTTGGGATCCCAGAGGACTTTGCATCTGTTCCTGTTTAGGACAGCCTGTCTCTTCACACCGAGGATGGAGTCACCTGTTCCAGAGTGGCACATGGCTCCCAACCTGGCTTTGGACTCCGACTCCCCTTCACTGCCTGGGTTTCCTTACCCACGCAGAGCTCTTTGCTGGACGACATCTCAGCATCCCAACTGGTCCATGGTTATTTACCTCTGTAGCACCCAGTGTTCAGATGGCTCTCAGGTCCCCATCATGGGTGACTCTGACTTGGGCATCTCTGTACCCGAAGAACTTACAGTCCACAGGATTCTGAGTCCTCGCTGACACGACAGGTCAGCACTGGACTGTTCAGAGACGTGGGAGGCCGTGGGGACTGCGGGGAGGGGGAACCTGGGTGAGCTGCATGAATCTGAGGGGGGCTTTGGGAACACGGGTGGAGGGTACATGGGGCTTGGGGAAGGGCTGCTGGGGGGCTGAAGGATAGAGGGGGTGGGCATGCTTCTCAGACTTAAGGGGAATGTTGGAGGCTGGGAGGACTTGGGGTGGTTGAGGGGCTGCAGGGAGCCTGAGAGGGCTGCGAACCTTCCAGCTGTGGCAGAAGGAGAGGCCTGGAAACTCCTCCTTCACCTGTATCACCATCTAGGATGGCTGCCTTGCCATCCCGTGGTCACGCACTGGGCACACTGTCCAAATCACATACAGCGGCCTGCACTCACAGATGGGAGGCAGCAGGCCCTAGGCGTTCATCTCCAGTGAGCATTCCCCTGTCCTCTCTGGATGAAATTGGGAATACCCTTTTTTTGTTTTGTTTTATTTTCTAGCATTTCCCCATAGCCAGGTCCTTTGGAGTCTCACCTTCAAGCTCTAGTACTCCTCAATATTTCTTCCAAATAGAGACAGGGCATCCCCAGGAGGCACTCTGAGGACCAAGAGGTTTTCCCATTGCTTTTCAGGTGTCATTTCTCTGGTCTCTGTTTGGCTTAGCAAGTCAAAAGGATGCATTGGCTCATAAAACTAAAAGATCCAAGGTAGACTTCTGGCATGGCTGGACCCATGTGCTCTGTCGACGCCACCAGCATGCTCTCTTCTCTCTGCTGGGCTTTGTGTGACTTGGGACACTGCTTCCCAAAGCAGTGGCAGAAAGGTCACCCAGGGCCCTGCCTCTTTTTCCCAAGGTTGGCCATCCTCTCCCAAAGAGCTTCCTCCTTCCCAACAGTGCTGACCAAAGCCCCCAGAGACGATCCTGGCTAGCTCAGTATTGCTCAATAATTCTGATTAGATCACTGACTGACCAGGTCTGGTCCTATACCCACCCTGAAGATGGCTTCACCTACCCCGGCTTCCCTGAGAAAGATGGAATAATAGTCCGATCTAGTATACCCATGGCAACAATTCGGCCCCTGCCCAATTTGCGGGACCCACCCTGGATGCCTAGCTCCACATAGAAGGGGACCTGTCCTCCAGGTGACTGTAGATGGCAGGGTTTTTGTGGCCCAAGGATCCTTCCTAGCATACCCTTGCCTGTAGGCCCCCTCCCCAGGGCTGGCTCCTTGGCGTTGTGGTCACTGGAGTCAGGTCTCCTGGAGTAGCTGGGGAGAACAAGATGGACTGACAGTTATCACACTGGTTTGGGGACTGGATGAGGCTCAACCCACAGACCCTCCGTTCAGAGTCCTGCTCACTCCTGGCTCCCTCTGACAGATCCTGGCAGAGCCGTTCACTCTAGAAAACTACAGGGTGCTGGGAAGTTCCACATTAGCCCTGCTTCCCTCTTGGGGATTGAAGCTCTCTCCTGACATCTCACTCTGTCCTCAGCAGGCAAATGGCCTTTCTCAAACGTGGGCCCGACTGTCCCAGGCCCTCCTGGTTGCCCCAGGCCACAGTCAAGTCCTGAGTCTGGCTTTCCAGACTTAGCCTGAATCCCAGCTACCCAGGACTTTCCCTCCAGGCCTCTTCCCAGCACTCCACTCCGGGGCCCTGGCAGAAGAGGTGTCTCCCTTAATGCTGACTCTTCTCCATCTTGGCCTCTCTGCTCCCCACTCCTCATCCCAGAATCCCTCCCCCACATCTGTTCCTTTCTCTTCTCTCTTGAGGGGGCTGTCAGGTGACAGTCCTTTACTGCTCCTTATTACCATCATTTGTAAGGGGAGCAGGTGTCAGGTGTCATAGGTGAGCAGAACAGCTGTCCACAGAAAGCAGTCTTAATGTAAGGAGGAAGATGAGGTCCAGGTTTCCCGGTGAGCCAGCTGGAAGCTAGCCAGACTTACAGCATTCACCCTCCATCTTGGAAGCCACAAATTCTGCCTCCATAGAGTGCCTCAGGGCCACAGCATCATTTAAGCCCCAGTCCCTGGGGAGCAGATCCACGGTGCCCACTAAGCCTCCTTCCCTCCCAGCCACTCCCGCTCTCAGAGGGAGCTGTGAGTGCTGAGGGGCTGGCACGGGTCACAGAGCTTAGCCCCACAGTGCTGTAGCCAGAAACCCAGGATACATCACTAACCCCTCTCCATGTCTATGCTTGCACCATGAAGAGGATGACCCTGTCTTCCCCGAGCTGGCAGATCCATGGGGAGATAATGCATGCAGAGAGAGAGCATGTGTAGAAGAAGAGGCGGTCACCTAGTGTTTCAAGCTGCAGCACCTCCTTGGGGTCCACGATGGGACCTAGGTCTTGTCCCGCCCACAGCCCCTGTGCTTGAAGATTCAATCAACTGCTCAAGGCCTGTGTTGGAAAGCAGTATCGATGGAAAGGCTGACTGGGGAATTTCCAGCACCTGCATCAAGGCCTGCTCCCGGGGAGCCGGCCTTGTCCCTCAGCAGAATCCACAAGGTTTCGTCTGGTCCTGGGTGTTCCAGGCCTGGTGATCACAGGCAGACAATGGACATCATGTCTCAGGCCAGCCCTCCCTTGCCAGGGGCCCGACAGCAAGGCCAAGTGACCATGTAGACGGTTTTTCAAATGACCCTCAAGGTGGCCCTGCAAACACTGGCCTGGGAAAGACCAGCTTGAGAAGGTCTTGGACAGCATGCTGGCGTGGACTTGTCTGTATGCTGGGCCTCAGGCTGGTTCTCTGCTTGCTGTGGGCATCGCTACAGTCGGTGTCTGTGGGGTGTGACCCTGACAGCTGGCTTTGGTTCACCCATAGGGGAAATGATGTCCCCTGTCACTATGGTTTGGATTGGCAGTGTCCCCCAAAGGTCCTTGTGTTGGAGACGGCGCTATGGAAGGTAGCAGAGCCAATACAAAAATAGGGTTTGGTGGGAGGAAGTGCTTTGGGAGGGGATATTAAGACCCTTCCTTTGGTTTTGTTTCCCAACCACCGTTAGGTGAGCAGCTTCCTCCGCCACTGTCCCCGAGCTGCCTCTCTATCCACCCAGCAGCAACAGAATCACCCAACAGTGGTCTGAAACCTCCAACGCTAGGAGCCGAATAAACCTTTCGTCTTTTCAAGTCCACAGCCGTCAGGTGTTTGCTGCAGTAACACCAGCTGCACTTGTGAAATTTGATGCTTCTGCCTTCCTTCAGCAGGATGAGTGGCTGGGGGTCACCAGGGGGAGCACTAGTTGGGGGGGAGCACCAGTTTGGGGGGAGCACCAGGAAGCCTGGGATTTTTCAAATGTTTTGAGTGTTCACAACCTGGCTCCACTCCTTACCCAGGCCACCGGGAATCTTACAGCTGCTTGTGCCCAAATCTCTGCCCCTTCTTTTTGCCACTTACTTTTCTGCTTTTTTTTTTGTCTTAATCTTATTCTCCGCTTATCATTTATTATCAACTGTCACAATCTATTTTTATATTCAAATTAAAAAAAAGACACAGATGGCAGATTAAGTGTACTCCCTCCCACCCCCCCCATCCCTAGGAAAGGCACGGGCCAGCCTCTTTCTCTTTGTCTCTCTTGTTCTCTTTCATGAGTCTCAAACAGCTCTGCAAAACTGTCACACCGTGCCTTCTAAGCAAAGCCCAGCTTCTGGGCTCCAGTCTGCAGAGGGGACTGGACCAGCAAACAATGTGAGGGCAGACTCCTGAACACAAGGCAGGGAGGGGTCACTGTCAGGGGACTGGGCGGGGCCATCAGCAGACACCTTCCACATGTTGAGGGGAGATGTGGCATTTTGCTGGGGACAGAAGCAGTTGAGTGGCCTTGATGGTGGGTAGACAGAGGGCCATGAGGGTCCCAGGGCCCAGAAAGCAAAATTTTGGAGACACCTTGTGGAACACGCTGGTCTGTTTCTCACAGCCATGGTAAACAAAGGCAGAATCCACCAACGGGCAAAGCTCAGACACCAACACGCACATCTGTGTGTGGACCACCGGACCCTGATAGAGCACAGCCACTGACAGGACCAGCACTCAGTGAGAGATGACCACCGAGGAGGTGCAGCCAGCACCCAGGCATAGAAGGGAGAGAATTAGCGTCGTCAGGGGAAGAAAGGGAGACAAGGAGCTCACAGTAGATCTCAGGATGGAAACAGATGGACTCCAACTTGGAAGGCAGGGTAGCAAGTCTGTAAAGGAAGCTGGCGCTGCAGAGGCCCATGTATTGAAGGTGTAGTTTCAGCCCATGGCCCTAATGGGAGGTGATGGAACCTTTAAGAGGTGGAGCCTATTGGTGCATAGAGGGGTGCATTTGAAGGGGTCCTGAGACCCGAGCCCCTTCCTCTATCTTAGCCTCTAGTCTCTATGGGGTGAGCAGGCTTCCTCTACCATGGCACACTATGCTGCCACAGGCCTAAAGCAATAGAGCTGAACAACCATGGGTTGAAGCTGAAAGTTTCTTTTAACAACAATAATAATAATATTAATAAAAACCAACCAAGGCTAGATCTTGAATTTTATTCAATTTACTTGTAGAAGTTGGGGTGTCTTGAGGGTTCTCTTTAGCCTATGGACACGTTGAACCCCTCATGCGAGCCAGCCTTGCATTCCTGTGCCTTGAGGTTGTGTTGGGATCTTACTCTCTGACTGGACTAACGGATCTGTTCTGTTCATATTTTATTTTGCTCAGCAGCGTGTTTGGGTCAGTTTTATACATTTTTTCATCGTATTGGATGTAATGAGGCTGGAAATGTCCATCTTTCCCCTCTACTATGAAGCAGCTGGTATTGGACTGCCTTCCACTGCTGTGATAAACGCTATGACCAAGAGGAACTGGGGAGGAAAGGGTTTATTTTTATCTTACAGGTGTAGTCCATTATCCAAGGAATTCAGGTCAAGAACCTGGAGGCAGGAACCTGGAGGCAGGAGCCTGGAGGCAGGAAACTGATGCAGAGACCATGGAGGAACACAGCTTGCTAACTTGCTCTTCATGGCTTGCTCAGTCTGCTTTCTTAAATAACTCAGGGCCATCCACCCTGAGGTGGCACTGCTCACAGTGAGCTGAACCCTCCCATATCAGTTGTTAATCAAGAAAATGCCCCCACAGACTTGCCCGTAGGCCAATCTGATAGAGGCATGGTCTCACCTGAGGTTCCCTCTTCCCAGATAACGCTGGCTTATGCCACATTGGCAGACAACAAGCCAGCACACAGCCTAGGTGACAGGGTGTCACAGACATCAGCTTTGGAATGGATGCCTCAGCTTTGGAGGCCAGTCTTCCCTATGGTTAGGTGCATTAGGCAATGGTGAGCACTTCCCCACCTCGTGGGGAGTTTTTGTGGCAACAGGAATGAGTCCAGCTGGGGTCCTATTTCTCAGCCACGTGCCTCTCTGCTCTGCCTTGGTTGCTCCTCATGCGGGACACTCTTTGTCTGACACTAGGCAGGTGGGTGGCATGAAATTGATTGCAGATTTATGACTAAGGACTGGTCTGTCATAACATTCTCCCTCAGGACCCCTTTGACCTCCCTACAAATAGCCCCACAACCTTGCATTCATCTCTCTGCTGTCTGGATCCCACCACCACCCCTGGTCAGGTCGTTCTACCCACAAAGCCAGAGGCTGGGAGGGGCAAGAGGGGTGGAGGCCTGTGTGTTAGTGGTACTCTGAAGGTCCTAGCTTCCAGTGTGCAATTCTACCTCTCCTGGTGTCACCAGTAGTGGGGTGCTTCTGTATTTGGAGTGTCCATAGCGCCGTGGTGAGTTTGAGTGTATGTCTCTTCTTGCAGCTGTTCCCAGGCTCTCAATGGGGTACAGACCTGGGGTACAGGACCACTTGGTCAGAGGTGCTGTGTGCTTGGCTTTAGACGTGCAAATCTCTTCCAAAATTGCCAGCCAATTTACTTTCTACCAACTGTGTAAGGATGGGGGAAATCTCACAAAACTCTACCTCTAGATGAAGAGCTACAGATGGCTGAGGAGAGTGGGAGACTCAGTCTTCTCCAGGCATGAGCCTCCTGACAAGTTATCCAATCCCATGTGGTCAGCCCTAAGCATAGGTACATTCGTCACTAAATGGACTCAGCAAGTTGTGCGCACACACAGTCTTGTCCACTCCACACCGAGCAGCATCTTTCCTTCCTGCTTTGGTCTTTCTCCTCAGATGGAACTCCTTTCTCAGAGGTCCTCGTAAATACCTTCCCTGTTCCATGCCCTGTGTGATCATTTCCTGGTGGTGTCTTCTGACATCGGCAAGCACTGATGAGACTCCAACTAATCATGTTTATGGCCCATGTGTCTCTCCACATCTCAATGAGACAGTGCTAAGTCTCCCTCAGTGTCTTCATTTATTTAGGGCAGCATTTAGATGTCACTTCTGCACTGAGTTCCTCTCAGATCCTATCTGGAAATGAACTTTCCCCTCACTCCATTTTAGTATTCAGTGGGCTGCCACCATTTACTTTATTATTACATATGAAGTTATTGTTTGCTTACATGTTAGTTTACTATCCAGCACCTTCACCCACCACCCATCCTCCCTTTTGTAGACAAAGCCCAGAGATAGTCAGTTCTGATTCTTTGGTGGCTCCACAGTCCTCCAGCTGTGTTTCTCAATTTGTGGTGTAACCTTCACTGACCCAGAAGGCTACTCCAGCTCCAACCATCACATCTCTATTTCTAATGAGGAGGAAGGAAGGTCAAGGAAAAGCTCATGTTTTCAACCACAAGACATTTGAGAGGAAGCTGACGTGGCCTTTGTGTTTGCGTCCTCCCACGTCCATATACTGAACCTTCCAGAAGGGACTCCACCACAGCAGTGGCACCTACAGTGGAGGCCTGGCACAGTCTGTAGAGCGACTGGCAGTTCCTGGAACAGGATCCCACCCCTTGTTTTCCGTGCTACCTCTGTGACGCAGTCCTGTCCTCCATTCCGTGCCAATCGCCTTTCTGGAAAGGACCTGGGGCTTCTGGAGCCTCCTGGTCTCTGACTGATCTGTAATGGGTGGGGGCTCAGGTCCCTTCCTGTCCCACTGTGGGTCACGGGGATGGGAGAGCATGTGGGATGCCCACACTGGTGTGTGTGTGAGTGTGTGTGGGAGGCCTGAAGGAATTCAGACTGAGATTCCTCGCAAAGATGTGGGGCCAGCGGCACAGCCCCTTAATTGGCAGTCCTGAACATCAGTTGTACGTAAGCGAGGCTTGGCATGAATCACCTGGGGACCTTGTTAAGAATCCAGAGCTTCTGAGCCAGTAGGTTCAGGGTGATATATCTGGTTACAAGTGACAGAACATCAACTACCTGAGGCCATGGGGAATTGATTTGAAGGCAGGGTTGGTGGGGGCAGGCTGAAGCTGCAAAGAGGCTGAGCAGGATGGTGGGCACCTCCCTCAGCTCTGCAGGCCTGGCCACCCTGGGGCACCTCCACCATGACCCCTGAAGGGACTGCAGCCTTCCTGAATCCTGACCTGACAGCTGAGGCCATGGGCTAGAGCTGTGACTGACAGGGCTTAGGCTCTGTTAACCTAGCAGGGTACCTGCTGGTGTCCCCAGGCCTGAGCCTAGAGGCTGTGCTTCAAACAGCTAGCCTGAGGTCCCATCCTGCAGATCCTTGCGGAAAAGGGAGCCTCAGCAGACTCTCCCTGGTGGCCTCAGGGCAGTCCCTGGATATTCTCTTGGGAGAGGCTCAAGCCTGCTCTCTAGCAGAGCTAGTTAAGGGTTGAGAGTACCTCAGAGACTGTAGGTCTGTGACACCAATACTTCCTGTGAGACATCATGCACAGGGGCCTCACTGAGGTTCTTTCTTGGCCACCTGAAGTCCTTTGCCAATCCCCCCCAGTCCCACTGAGGTCTTCAGCTCAGCAGCCTGGGGAGCTGCCAGGTCAGCCGCCTGGGCAGGGAGGGGTAAAACTTTGCAGCTTGGCTTCTGAGGGGCCCCTCCCCATCCCCCCACAGCCCTGACAAGGGTGCCCCCTTCTGATGGACTGAGATCCTGCACCTCACCCTTTACTGACCCATAGGCAAGCACTACAGGCTGCAATTTAGCTTCTGGAATCTCATTCTGCCTACAGCTGTTTAAAAATGGAACTGGCCATCAATAATTAAACTTGGAGTGGGCATTAAAAGTCCATGTTTCAGCTCCTCTTCAAAGCCTGGCATGGTTTGTCCTGCTGAGCCTGTACCCTACCCACATGCAAGAGGAGGTATCTCTCAGGCTTCCCCAGCACCCAGGAGAATGAACCCCAGGCTCCTCCATGGCCCAGCAGGGGAGGGTGTCATCCCCCAGGCTCTTTCAATACCCAGGAGGGGGCATTCCTTCGGTTCCCCCAGTACCCAGGAGGTTCCTCCATTCTAGCCATGCTCCAGGCTCCTTAGCAGCCTGCATTGCCCCCTTGTTCCCTGTGTGACTCTTCTGTTGGGAGATTGGGTTCGGTTCTGGTCCTTTCTGCCATCACTACCCTGATAGCCAACACTCTCTGCTGTAGCGGCCACTCTGGGCTGCAGCTTTCTGCTGGCATTCAGGTCTGGGGAAGCTCTGTGCTGCCCATGGTGATCCATCCACAGCAGAGGTGCTGGGGGGTTCCTGCTTGGCCTGTCATACTGTTTCTGAGGGTGACCCATGACCTTTGCCCTGACTCTGACCTCTGACCTCAGCATTTTTCTTTTTGGGTTCCTTCTCCGGCCTTCTTCAGGCAGATGTAAGAAGCCCAGGACTCTGGGGACAGGTGGGGTGACGAGGCAACGCAGGGGTCAGGAGGAGAGCCAGGGTGTGAGAGGTGGCCAGGGCTGAGGCCCTTTCCTTCCCATGTGGAGCCATAGAGGTGCCTTGAGCTTGGGCTCATCCTTGAGGGACCCCTGGCCTCCCCAGAGCTGCTTTGTATAGAGAGGTCTCACTGTACTGGAAGTTTTGGAATAGCACTCCAGAAGCAGTTATTCTCACTTTTAGAAAGGGACAGGATGGTGTCAGGAGGATATACCTAACATGGGCTCTGTCCACTTCAGAAGTAAACCAATCCTTGTCAGAGTGGCAGGAGGGAGGTACAGCCAGGTGAGAGAAGTCTGCCTGGGAGCAGGGGGAAAAGAGGAGGGGGGAGGGGAAGGAAGAGAGGAAGGAGGAGGGGAGCAGGTCGCCAGGACCTCAGCCAGGGCATCAGCCTCCACTCTAGCTATGCCCTGTCCTAAGCTCACCTTTTCTCTCCTTTCCTTCCATGCCCCGTCTGTCTGTCTCTGCTATCTCTCTGGGTCTCTCTTTCTGTCCTGGCTGCCTGTCTCTGCTTCACTCTAACTAGCCACCCTGGCATCCTGGGGGTCTCTTTGTCTCTTCATGCTGGCTCTTTCCTCCTCTTCTCTGTCTTTTGCTCTCTCTGCTCATGGCTGTCTGTCTGCATGTCTTCTTGGGGTGGCTGGGCGTCTGTCTGTCTGTCCATCCTCTCATCTCAGGCAGCTGGAAGCATCCCCTGCATTCATTGATGTGTGGTTGTGAGATTCTCTTTGAATACTGCAGCAGCCAGTTGCTGGTTGCCAAGGGAACGGGTCAGGAGAAATGGGGAAACCGAGGGGGGCATAGGGAGCCAGGCGGGGGGTGTGGGCACGCTTTTCTGTTTTCATCTTCTTTGCTGCGTTCTTTTTCCAAAGCAGAGAGAAAGGACGACAATTTAAAATGATTTCTCAAGAATCAACACGGCAGAAATAATGGGTCCTAATTGTGCTGGACTAAAAGCCAGGCAGGGAGAGTGGCAGCTTCCTGGTGCCCAGAGAGAGCTAATGGCCAGACTCAGAGAGTGGAGCCACTCGAGGGCCGGGAGCTGCTGTGCCAGGTCCCTGGCTGGCATTGCCCAAGGCCACCCCCCTCAGTCCTTGCTGAGAGCTTAGGATTCAGAGCCCAGAAGTCCCCGGAACCCCCACCAGGCAGGAGAGGCAGCTAGGTGCCCACACACAGGGTACAGGCCTCCTGCCGCTTTCAAGTGGGAGGGGGTAGACAGAGAGGCCTGGCCAGGCTATTGCAAGCCCTGGACATTCTCTAGCAGCTTTAAAGACATGATCTTGGTCTCCTTTGCTCAGCCTGGTTTCACCATCATGGGCATGAACAGAATTGACGCTGGCACAGTGCCCATGCTGGCCTCACCACCTGCACCCCAGCCTCTGCTATCGGAGTCAGCAAATCCTATGAATAGAATGATCCAGGGTATCCTCTTCTGGGATCACCAGGATTGTGGGGTTTGCACAAAAGGGAGAGCTCTGGGTGCAGACTCGGCTTGTGCAGTCCCGTCACTAACCAGCTTCAACTGGAGGGGAACTGGGGGGAAACATGGGGTCTCAGGGAACAAGCCCCACTCCTACTGCATCAGGACCCCAGCTGATGCATGAGCTGGTGTGGCAAGCAGTTTGGTGGGGGCTGGGGGGGCATGGAATACAATGGGTAGATGAGGAAGGTCCTTGGAAAAGAACTTCATGCCGGGAAGATTAAGCAGAGTGGCCTTGAGGACTACGCCCTTCCCCAGCCACCAGGGAGAACCTGCTCCATTCTGGGACATGCCACCTTAAAGCAGGACCCAAATCTGTAAAGGTGTCAGCAGGACCTAGTGCAGAAGCCCAATGCTCCCAAAAGCATTGAGCCATCCCATGCCTGCCACGGTCCTAGGCAGCTAGAAGCCTGTTTCCTGTCTGGTTTTACCCCATCTGTCCCCCACCATCATCATCTTCTATCCTGCCAGCAAGTGCCCAGTGAGTGTGGGGCCCAGTGGAGGACAGTGGCTGTGTCTTGTATGTCTGGCTTGACTCTATTCTCACACTCTCTCCCACCCATCTAATCCCCCAGCGGCTCCCGGAATGTGAAGCTGTCCATCATAGCAAACGATGCCGGAGCCTTGTAGGTCTAAGGGTGACATGGCAGTGGCCTTGCTCACTGTGAGGGATGGGGAGGCAACAGAGTTGGGGAGAGCCCCAGACACAGGAGCCCTCTGCAGAGCTGTGCTGAGGAGGGAGAGAAGTCAAAGACCATGGGAGGGCCTTGAAGGGGTGGAGATGAGGGAGGTGGGCCCTTCAGCATCTGGGGGAGCCCGTGGGATGGATGTCAACACAGGTGTGAGTGACTTCCTTTGGCAATGAATGTCTCTTCATCCATCACTAACTACCCTGTGCCCTACATCAGGCTTGGATAGAGACCCACTCCAGGTCAACACTGCATGCATTCCAGAGTGGCGGAATGTTTACTTTTTCCAGGACTAGGAATGGAATCCTGGGCCTCATTCCTGCAAAGCAAGTGTTCTACTACAGAGTCACCCTGTCACAGTCCCTGTGACAGTTTTCTTTAGGTCTCTGCCTCTGTTGAGTTCCTTTTCTGGCATGAGTTCATTCCAGCCCAAAGGAAGCCTGTGTTTAGGTTACTATTTCTGGTGCTTTTGTGTCAAGGGGACTTGCTGACCCTCCCAGGTCCCAGAGACAGGAAACACTCTTGCCAGTATGTCTTTAGAGTAAGCCAAACTCTTCCTCTGTGTACTTTGACCCTCTGGGGCTCTGTACCCTGATCACCCCAGGGTCAGGACAAAGACCCTGGGCAATTGCAACTCCAGAGTCCCAAAGTTATTCTACTGGTGACCCTCACCACCCCTTCCCAGAGAGCACGGGAAGGGTCCTTGTCACCCTACCCTGCTGCAGGCTGGCATCTCCAACCTGCTGGCCTCCCAGCACCTGGCAGTAATACCTTGTAGATGGAATGCCTGCTTCCTGAATCGAGGGAGTTCTCATTGTATCCAGGACAGATACCAACACATGCAACCTTGTAGATGGGGCCGAATAGAACAGCTGCCTACCCACCGTCAGGGACTTTCCTCTCTTAGAAAAGCTCAATCAGTAACTGTGTCCCTTGTCCCCTGGTCCCTCCTCCGCCATCTCTGCACATCACCTGTGTGATTGTTTATCTAACAATTCTCTTTCACTCAGCTGACTTTTGCAAAAGTCAGGGGTATCTAATTTACATAATTGGAGTAGAATTTACATACAGTAAAATTTACCCCTCTGAGCACATAGTGCAATGGGTTTTGACAAATAACTACAGTGAGGTGGCTGTCACGGCAATCAAGGGCCCCTCCCTCCCCCCAGTGCAAAACCAACCTCCTACCCCTTTGCAGTTAATCCTGTCTGCCACCTCCAGCCCAGTACCCCAGATACTGTCCTCATTACTGCTTGCCTTGGGAGTCATGCAGCACATGGCTTCTGTGCTTGGTTTCCTCCACTTAGCATAATATTGCCTCTTAAAAAAGTCAAGTTTAAACTGCCAGCCACAGTGCATTCCTCATACTTGCCAGGGCTCATGTGTGTCCATGCTGCGTCTGTCTGCAGTGCCCCAGGCTAGGCCACAGCCTCAGCCTTACCTGGGTGTTTTAAGGTCAGGTTGGTGAGGTCCACCTGTTACAGCTGAGTTCTCCCCTCTGCTTTTACGCTTCTCTGCCTTTTGACAAATGAGCACAGCCAGGGCGGCCACCAGATGATAGCCACACTGCTGTCCAAACCTTCCCTGGACACTGAGGCAAATTCTGTCTGGTCAGCTCGACTTCCCTTTGGAGTATGGCGTCCTCCCCGGAGCACGAATGCCCTCCCCACAGGTCTGTATACTCAGATCTGTTCCTTTCCCGTGTGGCCAAGCCACTGATTCCTAGTGTACTGTTTCCACCTGGGGCTGTCAGCAGCCGATTTCTCTGAGTCTCTGCATACAGGTCTTAGGCTACGTGGGTTTGGGTTCCTCACTGAGGAGCAGGGCACTCACGGTGTGGTGAATGTGTGCATGCCTTTAGAGGTCATTCTGGTGTTTCCAAAGACACCCCTAGCCCAGCCCAAGAGTTTCAGGAGCCTGTGTCTTCAGCAGCATTCTGTGAGGTTTTACACTGGGGTGTATCAGCTAGGTGGTATATATGGGACGAATGTTCCTTAAGTGACTTGGTGACACTAATGACCCATGCATCATTCACAGGCTTCTCCCCACCTCCCCACCCTCAAACCAAAACCTTTCTTTGAACTTCTCTTGAACTCTTGGTTTTTTGTTTTTGTTTTTGTTTTTCACTACTGGAGGTTGAATCCAGGACCTTATGCACACTAGGCAAACACACTATCACTGAGCTACATCCCACCCATGTTTTATTTTGTGACAGGGTCTCACTAAGTTATCCATGATGACCTCAAACAGGCTCTGTAGTACAGGCAGGCCTTGAATTCATAATCCTCCTGCCTTAGTTTCTTGTGTAGATGGCATTACAGGCCTGCACCACCATGCCCAGCTTTCCTTTGCTTTTTTTTTTTTTTTTTGGAGGGGGGTTCAAGACAGGGTTTCTCTGTGTAGCCTTATCTGTCCTTGATTGTCCTGGAACTTGCTCTATAGAGCAGGCTGACCTCAAACACAGAGATCCTCTTGCCTCTGCCTCCTGAGTGCTGGGATTGAAGGAGTGTGCCACCACTGCCTGGCTATTTTTATTTATTGCCTATTTTTATTGGGGTGTTTATCTTTTTTTTTTTTTTTTTTTGAGTCACAAGACTCAATATTCTAGAAGTAGTCTTGGCCATGTGTATGTTTGGTCAATTCATTTTTCCTGTCCTTGAAGCATCTAATTTTGATGAGGGCCTCAACTCATTCCTGAAACAGCAATGCCATTTCCTAGTTTCACATATGATTTGCCCTGACACATCTTGAATCTCTTTCCTCATGTCCCCTGCACCCTGTCCCTGAAGCTCCCTGTCGATGTCCACCACGACCTTGGCTAGAATTCAGGCCATTCTCATAGCCATTTCTGAACACAAAGGGATCAGGGAGGGAAGATGGAGAATGTGGAAGCAGAGAACTTTCTAGTGTTTAGGACGCACAAGCTGTGCTTCAAAAGAACAGGACCCAGGAGGCTACTTTGAGCTACTGATAAAGGACACAGAATTATCCAGCAATTCAGTAGCTGGAATTGCAGACGCATGGCACCAGGCCCAGTGTTTAGGAGGCTGAGGCAGGAGGATTACAACTTCAAGGCTAATCCAAGCAATTTAGAGATAACCCATTTCAAAGCACAAAAAGAGAATGGGAATCTAGTTCAGTGGTTGAGAGCCTGCCAAATACATGAGGTCTTGTGTTCCAATTCCCATAAACAAAAGCAAAATAAAACAGAGAGTCTAGCAGTAATTTAAGGTCAATTGATTTTTAACAAGGGTGACCATTTGTATAACACTGTCCTCAGAGCCAAACTGCCACCATCATCCTAAGACCAGCTGTGCTGTTTGCAAAAGACAATCCCAGCTGGGCTTGGTGGCTGCTGACATGTCCTCACAGAAGGAGGGAGCTGAGAACGTCATGGGACCCTCACCTGAGCATCCTGATGCCTCTCTCAGTCATTTGTAAGCAATTCTGCCCTAATTGCATGAGGCTTTGAGGTCCAGGAAGGTGGTAGAGTCTATGTGCTGGGGAGAGCTAGGGGAAGGGGCTTCACTATGTGGCTGTGGGGAAGCCATGTCTGTGCTGGGAGTGAAGACTTTCCAGCATGGCTGCTTTAGGGCCACCCACGTTCCTGCCTGTAACCCTTCACCCAGGCTCTCTAAGCTAACCCTGGTGTGACTCCCCCGCTAGGGGGACCTCTGGTTTAGTACTTCGGTTTGACATTTAGGAGGAAGGCGCGAGTGTGATTCACATCTTCCCCACAGAAGGAATTCTTGCAACACACCAGTCAATGTAAAAATGGGTTTTTGAACATATGGTGCTGAAGATCTGTGTATCGTCACATGAAAGAATGAACTTGTACCCCTGCCTCACAGCATCTGCAACAGGTGAGTCTAAACGGGTCAAAAACTGAAGGTTCTGAGAGAGAAAGCCTGTCACCTCCTGGGTGAGTCCTGTCGTGAGTCCACATTTCTGAGGGTTCTTAGGAAGGCCACCAAACCACAGCAATCTAGAAAGAGTGATTTTCTTTGAGATAAGGTCTCCCTGTGTAGCCCTGGCTGTCTTGGAACTTGCTTTGTGGGACAAGCTGGCCTTGAACCCACAGAGATCTGCTGCCTCTGCCTCCTGGATGCTGGGGTTAAAAACGTGTGCCATGCCTGGCTTAAGCATGAATAAATTGAATTTTACCAAATGTAGCAATCCATTTTGCAGAGAGGTGAGAAGGTGCCTCACAGGCCAGGAGCAGACTTTCTGGCCTGCTATCCAGAATATATATCAAACTCCTACAACATTAAAAAAAAAAAAAAAAAAAAAAAAAAAAAAGACAAGCTACCCAGTCCAAAACAGATATCTGCATTTCTTCAGAGATGACACTTACATACTGACATGGCCAGGAAGTGCAGGAGAAAGAAAATTCTCAACATTGGCCATCAGAGAGGCCAATGGCAAGCTGAAACTCCAGGATGGGGTTCAGGAAGTAGCAAGGTTAGGTCAAATTCAGAGATCCTGAAGCCAGGCATCAGATAAGTGGGCTACTTTGGAAAGTGGGCCCATGATTTCTCAAAATGCAAACTTTAGGAGCACCACAGCCTAGCTCTAGGTATGACATGTCCCCACAGATCAGTTTATGAATATTTATAGAGGCATTATTCCTAATAACCAGAAGTAGGAACAAGCCAAGTGTGGCTCACACATCCAGTGGAATATTGCTCAGCCATGCAGAGGACTGAAGAACATTTATCCGTAAGGACTGAGCTTAAAAACATTGTGTTGTGTGGAAAGCTGGTCAGGAGAGACCAGGCCTTATGTGACTCTGTTGGTGGGGCAGCAGATTCACAGAGGAGGACAGTGGGTTAGTGACTGCCAGGAGCTGGGGGAGTGGTGTTGTGGAATATTTGTTTAACATGCAAAGATGTGTTGCATTTGTTTATATAAAAATCTGTTGCATTTGTTTATGTTGCAGAATATTTAACTGTGTAAAGATGTGTTACATTTGTTTAACTATGTGAAGATGTGTTGCTGTTTTACCTTGCCTTCCTAAGGCACCTGATTGGTCTAATAAAAAGCTGAATGGCCAATAGCGAGAAGGAGGAGTAAGTAGGAGGAGAAATTTAGGTTGGGGGAAGAAAGAAAAGAGATGCCAGGGGCCAGACAGATAGACACAGAGGAAGCAGGAAAGTAGGACACACAGAATGAAAGGAAGGTATAAAGCCCCAAGAAAAATGTAGATGAATAGATACAGAATAAATTAAAAGAGCTAGCGGGACAAGCCTAAGCTAAGGTGGAGCATTCGTGATTAATAAGTTGCCCTATCTTATTTGGGAGCTTATTTGGGTTGGTGCCCCCAAAGAAAATAACAACTACAGAGTGGCATGGGAACAACTTAAAGATACAAGGTTTCTCTGGGAGTGATTAAAAGAGGTGAATGTTTTAGAAACTGCTGATATGTCCGTTTTAAAATGGCAAGTGTTATGTTATGGAGTTTTATCTCAGTTAAAATGAATTTTAAAGATCCATGTGCCCAACAGTGGCTCTGCAGCAGGTAGAGAGCAAGAGGAGGCCGGTGTGAGCCTGGGTGCCTGTGGTGGGGAGAGACCTAGGCCAGTCCTGAGCCTGGGGTACTCTCCACCCTAAGCACTGCCAAGAAGGTTGCTGCTCAAAACTCTGGGCTGGGATCCACACCCACTAAGATGTGTCACCTGGGGAAGCCGTGAGCCAGCTTGGCGTGGGTTGCTCCTGTCAGGCGTGCATGCTGGGAGACACCTGGGGCGCCAACTTCTGGGCCACCACCCGCCAGAGAGACAAGCAGCCTGCTGCCTCGCCTCCCTGTTTGCACAGCCCGGCTTCATTAGTGGGGAGGTGAGGATCTAATTTCCTTCAAACAAATGCCGGGGGTTGGTGCTTCCCTCCAACAATGAGCAGTGGCAGACGGTGAGAAATCTGCTCACACCTTCTGGGTTGGGTGGAGAGTGGCTTAGGCATGGCTGTCAATGAGGCAAGCCCTGGGTGCCTGGCCTAGGCTTCCTCATGCCCTGACTGGAGAGGAAGAGATGCAGCCAATCCATCTGCAGTGGAGGGGGCCAGTACGTGGGGTCTTCCAACAGGGCTTCCATGGGTTCCGAGTCAGGGAGCCAAGGACCTTCAGCATTTCTGGTGTGGTATAGGCAGGGATGCTGTGGCAGAGCCTAGGGGCAAGCTTGTGGCCAGAGGGAGGAAGCAGGCACTGAGGAGGTGTGGCTGAGCTGTGCCGGAGCAATGACCGCTTCTATGACTGCTGCACTACAGAGCTGCCCCAAGTAGGAAATAGGGCCAGGCTTGACATGTCTGTGTGGGTCAGTCACAGGACAGGGGTTGCACATTCCAAGACCAAAGCACATGCTTTGGGGAGATCCCTTAAGAGACTGAAACAGGGCCTTGATTAGCACACTATAGCAGGCACCAGGCAAACGGTGACATCATTCCCCCAGGGATTGTAAGCAGTATGGAAACTCTACTACAGTCGACTATTATCAGGTATAACATTCGGGTCCTGGAGAGGTAGCAGGAAAGACCAGCATCTTTAAGGAACCCTTCTGTGTGTGTTAGGAGGCAATAGCCACACATGCATATAGTGCCCAGGCCACCTTCTTAGTCCTCATGGCACTTTATCATCTCAGCTCAAGGACCCAGAGGTGTTTTCCAGCTGGAATGATCAACCGCATACCAGATTCTACTTGTGTTAGGTGCCCTGATGCATGGGGCTGGTGTGGAGAAGTCTCTCAAACATCCATCAGCAATTTCACTCTGTTATCTGTGGCTTCCATCAGGGCCATGGTTTCTCTGTAGTATTGATCTTCTTGGCAGATGCTCCAGATTTGTGTGTGTGTGTGTGTGTGTGTGTGTGTGTGTGTGTGTGGTGCACATATGTAGGGGTCAGAGATCAATGGTTGATGCCAGATGTCTTCTGAAGTGGCTCTCCATCTGATTTTTTTTGAGACATTGAACCTGGAGAGCTCCAATTTGACTAGGCTGACTGGCCAGTGAAGGCCAGTGATCTACTTGTCTGTCTCCACAGTGTCAGGGCCTCTAGGAACAGAGGCTGAAGGCAGCAGGGATAAGTATGTCCTAGAGAAGGAGGAGTGAGAAAAAGAGGCTCTTTTGTGAGTGAAGGTCGCACTGGGAGTGGCAAGTCAGACACGGCGTCAGCCCTCATGGAAGTTGAACTAGGGCAAAAGTGAGCAACCAGACAAAGGAGTAAGTTGGTAGCGCATGCCTGTAATTCTAGTACCCAGGAGTAGAGACAGAAAGACCCGAAGTTCGAGGTTATCTTCAGCTACATAGCAAGTTCAAAGCCAGCCTGGGCTACATGGGATCCTGTCTCAAAAAAACAAAATAAAAACCAAAACCTAAGTTATGATGGGTACTATTAGGACAATGCCAGGGTGCTGGGGGAGAAGGGGGCAAACTACCTGCTGTAAAGCCAGCCAAGCACAAGAACAACCAGACGCAGGCAGTGGCAGAGACAGGAAAGTGCAACTTAAACCTGGGGTACTCAGACTGGGAAGCCCTAAGATTCCCAAGAATTGACTAGGGTTACACAATGCAGAACCTAAGAGGAAGGCTGGTGTCACTTACTTCCTGTCGTTGTAATGAAACACTGTGACCAAGGCAACTATGGAAAAGCTTATTTTGGCTTACAGTTCCAGAGAAAGTCCAAAATGGCGGGGGAGTCCTGACAGAGACCACAGAGCAGGAAGCTGAGAAATCACATGTTCAACAACCCACGGAGCGCAGAGAGGCTGAACTGGAAACGGGGAGGCTCTAGACTCCCAAGGCCTGGCAGCAGCGACACAGCATACCTCCTCCAGCATTGTGCCACTTCCTAAAGGTTCCATAATTTCCCCCAAAAAGAACCAGCCAGGGACCAAGCATTCAAATACATCAGAGTAAGGGGGCCATTTCTCATTCCAACCATCACAGCTGGAGAGGCTCCCAAGGGCAGGATAGTATGAAAGAGAATGATGATAGTGAAGATCCCCGGCACGATGACAGGGATGGCCCTGCAGGGGAGCACAGCTCACTTCTCTTGACAGGGAGTCACACACTGCCCCGCCCCGCCCCCAGCCTGAGTTAATCAGCGTGTTCTCGTCTTCTTTGGGCACGCACACCTCGGGTTATCCAGGTGCCGCCTGACCTTTGTGTGTGTGCAAATATATTACAAGGGGTCATGGTACCCTGCCCTCCACATCCAGTTATGAGGACTTTGAATGGAAGACGATAAAATCCTAGATGCAAGACTGTCAGGGGAAGGCATCGAAAGCGGCGTGACAGTCGCTGTCATCAGACAGTTCACAGGGAAGCCTTCTGGGAGCACTCCATTTGGTCATGGTTCCCCAGTGGGGAGGTGGGTTTTATAGTTTTGACTTCACTCGTATTTTTTTTCCCATTCATGGTGATTTTGGTTCACTTCCTGTGTCTGGTTTTGGGGTGGTAGATGCCTGTGGTCTTCTCTAGTAAATCCCCCACCTTTTCACCTTCTCCATTTTTCTATCGTGTTGTGATTTTTTTCCCTCAGTGACCCCCAAGTTGTTGTTTTTGTTGTTTCCTCCTAGGGAAAGTTGACCTTTGAGTCCAGCTGTAGTCTCATACGTCTTTTATCTCTTTAAATGGGTGTTTTGTTGACCTGAAAGCTTGCACTCTTCCATAGTCAAATCTGCCAGTCTTTCCCATTCTGGCTTCTGGGTTTTATGTCATGCTTAGAAAGACTTTTTTCACACCAAGATTAAAAAAAAAAAATCACCCACGTTTTCTTCTATTACATTTTTAGATTCATTTCTGACATTTGAATTTTAATGCTTCAAGATTTTTTTTTAACTATAAGAGAGATTTAGCTTTATTTTTCCCACGTCTCCCCTAAACCATTTGTTAAAGTACCCATCGTTATCCCCAGGGTTCTTGGCATCTTTACCAGCTACTCACCTGATGTTCATGGTCCTTTTTCTGGCCCCTCTACTTGCTCTCTCTTGCTGATGAATCTGTTCATATTAAAAACTTTTGTCACGTTCATTGGGTTTTTAAATTATTTTTTTTATCAAAAATTCAATTAGGATTTTGATTGGGAGAAGACTGACATCTTGGCGACTCACCTTCCCACTGCTCGAGGCTTGACCTTCTTCTCTAACTTTGTGCCTCTTCACCAAGCTCTGCAGCTCTGCTCACGTTAGATGTTAGGCTGTCTTAGGTTTCTTCCTTTTCTGGGCATTTTTTATTCTCAGCTGCTGGTGGGAACGAGCCCCTCCCTTCTCTAGTGTCTTTAGTTGTTTAGTTTTTATGCAAACTATTGCTTTTGATAGGTTGTCTTTTTTTAAAAAAAGATTCATTTTTATTCTATGTGTATGAGTGTTTGCCTGCTTATATGTATGTGTACCATGTGTGTACAGTGCCCATGGAGGGCAGAAGAGGGCGTTGGGTCCCCTGGAACTGGAGTTATAAGTAATTGGGAGCCACCATGTGAGTGCTGGGAACCAAGCCCAGGTCCTCTGGAAGAACAGTCAGTGCTCTTAACCACTGAGCTATCTCTCCAGCCCCACGTCTGGTTTTCTTGTGGGTCCTGGGGATCAAACTCAGGTCCTCATGCTTCACAGGCACTGTTTTGCAGGTTGCTGAGCCCAGGCCTGGCTTGACGGCTCTCAGTGCTTTTCACCCATCATAGTTGTCTAAAGTTATGAAAATGAAAGTGTTCACAAGCCACTCCTTGCTTGCTTAGTTGGTAGTGACTTTTGTAACGGGAGAGATGCTGGGTATGCCTACATGG